>NW_006262688.1:24189791-24372234 GCF_000493195.1 Citrus x clementina
GCAGCTAGATGATGTTTGAGTTTGGTAACTGCTCTGATTTCATAACAATATTATCTTTATTTGTTTACGAATTATTATCTTTAAAGCGTAGCTCAAAAAAATCAACATTAACAATAAATTTACAATTGCCTAAGGGTATTACGTTTGAAAAAATTATACTCGATAATGGATAAAGCTAAATAAATATCCCTATTTTTAGATATTACAAAAATTGAACGTATTTAAGATTTTTAAATTAAAAATAGTTTTCAAGCATCATATATATCAAATGTACACTGAAATACCAGAAATATTAAAAACACAATTCAATTTTAAATTATATTTCAATTTTTATTAACTCTTTTTAAATCCTGACTAATTTCTCATGCCAACTGTTCTAGCTTTGTTGTCTAAGACCTGTATGAGAATGAAGAGACTTTAAGGTTTTGAACTAATTCTATAGACCTTCAAGTAAAATGGAAATTTTTTTGCTTCCGTTTTATGTTTCTTGTGGCCTGGTTCGTTGTGGATGGGATACAAATAATCTTTAAGCCACGGAAATTAAAATTGATCGATCAAGATGTTGAAGTGTAACAATCGATTCTTTAATACACAAGTCTTCTGCCCTTGTCTTCACGTACGTCTTGTCGATCTAACAAAGCCAATTATTCGGTGACGGCCACACTAGGGAACTTGACTAATTGACTTGCACTAACAAGTCATCAATAAGTCCATTAACGACTTCGTCTTTGAGTGCTTGCTTTTCCGGATACCACCACATACTCATACATCCTAGCTTCAAGATAAAACAAACTTCTCCATTTCCACACAAAATGATTCCACACTTGGATAAATCAGAACATAGCAATAATTCATTTGCAATAATTGAAAGTTGCCTATATAAAGCATCGCAGCTTCACTACCATTATGCGCGCCATAAAAGCAAAATACCATAAAGACACATTTTAGATCAATTCCTGGGGAGACAAATTATGGGGTTATCATTACGTTTCTTTACCTTTATGCACTTAGTTTCTTCCTTGTTAATATTTCACCTTGCAATTGCTCACTTCACTTCTTCCATGCAGCCACACACACTCTGCCATGATCAAGATCGTTCTGCCCTGTTGAAATTCATCGAAAGCCTTACCATTAATAGGTATGCTTCTAGAAATCCTTTGTCTTATCCCAAGGTTGCATCCTGGAATCAGGATGAACAAAATAGTGACTGCTGCTCTTGGGATGGCATAAAATGCGATGAGGACACTGGTCATGTGATCAGCCTTAACCTCAGTAGCAGTTGGCTCTATGGCTCCATCAACTCTAGCAGCAGTCTCTTTCAGCTTGTTCATCTTGAATGGCTTGCTCTCGCAGATAACCATTTTCATTTCTCTGTAATCCCCTCTGAAATCGTCAACCTTTCGAGGCTGACACGTCTATCTCTCTCTGGTTCTTTTTTTGCTGGTCAAATACCTGCAGAATTGCTAGAACTCTCGAGGTTGGAGGTTCTTGATCTATCATCAAATGACCATCATCTGAAACTCCAAAGTCCTGGTCTAGCAAATCTAGCTGAAAAGTTAACCAACCTCAAACGACTTAACCTTACCGATGTCAATATTTCTTCTGCAGTTCCTCCTACATTCGCAAATTTGTCTTCTTTAATTTCCTTATCTCTAAGTGAATCCTTTTTGCACGGTGAAATCCCTACAGAGATTTTTCAATTGCCCAACCTTCGATTACTTGAGCTCGCGTACAATTCAAATCTCACAGGACATCTACCAGAATTTCAGAAAAGCAATTCCCTTGAGCTTTTGAATGTTGCATTCTCGGGATTTTCTGGTAAGATTCCGAATTCAATAGACAATCTTAAATCATTATCTCACTTGTATTTGCCACGCTGCTACTTTTCTGGAAAAATCCCCCCTTCACTTGGTAATCTTGTTAGAGTTATAAATATAAAGAATATTTTTGTAATGATTCTGCTGATGTGGCAGCTGAGTAAGCAAGGTTGTTATTTGTTAGTTTGTAAGTTTGTTAATCACAGCTCACTCTAAACACGTGTGTGAGCAATGCAGAAGGTTCTGGATCTTAGTATATAAGATCAACCTCTGTATTCATAATTCATTGAATAAAATTCGATCTATTTTTCTTATAGTTTCTCTTATTGCTCATTGAATTTTCCTTCATTTTCTCTGCAACCAAACAAGCATAAATAGCTTGGTTAAACTTCAATTTGGTATCAGAGCCACATCTAGTCTAATCTCATGGCATTATCAAGCTTGACCACAAACATCTCTTCTTCAGCAACAACCTTTACTTTCACAACTCCAATAAAACTTGATCGATCAAATAACTTAATCTGGAAATCTCAAATTCTATCCTCAGTTCGAGCAAATGAGCTTGAGAGTTTGCTTGATGGATCCAGAATCTGTCCAGATCAATTTCTCTCAAGCACTCAAGGAAATTCAGATGCTATGTTCAATGCTTCTGCAAGTTCAACTGTTACTTCACAAGAGAATCCTGAGTTTCATGTGTGGAAGAAGCAAGATCAGATGCTGCTGAGCTGGCTGCTATCCTCTATCAGCATTGAAATCCTCAGCCTTGTGGTAAACTCTAAAACCTCTTATGAACTGTGGTCTAGTTTAGAGCAACAATTTGGATCTGAAACTGCTGCTAAGAAAGTTCATCTCAAAATGATGTTGAATAATCTAAAGAAAGGATCTATGACTATGACAGAATATTTTAGTAAGTTGAAGTCAGTTACAGATGAGCTTGCTATTGCTGGAAGTCCTGTTAGTTCTTTGGATTTTATAACTCATCTCATCTCTGGATTAGGTCAGCCTTATTATCCAGTAGTTGTGTATATTGAAGCAAATGTTCTAAAAATGAGTATTAATGAGGCTTATTCAATGTTGTTGACACATGAGGCACGTTTAGAAAGCAATCAATCTAATTCTTTCAAAGAAGTGAAACAGAACTATGCTGCTAACTTAGCTCAGGCTGGGAATAATCAAAAGAAAGTTAACAATCAGGGAGGCTGGAATAATAATAGTCAAGGAGGTTGGAATGGAAACACTGGGAACAAACCTGGATTTTATAACTGGAATGGAAACTTTGCAAACAGAGGAGGTTTCAATCCAGGAAGGGGACAAAATTCAGGTAGAGGACAATGGAATAATAATTGGAATAACTGGAATGGAAATCAGGGTAGAGGCAATTTTACTGGTGCTGCTGGAAATTTTTCTGGTAGATTTCCTGGTGGCTATAATGGATTTGGAAGAGGAGGAGGCAGAGGAAATATTGTTTGTCAGATTTGTTTCAAACACAATCATACTGCAGCTGATTGCAAAGACAGATTTAACAGAAATTTTGTTCCTAATTTTTCTGTGCAAGGAAACTTTCTAGATCAGAATCAAACTTCCAGAGCTGCTTTCATGGCTACATCAGAAGGAGTTGCTGACCAAGGATGGTATCTGGATAGTGGAGCAACACATCATCTCACAAACAATATGGAGAACCTAGCTGAAGGTACACCTTATCTTGGATCTCAGTTGCTATTAGTTGGTAATGGACAAGGTCTTAGAATTACTTCTATAGGCAATATATGTCTCCTTACATCCTTTGGTAATCAATTAAACCTTTCCAATGTTCTGTGTGTTCCCAAAATTACCAAGAATCTGATTAGCTTATCTAAACTTCTCTCTGACAATCATATAATCATTGAATTTGTTTCTAATCTTTGTCTCATTAAGGACAAGATGCAAGGAACTTTGCTGGCACAGGGGATTGCTGAGGATGGTCTCTTTAAGCTACTGACTCAAGATACACCTCTTTCTGATTCTAAAGCCTTGGGTCTCAAACCTAGTTCGATGTTGTCTGTTTTTTCTAATAAAGAGAATGTACACTCATTGAAAGAGTTGAATCACCAAACAAATGTCTGTTCAAATTTGATCAATTCCAATAATGAGAATTCTGTCAGTTTTCTAGCTTCCAGTAGTCAGTCTATGCAATTGCTACACAATATGTTTGGTCATCCAACCAAACATGTCTTGCAAACAATAATGAAAAGTCTTCCTATGCATTCAACCCATTCTCAATCTCTTAATTTTTGTGATGCTTGTCAATATAGTAAATTACATCAATTCCATTTTCCAGTCACTGATATAAAATCAAAATTTCCTCTCCAACTCTTATATGCTGACTTATGGGGTCCAGCTTCTGTGTTGTCTATGGATGGATACAAGTACTATATTTCTTTTGTTGATGATTTCACAAGATATTGTTGGGTATTTCCACTCACACTCAAATCTGAGGCATTAGACACCTTCAAATATTTCAAATCTCTTGTCGAAAAACAGTTTTCTTTATCCATCCAAACACTACAAACTGATATGGGGGGTGAGTTTATAGCCTTCAGATCATTTCTCCAACAAGAGGGTATTCAATTTAGATATAGTTGCCCCCACACTCACCATCAAAATGGTGTGGTGGAAAGGAAGCATAGGCATGTTGTTGAAACTGGACTCACACTCTTAGCTCAAGCTCATTTACCTCTCTCTTTTTGGTGGGAAGCTTTTCATACAGCCACTTACTTAGTGAATAGAATGCCAACACCTGTTCTAAACAATTTATCTCCTTTTCAGAAACTATACAATCAGCTTCCAGATTACAAGTTTTCTAAAGTGTTTGGCTGTTCCTGTTTTCCTTTTCTTCGACCTTATCATCATCACAAGCTAGATTTCCATACTCAAAAGTGTGTCTTCATTGGTTATAGCCCCATTCATAAGGGCTACAAGTGTCTTGATCGAACTGGGAAAGTCTTTGTTGCCAGACATGTTACTTTCAATGAACTGGAATTTCCATATTCTGAACTGTTTTTGAAAACCAAGTCCAACACCTTATCTCATTCTGTTACCTCCACTCCATCTTCAGTTCATTTCTTTCTTCCTCAAACACCTGTTCTTAGTCACAGTAGCAATGAAGAGCCATCAGCTGCAGTCTCCAGTCCTGCTTTGTCTCCTGCATCAGAGTCTCATTCCTTGCCACATTCTGTTCATTCACAATCTCTAGATCAACCCTCAAGATCTTCAAATTCTTCTCCACCAGTAATCGCTACTCATCCTATGGTTAACAGATCCTAGGTGGTACTCAGCTATGAAAGAAGAATTTGAAGCTCTCCAAAGAAATCAAACCTGGACTTTAGTGCCTCCTGAATCAGCTGGGAAAATTGTTGGCAACAAGTGGGTTTACAGAGTTAAGTATAATGCTGATGGCAGCATCTCTCGGTATAAAGCTCGGTTGGTTGCCAAGGGATATCATCAAACTTATGGGGTTGATTTCTTTGAGACATTTAGCCCTGTGATCAAGCCTTGTACTGTCAGAATCATTTTAAGCTTAGCAGTCATGCATCACTGGCCTATTAAGCAGCTGGATGTAAACAATGCTTTCCTCAATGGCATTCTTACTGAAGATGTGTACATGCATCAACCACAAGGGTTTGTTGATTCCACTTACCCTTCTTTTGTTTGTAAGCTTAATAAGGCCTTATATGGTCTCAAACAGGCTCCAAGAGCCTGGTATGATCGATTAAAGGAGTCACTAGTTCAATGGGGTTTTCGAGTCTCCAAATCTGACACTTCTCTGTTCATTAAGCATGCAGGGACAGATATCTTGCTCATTCTCATTTATGTGGATGATATTTTAGTCACGGGTTCAGATTCAAAGCTCATAGGAAATGTTATTCAGCAATTACATTTTGAGTTTGCCTTGAAGGAGCTGGGGGATTTTCATTACTTTCTTGGTATTGAAGTTACTCCATCTGTTCACGGTATTCATCTATCTCAAACTAAGTACATTGGTGATATTCTTAAAAGGGCAAATATGTTGGACAGTAAAGGTTGTGTTACACCTATGAGTACTTCTGAGAAGCTGCACAAGGATACAGGTGCTGCATTTGAAAATCCATCTTTATACAGAAGCATTGTGGGATCTCTTCAATATGTTCTGTTAACTCGACCAGACTTAGCTTTCACAGTCAACAAGCTTAGTCAATTTTTATCAGCTCCCACAATTCTTCATTGGCAAGCTTGCAAGAGGGTGTTACGGTATCTTCAAAGTACAGCTGATTATGGTCTTCAGTTTTTCAGTTCTGGTTCTTTAAAGTTAACTGCCTACTCTGATGCTGATTGGGGAGCAGATCCTGATGATCGCAGATCTGTTGGAGGTTATTGTGTGTTTTTAGGTTCCAATCTCATCTCTTGGTCCTCTAAGAAGCAGCCTATTGTGTCCAGATCATCAGCTGAGTCAGAGTATAGAGCTCTTGCTATGGCTACCTCTGAAGTTCTCTGGATTACATACTTATTTCAAGAGCTTCACATATCTTTTGATCAGATTCCTCTTCTGCATTGTGATAACAAGAGTGCTGAAGCTTTGGCCAGTAATCCTAAATATCATGCTCGTACTAAACATATTGAGCTTGACCTCCATTTTCTCAGAGAGCATATTGCTCAACAACAGCTTTCAGTTACTTATGTTCCCAGTTCAGATCAATTAGCAGATGTTCTTACTAAGCCCCTCTGTTTTGATCAGTTTGCTTATTTGCGCAGCAAGCTTAATGTCCTTTCACGACATCAAGCTTGAGGGGGGATGTTAGAGTTATAAATATAAAGAATATTTTTGTAATGATTCTGCTGATGTGGCAGCTGAGTAAGCAAGGTTGTTATTTGTTAGTTTGTAAGTTTGTTAATCACAGCTCACTCTAAACACGTGTGTGAGCAATGCAGAAGGTTCTGGATCTTAGTATATAAGATCAACCTCTGTATTCATAATTCATTGAATAAAATTCGATCTATTTTTCTTATAGTTTCTCTTATTGCTCATTGAATTTTCCTTCATTTTCTCTGCAACCAAACAAGCATAAATAGCTTGGTTAAACTTCAATTAATCTTACCAAGCTCGCTCATTTGTTCCTTTGGGGTAATGGATTTTCGGGAGAGTTGCCTACTTCCATTGGAAATCTAGCTTCTTTGGAAATTCTAGCTATCAGTTCATGCAATTTCTCAGGTGAAGTTCCAGCTTCGTCACTTCGTAATCTAACCCAGCTTACTGCTTTAATAATTGGGACAAATAATTTTTCATCCCTAAGTTCTCGTTCATTGTCTTGGATCGCTGATCTAAAGAAACTCACTATTTTAGACCTTGTGTTAAGATAGTCAAATTGATTAGTCACGTGCTAGTTAATATAGTTAGTTAAATAGAATCTGTTATACATGATGACATGGCTGCTTATGTGGCAAATTAGTTTTAGTTACTAGCTCAGCTGATTTGCATGTAAACAGAATGAAGAATATTCCAGATTGTAGTATATAAACATGTGTAACTAATCAAACGATTTAATGAATAAGAATCAAGTTCTTTCTTCTCTGCTTCTCTGATTTTTCCTTTTCATTTTCTTAGTAAACAAACAAACTCATCTTTCTTAATTTGGTATCAGAGCCACGATCTAATGGCTGCTTTTAACTCAAATCAAAACACAACATCCTCATTTACATTCACCTCACCAGTTAAACTTGATAGAACAAATTATACAATCTGGAAGTCTCAAATTCTCACTTCAGTTCGTGCTAATGGCCTTGAAGATTTTCTCGACAACTCAAAACTTTGTCCAGAACAATTCTCATCTGATGGAGTTATAAATTCTGATTCTGATGCAACTGAGATCACTACTGCTGAAGGAGTTCGAGAGAATCCAGCCTTTGTTATCTGGAAACGAAAAGATCAGATGCTGCTGAGCTGGCTGATGTCCTCTATCAGTCTAGAGATTCTCAGTTTGGTGGTAAATTCTAAAACCTCACTTGAACTCTGGATTAGTCTTGAACAACAGTTTGGATCTGAAACCTTTGCTAAAAAGGTACATCTGAAAATTATGCTTAACAATCTTAGAAAAGGAGCTATGTCCATGACTGAATTTTTTGGAAAACTAAAGACAGTTACTGATGAACTTGCTGTGGCTGGTAGTTCTGTTAGCTCACTAGATTTTCTTACTCATTTGATCAGTGGATTAGGCCAGCCTTATTACCCTGTGGTAGTATACATTGAGGCAAATCTTGCCAAGATGTCTGTAAATGAAGCTTATTCTATACTTCTGACTCATGAGGCTAGGTTAGAGGCTAATCAATTGAACTCTAGTAAAGAAGCTAAAGTGAATTTTGCAGCTAATGTTGCTCAAACTGGACAGAATACTAAATCTGGACAGTATAATGCTAATTGGAACAAAAATCAAAATGGTAATGGTAATGGAGGCAGAGGAGGTTTTGGTAGAGGTTTTTCACAAGGCCAAGCAAGAGGAAATTGGAATAATGGCTGGAATGGAGCATCACCTAGTAACTATCAAGGTAGAGGTGGTTTTGGTTTTGGAAATGGAAATTTTGCAAAACCTGGTGGTTTTCACAATAGTAATAGGAGAGGTAGTTCTGATCTTAACTCTGTTGGAGTAATTTGTCAGATCTGTTTCAAACCTAAGCATACTGCAGCTGAGTGTAGAAATAGGTTCAATAGAGAGTTCATACCTTTCAACTCATCATCAGGATATAACTCATATCAATATCCAGTGCCAAGGCCTGCATATGCTAACTCAGCACCTAGAGCTGCTTTTATGGCTGCTTTTGAAGGTGATTTTGCTGATCAAGGGTGGTACATAGACAGTGGTGCAACTCATCACCTCACCAACAATCTACAGAATCTGAGTCTTGCAAATGAATACTCAAGTAATCACTTGCTGCATGTTGGTAATGGTCAAGGGCTGCATATATCACATGTTGGTTACACTGATCTTCATACATCATTAGACTCAATCTTACACTTAAAAGATATTTTGTTTGTTCCTCATTTTACCAAAAATCTTATAAGCATCTCAAAGCTACTTGAAGACAACAACTTAACCATTGAATTTGTTGCCAATATGTGTTTTATTAAGGACCAGAAGAAGGGAGTGCATCTTGCTCAAGGGATTGTTAGAGGAGGGCTATATCAGTTATTGTCAAAAAAGGATTTCATTTCCAGTTCTCACAGTCCTTCTCAGATTCCTAGTTCCATGCTTTATGTTTTGAATAATTCAGCTTGTAATCTCTTAGATGAAGCTACAAATAAAACTTGTACAAACAATATTTTGTCTGCAAATTTGTTACATCAAAGGTTTGGTCATCCCAGCAAACATGTGTTGAAATGTATTCTACCTTCTCTTTCTCTTCCTTGTCCAACATCAATGCCTGATTTTTGTGATGCTTGTCAATATGGTAAAATCCATCAGTTCCCCTTTTACTCAACAGGAATAAAAACAAAAGCTCCTTTAGAGCGAGTCCATACTGATCTCTGGGGTCCAGCACCCATTCCTTCACTACAGGGCTATAGATACTACATAAGTTTTGTAGATGATTATAGTAGGTATAGTTGGATTTTTCCTTTAACCCTCAAATTAGAAGCCTTAGCTACTTTCAAACACTTCAAAACTCTTATTGAGAAACAATTTGATCATCCTTTAAAGTCACTACAATCTGATTGGGGAGGTGAATACATAAATTTTGTACATTTTCTTCAAGAAGAAGGCATAGAGCTTAGACATAGTTGCCCTCATACACATCACCAAAATGGTGTGGTAGAGAGAAGCATCGCCATATTATAGAAACAGGGCTAACTTTACTTGCTCAGGCAAAAATGCCCTTATCTTTTTGGTGGGAATCCTTTTATACAGCTTCTTTTCTTATCAATAGGCTGCCAACACCTGTTTTGAATAATACCTCTCCTTATACCAAGCTCTATGGCAGAAAGCCTGATTATCATTTTCTCAAAACCTTTGGCTGTTCATGCTTTCCTTTTCTCAGACCTTACAGTCAACACAAGTTTAACTTTTATACACAAAAATCTCTCATGATTGGTTATAGTCCTCTTCACAAAGGCTATAAGTGTCTTGATCCCACTGGCAAAACTTATATTGCCAGACATGTTAAGTTTAATGAATCTGAATTTCCATATTCAAATCTTTTTCCTTCATCAGATCCAAAAGTGTCCTCAGTTCAGCAAAGTCATTTCTCTAATCCATTCATTACTTCCACAATCCTACTCACTGATAGTAACTGTGCACAGTCTTCTCTCAATCCTCCAGCTCAAGATGCAGGCCCTGATTCAGGTATCTTACAGACACTCTCTTCGTCTCATTCTTCAGACACTTCTTCATACAGTACACCACATCAACCATCTTCTTCTGTTCAGTTGCCATCAATATCCACTCTTGCACCTCAACCAGCTCAAAATATTCATCCCATGCTCACTAGATCCAAAGCTGGTGTATTTAAGCCTAAAACTTACCTGGCTGTTACTCAGCACCTTGAACCACATTCAGTTAAAGCAGCATTGGTTGACATCAAATGGAGACAAGCTATGCAGGCTGAGTTTGATGCCTTGCAGAAAAATAGCACCTGGTGTTTAGTTCCTAGAGAAAAAGCTGGGAAAATTGTAGGCAACAAATGGGTTTTCAGGGTGAAGTATAATCCTGATGGTAGTATATCCAAGTATAAAGTAAGGCTGGTGGCCAAAAGCTTCCATCAAACACAAGGAGTAGATTTCTTTGAAACATTCAGTCCGGTTGTAAAGCCTTGCATAATAAGAATCATTTTGGGTCTTGCTGTCATGAATCACTGGCCTATTCAACAGCTGGACATTAATAATGCTTTTCTTAATGGCATCCTTACTGAAGAAGTCTTTATGCATCAGCCTGAAGGTTTCATTCATCCTCAATTTCCATCTCATGTCTGCAAGCTTACCAAAGCTCTCTATGGTCTTAAGCAAGCTCCAAGAGCTTGGTATGACAGATTGAAATGTTCTTTGTTGAATTGGGGTTTCATTGCTTCAAAATCTGATACTTCATTGTTCATTTTTCACAAAGCAGGAGATATAGTTGTTATTTTAGTTTATGTAGATGACATATTAGTGACTGGTTCTAATGATCAGCTTGTTGAAAAAGTTATTCATCATTTAAGCTCAGAGTTTGTTTTTAAGGATCTTGGGGAATTCAACTACTTTCTTGGTCTTGAGGTTACACCTTCAGTTGAAGGTTTGCATATTTCTCAAACAAAATATGTAGGTGATATTCTCAAGAAAGCACAGATGATTGAGAGCAAAGGTTGTTCCACTCCCATGAGTTCTACAGAGAAGCTAGTCAAAGACAAGGGTGTTGCTTTTGAAAATCCCTCTCTCTATAGAAGTATAGTTGGCTCATTATAGTATCTTACCCTTACTAGACCTGAGATTGCCTTCACAGTGAATAAACTGAGTCAGTTTCTTGCCAATCCATCAGTGCTTCATTGGCAAGCATGTAAACGAGTTCTGAGATATTTACAATGTACAGCTAACCTTGGTTTACAGTTTTATGCCTCTAGTTCACTCACACTTTCAGCTTTCTCAGATGCTGATTGGGGCTTAGATTTAGATGACAGAAAGTCAATTGGGGGATATTGCATTTATCTAGGGAATAATCTGGTCTCATGGTCATCTAAGAAACAACCTATAGTTTCAAGAAGCACAGCTGAGTCAGAATACAGAGCATTAACATTGGCTGTCTCTGAAACTTTGTGGATCACTTACTTGCTGCAAGAGTTGAAAGTAACTCTAGCACAAACTCCAGTTATCTACTGTGATAACAAGAGTGCAGAAGCTTTAGCAAGCAATCCCAAGTATCACTCCAGAACCAAACATATTGAGTTAGATTTACACTTCATTCGGGATCATATAGCTCAGAAAGAACTGCAGATTAGTCATGTTCCCAGCTATGATCAAGTGGCAGACATTTTTACAAAACCTTTAGCTTTTGATCAATTTAACTATCTAAGGTCCAAGCTCAATGTCCTTTCACGACCTTGAGCTTGAAGGAGGCTGTTAAGATAGTCAAATTGATTAGTCACGTGCTAGTTAATATAGTTAGTTAAATAGAATCTGTTATACATGATGACGTGGCTGCTTATGTGGCAAATTAGTTTTAGTTACTAGCTCAGCTGATTTGCATGTAAATAGAATGAAGAATATTCCAGATTGTAGTATATAAACATGTGTAACTAATCAAACGATTTAATGAATAAGATTCAAGTTCTTTCTTCTCTGCTTCTCTGATTTTTCCTTTTCATTTTCTTAGTAAACAAACAAACTCATCTTTCTTAATTCCTTGAATCCAGCAAATTAGTTGGTGAGGTCCCTCATGTGCTCATGAACCTAACACAACTTACTCAGTTATCTCTAGCTTTTAATCACCAATTAACTGGTCCGATTCCATATTGACTGATGAACCTAAACGAACTATCCCTTCTCAGCTTCAGAGGTAGCAAATTGAGTGGCCATATCCCCATTGAAATTTCGAACCTAACCCAATTGCAGAAACTGTATTTTGCAGGGAAACAATTGGAAGGTTCTATTCCTAGCTCGTTCTTTGAGCTCAAGAATCTTGTGGAGCTTGAACTCGCCGGCAACAAATTGAGTGGCACATTGGATATAAACAAGTTCCTACTTAACATGAAAAGTTTAGAAGTGTTAGTTCTCTCGTCAAACAAATTGTCACTGCTCACCGATACCACTGTGAATACCTATTCCAAGAACTTCAGTGTTATAGGCTTACGTTCATGCAACCTTAGTGAGTTCCCACATTTTCTGTACAACCAAAAACTCCTGGATTCCTTGGATCTTTCATCCAACAGGATAGCTGGTCAAGTGCCTGGATGGTTTTTAAACAATGTAAGTGTAGGCGGTTTTGATTATTTGAACCTTTCTCACAATCTATTGACAGGCTTTGGGCAGGTTCTTCCATGGGCTTATATGATTACTTTAGATCTTAGTTTTAACAAGTTGCGAGGACCACTCCCACTTCCAATATCAGTGTCCACCTCATCCTATCTAGTTTCAAACAATCAGCTGACAGGGGAAATTCCACCATCAATTTGCAGTTTGAATCGTCAATTTGTAATTTGAATCGTCTTTATGCACTTGATCTGTCTCACAATAACTTAAGTGGCATGCTTCCAGGATGTTTGGGAAATTCCAGTGTTCAGCTTTTGGTATTAAAACTGCAAGGTAACAAGTTCCACGGATTCATTCCTGAAACCTTCAGCAAAGGAACAAATATGAGGATGATTGATTTCAACAGCAACTTACTGCAAGGGAGAGTGCCCAAATCGCTAGCCAATTGCGTAAAGCTCAAATTTCTTAATCTTGGGGATAATCAAATCACGGACTTCTTTCCTTCTTGGTTAGGAACTCTTCCAGAGTTAGAGGTGCTCATCTTGAAATCCAACAACTTTCATGGAGTAATAGAGGAGCCCAAAGCATGTTTTGAGTTTGTTAAGTTGCGTATCATTGATCTCTCCCATAACAGATTTGCAGGTAATCTCCCTTCAAAGCACTTCGAGTGTTGGAATGCCATGAAAGATGTCAATGCAAATAACCTAACATATTTGCAAAATCGTCTGCTGGGACCCGGCGGTTATCCTGCGCTTACTTATTATGGGTTTTCTTATGACTCGCTGACATTGAGTAACAAAGGCACAGAGTTGGAATATGAGAAGCTCTCAAATCTGATCACAGCAATTATTCTCTCTAACAACACTTTTGTAGGAAAGATTCCAACATCAATTGCTAATTTGAAGGGGCTTCGGACTCTCAACCTTTCCAACAACAATCTCCAAGGTCATATTCCACCAACTTTGGGTAACCTAATTGTGATCGAGTCATTGGACCTCTCCAATAACAAGCTCTCTGGACAAATTCCTCAACAACTTGGAGAGTTGACGACACTTGAAGTCTTTGATGTATCCGATAACCTGCTCACAGGGCCAATACCACACGGGAAACAATTCAACACATTTGGGAAGGGTTCATTTGATGGAAATCCAGGATTGTGTGGACAACCTTTGTCAAAAAAATGTGACAACTCTGCGACTTCACCACCAGAAGAAGACCCACGCTCAGAATCTCTATTTGCATTTGGCTGGAAGACAGTTCTGATCGGATATGCAAGTGGGACAGTAATAGGAGTGGTACTCGGGCACATCTTCAGCACAAGAAAGTATGAATGGCTTGCCAAGACCTTTCGACTGCAACAGAAAACTAATGGGAAGAGGAGGAGAGTCAGCAGACAAAGGCAACGGATGTAATTAACCTTTTTTTCTTTTTCTTTTACGAAAGGCCTACTTTGTTGGGCTTTAAATTTCTTTTTCCTTCTTTTCTCCGAAGTTTAATAAACCTTGTATTATTGTACATATACTATGTTGTTAATGCAAGTGGGCTAATAATTTGGTGGTTCTTGGCCACTTTACCTTCAGCATAGTGCACGGGCAAATATGAATTGGTCGTCTGCTTCTTTTTTAGTTTTAATTCAGTACCTTGTTATTATCCTGATTTGATTGAATGATCATGTCTTTAATTAACACAATTTACACTAATAGTTGTAAAAGATCAGTGCAGCATTCTCTTTTTCCGAATTTGAAAGGATGTGATTTCGAAAAAAAATCATATAACTGATGATCAGGTCCTACTGATTTTGGCATCGGCACAAAGGTCGGGGAATTTTTTGTGTTTTACTTTTCATAATTTCCATTATATATATTCTCTAGTTTTATGGGGCAATAACACCGAAATCAGCTAAAAAATCGCTTAAAATTAAAAATTAATTTCTCAAAGAGTTCTCTATCAATGCAGATAGAATTAAGTTTTTGAAGCATCAAAAACTTAATTCGAGTGCCTGCTGTAAAATAAAATCATTAGTCATCAAATATGTGCCAATAAGATAATTGGTAAACATTAACTATCATCAAAATTCAATCACAAAGTTAGAAGTGGCGCAAAAGGAATTTGAAATAGAAATACCTTTAACAAGTTGTTGAAACGTAAAAATATAGTAAACATGAGTGTTGCTTATTTTAGCCTCTGTTTGATAAAATTTCTCAAGTAGAAATTATTTAATTAGAGCTTTTACATTACCAAAAGAAAAAAGTACTTACCAAAAATATTTGAGTTGTTTGGTTGTCAAAGAGAGATGTTATAAAAAAATATACAATTACTTTAATAGATAAGTTTTTTAAAATTATGTTATGAAAGGATGAAATAAGATTATTAAATAAATTAAGGATACTTTAGATAGTTTAACTCTTTAAAAAAAATAATTTACAACCTCTACTTCCAAAATCATAAAATTTAAACTTTTATTAATGGAGGCAAAATAGATTATCTCCAAAATCTCTACTCAAAATATAACTAAACAATACTAAATTAAAAAATATATATAGAATTAAATGAATACTTTTGACTATTGGATAAGTCAAATGAAACAAAAATATGTACTGCTTTTTCAGAGCAGCGCCAGCTTTCAAAGCTTAGGCAAATGGGTGAAGTTTTAAGTTTCAACCCCAATCATTAAGTTGATGTAGTTAAGATCAATGTTTGACTCTCCATTACCAAAAGCACATTTTATCAATGCATGCAATAGTAGTGCATCCAGTTGTCTTTGTAATTCTTAATATTTTCTAAGAAATTTAGCAGCCTTAATTTAAACTAAAACTGTCGTGATTTCGGATAATTTCTGGTTAACATTATGGACGAGTGGAAGTACCACAGTAAGAGTA
Organism: Citrus x clementina; assembly: GCF_000493195.1. Lineage (NCBI taxonomy): Eukaryota > Viridiplantae > Streptophyta > Magnoliopsida > Sapindales > Rutaceae > Citrus > Citrus x clementina. The sequence goes on from NW_006262688.1 coordinate 24,205,427, forward strand.
TGTGATCAACTTCATAATTTGTCTCCAGGTCTTACTTATTACTTAATTCTGGCGCACGCCATTGACAATTAAAATTAAAGAATCCATGTGGTCAGGGGTCAGGGATAATCATAATTCAGTGTAGACAAAAAGCATGGTTAATAGCCAGCAAGGGAGAAAGGCTAGATTGGTTTTCTTTTTCTTTTTTCTTTTAAATGTAATCTTTCAATTTTATCCTCCATAATAATATATCTATATAATTTTTTCGAAAATTATCTCTACCCCACTTTTGTTTTGTCATATGTATAATCTCATCACCTCAAAATTTTGCCATATTCTTCACACCACCTTTATTTTTAAGTTTTTTTCAATAAACTACTTTGACACTATAAAATGATCATTTTACCCTTAAATGAATGAAACAACTATTTTATTATACAAAATTTTAAAAAATAAAAAAAAAATTATAATTACAAGAATACCCCTGAATTTAATAAAATAAATCTCAAATCTAATATGTTAATTTTTTTATAATTACAATTTCATTTAAAAATTATCATGTTAATTTTTTGTAATTATAATTTCATTCAATTTCTATAGAGAAGTTTCTTAATATTAATTATAGGGAAGTTTATAATAATTATAGGGAGTTTTTCTCTCCATGTTAATTTTGGTAAACTTCCCTATACCTGATTTAATTATAAAAATTAAATGAAATTATAATTACAAAAAATTATGATTGCAAGGTGTTAATTTTTTATAATTATAATTTCATTTAAAAATTATCATCTAAGATTTTGAGATTTGTTTGTTTTATTGAATTTAGAGGTATTCCTATAGATATACTTTTTTATTTTTTAAAATTTTCTCGAATAAAATAATCTTTTAATTCATTTAGGGGTAAAATGATTTTTTTTAGTGTAAAAGTGATCAATTGATATAAGTTTAGAAATAAGATAGTGAAAAAAATAATTTAAAATTTTTTAATGATTAAATATACATACGACAAAATAAAAGTGGTTCAAAGATAATTTTCGTAACTTTTTTTTCTTAATTTATATGATGTTCTGGACCAAGCGCTTGTTTACAAAATTTTGCCAAATTCACCGAATTATACTAACAAAAAAGGACCATTTTCGTGACTAGCTTTATTTTGAACCCATGACAATGGCTCTCTATTCCAACTCTCGCATCCACAAACCATCGTTTTTTTTTTTTTTTTTGTTCTTCCAAATCTCTAGATACAACTCATAGAAAGAACCTAAAATTTACATAAAAGAACGGCATGTGGTTGATAGATGCCCAGCACAATCCCATATTTAATTTTCTTAAGCAACCTTTGTACGTATAATAATTTTGTTCCAACCAAGTTTGGGGGTGAATTCTCAAAAGCCATTTGGGTTGATGCTATCTCCTCTTGATAGTATAGACAAAAGCATGGTCAATAGCCGAATAGGAAGAATACGACACTCAGAAAGAACTTAAAATTTTTTAATCCTAAAAGAAGATTTGATTGTGAATTAATCCCAGTAACATCACATTTGGCACCGCCTATAAAAACATCTCAATTCTATGCCTGACCCTCCAAACAAAATCCTCCAGCCTTCCTATTATAGAAAGTTTTAAAAGGAATTGTGTTTAATAAGAAATTATGGGGTTATTCTTATTTTCCTTCACTTTAATGCACATACTTCTTCTGCTCTCAATGTTTCAGCACACGCTTGCTGACTTGCAGCCACTCTACCAGGATGACGAGCGTTCTGCCTTGCAGCAATTCAAGCAAAGCCTTACCGTCGTTCAGTGTTCTTTTGATGATTATTCTTCAGCTTATCCCAAGGTTGCATCATGGAGCCAGGAAGAAGAAAATAGTGACTGCTGCTTATGGGACGGCATCAAATGCAACGAAGACACTGGTCATGTGATCAGGCTTGATCTCACAAGCAATTGCCTCTATGGTTCTATCAACTCTAGCAGCAGCCTCTTTCAACTTTTCCATCTGGAATGGCTTGTTCTCTCGAATAACCACTTCAATTTTTCTAAAATCCCTTCAAAAATCAAGAATCTGTCAAGACTAATAGCTCTATCTCTCTAATTCTTCGTTTTCTGGTCAAATACCAGCAGAGTTGCTAGAGCTCTCCAAGTTGGAGAGTCTTGATCTTGTTAGAGATATAAATGCAAAGAATATTCTCGTGATGGTTCTGCTGATGTGGCAGTTGAGTAAGCAAGGTTGTTATTGTTACTTTGTAAGTTTGTTATAGAGCTGGGAAAATTAGTTAATTACAACTTATTCTTTACACGTGTGTGAGCAAATGTAGAAGGTTCTGGATCTCAGTATATAAGCTCACTTTCTGTACTCATAATAAGTTGAATAAGATTTGATCTGTTTTCTTATATTTTCTCTTAATGCTCATTAAATTTTCCATCACTTTCTCTGCAACCAAACAAGCACAAAATAGCTTGATTAAACTTCAATTTGGTATCAGAGCTAGATTTAGTCTAATCTCATGGCGTTATCAAGCTTGAACACAAACATCTCTTCTTCGGCAACAACCTTTACCTTCACAACTCCAATAAAACTTGACCGATCAAATTACTTAATCTGGAAATCTCAAATCCTATCTTCAGTTCGAGCAAATGAACTTGAGAGTGTGCTTGATGGATCCAGAATCTGTCCAGATCAATTTCTCTCAAGCACTCAAGGAAATTCAGATGCTATCTTCAATGCTTTTGTAAGTTCAACTGTTGCTTCACGAGAGAATCCTAAGTTTACTTTGTGGAGAAAGCAAGATCAGATGTTACTGAGCTGGCTATTATCCTCTATCAGCGTTGAAATCCTCAGTCTTGTGGTAAACTCTAAAACTTCTTATGAAATGTGGTCTAGTTTAGAGCAACAATTTGGATCTGAAACTGCTGCTAAGAAAGTTCATCTCAAAATGATGTTGAATAATCTGAAGAAAGGATCTATGACTATGACAGAATATTTTAGTAAGTTGAAGTCAGTTACTGATGAGCTTGCTATTGCTGGAAGTCCTATTAGTTCTTTGGATTTTATAACTAATCTCATCTCTGGATTAGGTCAGCCTTATTATCCAGTAGTTGTGTATATTGAAGCAAATGTTTTAAAAATGAGTATTAATGAGGCTTATTCAATGTTGTTGACACATGAGGCACGTTTAGAAAGTAATCAATCTAATGCTTTCAAGGAAGTGAAACAGAACTATGCTGCTAACTTAGCTCAGGCTGGAAACAATCAAAAGAAAATTAATAATCAGGGAGGCTAGAATAACAATAATCAAGGAGGCTGGAATGGAAACACTGGAAACAAAACTGGATTTAATAATTGGAATGGAAATTTTACAAACAGAGGAGGTTTCAATCCAGGAAGGGGACAAAATTCAGGCAGAGGACAATGGAATAATAACTGGAATAACTGGAATGGAAATCAATGTAGAGGTAATTTTGCTGGTGCTGCTGGAAAATTTTTTGGTGGATTTCCTGGTGGTTTTAATGGATTTGGAAGAGGAGGAGGCAAAGGAAGTATTGTTTGTTATATTTGTTTCAAGCACAATCATACTGCAGCTTATTGTAAAGACATATTTAACAGAAACTTTGTTCCAAATTTTTCTGTGCAAGAGAATTTTCCAGGTCAGAATCAAACTTCCAAAGCTGCTTTCATGGCTACATTAGAAGGAGTTGCTGACCAAGGATGGTATCTGGATAGTGGAGCAACACATCATCTTACAAACAATGTGGAGAACTTAGCTGAAGGTAAACCTTATTTTGGATCTCAGTTGCTGTTAGTTGGTAATGGACAAGGTCTTAGAATCACTTACATAGGCAATATATGTCTCTTTACATCATTAGGTAATCAGTTAAACCTTTCTAATGTTCTGTGTGTTCCCAAAATTACCAAAAATCTCATTAGCTTGTCTAAACTTCTCTCTGACAATCATATAACCATTGAATTTGTTTCCAATCTTTGTTTCATTAAGGACAAGATGCAAGAAACTTTGCTGGCACAGGGGATTGCTGAAGATGGTCTCTTTAATCTACTGTCTCAAGATACACCTATTCCTGATTCTAAAGCTTTGGGTTTAAAACCTAGTTCAATGTTGTCTGTCTTTTCAAATAAAAAGATTGTACACTCTTTGAAAGAGTTGAATAACCAAACAAATGTCTGTTCCAATTTGATCAATTCCAATAATGAGAATTCTGTCAGTTTTTTAGCTTCCAGTAGTGAGTCTATGCAGTTGTTGCACAATAGGTTTGGTCATCCAACCAAACATGTTTTGCAAACAATAATGAAAAGTCTCCCCATGCATTCAATCCATTCTCAATCTCTTAACTTTTGTGATGCTTGTCAATATGGCAAATTACATCAATTTCATTTTCCAGTCACTGATATAAAATTAAAATTCCCTCTCCAACTCTTATATGCTGATTTAAGGGGTCCAACTTCTGTGTTGTCCATGGATGGATACAAGTACTATATTTCTTTTGTTGATGATTTCACCAGATATTGTTGGATATTTCCACTCACACTCAAATCTGAGGCATTTGACACCTTCAAACACTTCAAGTCCCTTGTAGAAAAACAGTTTTCTTTATCCATCCAAACACTACAAACTGATATGGGGGGTGAGTTTATAGCTTTCAAATCATTTCTACAACAAAAAGGTATTCAGTTTAGATATAGTTTCCCCCATACTCACCATCAAAATGGTGTGGTTGAAAGGAAGCATAGGCATATTGTTGAAACTGGACTTACACTCTTAGCTCAAGCTCACTTACCTCTCTCTTTTTGGTGGGAAGCTTTTCATACAGCCACCTACTTAATTAATAGAATGCCAACACCTGTTCTCAACAATTTCTCTCCTTTTCAGAAACTATACAATCAGCTTCCAGATTACAAATTTCCTAAAGTGTTTGGTTGTTTATGTTTTCCTTTTCTTCGACCTTATAATCAGCACAAGCTAGATTTTCATACTCAGAAATGTGTCTTTATTGGTTACAGTCCCATTCATAAGGGCTACAAGTGTCTTGATCGAACTGAGAAAGTTTTTGTTGCCAGACATGTTACTTTCAATGAACAGGAATTTCCATATTCTGAACTGTTTTTGAAAAACAAGTCAAACATCTTCTCTCATTCTGATTTCTCCACTCCATCTTCAGTTCATTTTTCTCTTCCTCAAACACCTGTTCTCAGTAACAGTAGCAATGAAGAGCCATCAGCTATGTCTCCAGTCCTGCTTTGTCTTCTGCATCAGAGTCTCATTCCTTGCAAAATTCTTTTCATTCACAATCCCTTGATCTATCTTCAAGACTTTCAAATTCTTCTCCACCAGTACTCTCTACTCATCATATGGTTACCAGATCTAAAGCTGGTATCTACAAACCCAAAACCTATCTAGCTGATTCTCAAGACCTTAAACCATCCAATGTCAAAACAGCATTGGCAGATCCTAGGTGGTACTCAGCTATGAAAGAAGAATTTGAAGCTCTCCAAAGAAATCAAACTTGGTCATTAGTGCCTCCAGAAACAGCTGGGAAAATTGTTGGAGATAAATGGGTTTACAGAGTCAAGTATAATGTTGATGGAAGTATTTCCCGGTATATAGCTCGGTTGGTTGCCAAGGGATATCATTAAACTTATGGGGTTGATTTCTTTGAGACCTTTAGCCCTGTGATCAAGCCTTGTACTGTCAGAATCATTTTAAGCTTAGCAGTCATGAATCATTGACCTATTAAACAGCTGGATGTAAATAATGCTTTTCTAAATGGCATTCTTGCTGAAGATGTGTACATGCATCAAACACAAGGGTTTGTTGATTCCACCTATCATTCTTATGTTTGTAAGCTTAACAAGGCATTATATGGTCTTAAACAGGCTCCCAGAGCCTGGTATGACAGATTAAAGAAGTCACTGGTTCAATGGGGTTTTCATGTCTCAAACTCTGACACTTCTCTATTCATTAAGCATGCAGGGAAAGATATACTGCTCATTCTCATTTATGTGGATGATATTTTAGTCACAGGCTCAAATTCGAAGCTCATTGGCAATGTTATTCAGCAGTTACACTCAGAGTTTGCCTTGAAGGATCTGGGGGATTTTCATTATTTTCTTGGTATAGAAGTTACTCCATCTGTTCAAGGTATTCATCTCTCTCAAACTAAATATATTGGTGATATTCTTCAAAGGGAAAATATGCTAGACAGTAAAGGTTGTGCTACACCTATGAGTACTTCTGAAAAACTGCACAAGGATAAAGGTGCTGCATTTAAAAATCCATCTTTATACAGAAGTATTGTGGGCTCTCTTCAATATGTTTTGTTAACTAGACCTGACTTAGCTTTCACAGTCAACAAGCTTAGTCAGTTTTTATCAGCTCCCACCATACTTCATTGGCAAGCATGCAAGAGGGTGTTGAGATATCTTCAAAGTATAGCTGATTATGGTCTTCAGTTCTTCAACTTTGGTTCTTTAACTTTAATAGCCTACTTTGATGCTGATTAGTGTTGTGCAAATTTTAATGTACTCGCAAGCGCACGAATCTATTGTAGTATAGATCTATGGTGACGAGTGTCGATCCCACGAGGAGGTGGATTTTAATTGTGTAGAATTAATTTTGTAAATGGGTTGTTGGATTTATGGTGGAAATGATTTGGTATATGCTAAAACTTAAATTAAAATGGCGAGAATAAATTCTAAAATTGGAATTGCAATGGCGAGAATAAATTGAAGAGAATTCTATTGAAATGACGTACTTGGGTATCTGGATCCGTATCAACATGCATCATGGGCTAAATATTCCTTATTAATACCAATTAAATCATGAGGGGGGAATCCACACCGCATGAACCACGCTCTAATCAATATGGTGCTAAGGGCTTATCGTGCCAAATAATAATAACCTTGTACTAGAGGGCCGGTGTAACCAAGGCGGTACTAGACAAGATTAGTATTATTTGTCGACGAGAAGTCAAAACATCCACAAAAACTAGAGGGGATGAGAAAATAAATTTACCAAATAAAGCCCATGACACATGTTGAGACTTCACCTTCAACCCAAGCTTGAAAGAAAATTAGCCACTCATAATTGAACTAGGGGCAAAATGGGAATTTATTAAAATACGAAGAAAATACAAGATGGAGAAGGAATTACAGAAAATGGATCCCAAAAATGGATTCAGAGATATCCAATTAGGGGGGGGAGACCCCCTTTTTATAGATACATGGAGTAAATCATGGCCATCGGATTAAAAACAGTTTGGACGCTCAGGATTGCGCCATGTCATCAGTCAACAGTCCACGGTTTGACCACGCGGATGAACAGTAACACGGTTTGACCCGACTTTGAACAGTAACGCGGTTTGACCCGGATGAACAGTAACACGGTTTGGTTGAAAATAATCCTGTGTGATGCATGCACCGTACACGAGATTTTTCGTCCACTGATATGCTGCCACGTCACCATCAACAGTACATAAGAATTTTAGTCCAACAGGATCGTGACACCTCATCAGTCAATGCCACATCATCGGTCAATGCCACGTCATCGATCCGTCTATGTGAACAGTGTCGTGAACAGTAACGTAGACAGTACCGTATACGTGAATAGTACCGTACATGTGAATAGTGCCATTTTTCCTTTTATGCTCCTCCTAAGGTTTTCGACCGTCCCGAGTTCAAAAGTGATGTCCGTTTTGCCGTCTGATCTCTCCTTTATTGTGAAATGGCTATACTGCCCCTAAAATACATAAAATACTTAATTAAAATAACACACACGTAATTACATCACAAGAAGGTTAAATACATAAAAGTAAGGGTTGTTAGTAAGACTTGAAATGTAAAATGACGGTTTTCTCCTTTATAAATATGCATTTTCTAACACTCAACAATTAGGGCTCAGATCCTGATGATCGCAGATCTGTTGGAGGTTATTGTGTGTTTTTGGGTTCCAATCTTATCTCTTAGTCCTCTAAGAAGCAGCCCATTGTGTCCAGATCATCAGCTGAGTCTGAGTATCGGGCTCTTGCTTTGGCTACTTCAGAGGTTCTCTGGATTACATATTTATTTCAAGAGCTTAACATATCTTTTGATCAGACTCCTCTTCTGCATTGTGATAACAAAAGTGCTAAACCTCTGGCTAGTAATCCTAAATATCATGCTCGTACTAAGCATATTGAGTTAGATATTCATTTTCTCAGAGAGCATATTGCTCAACAGCAACTTTCAGTCACTTATGTTCCGAGTTCAGAACAATTAGCAGATGTTCTTACTAAGCCCCTCTATTTCGATCAGTTTGCTTATTTGCGCAGCAAGCTTAATGTCATTTCACGACATCAAGCTTGAGGGGGGATGTTAGAGATATAAATGCAAAGAATATTCTTGTGATGGTTCTGCTGATGTGGCAGCTGAGTAAGCAAGGTTGTTATTGTTAGTTTGTAAGTTTGTTATAGAGCTAAGAAAATTAGTTAATCACAGCTTATTCTTTACACGTGTGTGAGCAAATGTAGAAGGTTCTGGATCTCAGTATATAAGCTCACTTTCTGTACTCATAATAAGTTGAATGAGATTTGATCTGTTTTTCTAATATTTTCTCTTAATGCTCATTAAATTTTCCTTCACTTTCTCTACAACCAAACAAGCACAAATAGCTTGATTAAACTTCAATTGATCTATCATTTAATAATTTTCATTTGAAGCTCCAAAACCCGAGTCTAGCAAATCTAGCAGAGAAGTTAGCCAACCTGAAAGTACTTCACCTTGGACAAGTCAATATTGCTTCTACAGTTCCTCATGCATTGGCAAATCTATCATCTTTGTTTTTCTTATCTCTCACTGATTGCCTATTGCAAGGTGAATTCCCCACAGAGATTTTCCAGTTACCCAAACTTGCATTTCTTACTCTGACGTATAATCACTATCTCACTGGGTATTTGCCAGAATTTCAGAATAGCAGTGTCCTCATAGATTTGAGGCTTTCACATACGCGATTTTCAGGTAAGATTCCAGATTCAGTAGAAAATCTTGAATCCTTAGATTCCTTGGGTATTAGAGGTTGCTCATTTTCAGGAAAACTTCCTCCTTCAGTTGGTAATCTTACGAAGCTCAACCATCTATACCTTTCTGGTAATGATTTTTCGGGTGAGTTGCCTGCTTTCTTGGGAAAACTTTCTTCTTTGAAAATGCTAGAGATCATTTTATGCAACTTCTCTGGCAAAGTTCCGGATTCACTTGGTAACCTTATTTGTTGTCTTGGATCCCTAAACTTAACCAACTCACTTATTTGGACCTTTTAGGGAGCAAAATAACTGGTGATATCTTATGTCTGCTCTCGAATTTTTCTGAACAAAACTCTTATTCGTTGTCTTGCATCCCTAAACTTAACCAACTCACTTATTTGGACCTTTCAGGGAGCAAAATAACTGGTGAGATCTTATGTCTGCTCTCGAATCTAACAGAACTTGCTCAAATAAGTTTGGCTCATAACCAATTAATTGGTCCAATCCCCTTTTGATTTATGAACCTGAACAAGTTATCAACTATGTACTTACATTATAATCAACTGACTGGCCATATTCCAGTTGAAGTTAGAAAGCTAAACCAATTGCAGATCCTGCGTTTGGCGGAGAATCAATTGGAAGGCTCTGTTCCTAACTCTATCTTTGAGCTAAGGAATCTTCAAGCGCTTGACCTTTCCTACAACATTTTGAGTGGCACAGTGGATTTAAACATGTTCCTTCTTAACTTGAAATCTTTAACATCATTAGTTCTCTCGTCAAACAAGTTTTCATTGCTCACTGGAACCAATGACAGTACTAATTTGCCAAATTTCACTGTAATAGGATTCAGGTCATGCATCATTAGCGAGTTCCCATATTTTTTGCACAACCAAGATCAATTAGTTTCTCTGGATCTTTCCTCCAACAAGATAGCTGGCCAAGTACCCCAATGGTTGTTAAACGTAAGCACAAAGAGTTTGGAATATTTGAACTTTTCTGACAACCTATTGTCGGGATTCGGGCAGGATCTCTTTGTTCTTCCATTGTCTAAAATGAATACTTTAGACCTTGGGTTTAATAAGCCCAAAGGACCGCTCCTAGTTCCGTCATCAGTGTCAATCTATTCCTATCTAGTTTCAAACAATCAGTTGACCGGTGAAATTCCAATCCAAATATGTAGTTTGAATGGTCTTCACGCTCTTGATTTGTCGTACAACAACTTAAGTGGCATGCTCCCAGAATGTTTGGGTAATTTCAGTGTTGAGTTGTCAGCACTAAAACTGCAAGCTAACAACTTTTATGGAATCATCCCTCAAACCTTCATGAACGGAACAAATCTGATGATGATTGATTTTAGCAACAATTCATTGCAAGGAAGAGTACCTAAATCTCTAGCCAATTGTGTGAAGCTAAAATTTCTTAATCTTGGGGATAACCAAATCACCGATGTCTTCCCTTCTTGGTTAGGAACTCTTCCAGAGCTGGAGGTTCTCATTTTGAAATTCAACAACTTTCATGGAGAAATAGAGGAACCTAAAACAGGTTTTGGGTTTCCCAAGCCGCGCATCATTGATCTCTCTCACAACAGGTTTACAGGTAATCTTCCGTCAAAGCACTTCCATTGTTGGAATGGCATGAAAGATATCAAAGCAAGTGAGCTAACATATTTGCAGGTTAAACTCATGCCGTATGATGTACTTGGGTTTACCTACTATGGCTATGCTGATTACTCACTAATAATGAGTAACAAAGGGATAGAGATAGAATATCCCAAGCTGTCAAATTTGATCACAGCAATTATTCTCTCCGACAACAATTTTGTTGGAGAGATTCCAGCATCAATCGCTAGTTTAAAGGGGCTTCGGACTCTTAACCTTTCCAACAACAATCTCTGAGGGTACATTCCATTAACTTGGAGTAACCTAACGGTCATGGAGTCATTAGACCTCTCTAGTAACATGCTCACAGGACAAATTCCTCAGCAACTAGTAGAGCTCACATCCCTTGCATTCTTTGATGTGTCACACAACCATCTTAAGGGAGCAATACCACAAGGGACGCAGTTCAGCACATTCACGAATGATTGGTTTGCTGGAAATCCAGGATTGTGTGGAGAACCTTTGTCTAGAAAATGCAAAAACTTTGAGGCCTCACCAGCAGAAGATGCTCCACCCTCAGAATTTGTACTCGCATTTGGCTGGAAGATAGTTCTGGCAGGGTATGCAAGTGGGACAATAATAGGAGTAGTACTTGGGCACATCTTCTGCACAAGAAAGTATAAATGGCTTATAAAGACTTTTCGACTGCAACCGGAAAGTAATGGAAAGAGGAGAATACATAGGCAAAGAATGTAATTAATTGGCTTTTATTTATTTATTTATTTTATGAATTACTCTGTAAAGACTTTAAAAATCATGTAGAAATTTTTCTTTTTCTTCCAATTTCATTAAATCTCTTTATATTATCGTACTATTATTATGATTTCACAATTAGAGTCCATATGAAATTATTTTTGAGAGATTTAAAGGTGATTTTAAAAAGTTAAAAGTTAATTTTAGCATTTGATAAATTTTTTTAAAAATCATTTTCGACAAAATCACCTTGTCCTATGACCAAAGAGTAGCTTTTCAAAATCTGATTTTAAAAATTAGTTTTATACTTAAACAATTTCGTATATATCCTAATATATGTTATAAAAATCCAAAATTATCTTTTATTCAATTAGGAAATAAAATCATTACATTTAAAGAAATTATTATTATATTGAGATAACAAAATCAATATGGTTAATTTGTTTTAGGTACGAATTATTCTATATGCACATAAAATATTACTATATACACGTTATTATAAAATAAATGCATGGGTAAATAAATTTTATAACTTTATGTCTAATTAAGTCATTTCTATTCATACAGTAATTTAAAAACGAGACTTACCAAATATAAATTACTACTTAACTAATTTACAAAACGCCTTTAAAAATAAAATTTACCAAGCTTTGACTAATTTTTTTTACAATTTTTTAACAACTAATTATTTCTATATCACAACTAATAACAATTATTTTAAAAACTATAACATTACCATTCTAGTCATAAATCTAAAAAACGTTTGTATGTAATTATTTACGAAACCTATTAGTTAATCACCATGTGGCTGATCGAACATCAATTAATACATAAATCATTGAGATGACAGGCACGTCAAACATATAGTAAAATCACTCAAATTTGGTTCTGAAATGCCGTAAGAGTACTAAATAAAATAACAAAGGAGGATGAAAACACAGAGTGGCACCGGCTCTGTATGCTTACAGCTTTGCTAAAAGTGCATTTTGGCAATGGCGTAAAGCAACCAATTTTATTTAGTCGAAAAGCTCTTTTGGCGTAGCTAGCTACTACCACATCATCCAAGAATTTATGCTAGAACTATTATAGTACCCCAAAATATATAAAAGTGCATTTTGGCAATGGCGTAAAGCAACCAGTTTTATTTAGTCGAAAAGCTCTTTTGGCGTAGCTAGCTACTACCACATCATCCAAGAATTTATGCTAGAACTATTATAGTACCCCAAAATATATCAACTTATATATATCAACTTATTATTTAAATCCAGACAGTTTGCAAAGATCCAAAGTTCATTTATTCACAAAACTTAAATTTCCTTTTATATGCCTATTATTATTCACCTGTTTATATTGATCACCAACTTACAATCAAAATCAAATCATTCAACCTCCCAAATGATACATCATCCATAAGAATTCAAGCCTCGGTACCATGTAGGTCAAGGAATATTGCGCCATAGCACAAATTATCAGGCACCGGAATGAGTAACTGCTGTGCTGTTCATATAACCAGCCCTGTCATGGGTTTATGGTGAATAAGTATGTAAAACAACCCAAGTTTTTGGCCATTCATGAATCCTCTCCACTAAGATCTCCCCATCGAACATTGTACTTGGCAGCAAGATAATGTGCTCCAACTGGTCCTCGGCTACCATAAGGATAAAGCTCTGGAACAATCTTCTTCTCTTCAAGTTCCTTCAGTAATGGTGTAAACAACGCCCAGGCAGCATCAAGCTCATCACTCTGAATAAACAACCTCCGTTCACCTTCTATTGCATCTAAGACCAGCCTCTCATATGCATCTGGTATTTCTGTTGGATACCTTCACATCAAAACTAAAGAATTAAAGTGATGCTCTCCAAAACCAAAAGAAGAACAAAAGATAATACAGATGCACAATTGCTCCATCAATTTGGCCAGGTCTGCAGATGGATATTACTAAGGTAAAATGGTCAGGACATGAGATTAATACAGTCCCCTTACTTTTAATATTAATTAGGATTTTATACAAATTCTTTTAAAATAAAACATTAAAGAATTCAATCCTTACATGTGCTATAAAATAATTACGAAACATGAATAAAGACATTCCAAGGCTTATCACTTGAGAAGATTTTATGAAATTGATGCTCACAGTCCCACTCCATAATTGAGTATTCTAGGTCATATATTACATAGTTAAGATTGCAAGTATCATTTGTAGGTAATTGTCTAAATAGTCTCTTACCTTGATCGATAAAGCAAATTAAGGTCGCTGCGATCCAATCTCATTCCAAGACCAGGAAGTTTGTTGTTGATCTTCAGGTATATAGCTTCATCAGGATGGAGTCGGAGCACAAGCTCATTTGTAGTCTTGTCTAAGTCAGTTCCAAAATTCCGCTTGTACAGGTTTCCAGGGACATGTCTGAACTGAACTCTGATCTCTGCACTGAAGTTTCATTGACACAACATTCTCAAGTCAACCAGTTAAGCATATTCTACAATATATAGTGAAAGAATAGATCCTCATGAAAAGGGAAGAAATACTGCCTACCGTTTGGTATGGAGCGCTTTGCCTGCTTTCATCAGGAAAGGAACCCATCCCATCTTGCATTGTTGATAAAAAGAGCAGCCGCGGCAAATGTTGGCGTGAGACTACCCTTTGGCACAGTTGGGTCATCAGTATATGCAGGATATGATTTACTACCCTTGTTGTGGCCCTTGTATTGACCAACAATTACATTTTCAAGCAGAAGCGGTTGCATTGATCTAAGAACCTTCACCTGAATGAAGCCACACACAACAAAGTCAATGATTAACTTAAAACAATAGCAAGGAGTGTAGCATTTCCATAACCCACCATGGGATTTAATTCTTCTTTGGTGGTGATGGTGGTGTGTGGCTATACCTTAAAATAGGATCTCTAGCAATCATAGAAATGGTACACAAAGAAGAACAGGAGACCACAATTCTGGTTCGTAAAATTTGTAGAAGAAAGGAAGACCGAATTACCTTTTCATTTCTAATGTCTTCCGCATCTAAGCTGACGGGAGTCTCCATTGCAAATAATGCCAATATTTGCAAGAGATGATTTTGCATTATATCTCGTATGATTCCATAGTTATCAAAATAACTGGAAAAATTTACCAATAAAATCAGCTGATCTGGGTGTCTGAAACAACTTCTAGTATAATAACAATATCTTCAGGCAACATATACAACTCACCCCCCTCGTCCCTCTGTACCAAAATCTTCAGAAAATATAAATTGTACATTGCGGATGTAATTCCTGGACCATAGAGGCTCGAAAACAAGATTGGAGAATCGAAGCACTGATAGATTCTCAACCAACTCCTTACCCAAGTAATGGTCAATCCTGAAAAGATATCAATAGAGTCAAACATCATCACGCATCTTTCTTTAAGGAAGCAAATGAGAGACAAACCTGAATATTTGATCCTCTCTTAGATACTGCTTCAAACTTCTAGTTAACTCGCCAGAAGACTCAAGAGTCCCGACCAAATGGTTTTTCAACAATGACTCTTGTCCAACCAGTTGCTGATGAAGCTCTAAGGCTAGCACATTTCGCCACATCCACAAAAATGTTTGGAGGTATTGATGAGTAAAACAACCTGTTCGATAGCTTTCCAGCCTAAAATTCCATTTTCTTACATTGGGTTAAAAAAATAAAACTAAAATAAACAAACACCAAATTTCACACAGGGAGCTAGTAACCAGCTTCCTAAACATGAATCTATTTTACAATTAGTGGAACAATAAGAAATATGCCAGTTACTTGGTCCATTGCAGAGCAGAACTCCTCACGAACCTAGTAATAGTTTTTATTTGGATTCAATACATTTACCAGAGACTTACATTTACTAACAGGATTTTACCTACACCTTCTCCCAATTACCTCCTCCTAGAATTAGGGAGTATGGAAAACTTCACTGCAATTAAATAACCATTTAATACCCCATGATATCAAAGGGGCACAGAAACAAAATCCCACCAATAGATGGTTAATGAAATGTTCCGTTAGTTCAAGGATTCAATGGCTCCACTGCTACCAAAAATTGCAAGTGAAGTAATTCATAAAGGGAAAACTCTAAATAAAGGGACTTTTAATGAAGGAAAGGAGGATTTATTCAACTACACCATTAATCTGTGAGTTGAATTAAGAGCATTTTATCATACTTTATTGTTTGAAATTAATATTAAAGCCCTTTAATCTGATTCACGCGTCAGAGGTTTCTTGCTGGCAATAATGCCAGGCCCCCGACAGTTTCTCCATTACAAAACGAGATCAGATTCATCAATGGATAGACGGCAATTAACATCGATTAACAGAGTACCACTTTCCCACAAATATAAATCTGCTTGTTGAAGTCAAAATTTGATATCAACATCTCTTGCCTTCCCTGTAATATTTTATTGTATCTCAAGGCTTAAGTTTCCGTTCACAAGGCTAATTTGTCATGTAATAAAGATGATAAAATCAATCCTCAACTTACTAGTTGGACATGCATTAGTAGAATCAATGAATCCAGAGTTCCTATAAAACTACTAATTTCCTATAAAACTAGTTTCTAAACTTTTGAGAGAAGTGTGTCTGGGGAATTTATCTTTCCTGTAGAGTGTGAGAGTACTGGGTATATTTGGGTTTCTGGGAAGTAAGATTCGTTACTCAAATATTTGTACTTTATTTGTACTAAATAAACAATTATTCTTTCTTGCCTCCGTGGATGTAGGTTTAATTACCGAACCTCGTTAAATTCTTATGTCCTTTATTTTTCTATAATTATTTGGTGCGCTTGATTCCGCATTCCGCGCACAACAAGTGGTATCAGAGCCGATGGTTCGTACTTGGGGGGATACGATAGTGTTCACGTATACGGTACTATTCCTGTATACGGTACTGTTTACGAATACGGTGGAGACGGCCATTTGTACTTGGGAGACAATCTATTGTAAGTAGTGTGTATTTTTACATGTCTAGGAAAGTTCTAAGAGCCTAAGGATTCTGGTTTTTAATTGGGACTGAGTTCCCGTCCAGTTTCTTGGGAACTTTCCTAGTGCATTTATTCACGCGAAATTAACATCATAGAGGTTATTTTTCAAGTGAAAATAGTTCGTTAAAAAAATGGTAGAAGGTGAAACTTCCAGAATTAGGGAGAGATCTACCGAGACTATTTCAGGAGACACTTCAGGTGGGAGGCGAGATTTGTCAAATCGCTATTCAGTACCTATTATAGGAGACCAGAAGATCGATGTTGAAAAGTTTGATGGGAAAATCAACTTCGGCATGTGGACTGCACGTGACAAGCACACACTCAACTTATTCAAATGTTACTGACAAAATAATATTGTCATACGGGCTTATAAGTTTTTAAGTCGACATGTCGTATTTTAGCACAGCTTTAAACTGACATAACATCTTATCTTCTGGAAACTAGTTTCAAAGCTCACACCTCAACGAACTTCAGTAGCATGGTTCCCAAATGTTTGGGCAACTTCTGTGATACGTTGCCAGTGTTAGAACTGCAAGCTAACAACTTTCATGGAATCATTCCTAAAACCTTCGTGAACGGAACAAATCTGAGAATGATTGATTTTGACAACAATTCATTGCAAGGAAGAGTACCTAAATCCCTAGCCAATTGTGTGAAGCTAAAATCTTTTAATCATGCGGATAACCAAATAACTGATGTATTCCCTTCTTGGTTGGGAACTTGGGAACTCTACCAGAGGTAGAGGTTCTCATTTTGAAATTCAACAACTTTCATGGAGAAATAGAGGAACCTCAAACAGGTTTTGAGTTTCCCAAGCATCGCATCATTGATCTCTCTCATAATAGCTTTGCAGGTAATCTTCCATCAAAGCACTTCTACTGTTGAAATGCCATGAAAGATATCAAAGCAAGTAAGCTAACATATTTGCAAGTTAAACTGGTGCCGCATGATTTACCTAGGTTTACCAACTATGGTTCCACTGATTACTCACTAACAGGGCCAACTCAACCATATTTGGGGACTTAGGCAAATGGTTTTAATTAATTCTTCTTAAAAATTTTAATTATATATTATTTATTGAAATCCATTCTTTAAACACTCTAAAATGTAAAAATTATTAAATAAAATTCTATTATATTGTTGCTAATCCATGAAATTTTAATTCAATTATAACATTTTCACTTATTGGTTTTTTAACTCAAATTACGTCTTTTTTACTACTTTCTAGATTAAACTAATTTTTTTGTTCTTCTATTTTCTAAAGTTTTTCGATATAGTTTTATTTTAAAATAGATAAAACAAGCACACCAAAAAAAAATAGTAGATGAATAAAAAAATATATTAAAAAGAAATAAGAACAAATAAACAACTCAACTAATTAAGAGAATAATAAAAAGATAAAATATGGAATTTGAGATGAAATTATAAATTAACTTTATCTTTATATTAATTTTTTGAGAATTTGAGTGATGACCAATAGCCATAGAGAATAGAGAAAACGATTAGATTTTTTCTTTTTCTTCTTGTGTGGAAAGTATAGGAAGCAAGATTTTTTTCCCTCTCTTTCTTTCTTTCTCTCAAACTCTAAGAACATATCGTGTCTTGATTGTTGGAGGAAAAATTTAATGGATAAGTAATAAAATGTGGGGCTTTTATAGAGGTTTCAAATGAATATAAAACTTTTTAATTATAACATATTAATTCTAATTATAACATATTAATTCCAACAATGAAATAGAGTTTGTAAGATTGAAACTATTAATTTATCGGTTTTGTAAGAATTAAAACTACTAAGTACTACATTAAATAAACTTTATGGGAATTTGATAGTTTATTTAAGATAAGATAATTACAAAATAATAATAAATTAAATGAATAATAATGACTTTTAAATTCACTTTCCCGTTTTATATACAAAATAATCATCTCATGGCTATACAAAATAATCATCTCATCCAAACAAAACTATTGCTATGATTCACACTTCGGGTCTGTTTGAAATTATTTTTGAAAGACTTAAAAGTGATTTTAAAAAATTTAAAAGTTGATTTTAGTCTTTGATAAACTTTCAACAAGATCACTTTATCCTATAGCAGATTTTAAAAAACGAAAAAGAGTAGTTTTTCAAAATTTTGATTTTGACAATTCATTTCATAATATATATTATAAAAATCTAAAATTATCTTTTATTCAATTAGGAAACAAAATCACTACATTTAAAGAAATCATTATTATTTCTGTTTATATTGAGGTAATAAAATAAATACGATTAACTTGTTTTAATTATCAATTATTCTTTATGCACATAAAATATTCTTATATACACATATTATTATAAAATAAGTGCATGTATAAATAAATTTTTTAATTTATGTCTATTTAAGTCATTTTAATTCTTATAGCATTTTAAAAATGAAATTTATCAAACACTTTTAAAAATAAAATTTACTAAACGTTTAACTAATTTTTTTTACAACTGTTATTTTTATAACACAACTAATAGAAATTATTCTAAAAATTATAATATTACCAAACTAGCCGTTAATCTAAAAAGGCTTTGCAAATAATTGTTTGTCAAAGCCATTAGTCAATCATATACTACTACTTAAGTCACTTAAGTCATTCAACTTTGGTTCTCATATCCTCGTAACAGTACTATAGAAAATAACTAAGGAGGATGAAAAGACAGAGTGGCACCAGCTCTCTATGCTCACAGTTTTGCTAAAAGTGCACTTTGGCAATGGCATAAAGTCACCAGTTTTATCAAGTCGAAAAGCCATTTTCTTTTAGCGTAGCTAGTTACTACCACATCATCCAAGAATTTATACAAGCCGAACCTAAAATTTGTGGCGTTTGTGGTTCAAAACTATCAAAAATTTCTTCTCAAGAGTTTCCAATTTTATGATTTACTTTCAAAGTATCACACTATGAATACATGTCGAATACAGAAATTCACTAGTCTTAATAAAACGATTATATTTTCATAAATCCCTTACGGCTCACTCAGCTCCAGAATCGGCAAATATATCAACATATTATTTAAATCCAGACAGTTTGCAAAGATCCAAAGTTCATTTATCACAAATCTTAAATTTCCTTTTATACGCCTATTATTATTCATCCTGTTTACACTGATCATCAACTTACAATCAAATTCAAATCATTCAATCTTACAAAATTTTCTAGGAGTGATTTAATCTTTGTACTCTCTAGATTCCATCTATAATCAATTTGTTCAATAAAGCGTCAAGCCTGTTGTGCGCAGAATGCGGAATCAAGCGCACCAAATAATTATATAAAAATAAAGGACACAAGAATTTAACGTGGTTCGGTAATTAAACCTACATCCACGGAGGCAAGAAAGAATAATTGTTTATTTAACAATTAATAGAGTATAAATATTTGAGTAACGAATCTCACTACCCAGAAACTCAAATACACTCAGTACTCTCACACACACTCTCCAATTGCTCACACTCTCAGAACTCTCAAAAGTTTAGAAACTTATAAGCTTAACAAATGTTTTGGGATACTTTACAAATGAAGAATGCATCTCTATTTATAGCAAAAAAAGGTTGCACTATTGCACCATCCGCTTTGCAATTTGTCAATTCTCCTATCTGTCAATTTGACAAATTTTGCTAACCTTTTTCATTTTTCTTCATTTGGTGCAGGATTGTCAAAAGTCATATATTCTACAACTTGCAATTCGGTGCTGACTTTGAAAAACCAAAAGCAATGCATGTGGCTCACTTTTCTTTTTGAACCAATTTGAAAAAACTCACCAAAAAGCTTTGACTTTTCAACAAAGCCCTTCCTGGGTTTTAGTCGTGGATATAGGTACCTTGGTACCGAACCTCGTTACTTTGCTGTGTGTTGGTTCATTGATTTCTTCTTCTTTGTTCTTGGTTCTTTTCATAAGAGTTGTTTGATTCTTTAATTGTTCTTGGTTGTTTGAGTCTGGTAACTGCTCTGATTTCATAACAATATTATCTTTATTTATTTACGAATTATTATCTTTAAAGCGTAACTCAAAAAAATCAACATTAACAATAAATTTACAATTGCCTAAGGGTATTACGTTTGAAAATATTATACTCGATAATGGATAAAGCTAAATAAATATCCCTATTTTTTGATATTACATAAATTGAAAGTATTTAAGATTTTTAAATTAAAAATAGTTTTCAAGCATTATATATATAACATGTACACTGAAATACCAGAAATATTAAAAACAAAATTCAATTTTAAATTATATTTCAATTTTTATAAACTCTTTTTAAATCGTGACTAATTTCTCATGTCAACTGTTCTAGCTTTGTTGTCTAAGACCTGTATGAGAATGAAGAGACTTTTAAGGTTTTGAACTAATTCTGTAGACCTTCAAGTCAAATGGAAATTTTTTTGCTTCCGTTTTATGTTTCTTGTGGCCTGGTTCATTGTAGATGGGATACAAATAATCGTTAAGCCACCGAAATTAAAATTGATCGATCTACATGTTGAAGTGTAACAATCGATTCTTTATTACACGTCTTCTGCCCTTGTCTTCACGTACGTCTTGCCGATCTAACAAAGCCAATTATTCGGTGACGGCCACACTAGGGAACTTGACTAATTGACTTGCACTAACAAGTCATTAATAAGTCCATTAACGACTTCGTCTTCGAGTGCTTGCTTTTCCGGATACCACCACATACTCATACATCCTAGCTTCAAGATAAACAAACTTCTCCATTTCCACACTTGGATAAATCAGAACATAGCAATAATTCATTTGCAATAATTGAAAGTTGCCTATATAAAGCATCGCAGCTTTACTACCATTATGCGCGCCATAAAAGCGAAATACCATAAAGACACATTTTAGATCAATTCCTGGGGAGACAAATTATGGGGTTATCATTACGTTTCTTCACCTTTATGCACTTAGTTTCTTCCTTGTTAATATTTCACCTTGCAATTGCTCACTTCACTTCTTCCGTGCAGCCACACGCACTCTGCCACGATCAAGATCGTTCTGCCCTGTTGAAATTCATCGAAAGCCTTACCATTAATAGGAATGCTTCAAGAAATCCTTTGTCTTATCCCAAGGTTGCATCCTGGAATCAGGATGAACAAAATAGTGACTGCTGCTCTTGGGATGGCATAAAATGCGATGAGGACACTGGTCATGTGATCAGCCTTAACCTCAGTAGCAGTTGGCTCTATGGCTCCATCAACTCTAGCAGCAGTCTCTTTCAGCTTGTTCATCTTGAGTGGCTTGCTCTCGCAGATAACCATTTTAATTTCTCTGTAATCCCCTCTGAAATCGTCAACCTTTCGAGGCTGACACGTCTATCTCTCTCTGGTTCTTTTTTTGCTGGTCAAATACCTGCAGAATTGCTAGAACTCTCGAGGTTGGAGGTTCTTGATCTATCATCAAATTACTATCACCTGAAACTCCAAAGGCCTGGTCTAGCAAATCTAGCTGAAAAGTTAACCAACCTCCAACAACTTGACCTTACCGATGTCAATATTTCTTCTGCAGCTCCTCCTACATTGGCAAATTTGTCTTCTTTAATTTCCTTATCTCTAAGTGAATCCTTTTTGCACGGTGAATTCCCTACAGAGATTTTTCAATTGCCCAATCTTCGATTACTTGAGGTCGCATACAATTCAAATCTCACTGGACATCTGCCAGAATTTCAGAAAAGCAATTCCCTTGAGCTTTTGAATGTTGCATTCTCGGGATTTTCGGGCAAGATTCCAAATTCAATAGAAAATCTTAAATCATTATCTCAATTGTATTTGCAAGGCTGCTACTTTTCTGGAAAAACCCCCCCTTCACTTGGTAATCTTACCAAGCTCGCTCATTTGTTCCTTTCTGGTAATAGATTTTCGGGGGAGTTGCCTACTTCCATTGGAAATCTTGCTTCTTTGGAAATTCTAGCTATCAATTCATGCAATTTCTCAGGGGAATTTCCAGCTTCGTCACTTCGTAATCTAACCCAGCTTACTGCTTTAGCAATTAGTGAGAATAATTTTTCATCCCTAAGTTCTCGTTCATTGTCTTGGATCGCTGATCTAAAGAAACTCACTATTTTAGACCTTGAATCCAGCAAATTAGTTGGTGAGGTCCCTCCTGCGCTCATGAACCTAACACAACTTACTCAGTTATCTCTAGCTATGAATCACCAATTAACTGGTCCGATTCCATGTTGGCTGATGAACCTGAACAAACTATCCCTTCTCAGCTTCAGAGGTAGCAGATTGAGTGGCCATATCCCCATTGAAATTTCGAACCTAACCCAATTGCAGATACTGTATTTTGCAGCGAATCAATTGGAAGGTTCTATTCCTAGCTCGTTCTTTGAGCTCAAGAATCTTGTGAAGCTTGAACTCGCCGGCAACAAATTGAGTGGCACATTGGATATAAACAAGTTCCTACTTAACATGAAAAGTTTAGAAGTGTTAGTTCTCTCGTCAAACAAATTGTCACTGCTCACCGAAGCCACTGTGAATACCTATTCCAAGAACATAAATGTTATAGGATTACGTTCATGCAACCTTACTGAGTTTCCACATTTTCTGTACAACCAAAAGTTCCTGGATTCGGTGGATCTTTCGTCCAACAGGATAGCTGGTCAAGTGCCTGGGTGGTTTTTAAACAACGTACTCGTACAAGGTTTTGATTACTTGAACCTTTCTCACAATCTATTGACAGGCTTCGGGCAGGATCTCTCTGTTCTTTCATGGGCTGTGACTACTTTAGACCTTAGTTTTAACAAGCTGCGAGGACCACTCCCAAATCCAGTACCAGCGTTCACCTCATCCTATCTAGTTTCAAACAATCAGCTGACAGGGGAAATTCCACCATCAATTTGCAGTTTGAATGGTCTTTATGCACTTGATCTGTCTTACAATAACTTAAGTGGCATGCTTCCAGGATGTTTGGGAAATTCCAGTGTTCAGCTTTGGGTATTAAAACTGCAAGGTAACAAGTTCCACGGATTCATTCCTGAAACCTTCAGCAAAGGAACAAATCTGAGGATGATTGATTTCAGCGGCAACTTACTGCAAGGGAGAGTGCCCAAATCGCTAGCCAATTGCATAAAGCTCAAATTTCTTAATCTTGGGGATAATCAAATCACGGACTTCTTTCCTTCTTGGTTAGGAACTCTTCCAGAGTTAGAGGTGCTCATCTTGAAATCCAACAACTTTCATGGAGTAATAGAGGAGCCCAAAGCATGTTTTGAGTTTGTTAAGTTGCGTATCATTGATCTCTCCCATAACAGATTTGCAGGTAATCTCCCTTCAAAGCACTTCGAGTGTTGGATTGCCATGAAAGATGTCAATGTAAATAACCTAACATATTTGCAAGATCCTCTGCTGGGACCCGTCAGGTATCCTGCGCTTACTTATTATGGGTCTTCTTATTACTCGCTAACATTGAGTAACAAAGGCACAGAGTTGGAATATGAGAAGCTCTCAAATTTGATCACAGCAATTATTCTCTCCAACAACAGTTTTGTAGGAGAGATTCCAACATCAATTGCTAATTTGAAGGGGCTTCGGACTCTCAACCTTTCCAACAACAATCTCCAAGGTCATATTCCACCAACTTTGGGTAACCTAATTGTGCTCGAGTCATTGGACCTCTCCAATAACAAGCTCTCTGGACAAATTCCTCAACAACTTGGAGAGTTGACGACACTTGAAGTCTTTGATGTATCCGATAACCTGCTCACAGGGCCAATACCACGAGGGAAACAATTCAACACATTTGGGAAGGGTTCATTTGATGGAAATCCAGGATTGTGTGGACAACCTTTGTCAAAAAAATGTGACAACTCTGCGACTTCACCACCAGAAGAAGACCCACACTCAGAATCTTTATTTGCATTTGGCTGGAAGACAGTTCTGATTGGATATGCAAGTGGGACTGTAATAGGAGTGGTACTTGGGCACATCTTCAGTACAAGAAAGTATGAATGGCTTGCCAAGACTTTTCGACTGCAACCGAAATCTAATGGAAGGAGGAGGGTCGGGAGACACAGGCAACGGATGTGATTAACCTTTTTTCTTTTTCTTTTGCGAAGGGGCTGCTTTATTGTGCTTTAATTTTATTTTTTCTTCTTTTCTCCGAAGTTTAATAAACCTTTTATTATTGTACATATACTATGTTGTTAGTGCAAGTGGGCTAATAATTTGGTGGTTCTTGGCCACTTTACCTTCAGCACAGTGCACGGGCAAATATGAATTGATCGTCTGCTTCATCTTTTTTATTTTTAATTCAGTACCTTGTTATTGTCCTGATTTGATTGAATGATCATGTCTTTAATTAACACAATTTACACTAATAGTTGTAAAAGATCAGTGCAGCATTCTCTTTTTCCAAACTTGAAACAAAATGATTTCGAAAAAAATCATATAACTGATGATCAGGCCTTACTGATTTTGGCATCGGCACACAGGTCGGGGAATTTTTTGTGTTTTACTTTTCATAATTTCCATTATATATATTCTCTAGTTTTATGAGGCAATAACACCGAAATCAGTTAAAGAATTGCTTAAAATTACGAATTAATTTCTCAAAGAGTTCTCTATCAATGCAAATAGAATTAAGTTTTTGAAGAATCAAAAACTTACTTCGGGTGCCTGCTGTAAAATAAAATCATTAGTCATCAAATATGTGCTGGTAAACATTAACTATCATCAAAATTCAATCACAAAGTTAGAAGTGGCGCAAAAGTAATTTGAAATAGAAATACCTTTAACAAGTTGAAACGTAAAAATATAGTAAACTTGAGTGATGCTTATTTTAGTCTCCGTTTGATAAAATTTCTCAAATAGAAATTATTTAATTAGAGTTTTTACATTACCAAAAGAAAAGAGTACTTACCAAAAATATTTGAGTTCAATCCGAGATTTTATAAAAAATTGTACAATTACTTTAATAGGTTAATTTTTTTAAATTATGTTATGAAATGATGAAATAAGATTATTAAATAAATTAAGGATACTTTAGATGGTTTAGCTCTTTAAAAAAAAATTACAACCTCTACTTCTAAAATCATAAAATTTAAACTTTTATTAATGAAGGCAATATAGATTATCTCCAAAATCTCTACTCAAAATAAAACTAAACGATACTAAATTTAAAAAATTATAGAATTAAATATATACTTTTGACTATTGGATAAGTCAAATGAAATGAAATGAAATTGAAGACTACTTACTGTACCTTTATCTGTCAGACACTCCCAACCGCAGAGATGATAAAACTTTCTTAATTTTCACAGAAATATTTCTGCTTTTTCAGAGCAGCGCCAGCTTTCAAAGGCAAATGGGTAAAGTTTTAGGTTTTAACCCCAATCATTAAGTTGATGTAATCAATATAAATGTTTGACTCTCCATTACCGAAGGCACATTTTATCAATGCATGCAATAGTAGTGCATCCAGATGTCTTTGTTGAGAAATTAAAATTATCATTGCACCACTTTTTATTTTACTTTGTCTTCATTTAACTATCACAAAATTATAATATATTATCTGCACCATTTTTTTAATTTATATTAATTAATCACTTTTGTACTAACATCATTAAATAATTTAAACAAAACGATAATTTTATCCGTAAATAAATTAAAAAACCATTTTATCTTATAAAAGCTTTAAAAAATAAAAAAAATATAATTATAAAAATACCACAAACTTAAAAGACCACAAAATTTGTCACACTTGATACTCCCAACTGCAGAGATGATAAAACTTTCTTAATTTTCACAAAAATATATACTGCTCTTTTGAACAGCGCCAGCTTTCAAAGCTTTGGCAAATGGGTGAAGTTTTAACCCCAATCATTAAGCTGATGTAATTCAGATCAATGTTTTGACTCTCCATTACCAAAAGCACATTTTATCAATGCATGCAATAGTGGTGCATCCAGTTGTCTTTGTTAATTTGAAAAGCCATTTTCTCTTGGCTTGCTTGTTATTGTAATTATTAACATTTTCTAAGAAACTAAGCAACCTTAATTTAAACTAAAACTGTCGTGATTTAGGATAATTTCTGGTTATCATTATGGACGAGTGGAAGTACCACAATAAGAGTGTGTGATCAACTTCATAAATTGTCTACAGCTCTTACTTATTACTTAATTCTTGTGCACACCATTGACAATTAAAATTAAAGAATCCATGTGGTTAGGGGTCATGGATAATCATAATTCTTTTTCTTTTTCTTTTTCTTTTTCTTTTTTTTTTAATGTAATCTTTCAATTTTATCCTCCACAATAATATATCTATATAACTTTTTGGAAAATTATCTCTACGCCATTTTTGTTTTGTCAAATGTACATCCAATCACCTCAAAATTTTGACATATTCTTTGCACCACCTTTATTTTTAAGTTTGTATCAATAAACCATTTTGACACTATAAAATAATCATTTTACCCTTAAATGAATTAAAAAATTATTTTATTATACAAAATTTAAAAAAATAAAAAAATTCATAATTACAAGAAAACCTCTGAATTTAATAAAATAAATAAATCTCAAATCCAATATGTTCATTTTTTTTATAATTACAATCTCATTTAAAAATTATCATGTTAATTTTTTGTAATTATAATTTCATTCAGTTTCTAAAGAGAAGTTTCTTAATATTAATTATAGGGAAGTTTACAATAATTATAGGGAGCTTTTCTCTTCATGTTAATTTTTGTAAACTTCCCTATACTTAATTTAATCACAAAAATAAATAAAATTATAATTAAAAAAATTATAATTACAAGGTGTTAATATTTTTATAATTATAATTTCATTTAAAAATTATCATCTAAGATTTTGAGATTTATTTGTTTTATTGAATTTAGAGGTTTTTCCTGTAGATATAATTTTTTTATTTTTCAAAATTTTCTAGAATAAAATAATCTTTTAATTCATTTAGGAGTAAAATGATTATTTTTAGTGTTAAAGTGGTCGATTGATACAAGTTTAGAAATAAAGGTAATGAAAAGAACATGTCAAAATTTTGGGGTGGTTAAATATATATACAACAAAATTAAGGTGGTGTCGAGATAATTTCCCTAACTTTTTTTCTTAATTTATATGATGTTTTGGACCAAACGCTTGTTTTCATGTGTTTGTATAAATCGATTTTGCCAAATTCACCGAATTATACTAACAAAAAATGACCATTTTCGTGCCTAGCTTTATTTTGAACCCATGGCAATGGCTCTCTAAACTTCCGCATCCACAAACCAACGTTTTTTTTTTTCTTCTTCCAAATCTCTAGATACAGCTCATAGAAAGAACCTAAAATTTACTTAAAAGAATGCCATGTGGTTGATAGATGCCCATCACAATCCCATATTTATTTATTTTAAGCAACCTTTGTACGTATAATAATTTTGTTCCAACCAAGCTTGGGGGTGAATTCTCAAAAGCCATTTGGGTTGATGCTAGCTCCTTTTGATAGTATAGACAAAAGCATGGTCAATGGCCGAATAGGAAGAATACGACACAAAGAAAGAACCTAAAATTTTTTAATCCTAAAAGAAGAATTGATTGTGAATTAATCCCAGCAACATCACATTTGGCGCCGCCTATAAAAACATCTCAATTCTATGCCTGACCCTCCAAACAAAATCCTCCAGCCTTCCTATCATAGAAAGTTTTAAAAGGAATTGTGTTTAATAAGAAATTATGGGGTTGTTCTCATTTTCCTTCGCTTTAATGCACATACTTCTTCTGCTCTCAATGTTTCAGCACACGCTTGCTGGCTTGCAGCCACTCTGCCAGGATGACGAGCGTTCTGCCTTGCTGCAATTCAAGCAAAGCCTTACCGTCGTTCAGTGTTCTTTTGATGATTATCCTTCAGCTTATCCCAAGGTTGCATCATGGAGCCAGGAAGAAGAAAATAGCGACTGCTGCTTATGGAACGGCATCAAATGCAACGAAGACACTGGTCATGTGATCAGGCTTGATCTCACAAGCAGTTGCCTCCATGGTTCTATCAACTCTAGTAGCAGCCTCTTTCAACTTGTCCATCTGGAATTGCTTGTTCTCTCGAATAACCACTTCAATTTTTCTGAAATCCCTTCAGAAATCAAGAATCTGTCTAGACTAACAGCTCTATCTCTCTCTAATTCTTCGTTTTCTGGTCAAATACCAGCAGAGTTGCTGGAGCTCTCCAAGTTGGAGAGTCTTGATCTATCATTTAATAATTTTCATTTGAAGCTCCAAAACCCGAGTCTAGCAAATCTAGCTGACAAGTTAGCCAACCTGAAAGTACTTCACCTTGGACAAGTCAATATTGCTTCTACAGTTCCTCATGCATTGGCAAATTTATCATCTTTGTTTTTCTTATCTCTCACTGATTGCCTATTGCAAGGTGAATTCCCTGCAGAGATTTTCCAGTTACCCAAACTTGCATTTCTCACTCTGACGTATAATCACTATCTCACCGGGTATTTGCCAGAATTTCAGAATAGCAGTGTCCTCATAGATTTGAGGCTTTCACATATGAGATTTTCAGGTAAGATTCCAGATTCAATAGAAAATCTTGAATCCTTAGATTCCTTGGGTATTAGAGGTTGCTCATTTTCAGGAAAACTTCCTCCTTCAGTTGGTAATCTTACTAAGCTCAACCATCTATACCTTTCTGGTAATGATTTTTCGGGTGAGTTGCCTGCTTCCTTGGTAAAACTTTCTTCTTTGAAAACGCTAGAGATCATTTTATTCAACTTCTCTGGCAAAGTTCCGGATTCACTTAGTAACCTTACACAGATGAATTCTTTAACAATTTCTGTGACAAATTTTTCTGAACAAAACTCTTATTCGTTGTCTTGGATCCCTAAACTTAACCAACTCACTTATTTGGACCTTTCAGGGAGCAAAATAACTGGTGAGATGTTATGTCTGCTCTCGAATCTAACAGAACTTACTCAAATAAGTTTGGTTCATAACCAATTAACTGGTCCAATCCCCTTTTGCTTTATGAACCTGAACAAATTATCAACTATGTACTTACATAATAATCAACTGACTGGCCATATTCCAGTTGAAGTTAAAAAGCTAACCCAATTGCAGATTCTGCGTTTGGCGGAGAATCAATTGGAAGGCTCTGTTCCTAACTCTATCTTTGAGCTAACGAATTAATCTTCAAGCACTTGACCTTTCCTACAACAATTTGAGTGGCACAGTGGATCTAAACATGTTCCTTCTTCACTTGAAATCTTTAACATCATTAGTTCTCTCGTCAAACAAGTTTTCATTGCTCACTGGAACCAATGTCAGTACTAATTTGCCAAATTTCACTGTAATAGGATTCAGGTCATGCAACATTAGCGAGTTCCCATACTTTTTGCACAACCAAGATCAATTAGTTTCTCTGGATCTTTCCTCCAACAAGATAGCTGGCCAAGTACCCCAATGGTTGTTAAACGTAAGCACAAAGAGTTTGGAATATTTGAACTTTTCTGACAACCTATTGTCGGGATTCGGGCAGGATCTCTTTGTTCTTCCATGGTCTAAAATGAATACTTTAGACCTCGGGTTTAATAATCTCCAAGGACCGCTCCCAGTTCCGTCATCAGTGTCAATCTATTCCTATCTAGTTTCAAACAATCAGTTGACAGGGGAAATTCCAATCCAAATATGTAGTTTGAATGGTCTTCACGCTCTTGATTTGTCTTACAACAACTTAAGTGGCATGCTCCCAGAATGTTTCGGTAATTTCAGTGTTGAGTAGTCAGCATTAAAACTGCAAGCTAACAACTTTTATGGAATCATCCCTCAAACCTTCATGAACGGAACAAATCTGATGATGATTGATTTTAGCGAGAATTCATTGCAAGGAAGAGTACCTAAATCTCTAGCCAATTGTGTGAAGCTAAAATTTCTTAATCTTGGGGATAACCAAATCACCGATGTCTTCCCTTCTTGGTTGGGAACTCTTCCAGAGCTAGAGGTTCTCATTTTGAAATTCAACAACTTTCATGGAGAAATAGAGGAACCTCAAACAGGTTTTGAGTTTCCCAAACTACGCATCATTGATCTCTCTCACAACAGGTTTACAGGTAATCTTCCGTCAAAGCACTTCCACTGTTGGAATGCCATGAAAGATATCAGAGCAAGTAAGCTAACATATTTGCAGGTTAAACTGGTGCCGTATGATGTACTTGGGTTTACCTACTATGGTTATGCTGATTACTCACTAATAATGAGTAACAAAGGCACAGAGATAGAATATCCCAAGCTGTCAAATTTGATCGCAGCAATTATTCTCTCGGACAACAATTTTGTTGGAGAGATTCCAACATCAATCGCCAGTCTAAAGGGGCTTCGGACTCTTACCCTTTCCAACAACAATCTCCGAGGGTACATTCCATTAACTTTGAGTAACCTAACGGTCATAGAGTCATTAGACCTCTCTAGTAACAAGCTCACAGGACAAATTCCTCAGTGTTAAGATAGTCAAATTCCTTGCATTCTTTGATGTGTCACACAACCATCTTAGGGGAGCAATACCACAAGGGACGCAGTTCATCACATTCACAAATGATTGGTTTGCTGGAAATCCAGGATTGTGTGGAGAACCTTTGTCTAGAAAATGTGGAAACTCTGAGGCCTCACCAGCAGAAGATGATCCACCCTCAGAATCTGTACTCGCATTTGGCTGGAAGATAGTTCTAGCAGGGTATGCAAGTGGGACAATAATAGGAGTTGTACTTGGGCACATCTTCTGCACAAGAAAGTATGAATGGCTTATAAAGACTTTTCGACTGCAACCGGAAAGTAATGGAAGGAGGAGAACACATAGGCACAGAATGTAATTAATTAGCTTTTATTTATTTTATGAATTACTCTGTAAAGACTTTAAAATTCATGTAGAAAATTTTCTTTTTCTTCCAATTTCAATAAATCTCTTTATATTATCGTTCTATTATTATGATTTCACACTTAGAGCCCATTTGAAATTATTTTTGAGAGGTTTAAAGGTGATTTTAAAAAATTAAAAATTAATTTTAGCAATTGATAAATTTATTTAAAAATCATTTTTGACAAAACCACCTTATCCTGTGACAGAGAGTAGCTTTTCGAAATCTGATTTTAAAAATCAGTTTTATACTTAAACAATTTCATATATATCCTAATATATGTTATAAAAATCCAAAATTATCTTTTATTCAATTAGGAAATAAAATCATTACATTTAAAGAAATTATTATTATTTTGAATTATATTGAGATAACAAAATAAATACGGTTAATTTGTTTTAGTTACGAATTATTCTATATGCACATAAAATATTACTATATACACATGTTATTATAAAATAAATGCATGGGTAAATAAATTTTATAACTTTATGTCTAATTAAATCATTTGTATTCATACAGCAATTTAAAAATGAGATTTGCCAAATATTATTTACTACTTAACTAATTTACAAAACGCCTTTAAAAATAAAATTTACCAAGCGTTTGACTAATATTTTTACAATTTTTTCACAACTAATTATTTCTATATGTTAGAGTGCAATTTATGCACTAGTTTTGCATTATTTACTTCCCTTAATATCAATGTTTTGCACTTAATAATAGTGATTTACTTATGTTTTACTTTTGTAGGTGCAATTCTATTGATTGATGATAAAATTGAGCTATAAGATGATGTTTAAGGATGATTGTTCTCTTGGAGAAATTATGAGCGTCAGAAGAACTTTGTTGATAAGGCGTGGGCGCGTGCTGTCAACTGCGGACCTGCAGTTTTTAGTTTAACGTGTTTTGTATTTTTGGTTATTTTTGTAATTACGAATTTAATATTTCAGATATTAGTATTTTATTTTAAATAGAATTCTAAAAGAGAGGAGAGAGAGAGTATTTAAGGGAGGAATCTATTGTGAAAAGGGGGGATTTTTGGATTGGAGAAAAAGAAAGAAACCCTAGATCTAATTTTTCTCTTCTCTCTATGAAGAACTAAACCTATTTTTCTGGTTGAAGGATAACGAAGCTTTGATTCATCACTACTATGAGATCTTTCTTGTGCTTTAATTGTTTTATTGCTTTTTGGGTATTTGTTTATTCTCTGTATTATTTTCATGATTATGTTTGTTAATTAGGTAATTGGCCACTATTTAATTATCAACTCAATCTATTGTCAATTAAAGGATTCATCGTATGAAGAATTTAATGTTTGTGACAAATAACATAGCAGAGAGTTGTGTTGTGAGAATAAACAATCTAATTTAAATGAATCATCATATGTGTTGATTAGGATTTGGGTCTCTCTGGTTTTTCAGGCTGTCAATTGATTAAATTCTATGATCGTATCTAGGGTTGTCTATTGATTAGGGAAATAACCAACGGTCGTACCTTGGTTATCGACTAGTTAAGGAGAGATTGGCTATTAGAGGGTCTCAGTAGCTATAACCGGTCTATTCATAAGTAATAATAATAATCTATATTTGAATCAATGATCAGTAGTCGAATCAAGCTGAGTTAATTCCTTCAACCAGAGCTTTCTCCAATTTGAATTACAACTTTAATTTGCATTCTTGTTATTTTAATTTGATTTTTATTATTGTCAACAATTCCCCCATTTTACGTTTTACGTTTCAAAAGGATTTAAATAATTACCGATCTCTGTGGACACGACCCTGCTCAATCACTATACACAATTTATTTAGAGTAGGAATTTATTTTTGTTGGCTTCGACAACCATCAAATTTTGGCGCCGTTGCCGGGGATTGGTGTCATTTATTTAATCCTTTTTACGTTTTACTTGGTGTATGGTTCGTTCTTCTCGTACAGGTACACTTTCGTTTGATCCTGAAATTGAGAAGACAGCTCGCCAGCTGAGACAGCAGACAAAGCGAGCTAAGCAACGATCCTCGTCGCCTTTGCTTTCTGAAACAGATACAGTGCCTGATTTAGTTGAATCATCTAGCGATTCAGAAGAACAAGTGATGGATAGACCTGCACCTGTAGAAAGAACTCTTAGAGAGTTAGCTGAACCAGACTTGAATCAACAACCACTCTGCATTCAATATGTAGACTTGGAGGTAAATTTTGAATTAAAGTCTGGTCTTATTCATTTATTACCCAAGTTTCATGGTTTTGCAGGTGAAGATCCTCATAAACATCTTAAGGAGTTTCATGTTGTGTGTTCAAGTATGAGACCACAAGGCGTGACTGAAGAGCAGATTAAGCTGCGTGCTTTTCCGTTCTCTGTAGATGGGCTAGCTAAAGATTGGTTGTACTACTTGCCTCCTGGATCGATTACAACGTGGAATGGTTTGAAGAAGCAGTTCCTCGAGAAGTACTTTCCTGCTTCAAGAGCTGCCAACATCAGAAAAGATATTTGTGGGATCAGACAACTTCCTGGGGAGACTTTGTATGAGTATTGGGAGCGATTCAAACAATTGTGTGCCAGTTGTCCTCAGCATCAAATTTCTGATCAACTTCTTATTCAATATTTTTACGAAGGATTATCATTGATGGATAGGAGTATGATAGATGCTGCTAGTGGAGGCGTGTTGGTGAACAAGACCCCTACTCAAGCAAGGGAGTTGATCTCAAATATGGCTGCCAATGCACAACAATTTGGCAGCAGGCAAGATGCCACTTCAAGAACGGTGAATGAGGTAAATATTTCTTCAGTTGAACAACGTTTAGATAAACTCACTTCTCTTGTGGAAAAGTTTGTTGTAGGTAATGTGCAACAGGTGAAGACTTGTGGTATTTGTTACAATATGGGTCATTCAACTGATATGTGTCCTACACTTCAAGAAGAACCCGTTGAACAAGCCAATGCAGTTGGAGGATTTCCAGGCATGCCTCAGAGGAGGTATGATCCTTATGCACAAACATACAATCCGGGATGGAAGGATCATCCCAACTTCAGCTATGGAGTTAGGCAGTCAGGATTCCCACAACAGTATCCACCAAGACAACCAGCACCTCCACAGTCAAACTCCAAGTCAGGTATATCTCTCGAAGAAATTGTTAAATCACTTGCGACTAACACACAACAATTTCAGCAGGCAACTACAGCAAGCATTCAGAACTTGGAGAACCAAATGAGTCAATTGGCGACTACAGTGAGCCGTCTGGAGTCTCAAGTATTAGGGAGATTGCCTTCACAATCTGAGGTGAATCCAAAGCAAAACGTTAGTGCTGTCATCCTTAGAAGTGGGAAAGAGTTGCAAGAGCCTAGTAAGAAAGTGACAAAGTATGTAGAAGATGAGCTTGAGAAGAATGAATTGATGCCTCAATCTCAAGATGCGCAACCCACAAGAGCGAAACCCCTACCTATTGTGATACCTCCTCCTTTTCCAAGCCGGTTTGCAAAATCCAAAAAGGAGGAACAAGAGAAAGACATCCTTGAGACATTTCGCAAGGTTGAGGTAAATATTCCTTTATTAGATGCTATAAAACAAATACCTCGATATGCTAAAGTCCTTAAGGAACTGTGCACCTCCAAGAGAAAATTAAGAGGAGATGAAAAAGTTCACATGGGGGAGAATGTTTCAGCAGTTCTCCAAAAGAAACTACCTCCTAAGTGCAAGGATCCAGGTATGTTTACTATCCCTTGTAAAATTGGTAGTGTTAGAGTTGAAAAGGCTTTGTTAGATCTAGGAGCTTCTATTAATGTCATGCCTCGTTCCATTTATTCATCTTTGAATATTGGTCCATTAAAAGAAACTGGTGTGATAATTCAACTAGCTGACAGGTCTAATGCATATCCTGATGGGGTATTAGAAGATGTCTTAGTACAAGTTAATGAGTTGGTTTTTCCTGCTGATTTTTATGTACTTGATATGGAAGATGATAACTCCTCTAATTCTGTCCCAATTTTGCTAGGAAGACCTTTTCTTAAGACTGCTAGGACTAAAATGGATATACATAAAGGGACTCTCACTATGGAGTTTGATGGAGAGGTTATAGAATTCAATATGAATGATGCCATGAAATATCCTAGTGAGGAACATTCGGTATTTTCTGTGGATGTTATTAACCCTATAGCGCAGGAAATTTTTTACAAGGAAAAGACGAAGACATTTCATGATAGAATGATTTTGAGAAAGGAGTTCTCTGTTGGTCAAAAAGTTCTTCTTTTTCATTCTAAACGTAAACTTTTTCCGGGTAAATTACGTTCTTGTTGGGTTGGACCTTTTATTGTTACTAATGTTTTTCCTCATGGTGCAGTTGAGATTCGGAGCCCGACCTCTGACAGAGTTCTTAAGGTTAATGGTCATCGCTTAAAACCTTTTTATGAAGGTTTTTCGGTGAATATTGTGGAGGATGTGGCTCTCGAAAGTCCAAATTATGGAGATTGATGCATAAATGTGTCTAGCCAAAGACATAAAACAAAGGCGCTTTTTGGGAGGCAACCCAAGTGATTTATTTATTTTGGTTTTTGTTATATCTTCTTTTAATTTTGATTCAAATTTTTTTTAAATAATGTGTTTGCTTATTTTGGTCAGAAGAAAATTTTTGATAAGGCGTGCCCACGTCTTAACTAATAAGTACTTCTGTAATTTTTAAAGTAAAATAGTTTTAAGGCGTGCCCACGTGCTTATTAGAAAAGTACTTCTGAAATTTTTAGTGTCTCAAAGTGATTCATCACTAAAAAAAAAATAATAATAATAAAAAATTAATTTTAATTGATTTTATTTCATTTTATTTTATTTATTTATTTCTTTTGTTCTTTCTTTTATATATATATATTTTTTTTTATTTAAAAAAAATCAAAAAAAAAATCATTGTTAAAAAAAAAAAAAAAATTTACTGTTCACAAAATCCCTAATTTTCCAGAAATTGTTTTCTTCTCCAGCCGTTTGCAGCACGCCAGCAGCAAACCAGCCAGCCGGAGAATGCAGCATCAGTCGCGCGCAACGCAGCCACGCAGACAGCATCCTGCACGCAACCAGCAGTGCGCAACCAGCCCCAAGCCGCGCAGCAAGCTCCAGCCGAGCACGCAACGCAACAAGCGTCACCAGCGCGCGCACCAGCAATCCCCCAGCGCGCAGCAACAGCCGCAGCACGCAGATCCAGCGTCACCAGTTCGCAGCATCAGTCCCATCCGCGCGCAACTGAACCACCAGCCGTGTACCCGCAAGCTCCAGTCGAGCAGCAATAGTCCGCAACCAGCCTACGACCTGTATTCCAGCCGCGTGAATCGAAATCCGTGACAAGATGGAGCAGAATTTGGCCGCATACTTCAAGAGTGTGGGATTTATCCCACCATTCCCGCCAAGCCCATAGACGTTATGAGGATCAAAGCTCACAATTCAGGGAAGTTTTTGCCTTTAATCTTTTATCCTTACGCTTTAATTTTTATGTGAGCTTTGATTATCTTACATTGGGGACAATGTAAGTTATTGGTGTGGGGGAGGGATTTTTGCATTATTGATGCCTGGAATTATTATTTTCACTCTACTCATCTATTTTCATTCTACTCATCCTTAAATGATTTTGGAGTTAGTATGCTTCATATATTATTATTTTTCTTTTCTTTTCTTTCTCATTACTTTTTTCCCATCTATCTCAAATTATTTACATCTATTTTTATTCTATCATACTCTTTCATCACTCACATTTTATCTTTCACTTTTCATATTACTACATACATCTTTCTCACTTCTTATCATTTTTACCTTTCCTTCACTCATACCTTCTTCCCATTCTACACCACTATTGATGGTTGATTCATTTGAAGAGTGTACATGATTTGATGGCAAATTTACCAACTTTGTGAGGATTTGAGCCTATGAGCAACCACTTTGCTCTAATTATTTTTATTATGTGAATATCAATCTTAGTTTGTTTATTCTAGAACTTGCTTTGTTATGCATGTTGAAGCCACATTACGGGATTTTTTGCATTAAAATGATAAGGGCAAACCATTTACCATTTTTCTATTCTTGCATTTTCTTTTTTTTTCTCTACCCGAAGACCTTGATTTACTATCTTTGTTTGAGCCTTAACCATTACCCATCTAATTCTCTCCGTCTACTTAACCATTTTTCTTCTTTTTGAGCCTCAATTTAAGGAGATTTTTGGACTCATTGTGTGGATATATTTTGTTGCTTTTTCTACCTTGTAATAAAGTTTCTCAATTAGATCAACAAGCATTATGCTTGAATTAAATTGTGCAAGGTTCGTTTCTTTTGTTTGATTCAAAAAAAAAACAACAAAAAAAAAACAAAAAAAAAGAAAAAAAAAGAAAAAAGAAAAAAAAAAGAAAAAAGAAAATTTGAAAAAAAAATCGAAATAAAAAATGTTTACATTCTTGGTGACTTGAGTAGAAATAAGCATTTTGATATCATAAGTTCATTCAATGAGTTCATTCTTCTCGTTTTGATCTCTTTTTCTTTCGTAAACCTTTCTTTTTCATTTAACACATTTAACCCCATTACAACCCTTTTAAGACCCTTAGATTTTTGCATTTTATTCATGTTTTGTGGATTGAGATGTGATATATGAGCAAGCTTATGGTAATAGCATTCTTTGATTTGATTTGAGTGGATAAATGACACCCTAAACACTTTGAGTGCATGGAGTGAAGTTATTGAGAGGGCTATTACATCTTGTTGCACTTGAATTTTGAACGAATCTTCTTGGTGGTTGAATGTTCTTATTCTATCTTATGAAATTCTATGCTTTAAAATCCTTGTCTCTCGAACGTTGAACGACTTAATTTCTTGAGGTATGCTTGCTTAAAATTATTTTTGGATGAGTTGAGATGAGAATTTAGTGGAGATTTGAGATTAGTCTTGAGTTATATGCTTGAGGACAAGCATCATCTTGGTGTGGGGGAATTTGTTAGAGTGCAATTTATGCACTAGTTTTGCATTATTTACTTCCCTTAATATCAATGTTTTGCACTTAATAATAGTGATTTACTTATGTTTTACTTTTGTAGGTGCAATTCTATTGATTGATGATAAAATTGAGCTATAAGATGATGTTTAAGGATGATTGTTCTCTTGGAGAAATTATGAGCGTCAGAAGAACTTTGTTGATAAGGCGTGGGCGCGTGCTGTCAACTGCGGACCTGCAGTTTTTAGTTTAACGTGTTTTGTATTTTTGGTTATTTTTGTAATTACGAATTTAATATTTCAGATATTAGTATTTTATTTTAAATAGAATTCTAAAAGAGAGGAGAGAGAGAGTATTTAAGGGAGGAATCTATTGTGAAAAGGGGGGATTTTTGGATTGGAGAAAAAGAAAGAAACCCTAGATCTAATTTTTCTCTTCTCTCTATGAAGAACTAAACCTATTTTTCTGGTTGAAGGATAACGAAGCTTTGATTCATCACTACTATGAGATCTTTCTTGTGCTTTAATTGTTTTATTGCTTTTTGGGTATTTGTTTATTCTCTGTATTATTTTCATGATTATGTTTGTTAATTAGGTAATTGGCCACTATTTAATTATCAACTCAATCTATTGTCAATTAAAGGATTCATCGTATGAAGAATTTAATGTTTGTGACAAATAACATAGCAGAGAGTTGTGTTGTGAGAATAAACAATCTAATTTAAATGAATCATCATATGTGTTGATTAGGATTTGGGTCTCTCTGGTTTTTCAGGCTGTCAATTGATTAAATTCTATGATCGTATCTAGGGTTGTCTATTGATTAGGGAAATAACCAACGGTCGTACCTTGGTTATCGACTAGTTAAGGAGAGATTGGCTATTAGAGGGTCTCAGTAGCTATAACCGGTCTATTCATAAGTAATAATAATAATCTATATTTGAATCAATGATCAGTAGTCGAATCAAGCTGAGTTAATTCCTTCAACCAGAGCTTTCTCCAATTTGAATTACAACTTTAATTTGCATTCTTGTTATTTTAATTTGATTTTTATTATTGTCAACAATTCCCCCATTTTACGTTTTACGTTTCAAAAGGATTTAAATAATTACCGATCTCTGTGGACACGACCCTGCTCAATCACTATACACAATTTATTTAGAGTAGGAATTTATTTTTGTTGGCTTCGACAACCATCACTATATCACAACTAATAACGATTATTTTAAAAACTATAAAATTACCATTCTAGTCATTAATTTAAAAAATGTTTGTATGTAATTGTTTGATTTCGTTTGATCCTGAAATTGAGAAGACAGCTCGCCAGCTGAGACAGCAGACAAAGCGAGCTAAGCAACGATCCTCGTCGCCTTTGCTTTCTGAAACAGATACAGTGCCTGATTTAGTTGAATCATCTAGCGATTCAGAAGAACAAGTGATGGATAGACAGGTCTGCAGATGGATATTACTAAGGTAACATGGTCAGGACATGAGATTAATACAGTCCACTTACTTTTAATATTAATTAGGATTTTATACAAATTCTTTAAAAATAAAAAAATTAAAGAATTTAATCGTTACATGAGCCATAAAATAATTACGAAACGTGAATAAAGACAAAGGCTTATCACTTGAGAAGATTTTATGAAATTGATGCTCACAGTCCCACTCCATAATTGAGTATTCTAGGTCATATATTACAGAATGAAGATTACAAGTATTATTTGTAGGTAACTGTCTAAATGGTCTCTTACCTTGATCGATAAAGCAAATTAAGGTCGCTGCGATCCAATCTCATTCCAAGACTAAGAACTTTGTTGTTGATCTTTAGATATATAGCTTCATCAGGCTGGAGTCGGAGCACAAGCTCATTTGTAGCCTTGTCTAAGTCAGTTCCCAAATTCCGCTTGTACAAGTTTCCAGGGACATGTCTGAACTGAACTCTGATCTCTGCACTGAAGTTTCATTGACACAACATTCTCAAGTCAACCAGTTGAGCATATTCTACAATATAAGAGAACATGGTGAAAGAATAGATCCACATGAAAAGGGAAGAAATACTGCCTACCGTTTGGTATGGAGTGCTTTGCCTGCTTTCATCAGGAAAGGAACCCCATCCCATCTTGCATTGTTGATAAAAAGAACAGCCGCGGCAAATGTTGGCGTGAGACTGTCCTTTGGCACAGTTGGGTCATCAATATAAGCAGGATATGATTTACTACCCTTGTTGTGGCCCTTGTATTGACCAACAATTACATCTTCAAGCAGAAGCGGTTGCATTGATCGAAGAACCTTCACCTGAATTAAGCCACGCACAACAAAGTCAATGATTAACTTAAAACAATTGCAAGGAGTGTAGCATTTCCATAACCCACCATGGGATTTGATTCTTCTTTGATGGTGATGGTGGTGCGTAGGTATACCTTAAAATAGGATCTCTAGCAATCATAGAAATGGTACACAAAGGGGACCAGGAGACCACAATTCTAGTTTGTAAAATTTGTAGAAGAAAAAAAAACCGAATTACCTTTTCATTTCTAATGTCTTCTGCATCTAAGCTGACGGGAGTCTCCATTGCAAATAATGCCAGTATTTGCAAGAGTTGATTTTGCATTATATCTCGTATGATTCCATAGTTATCAAAATAACTGGAAAGATTTACCAAAAAATCAGCTGATCTGGGTGTCTGAAACAATTTCTAGTATAATAACAATATCTTCAGGCAACATATACAACTCACCCCCCTCATCTCTCTGTTCCAAAATCTTCAGAAAATATAAATTGTACATTGCGGATGTAATTCCTGGACCATAGAGGCTCAAAAACAAGATTGGAGAATCGAAGCACTGATAGATTCTCAACCAGCTCCTTACCCAAGTAATGGTTATCCTGAAAGGATATCAATACAGTCAAACATTATCCCACATGTCTTTCTTTAAGGAAGCAAATGAGAGTCAAACCTGAATATTTGATCCTCTCTTAGATTCTGCTTCAAACTTCTAGTTAACTCGCCAGAAGACACAGAGTCCCGACCAAACTGTTTTTCAACAATGACTCTTGTCCAACCAGTAGCTGATGAAGCTCTAAGGCTAGCACATTTCGCCACCTCCACAAAAATGTTTGGAGGTATTGATAAGTAAAATAACCTATTCGATAGCTTTCTAGCCCAAAATACCATTTTCTTACACTGGGTTAAAAAAGTAAAACTAAAATAAACAAAAATAAACAAAAATCAAATTGGACACGGAGCTAGTTACTAGCTTCCTAAACACGAATCTATTTTACAATTGGTGGAACAATAAGAAATATGTCAGTTACTTGGTCCATTACAGAGCAGAACTCCCAATGAATCTAGTAATAGTTCTTATTTGGATTCAATA
Organism: Citrus x clementina; assembly: GCF_000493195.1. Taxonomy (NCBI): domain Eukaryota; kingdom Viridiplantae; phylum Streptophyta; class Magnoliopsida; order Sapindales; family Rutaceae; genus Citrus; species Citrus x clementina. The sequence continues at coordinate 24,246,950 of NW_006262688.1, forward strand.
CATTTACTAGAGACTAACATTTACTAACGGGATTTTACCCACACGCCCTGCCTATTCCTCCCTCCTAGAATTAGGGGGTATGGAAAACTTCACTGCAATCAAATAACCATTTAATATCCCATGATATCAAAAGGATATAGAAACAAAATCCCACCAAAAGATAGTTAATGAAATGTTCCATTAGTTCAAGGATTCAATGGCTCCAATACTACCTAAAATTGAGGGCGAAGTAATTCATAAAGGGAAAGACTCTAAACAGAGAGGGACAGTTAATGAAGCAAAGGAGGATTCATTGAACTACACCATTAATCTGTGAGTTGAATTAAGAACATTTATTATACTTTATTGTTTGAAATTACTATTGAAGCCCTTTCATCTGATACAAGCGTCGGAGGTTTTCTGCTGGCAATAATGTTGGGCCTCCGACAGTTTCTGCGTTAGCAAAACGAGATCAGAGTCATCAATGGATGGACAGCAATTACCATCAATTAGCAGAGTACCAGTTTCCGACAAATATAAATCTGCTTGTTGAAGCCAAAATTTGGCACCAACGTCTCTTGCCTTCCCTGTAATATTTTACCGTATCTCAAGGCTTAAGTATCCATTAGCAAAGCTAATTTGTCATGTAATAAAGACGATAAAATCAACCCTTAAAACCTACTTGTTGGAGATGCATTAGTAGAATCTATGACTCCAGAGTTGCTATAAAGCTACAAATTTCATAAATGTAAAGAAGCAATTAATTACCTCTTTCTCTTTCAGTTTGCTGTCTAATTCTGCAAAATGCTCCTCAGAGTTGTACAGACCCGAATGGTAAAAGCATCTCTTCAAGAACTGATCCATTTTGTCTTCACAATTTTCCCTGTAAGTTCCCTCCTCTATTACTAAATACAAAATGCATAGGCTGCTAAGAATTACATTTGAGAGTTTCACAAAATTACATACTTCTTATCAATTCTACAAGTTAAAGTTTTGCTAATCACGTTCCTCAGATCCTCATCAGTCAATTTAGTCCGAGCATAACCAAAAATTGTAAAATCCTGCATAAGGATGATAAATGGAAGACAAAATGAAAACTTATCAGCTATTTAACATTCATCACGGTTGTTGAAAAAGTGAAATTAGTGAAGCAACAAAGCATAGAACCTCAGGCAGACAATCTTCATAGTATAGTGCGAAAAGTGCGGGAAAAATCTTCTTCTTTGCGAGGTCCCCTAAGGCTCCAACTGTTGAATTAGCTGATGAAACTGAATCTCATGCAACACACGTTGGAGTGCCAGCTGGAATCAAGCCAGCTGTGAATCTAGTAGCTAGCCTAGAAGTGACGGTGACAGATGCACGTGAGAAGCTAAAGAATTCCAGGTGGCAAAACTGTTATGAAGAGATTCCCATGCAGTTAGATGTGGCTGGAATTAGTTGACAGTTTAGCTATTGTTAATTGTGTATTTGTTATTTTGTTAGTTAGATTGCTAAGTAATAATTGGCGTGATTAGCAAGATTAAGATTGAACTATAAATACTGAGCTAAGCTCATAATTGTAAATTGAGTTCTGTGATAATAAAACTGAAACAGATATTCTTCTTCATTTTGATCTGTAAAATCTAACTCCAACAACTGTTATGTTGAGTGTAGAACCCGCTTTTTCAGATGATGCCGGAACGGAGGCCTCTATCGCTTAAGGCTCGGAATGATCGTTGGCCAGAGGTTTTCCAGCTAAATCTAAACTCAAAATTGCAGCTAGAAATCAGCAATGAGAAACAAAACTGATATGCTGAAGACAAAATCTAATCATTGCAAATGATTATGATTATATCAATGAGCGGACAATTTGATAAACCCTCTTTCCAAAACCAAATTTTCTTCGCATACAAATTCATTTGGCAATTGTCGAAAACAGGAAAAATCTTTTCTTTTCTTTTTTTGTTAAATAAGATATTCATTTTGGACACAGTTTATGAATAAGCAATTGAATGAGAATTAAAACCCATCTGATACTGATTCGGCGTAAAAGACTACAGTAGAGGAACCAGTATCTCACTATCTTCCAAAGAAACAGCATTGAAAGGATGCCCATTAGAGGATTTGAGCTGAAAATGCTTTCTAGCATGGATTCTTGACTGAACTTGAGATACCCAAGCGGAGAAACAAGATTTTCTTGGGACAACAATGAAGTCACTGAAGAGTTGTGTCTTGTAATGCTTCAATGAAGGAGAACAAGGACTCAAATATGCAGTAGCCATGCTCAGTTAGGGATCAAGAGGAGTGTAGAAGTTAGGATTGAACAAGCGTGTGCATATGGATTACGTTTATGGTTTGTGTTATAAAGATTGTACCTATAAAATAAATTTACAAATGCAAGTGCCCTTTTCCATTGATGAAGGGGCCAGTGTCCCTGAAGTTACTTTTCATATACTAAACAAATCTGTTATATGAGGTCAAGAATTTTTCGTTTTTCTTTATTCTTTTCTAATTTATAAATTTTAAGTTTACAAGTCAACCGAGCAGAACAAAATGTTTATGAAACATGCATAGACAATACAAACTTGAATTAAGAGTTAAAATACTTCCCTAAAAGTTCTATAAATACAACTGACTTGTACTAGATATTGGATGGTTCTTATCTAAATTGAAGAAAGTTTTAACTTACGAATGTGTTTATTTGGTGGGGGTTCTCATACTTTAATAAAGTATGAAAAAGTATGAAAAAATTGTTATGCTACATTGCAATGATATATTATATGACATGATAGTTTCTTTGACACTTTAAATAAAGTGCCAGAATTTTCATTGTCAAATTATAGTAACTTTCTCTATTTTATAACACTATATAAATAAACGTCGCTTGTTATTATAAAATTTTCAATTATTTTTAACTTCCCTCTTGTATCAATAAATAACTTATTTGATATTAAGACAAAAGATTGTGACTACGAAGTAAAAATTATTAGTGTGTTGTAAATATAATTTTTGAATAAAAATTTTGACAAAAATAATAAACATATTATATATTTTTTTATCATACAAGTGTTAAAATGAATCAAAATAATTTTCAAACTACAGTAATAAATATTCTCCAATGACTTTAGTGCTATAACTAAAAAGTTACAGCTATCCAACCATACTATTAAATACTAAATAAGATCTAAGATTGAGTGAAAACAAAATTAATCAAAACCTATTTTTCAAGAAAAAAGAAACTCCACTTGTATCCATTTATAAATTTATGGATAATTATATGTAATTTTTTTAGAATTATTTACACAATAAATATATATAAGGTGGTCTACCTCCTTTGCAACGTGACTTTTCATTTTAATGAATCGGTGATTTTTTTCATGGTTGATTGAAATTGAGGAAACGTGTTAGGTCGTTTGGGCGTTTTTGTCGCTGACTTTTTAATTATTGAATTATCTCTGGGACTTTGGGCCAGCCGTTTTAAAGTGAATTAACTTTGCCGGGCTTTGACAGATGATTCGATTTCTATTTAGAGTTGGCCTTTCGACACCCCCTGTAAATTTCTTGTAAAACCCTTCTTTAAATGGAATTTCCGAAATAATTAAAAATAAATTAATTCTTTTTTATTTTGAATGAAAATCCAATTAAAACTCATAAATAAATTATTATTTTAATAATTTTTTCACACCCATTTCATTTCATTATTTATATTTTAAATTTTAATTGAATTTTTTTAAGAAACTTTAAAGAATTTAAAAAAATTGTGAAGTAGAATTTGTGTAACAAGATAAGAATAATTTAAGATTTTAGAACTTTTATGCATTTACAGATAAGAAATAAAAAAAAAATTCTTTTTAGGATGAAATTTAGTAACAAAATGATTGATTTTAATTTATAATTTAGTATTTTATGAATTAAGTTGGAGTATTTTTCGGGAATAAAATTTCGAAAGGGGTGTCATAAAGATTTTTGGGGTGTTAGAAGCTCCACTCGTATGGTTATTAGTCTACATCAGGTTTTGGGCTGCCTTGTGTGCCCTGGCCTACTTGGACAGTCCAATACAAAGATTGGATTTGTATGTTGTAAGAGTTGCATTTGCATGAACCTTTTCAATTTTGGTTGCCATTTTTCTTATTTTCTGTAACAACTAATAAAATAAAAAGAGAAAATTGTGGTCAGATGAAGAATTGCTGTGTCAAATTGTCATTTCCAAATAAATAAAATGAAAATGATCACATATTAACATGTGACAAATGTTAAGCTTAGTTGAAGAAGAATCAGTTGGTGGGTTGCCAAGAAGAATCAAATGACTCAAAGCTATTGTCTTTGCCTTTCTAGCTCAAATTTTAGCTAAGGGAAACGTAGTATCCCAATTTTATTTTATTTTTCTCAAATTTATGCATAAATTAGGTGGAATAATTTTAATTGGGTTCAATATAGTGGATCCATTGAGGCCTTAGTGCCCAATTTTGCCACAGCAGAAATTGTTCAACAACAACTACTGCAATACAGCAGAATTTGTTTTGAAGGAAAGGAACTAGATTCTCTGATCTCTTTTGCAAAAGCTGAAGCTGTTATAGAAGCTTATCAAAGAGTAAGGCTCACAGGAGAAACACACATTGATAAAAAGGTTACTGGAGTTAAGGAGAAATGGAATCCTCCGCCAAGTAAGATAAATGTGGATGCAGCAATTGACAAGCAAAATCAGCAAACAGGGGTGGGAGTAGTCATTTGAGATTCCAACGGCAAGATAACGGCGGCAGCGGTCAAAATATCAAAACAGTGGAAGGATGTGGCTTATACTGAGGCTGAATCTATGGAAATAGGGGCTTGAGATAGCAAAGGAAGCTGCTATGTCTTACCTGATAATGGAGATGGATTGCCAAGAAGTTGCTGATTTAGTTAACTAAGAAGAAAGGGAGTAAGACTGAGATATTTCTGAAATCCAAAAATAGAGCAAGTGGTTCCAAGAAGTCAAAGTTCAACACGTTCCAAGGGCATGTAATGTCCAATGTAATTGACCTATGGCTGGACCCCATACCAGCAAACACAGCTATGTTTTGTCTTGTCAGTTGAATGAGAAGATCTTCACGTACATGTGCTTCACGAATGTCAAGACTAACAATGAGAGAAGGGAACATGTGCTTCACGAATGGCAAGTGAATGGACATGAAAAACATATCTCGAATTATGTTTTTTTCCAATTCGAAAAACAGACTTTAAGACTCAGAACAGCTGTGATTGGATATGCAAGTGGGCCACATCTCCAGCAGAAGAAAGTACGAATGGCTCAAAAAGACTTTTCGACCGCAACAGCAAACTAATGGGAGGAAGAGGAGATGCAGGCAATGAATGTAATTAGGTTACTTGGTGTAGAATCCAGACTCGATCATGAGCTTCAATAAATCTCTTACTACACTATCCTATTATTTTTATGAGTTTTTAAATTTTATCTAATTAAGATCTTCGCTTTGTAATTGTAATTTTATATCTGAGAGGTGGTGGAATAGGTGCATAATTGTTGTGACTGAGATATCTAATAATTTACATTGAAATAGTAGAAATACCAAAAATACAATTCTATTTTAAAATATATTTCAATTTTTAAAAATTGTTTTCAAATCCTGACTAATTTTAAAAACGAATTACTTATTACACAAGTCTTCTGCCCGTTTGTTCACGTACGTCTTGTTGATCTCAAAAAGCCAATTATATCGTAATAAAAAAAAAAAAGCCGATTATATTTTCGGGGACGGCCACACCGTGGAACCTGACTTGCACCGGCAAGTCATTAAGTCCACAAACGACTTTGACTTTGAGTGCTTTTCCTGATACCACATACTCATACATCCTACTGGATAAAACTTCTCAATTTCCACAAATCAATTGACTCGGAGAAATTAAAAATCCCAAGAATTATTTTACAAAAACTGCAGGTTGCCTATATAAAGGCAATACTGTTTTACTACCATGCACGCATGTCATAAAAGCAAAATAACTTAAAGCCATTTTAGAATTCATGTTGAGACGTAATGGGGTTATCTTTAACTTTCTTCACATTTAGACATTTAGTTTTATTTTCCTTCTTAATATTTCATCTTGCAATTGCTCACTTCATTTGTTCTACTCAGCCACTCTGCCATGATCATGAGCGTTCTGCCTTGTTGAATTTCAAGGAAAGTCTTGTCATTAATCAGACTGCTTCCTCTTATTCTTCTACTTATCCCAAGGTTGCGACATGGAAGCCGGATGAAAAAAATAGGGACTGCTGCTCATGGGACGGTGTCAAATGCAATGAAGACACTGGCCATGTTGTGGAGCTCGATCTTGCTAGCAGTTGCCTCTATGGTTCTATCAACTCTACCAGCAGTCTCTTTCAGCTTGTCCATCTGCAACGGCTTAGTCTCTTCGATAACAACTTCAATTTCTCTGAAATCCCTTCTGCAATCTTAAACTTTTCAAGGCTAACCCATTTAAATCTCTCTCAGTCTTATTTTTCTGGTCAAATACCAGCAGAGTTGCTGGAGCTCTCCAATTTGGAGGTCCTCGACTTATCATATAGTAATTTTGATACTTTTTATCTGAAGCTCCAAAATCCAGGTCTAGCAAATCTAGCTGAGAATTTAACCAACCTGAAAGCACTTGATCTTATCAATGTCCACATTTCTTCAACAGTTCCTCATACTTTGGCAAATTTATCTTCTTTGCGTTTCTTGTCTCTCAGTGGATGCCGTTTGCAAGGTGAATTTCCCCAAGAGATTTTCCAGTTACCCAACCTTCAATTCCTTGGTGTGATGAAGAACCCAAACCTCACTGGATATTTACCACAATTCCAGAAAAGCAGTCCCCTTGAAGATTTGAGACTTTCAAGCACGAGATTTTCAGGTAAGATTCCAGATTCAATAGAAAATCTTGAATCTTTATCTTACCTGGATATTAGTGACTGCTCCTTTATAGGAAAAATTCCATCTTCACTTGGTAACCTTACCAAGCTCGAATATCTATCCCTTTCTGGTGGTAATGGATTTTCGAATGAGTTGCCTACCTCCATTGGAAATCTTGCGTCTTTGAAAACTCTAGAAATTAGCTCATTCAATTTCTCTGGTACACTTCAGGCTTCACTTGGTAATCTTACCCAACTTGATTCATTGACAATTTCAGATAGCAATTTTTCTGGTCCAATGTCTAGTTCATTGTCTTGGCTAGCTAATCTTAACCAACTCACTTCTTTGAAATTTCCCTACTGCAACTTAAATAATGAGATCCTGTTTGCGATCTCCAACCTAACACAACTTACTGCTTTATATTTGAAAAACAACCAATTAACTGGTCCAATCCCATATTCGTTGATGAAGCTTAAAAAATTGTCCTTTCTTTTCTTGGGATTTAATCATCTGAGTGGTCGTATTCCAGTTGAAATTAGTAACCTAACTCAACTGCAGCATCTGCAATTATCATCGAATCAATTGGAAGGCTCTGTTCCAAGCTCTATCTTTGAGCTTAGGAATCTAGAAGGGCTTGACCTTTCCTTCAATAATCTCAGTGGCACAGTGGATCTAAACATGTTCCTTCTTAGCTTCAAACGTTTACGAATATTAAATCTCTCGTCAAATAAAATGTCACTGCTCACTAGAACCACTTCTAGTACCAATATGCAGAAATTTGAGATAATAGGATTGAGATCATGCAACCTTAGCGAGTTCCCATCTTTTTTGCACAACCAAGACAAATTGACGTCACTGGATCTTTCCTCTAACAAGATAGATGGAAAAATACCTGAATGGTTGTTCAGTGCAGGTACAAATACTTTGGCATATTTGAACCTTTCTTACAATCTATTGATGGACTTCGAGCACAATCTCCGTGTTCTTCCATGGAATAATCTTGGAGCCTTAGACCTTAGGTTTAATAAGTTGCAAGGACCACTCCCAATTCCATCAGCGTCAATCTTTTCACATCTTATTTCAAACAATCAGCTGACCGGGGAAATTCCACCATCAATATGCAGTTTGAATGGTCTTCATGCTCTTGATTTGTCTCACAACAACTTAAGCGGCATGCTTCCTGAATGTTTGGGCAATTTCAGTGTTGCGTTGTCAGTATTAAAATTGCAAAGTAACAACTTTCAGGGAAGCATTCCTCAGACCTTCATGAAAGGAACAAATCTGGCTATGATTGATTTAAGCAACAATTCATTGCGTGGGAGAATCCCGAAATCACTGGCAAATTGTGTGAAGCTCACATTTGTCCATCTTGGGAATAACCAAATCACTGATGTCTTCCCTTCCTGGCTGGGAACTCTTCCAGAGTTAGAGGTTCTTGTCTTGAAATCCAATAACTTTCATGGAGAAATAAAGGCACCTCGAACAGCTTTCGATTTTTCGAAGCTCCGCATCATTGATCTCTCTCACAACAGATTTGGAGGCATTCTTCCGTCGAAACACTTCGATTGTTGGAATTCCATGAAATATGTCAATGCAAGTTACCCAACATATATGCATGATACACTAACTCCAAGCATTTATCCTGCATCTACCTATTTTGGTTTTTTTGATTACTCACTGACAATGAGTAACAAAGGCACAGAATTGGAATATGAGAAGCTCTCAAATCTGATCACAGCAATTATTCTCTCCAACAACAGTTTTGTAGGAGAGATTCCAACATCAATTGCTAATTTAAAGGGGCTTCGAAATCTCAATCTTTCCAACAACAATCTCCAGGGCCGCATTCCATCATCTTTGAGTAACCTAACGGCGATAGAGTCAATGGACCTCTCCAGTAACATGCTCTCAGGAAATATTCCTCAACAACTCTCAGAGCTCACATTCCTTGCACTCTTTAATGTGTCAGATAACCTGCTCACAGGGCCAATACCACGAGGGAAACAGTTCGACACATTTTTGAAGAGTTCATTTGATGGAAATCCAGGGTTGTGTGGAGGACCTTTGTCAAAAAAATGTAACAACTCTGAGGCTTCACCACCAGAAGAAGATCCGCACTCAGAATCTGTATTTACATTTGGTTGGAAGACAGTTGTGATTGGATATGCAAGTGGGACAATAATAGGAGTGATACTTGGGCACATCTTCAGTACAAGAAAGTATGAATGGCTCGCCAAGACTTTTCGACTGCAACCAAAGGCTGATGCGAGGACGAGGAGAGTCAGGGGACATAGGCAACGGATGTAATTAACCTTTTTTCTTTTTCTTGTATTGTGCTTTAAATTTCTTTCTCCTTCTTTTCTTCGAAGTTTAATAAACGTTTTATTATTGTATATGTACTATATTGTCAGTGCAAGTAGGCTAATAATTTGATGGTTCTTGGCAATTTTTCCTTCAGCACGGCATTCATATCGGCTGCTGCTTCTTTCTTATTTGTTATTCAGTACCTTATTACTGTCCTGATTTGATCAAACGATCATGTCTTTAATTAACAAAATTTAAGATAATAGTTGTAAAAGATTAATGCAGCATTCTCTTTTTCCAAACCTGAAAGGATATGATTTGGAAAAAAAAAAATCATATAATTGATGATCAGGTATTAGTGATTTGGGCACCAGTACAAAGGTCTGCGAACTTTTTGTATTTTACTTTTCATAATTTCCATATATTCTCTAATTTTGTTTTTGGGCAAAAACCCCTAATTTAGTTGAAGAACCGCTTAAAATTACAAATTAATCTCTCAAAGCGTTCTCTAACAATAATCAACTTTTTGAAGCATCAAGCTATTACATGGGGTGCCATATAACTACTGTAAAAAAATATCATTAGTCATCAAATATGTGCCAACAATATAATTGGTAAATGTTAACTATCATCAAAACTCAATCACAATGCTAGAAGTGGCATAAAAGTAATTTGAAATAGAAATACCTTTAATCAAGTTGTTGAAACATAAAAATATATTAAACATGTGTGTTTACACGTAGAATTTGCTTGGGATTTTAGCTGCATTTTGTAAAACTTTTCAAATAGAAATTATTTAATTAGAGCTTTTACATTACCCGAAAAAAGTAATTACCAAAAATATTTGAGTTGTTTGATTGTCAACCAAAGTTTTTTAAAAAAAAAAATTGTATAATTATTTTAATAGTCAATTTTTTATAGTTATTTTATAAAAGAATGAAATCCAATTATCAAATATAATTAAAAATACTTTAGACGGTTTAACACTTTAAAAAAAATTCACAATGAAACTATGGAAAAATAAAAGTACCACAACAAGATTCTGTGCTCAACATAGACAAGCATGGTTAATAGTCGGCAAGGAAGAAAGGGCTGGGATTGGTTTTCTTTTTCTTTTTTTTTAATGTAATCTTTCAATTTTTTCCTCCATAATAAAATATTTAAATAACTTTTTTCTTAATTTACATGATGTTTTGTACAAAGCGCTTGTTTTCATGTTTTTGTACAAATCGATTTTGCCAAATTCACAGAACTATACTAACAAAACAGAATCCTCCAGCCTGCCTATCATAGAGAGTTTTAAAAGGAATTATGTTTAATAAGAAATTATGCGGTTATTCACTTATTCTTATTTTTAATGCACAACTTGTTCTGCTCTCAATGTTTCAGCTTACCGTTGCGTTCTGTCTTGTTGCAATTCAAGCAAAGCCTTACCGTTGTTCAGTGTTCTTTTTATGATTATCCTTCAGCTTATTCCAATGTGGCATCATGGAACCAGGAAGAAGAAAATAGCGACTGACGGCATCAAATGCAATGAAGACACTGGTCATGTTATCAGGCTTGATCTCACAAGCAGTTGCCCCAATGGTTCTATCAATTCTAGCAGCAGCCTCTTTCAACTTGTCCGTCTAGAATGGTTTGTTCTCTCCAATAACCACTTCAACTTTTCTGAAATCCCTTCAGAAATCAAGAACCTGTCAAGACTAACAGCTCTCTCTCTCTCTCTCTAATTCTTCGTTTTCTGGTCAAATTCCAGCCGAGAGAGCTAGTTGGAGAGTCTTGATCTATCATTTAATAATTTTCATCTGAAGCTCCAAAGCCCGAGTCTAGCAAATCTAGCTGAGAAGTTAGCCAACCTAAAAGTACTTCACCTTGGACAAGTCGATACTGCTTCTACAGTTCCTTATGCATTGGCATATTTATCATCCTTGTTTTCTTATCTCTCACTGATTGCATATTGCAAGGTGAATTCCCTGCAGAGATTTTCCAGCTACCCAAACTTGTATTTCTCGCTCTGACGTATGATCTCTATCTCACCGGATATTTGCCAGAATTTCAGAATAGCAGTGTCCTTGTAGATTTGAGAATTTCACATACGAGATTTTCAGGTAAGATTCCGGATTCAATAGAAAATCTTGAATCCCTATATTCCTTGGGTATTAGAGGTTGCTCATTTTCAGGAAAACTTCCTTCCTTCACTTGGTAATCTTACTAAACTCAATGATCTATACCTTTCTGGTAATGATTTTTCGGGTGAGTTGCCTGTTTTCCTGGGAAAACTTTCTGTTTTTGAAAACGCTAGAAATCATTTCATGCAACTTCTCAGGCAAAGTTCCGGATTCACTTGGTAACCTTTTGCAGCTGAATTATTTAACTGGTGAGATCTTAGGTCTGCTCTCGAATCTAACACAACTTACTCAATTAAATTTGGCTCTTAACCAGTTATCTGGTCCAATCCGGTTTTGCTTGTTGAACCTTAGCAAATTATCAACTCTGTACTTATAACATAATAAACTGACAGGGCGTATGCGTAATCCAGTTGAAATTAGAAAGCTAACCCAATTGCACATTCTGCGCTTAGCGGAGAATCAATTGGAAGGCTCTGTTCCTAGCTCTATCTTTGAGCTAAGGAATCTTCAAGCGCTTGACCTTTCCGACAACAATATGAGTGGCACAGGGGATCTAAACATTGTCCTTCTTAACATGGAATCTTTAACAGCATTACTTCTCTCGTCAAACAAGTTGTCATTGCTCACTAGAGCCACTGTCGATACCAATTTGCCAAATTTCACTATAATAGGGTTCAGTTCATGAAACCTTAGCGAGTTCCCATATTTTTTTGCACAACCAAGATCAATTGCTATCTCTGGATCTTTCCTCCAACAAGATAGCTGGCCAGGTACCTCAATGGTTGTTAGCTGGCCAGGTACCTCAATGGTTGTTAAATGTAAGGATAAATAGTTTGGAATATTTGAACTTTTCTCACAATCTCTTTGTTCTTCCATGGTCCAAAATGAATACTTTAGACCTTAGTTTTAATAAGCTGTAAGGACCACTCCCATTTCCATCATCAGTGTTTATCCATTCCTATCTAGTTTCAAACAATCAGTTGACAGGGGAAATTCCACTCCAAATATGTTGTTTGAGTGGTCTTTACGCTCTTGATTTCTCTTACAACAACTTCGTTGAATCTTGATTGGAATCAGTCAACCAAGAATCCCCAAGACCTTTCTAAACTCTCTGATAATTGATATAGAAACAGCAACTAATCACGCAAAAGCAAAAACAACTCAAAAACCTGCAAGCTAAGAACAACAGTTTATAGTGGTTCGGCCTGAAGATGGCGTATATCCACTGAAGAACAGAGCAACAGCTTTTATTCAATCACTGCGAACAAAATACAAGCTTAAAGACGAAGTTACAAGCATTTCACACTATGATTTCACTTCTCTTAAGGCTATATATACACGCTTAAGAGCCTCCAGAAAGATCCCCTGCCAGCCAGCTGTATTCTGGGTTTGTTGTAAACAAAACCCAGAATTTTCCCGCTTTCATAACCGAAAGTAACAAGCTTCTAGACACGTGTTTCCTTCACGTTAAACATAGGCCCAAAACGACAGTAAATAATGCAGTATAGGATAAGTGACTGCACATGACAAGCACATGCTCAACTTATTCAAATGTTACTGACAAAATAATATTGTCATACGGACTTATAAGTTTTTAAGTCGACATGTCGTATTGCACCAAAGCTTTAAACTGACAGAACATCTGATCTTCTGGAAACTAGCTTCAAAGCTCACCCTAACGAACTTCAGTAGCATGGTTCCCAAATGTTTGGGCAACCTCTGTGATAAGTTGCCAGTGTTAAAAATGCAAGCTAACAACTTTCATGGAATCATTCCTGAAACCTTCGTGAACAGAACAAATTTGAGAATGATTGATTTTGACAACAATTCATTGCAAGGAAGAGAACCTAAATCCCTAGCCAATTGTGTGAAGCTAAAATTTCTTAATCATGGGGATAGCCAAATAACTGATGTCTTCCCTTCTTGGTTAGGAACTCTGCCAGAGGTAGAGGTTCTCATTTTGAAATTCAACAACTTTCATGGAGAAATAGAGGAACCTCAAACTGCTTTTGAGTTTCCCAAGCATCGCATCATTGATCTCTCTCATAATAGGTTTACAGGTAATCTTCCATAAAAGCACTTCTACCGCTGAAATGCCATGAAAGATCTCAAAGCAAGCAAGTAAGCTAGCCATGAAAGATCTCAAAGCAAGTAAGCTAACATATTTGCAAGTTAAACCGGTGCCGCATGATTTAGCTGCGTTTACCAACTATGGTTCCACCGATTACTCACTAACAGGCCAGCTCAACCATATTTGGGGACAAATGGTTTTAATTAATTATTCTTAAAATTTAAGACAAAAAATATATATATTATTTATTGAAATCAATTCTTTAAACACTCTAAAATGTAAAAATTATTAAATAAAATTCTATTCTACTGTTGGTAATCCATGAAATTTTAATTCAATTATAACATTTTCACTTATTGGTTTTTTTAACTCAAATTACATCTTTTTTACTACTTCCTTTATAGATTAAACTAATTTTTCTGTTCTTCTGTTTTCTAAAGTTTTTCGATATAGTTTTATTTCAAAATAGATAAAACAAGCACACACAAGAAAAGTAGATGAATAAAAGAATATATTAAAAAGAAATAAGAACAAATAAATAACCCAACTAATTAAGAGAATAATAAAAAGATAAAATCTGGAATTTGAGTTGAAATCATAAATTAACTTTATCTTTATAATAATTGTTTGAGAATTTGAGTGATGACCAATAGCCATAGAGAATAGAGAAAACGATTAGATTTTTTCTTTTTTTTTCTTGAGTGGAAAGCAGAGGAAGCAAGATTTTTTTCCCTCTCTCTCTCTTTCTTTCTCTCAAACACCAAGAACATATCGTATCTTGATTGTTGGAGGAAAAATTTAATGGATAAGTAATAAAATGTGGGGCTTTTATAGAGGCTTAAAATGAACATAAAACTTTTTAATTATAACATATTAATTCTAACAATGAAATAGAGTTTGTAGGATTGAAACTATTAATTTATCGGTTTTATAAGAATTAAAACTATTAAGTACTATATTAAACAAACTTTATAGGAATTTGATAGTTTATTTAGGAAAAGATAATTACAAAATAATAATAAATTAAATGAATAATAACTTTTAAATTCACTTTCTCATTTTATATACAAAATAATCATCTCATGAGGTCTTTATATAAAGCGGGACCCTGGACAACCGCCTAAGTTGCTTAGAGGTCAAGCCCCTACTGCTAATAATGAGAAACAAAGGCAGAGATAGAATATCCCAAGCTGTCAAATTTGATCACAGCAATTATTCTCTCCGACAACAATTTTGTTGGAGAGATTCCAACATCAATCGCCAATTTAAAGGGGCTTCGGACTCTCAACCTTTCCAACAACAATCTCCGAGGGTACATTCCATCAACTTTGAGTAACCTAACCGTGATATAGAGTCATTAGACCTCTCTCGTAACAAGCTCACAGGACAAATTCCTCAGCAAGTAGCAGACCTCACATCCCTTTCATTCTTTAATGTGTCACACAACCATCTGAGTTAAAGAACAGAAAATAGTTGTTTGGCTGATGAGAAAGTTAAATAAAAGAAATGAGATCTGGAAACTTCAACTTTATTCAATTCTTTTGTTTTCTGGAACTATAACCATCTACTAATCGATTACATGTATATATATACAAGTGCAGCTGCTCAGCTGAAGTTTAACAAACTAACTAACTATTTACAACTTGCTTAACAAAATTATCACGTGTATATGCACAAGCAGCTACATAACCAACTGGTGCCAGCTGGCAGTACATGTCATCAACTTGTAACTGATTGTAGAAGCTTCTATGATCCTCTGCTCTGCTGCAAATATGAGCCTCCTTAACAATCTGACGGGAGTAATACCACAAGCGACACAGTTCAGCACATTCACGAATGATTCGTTTGTTGGAAATCCAGGATTGTGTGGAGAACCTTTGCCTAGAAAATGTGAAAACTCTGATGCTTCCCCAGCAGATGATGATCTATACTCAGAATCTGTAATCGCATTTGGGTTGGAGACGGTGCTAGCAGGGTGTGCAAGTAGGACAATAATAGGAGTGGCACTTGGGTACATCTTCTCCACGAAAGTATGAATAGCTTACGAAGACTTTTCGACTACAACCAGAAAGTAGTGGAAGGAGGAGGAGACATGGCAAAGAATGTAATTAATAAGCTTTAATTAATTTATTTATTTATTTTATGAATTACTCACTAAAGCCTTGAAGAATTGTGTACTTGAAAATTTTTCTTTCTCTTCCAATTTCAATAAATCTATTTATACTATGGTGCTATTGCTATGATTCACGCTTCGGGCCTGTTTGAAATTATTTTTGAAAGATTTAAAAGTGATTTTAAAAAAATTAAAAGTCGATTTTAGTATTTGATAAACTTTCAACAAGATCACTTTATCCTATAGCAAATTTTAAAAAATGAAAAAGAGTAGTTTTTCAAAATTTGATTTTGATAATTCATTTCATAATATATATTATAAAAATCTAAAATTATCTTTTATTCAATTAGGAAATAAAATCATTACATTTAAAGAAATTATTATTATTTCCAATTATATTGACGTAATAAAATAAACACAATTAACTTGTTTTAATTATCAATTATTCTTTATGCAAATAAAATATTATTATAAAACAAGTGCATGTATAAATAATTTTTTTAATTTATGTCTATTTAGGTCATTTTAATTCTTACAACATTTTAAAAATGAGATTTACCAAATACTTTTAAAAATAAAATTTACTAAATATTTAACTGATTTTTTTTACAACTGTTATTTTTAAAACACAACTAATAGAATTTATTCTAAAAATTATAACATTACCAAACTAGCCATTAATCTAAAAACGCTTCGCATATAATTGTTTGCCAAAGGCATTAGTGAATCACTTTGTGGCTGATCGAACATCAATTAATACATAAATCATTGAGATGAGTGGCACATCAATCATATACTACTACTTAAAGTCATTCAACTTTGGTTCTCATATCCTCGTAACAGTGCTTGAGAAAATAACTAAGGAGGATGAAAAGACAGAGTGGCACCAGCTCTCTATGTTCACAGTTTTGCTAAAAGTGCATTTTGGCAATGGCATAAAAGTAACCAGTTTTATCAAGTCGAAAAGCCATTTTCTTTTGGCGTAGTTAGTTACTACCACATCATCCAAGAATTTATACAAGCCGAATCTAAAATTTGTGGCGTTTGTGGTTCAAAACTATCAAAAATTTCTTCTCAAGAGTTTCCAATTTTGCGATTTACTTTCAAAGTATCACAGTATGAATAAATGTCGAACACAGAAATTCACCTGTCTTGATAAGTCGATTATATTTTCAGAAATCCCTTACGGCTCACTCAGCTCCAGAATCTGCAAATATATCAACTTATTATTTAAATGCAGACAGTTTGCAAAGATCCTAAGTTCATTTCTTCACAAATCTTAAATTTCCTTTTATACGCCTATTATTATTCATCCTGTTTACACTGATCACTAACTTACAATCAAATTCAAATCATTCAATCTTACAAAATTTTCTGTAGGAGTGATTTAATCTCTGTACTCTCTAGATTCCATCTGTAATCAATTTGTTCAATAAAGCGTCAAGTACCTTGTTACCGAACCTCGTTACTTTGTTGCGTGTTGGTTCATTGATTTCTTCTTCTTTGTTCTTGGTTCTTTTCACCAGAGTTATTTGATTCTTCAATTGTACTTGGTTGTTTGAGTTTGGTAACTGCTCTGATTTCATAACAATATTATCTTTATTTGTTTACGAATTATTATCTTTAAAGCGTAGCTCAAAAAAATCAACATTAACAATAAATTTACAATTGCCTAAGGGTATTACGTTTGAAAAAATTATACTCGATAATGGATAAAGCTAAATAAATATCCCTATTTTTAGATATTACAAAAATTGAACGTATTTAAGATTTTTAAATTAAAAATAGTTTTCAAGCATCATATATATCAAATGTACACTGAAATACCAGAAATATTAAAAACACAATTCAATTTTAAATTATATTTCAATTTTTATTAACTCTTTTTAAATCCTGACTAATTTCTCATGCCAACTGTTCTAGATTTGTTGTCTAAGACCTGTATGAGAATGAAGAGACTTTAAGGTTTTGAACTAATTCTGTAGACCTTCAAGTAAAATGGAAATTTTTTTGCTTCCGTTTCATGTTTCTTGTGGCCTGGTTCATTGTGGATGGGATACAAATAATCTTTAAGCCACAGAATATAAAATTGATCGATCAACATGTTGAAGTGTAACAATCGATTCTTTAATACACAAGTCTTCTGCCCTTGTCTTCACGTACGTCTTGTCGATCTAACAAAGCCAATTATTCGGTGACGGCCACACTAGGGAACTTGACTAATTGACTTGCACTAACAAGTCATCAATAAGTCCATTAACGACTTCGTCTTCGAGTGCTTGCTTTTCCGGATACCACCACATACTCATACATCCTAGCTTCAAGATAAAACAAACTTCTCCATTTCCACACAAAATGATTCCACACTTGGATAAATCAGAACATAGCAATAATTGAAAGTTGCCTATATAAAGCATCGCAGCTTCACTACCATTATGCGCGCCATAAAAGCAAAATACCATAAAGACACATTTTAGATCAATTCCTGGGGAGACAAATTATGGGGTTATCATTACGTTTCTTTACCTTTATGCACTTAGTTTCTTCCTTGTTAATATTTCACCTTGCAATTGCTCACTTCACTTCTTCCATGCAGCCACACACACTCTGCCATGATCAAGATCGTTCTGCCCTGTTGAAATTCATCGAAAGCCTTACCATTAATAGGTATGCTTCTAGAAATCCTTTGTCTTATCCCAAGGTTGCATCCTGGAATCAGGATGAACAAAATAGTGACTGCTGCTCTTGGGATGGCATAAAATGCGATGAGGACACTGGTCATGTGATCAGCCTTAACCTCAGTAGCAGTTGGCTCTATGGCTCCATCAACTCTAGCAGCAGTCTCTTTCAGCTTGTTCATCTTGAATTGCTTGCTCTCGCAGATAACCATTTTAATTTCTCTGTAATCCCCTCTGAAATCGTCAACCTTTCGAGGCTGACACGTCTATCTGTTAAGGATGTTAAGGAAGCTCATCTGGTTAGCTGTACAATAAGCAAAACAAAAGATAAAGCAGAGGATTGTAGCAGCTGCAGCATTCGGTTGAAGGTTGATGACATGGCTGTCCAGGTGGCACCAGGAGGTTATGTAATTACCAGCACACGTGAAGATTCGTTTTGATTTAGTTAGTCAGTGTTAACAATGCATTTCGTGCTGTTACCTACAGCTTTGTATATACACAATAATGTAATCATTTTGTAAAGATTGATTCAGCATAAATAAATGATTTCCAGAATTCTCTGAACTTCAGTTTTATTTTCCTCAGATTTTCTTTCACTTTCTCATCAACCAAACAGTCACTAAAACAATTTTAACTTGGTATCAGAGCTAGTATAACTTCAGTACATCTAGCCTCAACTTCTAATACAGTTCATAATGCTGCCATTAATTCAAGCACAGTTACCTTTTCATTTAACACTCCTGTTAAGCTGGATCAATCGAATTACTTGATTTGGAGATCTCAAGTTCTTGCTTCCATTCGTGGAAATAGACTGGAAAAATTCATTGATGAATCAGTAACTCCTCCACCTTCACATACTGCTCAAAGCGTTGTTGGTGATCTCAGATCTGTTGAGAATCCAGAGTACATCACCTGGAAATCACAAGATCAGATGCTTCTTGGATGGCTGCTTTCTTCAATGAGTGAAGGCATCATCAGTCTAGTCTTCAGTCTAGAAACTTCTCTTGAGGTTTGGAAGGCTATTAAGGTACAATTCGGCTCACAGTCAAAATCTAAATTGTTGCATCTAAGGTACATGATGAATTCAACTAGGAAAGATGATTTGAAAGTTACTGATTATTTCATTAAGATGAAGAATATAGCTGATAATATGGCAGCTGCTGGAAGTGCATTAAGTGATGATGATTTGATTTTGCACATACTTTCTGGTTTAGGACCTGAATATAACTCTGTAGCCACATACATAACTGGTCAAATTGGTGTTGGAAAAATGAATGTAAATGAGGCTTATGCAATGTTGTTAACTCAAGAAGCTAGGATAGAACAACAAGCACATATGCTTGCTGGTATGGATGTGAAACAAATTTAGTTCAGAATAGAGGATTTAAGAAAGGTTTTACATCTGGAGGAAAGAATTTTGGTGGTTATGGATATAATCTTGGCTTTGGAAATGCTGGAAATTATGGATATGGTGGTTATAAAGGAAATTCTGGAGGTGCTGGAGCAAATGGAGGAAATATGTCTGGTGTTAATATCCAGCAAAGAGGATATTCTGGTGACAATCAAAGAAATGGAGGGAACTGGAATCAGAATCCTGGAGGATATGGCAACTTCAGTAATAAGCCATTTGGAAATGTCAAACCTCAATGGAATGCCTCTAAACCTACCTGTCAAATTTGCTTCAAAACAGGTCACACTGCTAATATTTGCTGGAAACTTGAGGAGTTCATTGCTTCAAGTGCTTATAAGCCACCACCAAATAGAAATCCTAAGTCAGCCTATCTAGCAAATATGGATGGAGCTTCAGATACCAACTGGTATCTTGACAGTGGGGCAACACATCACCTCACTAATTACATGAACAACATGCATTCTGCTGAGCCTTTTGCAGGTATATCTAAACTTGTAGTTGGTAATGGTGCTGGTCTGAGCATTACTCACCTTGGTCATGCTACTTTAAAAATGCTTGATGGTAATACCAATGCTTCATTTACACTTAATCTTCACAACATATTGCTGGTGCCTCAAATCACCAAAAATCTCATTAGCATATCTCAGCTAACCAAAGACAATAACGTGATAGTTGAATTCACTGACAAATTTTGTTTTGTGAAGGACAAGGTGAAGAATTTGATCATACTGCAGGGCAAGGCTGATAAAGGTTTATACAGATTGCTGTTGGTGTCACCCAATAAAACACATTCTCATTCTCGAACTCATGTCAAAAGTATTGAGTCTGCTGTTCCAGCTGCTCCTCTTTCAATGTTTTCTGCTATTTCTTCTGATTTGCAAGATAAACTCTCTTGTTTATACACTACTTCAGTTCCATGTATGAATTCTAGGTATTTGTTGAGTACTGTTGTTTTACATCAGAGGCTAGGACATCCAAGTTCAAAAATATTAGATCATGTACTCAAAACTTATCCAGCCTTGAAGGCAATAAATGGAAGTAAATTTGTTGAATCTTGTGATGCTTGTATGATGGGAAAGTTACATAGATTACATTTTCCAGCTAGTTTCATCAAAACCAACAGTCCCTTAGAACTTTCACACACAGATTTGTGGGGGCCAGCTCCTGTACTTTCCTCACAAGGCTATAGATACTATGTAAGCTTTGTTGATGATTTTACAAGGTTTACCTGGATATTTCCATTAAAAACCAAAAGTGAAACTCTCTCTGTTTTCAAAATCTTCAAAACTCAGATTGAAAAACAGCTTAATAGATCTATCAAGTGCTTACAATCTGATTGGGGTGGTGAGTTCAGATCTTTTGTTCCTTATCTCCATCAAGAAGGCATTTTGTTCAGGCATTCTTGTCCTTACACACATAACCAAAATGGAACAGTAGAGAGAAAGCATAGACATATCACAGAACTTGGCTTAACCTTACTTGCACAAGCTATTTTACCTATAAAATTCTGGTGGGAATCATTTCACACAGCCACTTACATCATTAATAGACTACCTACTCCTACATTATCTATGAAATCACTATATGAAACAATTTTCCATTTGAAACCAGATTACAACTTTCTTAGAAGTTTTGGGTGTTCCTGTTTTCCTTTTCTCAGGGATTACAATAAACACAAATTCTCTTTTCATACTTCTAAGTGTGTCTTCTTAGGTTACAGTCCTCTCCATAAAGGATATAAATGTTTGCATCCTTCTGAAAAAGTGTATATATCAAGTCATGTTTTATTTGATGAAAATTCTTTTCCATATCCATCACTTTTCAATCACTCTTCTTCTCAACCAAATACTTCAGTTTCTCAATACAATCCTTTCCAGACATACTCCTTGCCAGCATCAAACAGCAATCTTAACACCTTTGCAGCTGATGCACCAGGTAATGATCTCATTTCTCCTTGTCTAGATACAAATGCTTCTTTCAATTCACCTAATACTTCACCTATCTCTTCATCTTCAACTACACAAAATAACCATACTTCTCACTGTCCATCATCATCTGAAGCTCAAATGTCCCCATCTTCACTTACTCCAGTTTTAAATTCTCAGCCCAACACTATAACCTCAACTCATCACATGATAACCAGAGCAAAAGCTGGTATTTTTAAACCCAAAGCCTTTCTTACTTCACACAACAGTCTTGAACCAAATACACCTTCTGAAGCATTGTCTTATCCAAATTGGAAAGCTGCTATGCAAACTGAATATGATGCACTCATAAAAAACAACACATGGAGTCTTGTACCAATATGTTCAGATTTCAAAGTTGTTGGCTGCAAGTGGGTTTTCAGAACAAAATATAACACTGATGGATCAGTTTCCAAGCATAAGGCTCGACTGGTTGCAAAAGGATTCCATCAAACTGCAGGGGTTGACTACTCAGAAACTTTCAGCCCTGTGATTAAATCTTCTACAATCAGAGTTATCTTGAGCTTAGCTGTGATGCAAGGCTGGAAAGTTAGACAAATCGACATTAATAATGTCTTTCTTAATGGAGATTTGACAGAAGATGTATACATGACACAACCAGAGGGATTTACAGTTACAGAAGGTTATGTATGCAAGCTCAACAAATCTCTTTATGGGCTAAAACAAGCTCCAAGAGCCTGGTATGACAAGCTTAAACTTTGTCTCACCACCTGGAACTTCTTCAACTCCAAAGCAGATACATCATTGTTCATCAAACATGACATCAAAGGGCCGATCATAGTTCTTATTTATGTTGATGATATCTTAGTCACAGGACCGGATTCTGCTGCTTTGGAACAGTTTATTGCTAAACTAAGCAAAGTCTTTGCTTTAAAGGATTTGGGGTTACTTGCTTACTTTCTAGGTGTGGAAGTATGCTATACAGATCATGGGATGCATCTTTCACAAACCAAATATATTAAGGATCTGTTAAGTAGAGCTTCAATGCAAGACTGTAAAGGTACTGACACACCTTTCAGTACAGGTCTCAAGCTGGAAAGGCATGCTAGGGGACCCTTAGGGCAGGAGTTTGAAAACCCAACCCTTTATAGAAGTCTTGTTGGAGGTCTTCAGTACTTAGTATTGACAAGACCTGATATTGCATACTCTGTACATAAACTTAGTCAGTATCTTACTTCTCCTACAATCCAGCATTGGTTAGCCTGTAAAAAGGTCCTCAGATATCTTCAAGCTACCATTACTCATGGTCTCTATCTACAGCAAGGGGAATCACTTGAAGTTGCTGGTTTAAATGGTTATTTAGATGCAGATTGGGCTTGTGACATTGATGATAGAAAATCCATTGGAGCTTACTGCATTTATCTCGGCAACAATTTAATTTCTTGGTCATCCAAAAAGTAAGGGGTTATTGCTAAGTCCAGTACTGAAAGTGAATACAGGGCCTTATCCTCAGCATGTTCAGAACTCTCCTGGCTTCAGTCTTTGTTTTCAGAATTAAACATAGCTCAGTTGCCTACTTCAGTGCTTTGGTGTGATAACCAAAGTGCAGGGGCACTAGCTAGAAATCCTGTGTTTCATTCTAAGTCCAAGCATATCGAGTTAGATGTGCATTACATTAGAGATAAGGTTCTCAGCAAAGACTTAGAAGTTCGATATATTCCTACTGAGGAGCAAGTAGCTGACATTCTCACCAAACCTTTATCTTTCTCTCAGTTCAGCTATCTTCGATCCAAGCTCAATGTCATCAACAGACCATTGAGCTTGAGGGGGGATGTTAAGGATGTTAAGGAAGCTCATATGGTTAGCTGTACAATAAGCAAAACAAAAGATAAAGCAGAGGATTGTAGCAGCTGCAGCATTCGGTTGAAGGTTGATGACATGGCTGTCCAGGTGGCACCAGGAGGTTATGTAATTACCAGCACACGTGAAGATTCGTTTTGATTTAGTTAGTCAGTGTTAACAATGCATTTCGTGCTGTTACCTACAGCTTTGTATATACACAATAATGTAATCATTTTGTAAAGATTGATTCAGCATAAATAAATGATTTCCAGAATTCTCTGAACTTCAGTTTTATTTTCATCAGATTTTCTTTCACTTTCTCATCAACCAAACAGTCACTAAAACAATTTTAACTCTATCTCTCTCTGGTTCTTTTTTTGCTGGTCAAATACCTGCAGAATTGCTAGAACTCTCGAGGTTGGAGGTTCTTGATCTATCATCAAATGACCATCATCTGAAACTCCAAAGTCCTGGTCTAGCAAATCTAGCTGAAAAGTTAACCAACCTCAAACGACTTAACCTTACCGATGTCAATATTTCTTTTGCAGTTCCTCCTACATTCGCAAATTTGTCTTCTTTAATTTCCTTATCTCTAAGTGAATCCTTTTTGCACGGTGAAATCCCTACAGAGATTTTTCAATTGCCCAACCTTCGATTACTTGAGCTCGCGTACAATTCAAACCTCACAGGACATCTACCAGAAATTCAGAAAAGCAATTCCCTTGAGCTTTTGAATGTTGCATTCTCGGGATTTTCTGGTAAGATTCCGAATTCAATAGACAATCTTAAATCATTATCTCACTTGTATTTGCCACGCTGCTACTTTTCTGGAAAAATCCCCCCTCCACTTGGTAATCTTACCAAGCTTGCTCATTTGTTCCTTTGGGGTAATGGATTTTCGAGAGAGTTGCCTACTTCCATTGGAAATCTAGCTTCTTTGGAAATTCTAGCTATCAGTTCATGCAATTTCTCAGGTGAAGTTCCATCTTCGTCACTTCGTAATCTAACCCAGCTTACTGCTTTAATAATTGGGAAAAATAATTTTTCATCCCTAAGTTCTCGTTCATTGTCTTGGATCGCTGATCTAAAGAAACTCACTATTTTAGACCTTGAATCCAGCAAATTAGTTGGTGAGGTCCCTCCTGCGCTCATGAACCTAACCCAACTTACTCAGTTATCTCTAGCTTTTAATCACCAATTAACTGGTCCGATTCCATATTGGCTGATAAACCTGAACAAACTATCCCTTCTCAGCTTCAGAGGTAGCAAATTGAGTGGCCATATCCCCATTGAAATTTCGAACCTAACCCAATTGCAGATACTGTATTTTGCAGCGAATCAGTTGGAAGGTTCTATTCCTAGCTCGTTCTTCGAGCTCAAGAATCTTGTGGAGCTTGAACTCGCCGGCAACAATTTGAGTGGAATTTTGGATATAAACAAGTTCCTATTTAACATGAAAAGTTTAGAATTGTTAGCTCTCTCGTCAAACAAATTGTCACTGCTCACCGATACCACTGTGAATACCTATCCCAAGAACTTCAGTGTTATAGGATTACGTTCATGCAACCTTAGTGAGTTCCCACATTTTCTGTACAACCAAAAACTCCTGGATTCCTTGGATCTTTCGTCCAACAGGATAGCTGGTCAGGTGCCTGGATGGTTTTTAAACAACGTAAGCGTCGACGGTTTTGATTATTTAAACCTTTCTCACAATCTATTGACAGTCTTCGGGCAGGTTCTTCCATGGGCTTATATGATTACTTTAGACCTCAGTTTTAACAAGCTGCGAGGACCACTCCCACTTCCAATATCAGTGTCCACCTCATCCTATCTAGTTTCAAACAATCAGCTGACAGGGGAAATTCCACCATCAATTTGCAGTTTGAATCGTCTTTATGCACTTGATCTGTCTCACAATAACTTAAGTGGCATGCTTCCAGGATGTTTGGGAAATTCCAGTGTTCAGCTTTTGATATTAAAACTGCAAGGTAACAAGTTCCATGGATTCATTCCTGAAACCTTCAGCAAAGGAACAAATCTGAGGATGATTGATTTCAGCGGCAACTTACTGCAAGGGAGAGTGCCCAAATCGCTAGCCAATTGCGTAAAGCTCAAATTTCTTAATCTTGGGGATAATCAAATCACGGACTTCTTTCCTTCTTGGTTAGGAACTCTTCCAAAGTTAGAGGTGCTCATCTTGAAATCCAACAACTTTCATGGAGTAATAGAGGAGCCCAAAGCATGTTTTGAGTTTGTTAAGTTGCGTATCATTGATCTCTCCCATAACAGATTTGCAGGTAATCTCCCTTCAAAGCACTTCGAGTGTTGGAATGCCATGAAAGATGTCAATGCAAATAACCTAACATATTTGCAAGATCGTCTGCTGGGACCCGTCAGTTATCCTGCGCTTACTTATTATGGGTTTTCTTATGACTCGCTAACATTGAGTAACAAAGGCACAGAGTTGGAATATGAGAAACTCTCAAATCTGATCACAGCAATTATTCTCGCCAACAACAGTTTTGTAGGAAAGATTCCAACATCAATTGCTAATTTGAAGGGGCTTCGGACTCTCAACCTTTCCAACAACAATCTCCAAGGTCATATTCCACCAACTTTGGGTAACCTAATTGTGATCGAGTCATTGGACCTCTCCAATAACAAGCTCTCTGGACAAATTCCTCAACAACTTGGAGAGTTGACGACACTTGAAGTCTTTGATGTATCCGATAACCTGCTCACAGGGCCAATACCACAAGGGAAACAATTCAACACATTTGGGAAGGGTTCATTTGATGGAAATCCAGGATTGTGTGGACAACCTTTGTCAAAAAAATGTGACAACTCTGCGACTTCACCACCAGAAGAAGACCCACGCTCAGAATCTCTATTTGCATTTGGCTGGAAGACAGTTCTGATCGGATATGCAAGTGGGACAGTAATCGGAGTGGTACTCGGGCACATCTTCAGCACAAGAAAGTATGAATGGCTTGCCAAGACCTTTCGACTGCGACCGAAAACTAATGGGAGGAGGAGGAGAGTCGGCAGACACAGGCAACGGATGTAATTAACCTTTTTTTCTTTTTCTTTTACGGAAGGCCTGCTTTGCTGTGCTTTAAATTTCTTTTTCCTTCTTTTCTCCGAAGTTTAATAAACCTTTTATTATTGTACATATACTATGTTGTTAATGCAAGTGGGCTAATAATTTGGTGGTTCTTGGCCACTTTACCTTCAGCATAGTGCACGGGCAAATATGAATTGGTCGTCTGCTTCTTTTTTAGTTTTAATTCAGTACCTGATTTGATTGAATGATCATGTCTTTAATTAACACAATTTACACTAATAGTTGTAAAAGATCAGTGCACCATTCTCTTTTTCCGAATTTGAAAGGATATGATTTCGAAAAAAAATCATATAACTGATGATCAGCTCCTACTGATTTTGGCATCGGCACAAAGGTGGGGGAATTTTTTGTGTTTTACATTTCATAATTTCCATTTTATATATTCTCTAGTTTTATGGGGCAATAACACCGAAATCAGTTAAAGAATCGCTTAAAATTACGAATTAATTTCTCAAAGAGTTTTCTGTCAATGCAGATAGAATTAAGTTTTTGAAGCATCAAAAACTTACTTCGGGTGCCTGCTGTAAAATAAAATCATTAGACATCAAATATGTGCCAATAAGATAATTGGTAAACATTAACTATCGTCAAAATTCAATCACAAAGTTAGAAGTGGCGCAAAAGTAATTTGAAATAGAAATACCTTTAACAAGTTGTTGAAACGTAAAAATATAGTAAACGTGAGTGTTGCTTAGTTTAGCCTCTCTTTGATAAAATTTCTTAAATAAAAATTATTTAATTAGAGCTTTTACATTACCAAAAGAAAAGAGTACTTAATTACCAAAAATATTTGAATTGTTTGGTCGTTAATGAGAGTTTTTATAAAAAAATTATAAAATTACTTTAATTGATAATTTTTTTAAAATTATGATGAAAGGATAAAATAAGATTACTAAATAAATTAATGATACTTTAGATGGTTCAACTCTTTAAAAAAAAAATTTACAACCTCTATTTCCAAAATCATAAAATTTAAACTTTTATTAACAAAGGTAAAATAACTTATCCCCAAAAACTCTACTCAAAATATAGTCAAACAACACTAAATTAAAAAAAATTATGAAATTAAATAAATATTTTTAACTATTAGATAAGTCAAATGAAATGAAATTGGAGACTATTTACTGTACCTTTGTCTTGTTTGTCACACTCTACACTCCCAACCGCGCGATGATAAAACTTTCTTAATTTTCGCAAAAATATTTACTGCTTTTTCAGAGCAGCGCCAGCTTTCAAAGCTTAGGCAAATGGGTGAAGTTTTAAGTTTTAACCCCAATCATTAAGTTGATGTAATTAAGATCAATGTTTGACTCTCCATTACCAAAAGCACATTTTATCAATGCATGCAATAGTAGTGCATCCAGTTGTCTTTGTTAATTTGAAAAGCCATTTTCTCTCGGCTTGCTTGTTATTGTAATTATTAACATTTTCTAAGAAACTAAGCAACCTTAATTTAAACTAAAACTGTGGTGATTTAGGATAATTTCTGGTTAACATTATGGACGAAGTACCACAATAAGAGTGTGTGATCAACTTCATAAATTGTCTACAGCTCTTACTTATTACTTAATTCTTGTGCACACCATTGACAATTAAAATTAAAGAATCCATGTGGTTAGGGGT
This sequence comes from Citrus x clementina, assembly GCF_000493195.1. NCBI lineage: Eukaryota > Viridiplantae > Streptophyta > Magnoliopsida > Sapindales > Rutaceae > Citrus > Citrus x clementina. The sequence goes on from NW_006262688.1 coordinate 24,275,009, forward strand.
CATGGATAATCATAATTCAGTGTAGACAAAAAGCATGGTTAATAGCCGGCAAGGAAGAAAGGCTGGATTGGTTTTCTTTTTCTTTTTCTTTTTTTTTTTTTAATGTAATCTTTCAATTTTATCCTCCACAATAATATATTTATATAACTTTTTGGGAAATTATCTCTACACCACTTTTGTTTTGTCATATATACATCCAATCACTTCAAAATTTTGACATGTTCTTTACATCACTTTTATTTTTAAGTTTGTATCAAGAAACTACTTTGACACTATAAAATGATCATTTTACCCTTAAATGAATTAAACAACTATTTTATTATACAAAATTTTAAAAAATAAAAAATTATAATTACAAGAATATCCCTGAATTTAATAAAATAAATAAATCTCAAATCCAATATGTTAATTTTTTTTATAATTACAATTTCATTTAAAAATTATTATGTTAATTTTTTGTAATTATAATTTCATTCAATTTCGATAGAGAAGTTTCTTAATATTGATTATAGGGAAGTTTACAATAATTATAGGGAGTTTTTCTCTCCATGTTAATTTTGGTAAACTTCCCTATACCTAATTTAATTATAAAAATTAAGTGAAATTATAATTAGCAAAAATTATGATTGCAAGGTGTTAATTTTTTATAATTATAATTTCATTTAAAAATTATCATCTAAGATTTTGAGATTTATTTGTTTTATTGAATTTAGAGGTATTCCTATAGATATAATTTTTTTATTTTTTAAAATTTTCTAGAATAAAATAATCTTTTAATTCATTTAGGGGTAAAATAATTATTTTTAGTGTAAAAGTGATCAATTGATACAAGTTTAGAAATAAGATAGTGAAAAAAATAATTTAAAATTTTTTAGTGATTAAATATACATACGACAAAATAAAAGTGGTTCAAAGATCATTTTCCTAACTTTTTTTCTTAATTTATATGATGTTATGGACCAATCGCTTGTTTTCATGTGTTTGGACAAATCGATTTTGCCAAATTCACCGAATTATACTAACAAAAAAGGACCATTTTCGTGACTAGCTTTATTTTGAACCCATGACAATGGATCTCTATTCCAACTCCCGCATCCACAAACCAACGTTTTTTTTTTTATAATTATAATTTCATAATTATAGGGAACTTTTCTCTTCATGTTAATTTTTGTAAACTTCCCTATACTTAATTTAATCACAAAAATAAAATAAAAATTATAATTACAAGGTGTTAATATTTTTATAATTATAATTTCATTTAAAAATTATCATCTAAGATTTTGAGATTTATTTGTTTTATTGAATTTAGAGGTTTTTCCTGTAGATATAATTTTTTTTATTTTTCAAAATTTTCAAGAATAAAATAATCTTTTAATTCATTTAGGAGTAAAATGATTATTTTTAGTGTTAAAGTTGTCGATTGATACAAGTTTAGAAATAAAGGTAATGAAAAGAACATGTCAAAATTTTGTGTTGGTTAAATATATATACAACAAAATAAAGGTGGTGTCGAGATAATTTCCCTAACTTTTTTTCTTAATTTATATGATGTTTTGGACCAAGCGTTTGTTTTCATGTGTTTGTATAAATCGATTTTGCCAAATTCACAGAATTATACTAACAAAAATGGACCATTTTCGTGCCTAGCTTTATTTTGAACCCATGGCAATGGCTCTCTAAACTTCCGCATCCACAAACCAACGTTTTTTTTTCCTTCCAATTCTCTAGATACAGCTCATAGAAAGAACCTAAAATTTACTTAAAAGAATGCCATGTGGTTGATAGATGCCCAGCACAATCCCATATTTATTTATTTTAAGCAACCTTTGTACGTATAATAATTTTGTTCCAACCAAGTTAGGGGGGATCAATTCTCAAAAGCCATTTGGGTTGATGCTAGCTCCTTTTGATAGTATAGACAAAAGCATGGTCAATGGCCGAATAGGAAGAATACGACACAAAGAAAGAACCTAAAATTTTTTAATCCTAAAAGAAGAATTGATTGTGAATTAATCCCAGCAACATCACATTTGGCGCCGCCTATAAAAACATCTCAATTCTATGCCTGACCCTCCAAACAAAATCCTCCAGCCTTCCTATCATAGAAAGTTTTAAAAGGAATTGTGTTTAATAAGAAATTATGGGGTTATTCTCATTTTCCTTCACTTTAATGCACATACTTCTTCTGCTCTCAATGTTTCAGCACACGCTTACTGGCTTGCAGCCACTCTGCCAGGATGACGAGCGTTCTGCCTTGCTGCAATTCAAGCAAAGCCTTACTGTCGTTCAGTGTTCTTTTGATGATTATCCTTCAGCTTATCCCAAGGTTGCATCATGGAGCCAGGAAGAAGAAAATAGCGACTGCTGCTTATGGGACGGCATCAAATGCAACGAAGACACTGGTCATGTGATCAGGCTTGATCTCACAAGCAGTTGCCTCTATGGTTCTATCAACTCTAGCAGCAGCCTCTTTCAACTTGTCCATCTGGAATGGCTTGTTCTGTCCAATAACCACTTCAATTTTTCTGAAATTCCTTCAGACATCAAGAATCTGTCAAGACTAACAGCTCTATCTCTCTCTAATTCTTCGTTTTCTGGTTAAATACCAGCAGAGTTGCTGGAGCTCTCCAAGTTGGAGAGTCTTGATCTATCATTTAATAATTTTCATTTGAAGCTCCAAAACCCGAGTCTAGCAAATCTAGCTGACAAGTTAGCCAACCTGAAAGTACTTCACCTTGGACAAGTCAATATTGCTTCTACAGTTCCTCATGCATTGGCAAATCTATCATCTTTGTTTTTCTTATCTCTCACTGATTGCCTATTGCAAGGTGAATTCCCTGCAGAGATTTTCCAGTTACCCGAACTTGCATTTCTCACTCTGACGTACAATCACTATCTCACCGGGTATTTGCCAGAATTTCATAATAGCAGTGTCCTTGTAGATTTGAGACTTTCAAATACAAGATTTTCAGGTAAGATTCCAGATTCAATAGAAAATCTTGAATCCTTATATTCCTTGGGTATTAGAGGTTGCTCATTTTCAGGGAAACTTCCTCTTTCACTTGGTAATCTTACTAAACTCAACCATCTATACCTTTCTGGTAATGATTTTTCAGGTGAGTTGCCTGCTTCCTTGGGAAAACTTTCTTCTTTGAAAACGCTAGAGATCATTTCATGCAACTTCTCTGGCAAAGTTCCGGATTCACTTGGTAACCTTACACAGATGAATTCTTTAACAATTTCTGTGACAAATTTTTCTGAACAAAACTCTTATTCGTTGTCTTGGATCCCCAAACTTAACCAACTCGCTTATTTGGACCTTTCAGGGAGCAAAATAACTGGTGGGATCTTATGTCTGCTCTCGAATCTAACACAACTTACTCAAATAAATTTGGCTCATAACCAATTAACTGGTCCAATCCCCTTTTGCTTTATGAACCTGAACAAATTATCAACTCTGTACTTACATAATAATCGACTGACTGGCCATATTCCAGTTGAAGTTAGAAAGCTAACCCAATTGCAGATTCTGCGTTTGGCGGAGAATCAATTGGAAGGCTCTGTTCCTAACTCTATCTTTGAGCTAAGGAATCTTCAAGCGTTTGACCTTTCCTACAACAATTTGAGTGGCATAGTGGATCTAAACATGTTCCTTCTTAACTTGAAATCTTTAACATCATTAGTTCTCTCGTCAAACAAGTTTTCATTGCTCACTGAAACCAATGTCAGTACTAATTTGCCAAAGTTCACTGTAATAGGATTCAGGTCATGCAACATTAGCGAGTTCCCATATTTTTTGCACAACCAAGATGAATTAGCTTCTCTGGATCTTTCCTCCAACAAGATAGCTGGCCAAGTACCCCAATGGTTGTTAAATGTTAGCACAAAGAGTTTGGAATATTTGAACTTTTCTGACAACCTATTGTCGGGATTCGGACAGGATCTCTTTGTTCTTCCATGGTCTAAAATGAATACTTTAGACCTTGGGTTTAATAAGCTCCAAGGACCGCTCCCAGTTCCGTCATCAGTGTCAATCTATTCCTATATAGTTTCAAACAATCAGTTGACAGGGGAAATTCCAATCCAAATATGCAGTTTGAATGGTCTTCACGCTCTTGATTTGTCTTACAACAACTTAAGTGGCATGCTCCCAGAATGTTTGGGTAATTTCAGTGTTGAGTTGTCAGCGCTAAAACTGCAAGCTAACAACTTTTATGGAATCATCCCTAAAACCTTCATGAACGGAACAAATCTGATGATGATTGATTTTAGCGACAATTCATTGCAAGGAAGAGTACCTAAATCTCTAGCCAATTGTGTGAAGCTAAAATTTCTTAATCTTGGGGATAACCAAATCACCGATGTCTTCCCTTCTTGGTTGGGAACTCTTCCAGAGCTAGAGGTTCTCATTTTGAAATTCAACAACTTTCATGGAGAAATAGAGGAACCTCAAACAGGTTTTGAGTTTCCCAAGCTGCGCATCATCGATCTCTCTCACAACAGGTTTACAGGTAATCTTCCGTCAAAGCACTTCCACTGTTGGAATGCCATGAAGGATATCAAAGCAAGTAAGCTAACATATTTGCAGGTTGAACTCATGCCGTATGATGTACTTGGGTTTACCTACTATGGTTATGCTGATTACTCACTAATAATGAGTAACAAAGGCATAGAGATAGAATATCCCAAGCTGTCAAATTTGATCACAGCAATTATTCTCTCCGACAACAATTTTGTTGGAGAGATTCCAGCATCAATCGCCAGTTTAAAGGGGCTTCGGACTCTTAACCTTTCCAACAACAATCTCCGAGGGTACATTCCATTAACTTTGAGTAACCTAACGGTCATGGAGTCATTAGACCTCTCTAGTAACAAGCTCACAGGACAAATTCCTCAGCAACTAGCAGAGCTCACATCCCTTGCATTCTTTGATGTGTCACACAACCATCTTAGGGGAGCAATACCACAAGGGACGCAGTTCAGCACATTCACAAATGATTGGTTTGCTGGAAATCCAGGATTGTGTGGAGAACCTTTGTCTAGAAAATGCGGAAACTCTGAGGCCTCACCAGCAGAAGATGATCCACCCTCAGAATCTGTACTCGCATTTGGCTGGAAGATAGTTCTAGCAGGGTATGCAAGTGGGACAATAATAGGAGTAGTACTTGGGCACATCTTCTGCACAAGAAAGTATGAATGGCTTATAAAGACTTTTCGACTGCACCCGGAAAGTAGTGGATGGAGGAGGAGACATACGCACATAATGTAATTAATTAGCTTTTATTTATTTATTTATTTTATGAATTACTTTGTAAAGCCTTTAAAATCATGTAGAAATTTTTCTTTTTCTTCCAATTTCAGTAAATCTCTTTATATTATCATGCTATTATTATGATTTCACACTTAGAGGCCATTTGAAATTATTTTTGAGATATTTAAAGGTGATTTTAAAAAGTTAAAAATTAATTTTGATATTTGATAAATTTGTTTAAAAATCATTTTCGAGAAAATCACCTTATCCTTTGACAAAGAGTAGCCTTTCAAAATTTGGTTTTGATAATCAGTTTTATACTTAAACAATTTCATACATATCCTAATATATGTTATAAAAATCCAAAATTATCTTTTATTCAATTAGAAAATAAAATCATTACATTTTAAAGAAATTATTATTATTTTGAATTATATTGAGATAAAAAAATAAATACGGTTAATTTGTTTTAGTTACGAATTATTCTATATGCACATAAAATATTAGTATATACACATATTATTATAAACTAAATGCACGGGTAAACAAAATTTTATAACTTTATGTCTAATTAAGTCATTTGTATTCATACAGAAATTTAAAAATGAGATTTACCAAATATAAATTACTACTTTAACTAATTCACAAAACACCTTTAAAAATAAAATTTACCAAGCGTTTGACTAATTTTTTTACAACTAATTATTTCTATATCACAACTAATAGTAATTATTTTAAAAACTAAAACGTTACCATACTAGTCATTAATCTAAAAAACGTTTGTATGTAATTTTTTGCCAAACAATCACCATGTGGCTGATCAAACATCAATTAATACATAAATCATTGATATGACAGGCACGTAAAACATATACTAAAATCACTCAAATTTGGTTCTGATATGCTCATAAGAGTACTAAATAAAATAACAAAGGAGGGTGAAAAGACAGAGTGGCACCGGCTCTGTATGCTTACAGCTTTGCTAAAAGTGCATTTTGGCAATGGCGTAAAGCAACCAGTTTTATTTAGTCGAAAAGCTCTTTTGGCTTAGCTAGCTACTACCACATCATCCCAGAATTTATGCAAGCCGAATTTAAAATTTGTGGTGTCTGTGCTCCAGGACTACCTAAAATATCTTGTCAAGAGCTTACAATTTTATGATTTACTTTCAAAGTATGACAGTATGAATAAATGCCGAATATAGAAATTCACCTGTCTTAAGAAGTCGATTATATTCTCAGAAACCTCTCATGGCTCACTCAGTTCCAGAATCTGCAAATATATCAACTTATTATTTAAATCCTGACAGTTTGCAAAGATCCAAAGTTCATTTATTCACAAATCTTAAATTTCCTTTTATATGCCTATTATTATTCACCTGTTTACACTGATCACCAACTTACAATCAAAATCAAATCATTCAACCTTCCAAATGATACATCATCCATAAGAATTCAATCCTCGGTACCATGTAGGTCAAGGAATATTGCGCCATAGCACAAATTATCAGGCACCGGAATGAGAACTGCTGTGTTGTTCAGATAACCAGCCCTGTCATGGGTTTATGGTGAATAAGTATGTAAAATAACCCAAGTTTTTGGCCATTCATGAATCCTCTCCACTAAGATCTCCCCATCGGACATTGTACTTGGCAGCAAGATAATGTGCTCCAACTGGTCCTCGGCTACCATAAGGATAGAGCTCTGGAACAATCTTCTTCTCTTCAAGTTCCTTCAGTAATGGTGTAAACAACGCCCAGGCAGCATCAAGCTCATCACTCCGAATAAACAACCTCCGTTCACCTTCTATTGCATCTAAGACCAGCCTCTCATATGCATCTGGTATTTCTGTTGGATACCTTCACATCAAAACTAAAGATTAAAGTAATGCTCTCCAAAACCAGAAGAAGAACGAAAGATAATACAGATGCACAATTGCTCCACAATTTGGCCAGGTCTGCAGATGGATGTTACTAAGGTAAAATGGCCAGGACATGAGATTAATAGAGTCCCCTTACTGTTAATATTAATCAGGATTTTATACAAATTCTTTTAAAATAAAACATTAAAGAATTCAATGGTTACATGTGCTACAAAATAATTACGAAACATGAATAAAGACGTCCCAAGGCTTATCGCTTGAGAAGATTTTATGAAATTGATGCTCACAGTCCCACTCCATAATTGAGTATTCTAGGTTATATATTACATAGTTAAGATTGCAAGTATCATTTGTAGGTAACTGTCTAAATAGTCTCTTACCTTGATCGATAAAGCAAATTAAGGTCACTGCGATCCAATCTCATTCCAAGACCAGGAACTTTGTTGTTGATCTTCAGGTATATAGCTTCATCAGGCTGGAGTCGGAGCACAAGCTCATTTGTAGCCTTGTCTAAGTCAGTTCCAAAATTCCGCTTGTACAGGTTTCCAGGGACATGTCTGAACTGAACTCTGATCTCTGCACTGAAGTTTCATTGACACAACATTCTCAAGTCAACCAGTTAAGCATATTCTACAATATATAGTGAAATAATAGATCCTCATGAAAAGGGAAGAAATACTGCCTACCGTTTGGTATGGAGCGCTTTGCCTGCTTTCATCAGGAAAGGAACCCCATCCCATCTTGCATTGTTGATAAAAAGAGCAGCCGCAGCAAATGTTGGCGTGAGACTACCCTTTGGCACAGTTGGGTCATCAGTATATGCAGGATATGATTTACTACCCTTGTTGTGGCCCTTGTATTGGCCAACAATTACATTTTCAAGCAGAAGCGGTTGCATTGATCTAAGAACCTTCACCTGAATGAAGCCACACACAACAAAGTCAATGATTAACTTAAAACAATAGCAAGGAGTGTAGCATTTCCATAACCCACCGTGGGATTTGATTCTTCTTTGGTGGTGATGGTGGTGTGTGGCTATACCTTAAAATAGGATCTCTAGCAATCATAGAAATGGTACACAAAGAAGAACAGGAGACCACAATTCCGGTTCGTAAAATTTGTAGAAGAAAGGAAGACCGAATTACCTTTTCATTTCTAATGTCTTCCGCATCTAAGCTGACGGGAGTCTCCATTGCAAATAATGCCAGTATTTGCAAGAGATGATTTTGCATTATATCTCGTATGATTCCATAGTTATCAAAATAACTGGAAAAATTTACCAATAAAATCAGCTGATCTGGGTGTCTGAAACAACTTCTAGTATAATAACAATATCTTCAGGCAACATATACGACTCACCCCCCTCGTCCCTCTGTACCAAAATCTTCAGAAAATATAAATTGTACATTGCGGATGTAATTCCTGGACCATAGAGGCTCGAAAACAAGATTGGAGAATCGAAGCACTGATAGATTCTCAACCAACTCCTTACCCAAGTAATGGTCAATCCTGAAAAGATATCAATAGAGTCAAACATCATCACGCATCTTTCTTTAAGGAAGCAAATGAGAGACAAACCTGAATATTTGATCCTCCCTTAGATACTGCTTCAAACTTCTAGTTAACTCGCCAGAAGACTCAGAGTCCCGACCAAATGGTTTTTCAACAATGACTCTTGTCCAACCAGTTGCTGATGAAGCTCTAAGGCTAGCACATTTCGCCACATCCACAAAAATGTTTGGAGGTATTGATAAGTAAAACAACCTGTTCGATAGCTTTCCAGCCTAAAATTCCATTTTCTTACATTGGGTTAAAAAAATAAAACTAAAATAAACAAACACCAAATTTCACACAGGGAGCTAGTAACTAGCTTCCTAAACATGAATCTATTTTACAATTAGTGGAACAATAAGAAATATGTCAGTTACTTGGTCCATTGCAGAGCAGAACTCCTCACGAACCTAGTAATAGTTTTTATTTGGATTCAATACATTTACCAGAGACTTACATTTACTAACAGGATTTTACCTACACCTTCTCCCTATTACCCTCCTCCTAGAATTAGGGAGTATGGAAAACTTCACTGCAATTAAATAACCATTTAATACCCCATGATATCAAAGGGGCACGGAAACAAAATCCCACCAATAGATGGTTAATGAAATGTTCCGTTAGTTCAAGGATGCAATGGCTCCACTGCTACCAAAAATTGCAGGTGAAGTAATTCATAAAGGGAAAACTCTAAATAAAGGGACTTTTAATGAAGGAAAGGAGGATTTATTCAACTACACCATTAATCTGTGAGTTGAATTAAGAGCATTTTATTATACTTTATTGTTTGAAATTAATATTAAAGCCCTTTAATCTGATTCACGCGTCAGAGGTTTCTTGCTGGCAATAATGCCAGGCCCCCGACAGTTTCTCCATTACAAAATGAGATCAGAGTCATCAATGGATAGACGGCAATTAACATCGATTAGCAGAGTACCACTTTCCCACAAATATAAATCTGCTTGTTGAAGCCAAAATTTGATATCAACATCTCTTGCCTTCCCTGTAATATTTTATTGTATCTCAAGGCTTAAGTATCCGTTCACAAGGCTAATTTGTCATGTAATAAAGATGATAAAATCAACCCTTACAAATTACTAGTTGGACATGCATTAGTAGAATCTATGACTCCGGAGTTCCTATAAAACTACAAATTTCTTAAAGGTAAAGAAGTAATTAGTTACCTCTTTCTCTTTCAATCTGCTGTCTAATTCTGCAAAATGCTCCTCAGAGCTGTACAGACCGGAATGGTAAAAGCATCTCTTCAAGAACTGATCCATTTTGTCTTCACAATTTTCCCTGTAAGTTCCCTCAACTATTACTATACACAAAACTCAGTGCATAGTCTGCTAAAAAGTACATGTGAGGGTTTCAGAAAATTACATACTTCTTATCAATTCTACAAGTTAAAGTTTTGCTAATCATGTTCCTCAGCTCCTCATCAGTCAATTTAGTCCGAGCATAACCAAAAACTGTAAAATCCTGCATAAGGATGATAAATGGAAAACAAAATGAACACTTATCAGCTATTGAACATTCATCACGGCATGTTGAAAAAGTGAAATTAGTGAAGCAACAAAGCATAGAACCTCAGGTAGACAGTCTTCATAGTATAGGGCGAAAAGTGCAGGAAAAATCTTCTTCTTTGCAAGGTCTCCTGAGGCTCCAACAACTGTTATGCTGAGTGTAGAACCCACTTTTTCAGATGATGCAGTAACGGAGGCCTCTATCTCTTGAGGCTCGGAATGATCGTTGGCCAGAGGTTTTCCAGCTAAACCTAAAATCAAAATTGCAGCTAGAAATCAGCAATTAGAAACAAACTGATATACTGAAGACAAAATCTAATCATTGCATATGATTGTGATTATATCGATGAGCCTACAATTTGATAAACTCTCTTTCCAAAAAGAAATTTTCTTCATATACAAATTCATTTGGTAATTATCAAAAAAAGGAAAAATCTTTTTTTTAGATAAGAAATTCATTTTGGACACAGTTTATGAATAAGCAATTGACTGAGAATTAAAACCCTCAGATACTGATTCGGCGTAAACAACAAAAGAATTTGGTGAGCTACACATTGCATACACCATAACTGACGATAAACCCCATAAAAAAGAAAAGAACCTGAAAGCAAAAAATAATAACAATGTCCATTTTTATTTACAAAATTCAAAGGACTACAGTAGAGGAACCAGTAACTCACTATCTTGCAAAGAAACAGCATTAAGAGGATGCCCATTAGAGGATTTGAGCTGAAAATGCTTTCTAGCATGGATTCTTGACTGAACTTGAGATACCCAAGTGGAGAAACAAGATTTTCTTGGGACAACAATGAAGTCGCTAAAGAGTTGCGTCTTGTAATGCTTCGATGAAGAAGAGCAAGGACTCAAATGTGCAGTAGCCATGCAGTTATGGATCAAGAGGAGTGAAGAAGTTAAAAGACTGAACAAGCGTGTGTATATGGACTACGTTTATGGTTTGTGTTACAGATATTGATAAAGATTGTATCCAGAAAACAAAATTTTCAAATGCAAGTGGCCTTTTCTATTGCTGAAGAGGCCACCGTCGCTGAAGTTACTTTTCATGTACCGAACAAATCTGTTATGTGAGGTCAAGAATTTTTCTTTATTCTTTATTCTTTTCTAATTTATAAATTTTAAGTTTACAAGTCAGCCTAGCAGAACAAAAAATATTTCCCCAAAAGTTATATCAATACTATTAACTTGTACGAGAGAGTAGAGACTGGATGGTTCTTACGTAACTGAATGGTTTAATTTGTGAATGTGTTTATTCGGCAAAGGTAGAGATGGCCAACGGCCAAAGGAAGGTCCATGCAGGTAGTGTTGTGTTACGTTGTGTTTAATTTTTTTTTCCTAGGTTTAGACTCGGTACACATGCCGTGTTCATGCATACCGTGTCCATACGTACCTTATCGTGTTGTGGGTCGTACCTAAGAAAAAAGCACGACAATCTTTTTGTTTTTTTTTTTTAATTTTTTAAGAAGACATGCCAAACTGTTGGCATACTTTTTTTAAGTTTGTTTTTTTTTTTTTTGTGTTTGGGTCTATATGTCTTTAGTCAAATACAATAGAATAAAAAGTTTAAAACTCAAATTTTTATTCAATAATAATAAACTAATAATAATAAAAAATACAATATTAATTATTAAGTTAGATCCCACGATATTATAAATTTTTTTTAATACTTAACAGCAACAATAAGAACAATAATAATAAATTCTTCTCAAAGGTTAACTAGATTTTTAACTTGGACCTGCATAGAATCATATATCATTATCTATAATAACATTAATACATACATTTTATAAAATTATGATATTTATAATGTTATTTATTAAAGTCATGATATCATCTATTCATTAATTAAATTATAAACATAAATAATTAGAGTATTATTTAAAATTAAGAATTAAATGAATTTTAAAAAAAACTTACGCTAATAAAATATATTAAACAATTCAATTTCAAATTATTTATAAAATCATATAATTTTAAGTTTACTTTCACTAAAAAGTGAACACATACTTATTGTACGTTTTTTTCACGTACCATGTTGTAGCCCATATCTGATCATGCTGTGTTTTTAAGGTCACATACCTGAGATTCTCAGCTCAGCCCAATCCACCCCACATGCGTGTCGTGACGTGCCGCATGCCTACCAAAACGTGCTTGTACCGTGCCGTACTGTACAGATTCATGTCGTACTTTTATCGAACCGCATGCTGCCCAATCCATTGGCTATCTAAAGGTAAGGGTTCTCATGCTTTAATAAAGTATGAAAAAAATGTCAAGTTATAATGTAATGATATACAATATGTCATAACAACGTTCTAGTTTTCAAATAAAGTGCCGAAATTCTTATTGGAAAATTTAAAATAAATTCCTCTAATTATAACACTATGTAAATAAATTTGGCTTACTGGTATATAAATTAATTGCTTTTAACTTCCCTTTTGTATCAATAAATAGCTTGTTTGATGTTGAGAAAAAAGGTTGCGACTATAAAATAAAAATTATTAGTGTATTGTAAATATAATTATTAGTGTATGAAATAAAAATATAATTTTTGAATAAAAATTTTGACAAAAATAATAAAAGTATTATATGTTTTTTTAGCGCACAAATGTTAAATCAAATCAATACAACTTCTTAACTACATTAATAGATGTTTACCTAATATTTTATTACTTTAACTATTAAGTTATGGCTATCCCACTGTACTAGTAAGGCCTGAGATTGAGTCATGGCAGAATTAATCAAAGCTATTTTACAAAGAAAAAAGAAACTCAACTTTTGTCCGTATACAAATTTGTGGATAATTATATATAATTTTTTTCACAATACTGTTTACACAACGTATACATGCGCACGGTGAGCTACCTTCTTTGCAACGTAATTTCTCATTTTAATGAATTGGTAATTTTTCATAGTTGATTGAAGTTGAGGACACGTGTTAATTCATATGGACGATTTTCTCTCTGACTTATTATCTTCGGAACTTTGGGCCAGCCATTTTACAGTGAATTAACATTGCTGGGCTTCGACAGAAGTTTGGATTTCTATTTATAGTAGGCCTTTTGAGACCCCTGCACATTTCTAGTAAAGCCCTCTTTAACTGGAATTTCCAAAATAACTAAAAGTAATTTAATTCTTTTTTTTATTTTGAATGAAAATTCAATTAAACACTTACATAAATTATTCTTTTAATAATTTTTTCATGCCCACCTCATTTCATAATTTATATTTATATTTGAAATTTTAATTGAATTTTTTTGAGAAATTTTTAAGAATTTAGAATTTTGAAAGTAGAAATTAGGCAACAAGATAAAAATAATTTAAGGCTTTAGAATTTTTACGCATTTATAAATAAAACTCTAAAAGGATATTCTTTATAGGATGAAACTTAGTAACAAAATGATTTATTTTGATTTATAGTTCAATACTTTATAAATTAAATTGGAGTATTTCAGGGAATAAAATTTTTGAGAGGTGAATTAGAGCTGCACTCTTGCAGTTATTAGTCTAAATCAAGTTTTGGGTGCCTCGGCCTAATTGGACGGTCCAATACAAAGATTGGATTTGTATTTTATACCAGTTGCATTTGCATGAACCTCTTCAAATTTGGTTAGTTTCTGTAACAACTAACCAAATAAAAAGGAAAAATTGTGGTCAGATGAAGAATTGCTCACTCAGTCAAATTGTCATTTCCAAATAAATAAAAAGAAAATGAATCACATATTAACATGTGACAAATGGTAAGCTTGGTTGAAGAAGAATCAGTTGGTGGGTTGCTTTCTATATTGATTGATAATTGTCTTCATACTTTAATCAGTTGCTGCTGGTGGAACTTCGTTGTCCATTCTTATTGAAAGCTTTTAAAAACTCAGTCCAATTTTCTAACTATTGCTTTCCCAATGAAATGTCCAGATCCTATACCCAATTTCAAATGACTCAAAGCTATTATTGTCTTTTGCCTTTCTAAATCAAGTTTTAGTTAAGGGCAAGGTAGTATCTCAGTTTAATTTTTTTTTTCCCCTCAAATTTATGCATAAATTAGGTGGAATAATTTTATATTCTATTATTAACTCATTTAATGGATGGTTGTTAAACAAGTCGTTATAGTATTAATTGGGTTCAATATAGTGAATCCATTGAGGCCTCAGTGCCCAATTTTGACGCAGCAGAATTTGGTCAACGACTACTGCAATACAGCTGTTCATTTACCATCTTCATTTTTCATCTTTATTACTTTTTACCATTATTTTATTATTGCACTCGCTACTCACCAGAATTTTAAAAAAAAAAGATGCAGTGAAAAAAAAAATTACTTAAAGCGAATAGGAAATGAAGAATGAGTCAATTTTCAGTATTTGTGGTTGGCCTAGAAGTCTTTAGCTTATGTAGAAATGTGATATGGTTTAGATTTTAGATTTTTAAAAAAAAAAAAAAACCAAGTCAATTCTTGAATGTTAGTGATTTGATGGGATGATTCATGAATTTGATTAAATTTCAATTAATGGAAAGATAAAGACATTCGAACAAGAGGCATGCCTACCACAAAAACAAAATTAAAAGCCAACCATCAAGAAATTTAAGCCATGAAAATATTGGTTGTCCTATACAAGCCTACCCTAATAATGCTAACTTAAAAGTATCTATCATTCATAGAAGGGGGGAAAAAAACATTTTCAAATATGAAACAACCAATTAAATGGACCTATTAATCAGAGAGAATTAGCTAAGTAATGGGTCGATTAAGTGCAATTAAATTTTAAATGACTCTCTTTGAAGCCAATTTGGCCTATTTTCATATCCGAATACACATTCGGCAATCTGCACTAATAACAAAATTACAAATCGATTTTTTTGTTTTTTTTTTGTTTTTATGATTATAACAAAATAATAATAATTCAACTCTAGTATGAAACCAAAGAAATTTCGCGTGGGAAGACTGAGTTTTATTCATTAATTGACCCAAGTCATGGTGGCAGTCACATACAAATACAAAAGTATGGTCTTATCAAAAAGGGTAGTTGACTGACTTTGAGTCTTAGTCTATGCCTAAACTAATCAAAATTATAAAATCTTTGTTTTGTTAAACAAGGGCAATTAATATCAAGCTAATTAAAACCCATTTACAAAACAGTAAAGTTGCTCAAGCTTTATAAGCACCCACCCATCCATATCACATTCACATTAGCTCATTGCAAAGCCAATCTCACACAAAACAAGACCTCTCTCATCCACTTGTAAACTTTTCTATCACAAAGAAGAGCCTTTGCTGCAGTTTTTTTACAATTCCAAAATGGAATATATCAAGGCAATGAATCATCATCAACCAATTTTGAGCAAATTTAGTCACAAATCTTTCTTTATCAAGATGGCAACCAAGTTCTTGCTCCCAGTTTCAATCTTTTCCATCGTTGTTTCATACTCTTCACTGATTTCTGCTGCTCTCAAATTATTCAGTGGCTTTAGCATTGACAAGAACTATATGTTCTTGCTTTGCAATGGAATTTTAGTTTTCATTGTCAAGAACTCTGGTGTCATCAACAAATCACCAGAGGAGAAGGAGACTGATCTTGTTAATGCCAAAAATGCCATCAAGGAAAAACAGAGTGAGCAGCAAGTAGTCAAATTATCAGAGGAAAAAGTTGACATGGAAGTTGCAGAAGCACAACCAGAAAAACGGTCTTGTGTTGTGGTAGCTGACGAAAATGTTGTCCCAGTTGCACAAGTTGATGGTGATGAAGAAGAAGCACAAGAACAAGAGTGTGAGATACTGATCACTGACGAAGATCGAGAAGGAGGAATTGGGTTGCTTACCACAGAGGAATTAAACAAGAAATGTGATGAATTTATCAGAAAGATGAAAGAAGGTATCAAATTTGAAGCTCAACAGCTGATCATGGTGTAATATTAGTGACCAAAAGTTAATAATCTAATTAGATTAGTTTGGAGTTCTATTTTTTATATTTCCAATTTTTTTTTGGGGTGTATGTAGAAATTTAACTCTCCAATTAATGCATTTACAAGTTCTGTTCAATATTCACAGTAAGCAATTACGTGTTTGGACTTTGGAAAGCTTATTTAACCTTGTAATAAATCAAATTAATGACCCAATTGACGGGGCTAAGCCATACTAATCAATGTGCCGTAAGTTAGGTTCAAAGTACTAGCTCACCAAGTCTATAACCAAAATTCAATTGCACTTTTTGGAAACTTGTCCCAAATTTCTCCTTTAAGATACCAAGAAGTTTAACCAATATAGATACAAAACATAAATACAAATATGAATGAATATGAAAATGAAGTTGAGGATGAGGATGAGGATGAGGATGAAGATGAAGATGTATATGATATTATCTTTTAACAAATGTGGAAAAGTCTTTTATCTTGCATTTTGCATGTGATTGTGATCCTGAGCAGAGCTGCTTTTACTTGACTTCAAAAGTTCTAAGTCTTTTGGAAGATAATACTAGTATACATAGATTAATTCAATTTGCCAGCTTGCTCACACAATAAATTGGGACAAGTTTCAGACACGTGGGACCCTCTTCTTTTGACAGACAGTTACCAAGTCTTCCCCTTGGTGGCTAAGTTTAGTTCTCTAGTGATCACCGCCAAGTCATATCTGTCACTCAAGATTTTTTTAGCTTTTGAAACAAAGTGCTCATCAACTACAGTCACTTTTCAAGGTTTTGTATTGGGCGCAAAGATACAACACCCCAACCAATCAGACTTTTGAGTGCATTTAGGATTGAAATTAAATAGTTATAATTTAAAAATTAAAGTATTAAAATATTTAATAAATATTAATTGTTATAATTTATAAATTATTTTGATATAATTTTTTATTTATATGATAAAAAATTTACTATATCTTTAATAATTTTTTTTAAAAATTATTATTTAAAATTTATATTTATTATGTATTATTAATTTTTATTTTATAATTATAAATTTTTTTTACAATAATTATAGTTTAAAATTATAACACTTCAATTCTAAACAAAACTAAAGATATTCCAATATCTTTAGGTTTACAAGATGAGCTCCCCAGACTATACATAAATCACTTTTTCAAGGCATCTTAACAAGCACAAAGGTCCAACTTCAAACTGATATTTGAGATTCTCACCATCTTAAAACAGCGTGTTTGACAACATAATGAGCTGCGCGGCAATCTTGCTCTCGAATATTTGACAGATGGTACAAACAAACCCCACTATTTAACAAACAGGAATCACTTATCACTCATGAAATTGATAAGTTCTTGAGGCCCCATCATTAAAAGCTTCAGGACATTGCAAAATTTTCCAAGTCAATGAACAAGAAGAGAGTGAAAATGCATGCATGCCCACACGCACACGCACACGCTATGATTTAAAAGAGAATGAGAGATGATGATAAAACTAGGACAGAAGACAACATGAGATAAACACAATGACATTGAACAATAGTCTCCACTTCCTTAGGTTTCCTTACACCCAAACACACGCTCAAATCAATAAGATTTACAGCAAGAGTGCAAGACACGGCCGAAGACAGGAATTGAACGGTAATGAGCTGCCCCCACCAAATGACCCCACAACCTAAAAAGCTGGACAGAGTGTTGTTTAAGTATAGAAGCTTGATCAAATACTCTCTGATCAGAAAAGATATTGTAACTGGTTATGGCATCCAGTCCTCAGGATTTTATTCTTATACAGTGAGATACAGCAACTAGTGAAATTGTTCATTTTATCTCTAAAATGGGAAAACTGTCCGCGAGAAAAAAATAAATGTTCTCATTCCAAAAAGAATAAAATAAAGCCATGGAACACTCAAGGTCATGGATATTTAACTAATACATATCACCATGGCAAAGCAAATAATATATCACAAGGATCCTCTTCTTCAAATACAAGATAAACTGACATTTAACAGTGAGATGCATCTGAAGAAAGTACATATTCCTGATTTTAAAATCAATTCCTGTTCTCAGCTAATACATTTCAGAAATAGTAATCAAGTCAAGATCAACATTTATGGCTGCACTTTGCTTTTGGTAAAGCACATATTTTCTAACACTGTAAATTACTCTCAAAAATTTTTGCAGACAACCGTTTTTAATGCTTTTAATACAGGTAGCAGTTGGAAGGTAAATGTAAATAAAACGTGTGGAATAATATGCTAATGAAAAAGATAGCTTTACAAGAATTCCTTATATTCACATATACCTAACATCAGTAAAGACTGAAACTATTATTGAAAATCAACGTAAAGTTTCAGGAACCAAAACAACACCATCCCACTTCCATCTCAAGAAAGCCTTCTATCTTACTCGATCCAATGAGCCAATGACCAGTTTTCATAATTTTTCTTGTAAGCATTTGGTAAAGAATAAAAATAAATACAGTAAATTGAAGTACAAAAATCCTTAGAAAATCAATGATGGCCTGTGAAGAACAATATGAAAAATATATATATATATCTGTATTTGGTATTAGCCTATCATGTTTGCCAAAATGGAAGTGAAAGCTTATTCACATTAGTAATTACTTATCTTGTTGTATGCCTTCAATACCTCTCCATTCTTCAAGCTTCTATATGTCCCTAAAATGGTTTCCAAGTGCAGTTACTTTAGCCACCATTCACTATTTTGCCAAACCTAAGGTTCACTGGCATTCCTAGCTGGCATATTCTCAATAAACTCATTAGTCACTGGCATTATGAGCTGGCATATTCACAACAAACTCATTAGTCTCTGGCATATTTCTGACATGATCAAGAAGCCCAGTAAGTTCTTTATGAACATAACTAAAACGCTCCTTGGAGATCATTGACTCTGTCAATAGAGCTGCAGCAAGAGAATGAAAGGCTTGAGCACATTCATCACTACTGCTTTGTGGATTTGGATCTTCCATTGTAACTAAGGAATTTTCGAGTCGCCAACGAAGCAGTAGATATTTTTCTGGGAGTTGAAAGTAGTTCTTCACTACCAGTACTCCAAGAGAATGTCGACATAAAATTCCAGAATGTTCAAATTCCTTACACGAACAATGAATTTGCTCATCTTCAGGTATCCAAATCACAAGATACTCTCCGTCCATTTTTTTGTAATGTCGCACCAGATAGGACCCATTTGTCATTTCAGTCGTTGCATACTGTGTAGAAAGCACAATTTCATGTTGTAAAACACGGAAGGCATAAGGTGTAAGAATGCTTCGTGCATGTTCCTCAATAGGCATGCATGTTTTGATATGCACATACTGCACCCCTTCTCTAGTTGAATTTCCAAAGGCAGCAGCACATACCTGCCAAGATTGCAAACAAAATTCAGAACATATATCAAAAATGCAAAAATTAGAAATAACAAAAGACTTATCACCAACATACCTGCTCAAAGAATACTTGCAAACATGTTTGCTCACTCAAGATTTTCTTAAAGAACGTGTCCACGGATTGAGAAAACTCCACTGTCATCATACGAGCCAGAAAGTAACCTCTAATATAGGAAAAAAGCCAGAATGCTCGATATGAGAAGAGTAAAGCGACATGCTTGTCTGAAACAAGACCAAAACGAGCAACAAAGTGATTCCACTGATGCTCAAAATCCTCTACACTCTCCAAACGGCACAACATATCAAACTCAGCTTTAAATTCTTCATACTGTGATCCCAGCAGAGAAGAGAACCAACTGGATAATTTGGAAAGAATATGCCATATACATACAACATGTTTGGTATTTGGCAATTCCCTTGCTATACTGTCTCTAAGTCCCAAATCTATATCTGTTAGAATTGTCTGTGGATGTCTCCCTCTCATAAAGCGGACAAAAGTCTGTTCAAAGGAAGAAAATCATAAAAAGTTATATGAAGATTGATGCAGATTTTTACAAGAATTTGAATCCACAAACCTGTAAAGCCCATGCGAAAGAATGAGTGCTTTCATCTTGCAGCAACACACAACCAAAGAAAATTGCCTTGCCATGATTATCCATACCAAACCACACTCCTAGGAGCAATCCGTAAGTGATAGAGCGATAACTGGTGTCAAAAGTAACCACATCGCCAAACAGTGTATATGCACGAATGGAGTCTCCAAATGACCAGGCAATATTTTCAACCTTCTCATTTTCATCGGTTGTATAGTCATAAACAAAATCCACATCCCTCTCTGCCATATTCTTGCAGGCCTCAAAAAGTTCTAGGGTATCATTCTCTCTTTTCTCAGTAAGCAAAGCATCATTTTCCTGAACTGTCTTCTTACAAGTGCGAACAAAGTTCCTCACATCCTTCTCTATAAAAGGCAACTGCCCAGGTTGAACTCCCTTTTCTAGTTCCAAAACCTTCACTATCCGGTTCACAGGAAACCCAGCTTTTGAGAGTAAAAGAATGCGCTCTTGATCAGCCTCCTGTATCTTCCGATATGCAGGAAGCATACGTACTTGGTCATCTTCCAATAATTCATGGTTATGAACATTACTAAATTGTGAAACATACCATTGAGTGACGCCATCAACAATTTCCTTCGTCAAATAGAGTTTGGCATCACATCCACAACGTACTGATTTTCGGTCTCTGGGGTGCTCTACGTTGGCCTTTTTTCTTGGTTGGTTAAATCCAGAACGATAACAAACAAAATCTCTCCTATAAATCCCTAAATTTTGGCTTTCGGTCGAACGTGCTTTTCTAATTGAAAATCCGTTCTTCCTTGCAAAATTGCTGTAATATTCAAAAGCCTCGTCATCACTTTTAAATATTTGACCCACGTAAGGCGTGAAAACAACCTCTGATGATAACAAGGATGATGTTGTCTCAGTCTTTTCTTGCTGAGAGCTCGTTGATGCCTGATCATCTCCTTCATACTTGATGTAACACTTCCAATCTCCACATGGGCACTGCTGTCGTCGAATCCAGATGTTAGTCGGTGGCTTCATTGCCATTTCTGCCAAAAATGCAAAAAATATCCCAACTCTAAATCCTAATGCTCCACTTCATTGTTGATGGAAAGCAGGAGAAGAAAAGAAGCGTTGTTGAGACTCTAAGATACATCGATGGCAACAACTACTCAAATGAAAGTAATTTTATCTAATTGAGGAAATATAACACCCAACTTGGTTGCTGCAGAAATAGAAAGCAGTAATAAATATTAGGATATTCATTACCCAGAACTCGAATACCTTTCAACTGAACTAATCCCCACAATATCAAACTAGAATAAAGCTTTTTTTTATATAATTGGAAAACTGAAACAATTAATACCATACTATTGAGCTTTAAAAAAAAGTTTCTTTTATTCTTTCCCTAATCTTCTTAGCAACCAATTAAGCTTATATTAAATCTAATATCATTGGGGGTGGGGGGGAATTCCTATCAAGAATTCACTTATTCACAGTTGAAATTCTATCAATTACAAGCACTTGAAAATCTCCTAGACCACGAAAGAAAGGAAACCTGTTATGCACTAGTCAATCACCAACAGAAGTTTTCAGATTTTCTCAAACAATGTGGTTCAAATCACAATAAAAGAAAGAAGCTGAAAACAAACATAATTCAAGTAAAGAATTATATAACGAAAAAACAAAGAAAAATAAGAAAAATGCTAAATTAAATTTAGCTTGAGATGAAGAAACTATATTGATATAAAGAATTCAAATTTTGGGTTATGTGCTTTCATATCACAGCATATACTACTCACTAGAATTACCCCAACCAAAAATAACAACAACAACAACAACAACAACACCAACAACAATACAGCCCAATTCATGTAAAATACTTCTATATTAGCTTACGATTGATTGATGATCAGAATTAAAAAGCAGAGACTAACCACGAACCGTCACATAATGTAAAATTTAAGTAAAAACAAAATAGACCCAGTTCATATCAGATACTTATAATCACAAAAAAATGAATTAAAATACGAACTTGGACGAGAAATAAGTATTAGGAAAATGGCACGTACCAGTAAAATTACTGCAACAAAAATTACTTTAAAAAGTAATTCCACTTTCACACGTGGCGTTGCTAAAGCTACCAGCAAGTGTTTCTCAATATACTTAATGTAAAGACCCAAAATACATTCTGAGAGATGAGATCATTATCACCACTGAAAATTAAGTTTATGGGTGTTTGAATTTAACTTCACATCATATTCCTCTTTTGCTTTTGCTTTGGTAGTTCATCGTTTTTCATCTACGCAATTTTTTTTTTTTTTTTAAAATTTAACTGGTGTAAGTCAACAAAGCCGGGTTCGGGTTACGGGTCGAGTCCGACCCAGGGCCAGAACCCGGTTTTTATATGCAATAATTGTTTAATTGTTTTAAGGCTATGAGAAAACTGCACCAAATCCTAATACATTCCTTAGTGACCAAGCAGTGATCGATACAATCATACAAATGTATCAACCTCAAGGAATTCTCTGTACAGCAAGATTCAGTTTCATCTAGTCTTGCATGAACCATCATAAGATGCAAAAGGGAAAGAAGAATCCTTCATATAGGCGGCAATCGTATTTTTATCTAAAATTTGAACCTGTCTGAAATGGTCTAAATAGACTCTATCATCATCATCTAGCTGATTAGATGTACCATCATTCTCCACATTGAAGTATCCCAAGTTAATCCTTGATATATGTTGTATCCACAGCCTCAACTAATCATCATATGTCAATCACCAGTAATCTCCACATGAGCATTTACCATCATTGAAGTGATGAAATCGGTTGGAGTCTCTTAGTACTATCTCCCGACCTACAATCTTCGATATAAACTTAAAGGCTGAATGACAATCACCACAAACTCGGAGATTTTTCATTATTCTGATAGGTAGTTTTGAATTGCGAGTAAGAACAAAGGCAACAGCAATTTTCTCACTGTGATAGCTCACGAGATCTTCCTTACTCTCAGGTTCAAGATCAAAGAGCGCAAATTTTGTCTGCGGCACATATCCAGCATCCCTCATCTTTTGGTTGAGTTCCTTGAGTTTCTCGTAAATCAAGTCTTTCTCTGGGTGTGATTCGTCACCAGCTACGAATACATGGACACCATCTTTCATGGTGACCCAACTACATCCGGCTTCTTTCTTCACTTCTGCCTCCTTCATTGCCTTCCTAGCCTTTGCCACATCTTCCCATTTGCCCCCAGAAGCATACATGTTAGCAAGGAGCACATAGTTCACAGCATTTTGAGGTTCCATCTCAAATAACATATTAGCAGCCTTCCTTCCTAACTCTGTTTTGCGACAATTTGCTCGGCAGCAAGCCCCTAATACAGTTCTCCAAATGAGACTGTTAGGTGTGATTGGCATCTTGTTGATGAACTCTTCTATCTTATCAAGTTCACCTGCCCGACCAAGCAGATCCACCATGCATGAAAATTGCTCCAGCTGGGGAATCAATCCATATACTTGACTCATGGATTTGAAATGTTTAAACCCTTCATCAACCAACCCTGCGTGGCTACAAGCAGATAAGACTCCTACAAAAGTAACATGATCTGGTAATGGGCCATCCAGCTTCATTTGTGAAAACAGTGTTAAAGCTTTGTCACCGTGACCATGACGTGCATAGCCCGATATCATTGAATTCCAAGAATACACATTCCTTACTGGCATCAGATCAAAGAATCTTGATGCATAATCTATTCTTCCACATTTCGAGTACATGTCAACAAGTGCACTCCCAATTACAACATCAAATTCCAAACAAGCTCTTACTCCACAAGCATGGACTTCCATGCCACGCTCTAATGTAGCGACAGAGGCACAAGCACTAAGAACAGTGGCAAAGGTGAAATGATCCAATCTCTGACCCCTCTGCATCATAAACCAGACCAAATTCATGGCCTTTGGCAACAGCTCATTATGTATGTACCCAGAAATCATGGAATTCCAACTAACTTCATCCCTCCTCTCGGACATCCTAGCAAAGATTTTCTCACAGTCATCCATCTCTCCGCACTTTCCATAGCATGATAGAAGTGCATTTTCAATGGTAGTTTCATTTGCTACATTATATTTAATCACTTGAGCATGTATCTGGTGCCCAAGTTTCCCCATTGAAAAGGAAGACGCTGCTGCAAGAATATTTATGAAGGTCACTCTGTTAGGACTCCATCCAGCTCGCCTCATGTCCAAGTAATATTTTACAGCTTCAGAAACTAATGCCTCGGAATCAGCAAATGCTCCAATCACAGAATTCCATGAAACTTGATCATGCTCTGGCATCAAGAAGAAAATTTTGAGGCATTGACTGAGATATCCTGCATCTGCATACAAAGAAAGAAGAGCATTTGAAACTGAAACATCTGAGTCAAGTCCTAATTTGAGCCCTTCACCGTGTATTTGCTGTCCAAGCATGATCCAACCCAAGCTAGCACATGAACTTAAAGTACTAATCAGTGAAAAATTTGAAGACATCAATCCATCTCTTCTCATTGCACAGAAGTTCATTATTGCTTCTTCATAACACCCATTCTGGTCAAGACCAGATATCATGGTATTCCATGAGACAGAATCTTTTCCAATCATAAACCTGAATACTGATCGAGAATCATCAATAGTACCACATTTTGCATACATGTTAACAAGTCCATTACCAACAGCAACCATGTCAAATAAACCGCTTCGGATGAGATATCCATGAACCTCTTTACCCTTTCTTCTCCCTTCCTCCAACACAGCAAATTCCGCAAAAGCACTTAATAAAACCAGATGTGAATCAAGATTTACATCAACCAAGTTTCTCATCTCCGTAAAAACCTCAGTTGCTTGTTCTCCATGGTTCTGCCTTACTAGCCCAACCATCAAACCATTCATGGAGACAACGTTCTTCTGAATCATCTGCTCAAAGATCTTCCGAGCATAATAAAAATTGCCCAACCTTGCAAAACCACTTACCAAAGCACTACCTACATACAAATCCGATAAAAGTCCAGCTTTCTTCACCATAGCTAGTATCTGCTGAAGCAAATATGAACCAGAAAGAACAGAGGAATAAGCAGCAGTTATTAAGCTCCCAAATGTATACTCATTAGGTTTTAAACTATACCGAAAACCTTCTCTCTGCATTCTTGAGAAAAGCTTAAAAACAGAAATTGTATCTCCTCTTTGCGAATAAACCGAAATGATAGAATTCCAAGATATCAAATCCCTAGTCTCTATTTCCTCAAAAATTCGACGAGCACAATCAGTGGACTCTAAACAACTCCCATACATCGCTATCAATACATTACTCACCAGCCCATCAAATGTCTGATTAGATTTCAAAACCAAACAATGAACCTGCATCCCAAATTTAAACCCACTTGGTCCACACTCCTGGCAAGCTCGAAGAACACTGCCAAGGGCATAACGATTCAGCAAGAACCCTGCACGAACCATTTCTTTAAACATCTTGCAAGCCTCATTAGACATACCTTTATGGGTATACCCAGAGACAATGCAAGCCCACGAGACAGAGTTTCTGTCAGGCATTTCATCAAACAACTTACTCGCGGACGCCAAATCACCAACTCTAACATAAACATTAATGAGGGTATTGCATAAAAACACATCATAAGCAAACCCATGTTTCAGAATTTGCAAATGGAAAAGTTTAGCATCTTTTGAGCTGCAAGAGTCGCGATATTTTCCAACTAAATGTTCATAAATATCAAGGCTAGCTGATTTGGGATGTGATTGTGATATTCTGTGCTGATGAATTAAAGTCTCTACTGGGAGTGGGGAACTTGTGACGCGTGGTTTAACATATTGGAGATAAAGGCGAAGAGTGTTGTCGCTGGCATTTTGTGTCGTTAAAGAAGAGTTGGCGAATGTCGTAAGAGTTCGCTTGTGACTGCGAAACATGCTTCGATTGAGAGTAGTGGCAGCTTCGGCTCATGCATTTGGCGCCTTCAAATGTTTCAAAGTTCGTTATTCTAGTTATGGTTCTTGATTTCAAACGTTAACAAAAAGTCGTGATTAAGTTTTGCAACCGTTATAATTTTACTTTTATTTTAAAAGCACAATAATTAATTAAAATGTTTGATAAGTACCAACCATTAATCAGCAACTAATGATAGACTTTTTTTTTTCATTTTAAATATATTCCGAATTCAATTATAAATAAATTATTTGTTTATTGAACAAATTGAAATTATTGGAGGGTTAAAATGTTATTACTACTACAATTTATTTTTAAAAAAATGTTCTTATTGAAAAAAAAAAGGGTAATTCAATATATTATAGCATGTAATAAAAGTACTTGTTTTACAAATAAATTATATAAGGGTTAATTTCATATTATCTCTCTGGTGATTGATTATCTTCAAATCACTTTTTTTTTTAAAAAAAAAACCTTAATTTACCTTCATTTTTGTTAAGAGACAAAAAAAAAAAAAAAGAGAAAGAAAATTATCAACCCTCTCAAATTTCTTTTTGAATAGAGTAATTTAAAGTTTTCAAAAATAAAAGATTAATTAGTTAACTATATTTTCCCTAGTTTATTTCCTTCACCATATTTGCTCATTTTTTTTCCATTATATCTAATTATTCGAAGATTTTACGTTCTATATCAAGAAATTCATACGCATTTCAAAGATATTTATTTTACTATACAATTTCAATAATTTATTCTATAAACTTACTTGTTGCAAGCGTGTCAATCTTTTGGTAAATGTATGTATTTTATTAATAATTATGATGTTATATTATTTGATATAAATATTATTTTTTAAATTTTTCATACGCACCGATATTCACACAAATATAAACAATAAATTTCGAAATTAATCCAAACTAACAAAAAATTCCGGGCCGCCCCTGTATACAACATTGGTCGTCACACTTCGTTAAATTCATATGCAGAGAAGTTACAACAGACTATCCCCAGGTCCAGAGCTGGAGAACAATACACTTCTGGTTTGATTATCAATGAAGTCTCACTGTACAGTGTGCTATGTGCTTTATGTTGTTGAGACACTTGCTGGGAGAGTCTTACTCCAGAGTTACAAACTGTGACCAAATTAGATTTTTCTTTTTCTTTGTTCTCATTGAGAAACAATGTACGTGGAAAAATGATGTTACAAAAGACAAGATTAAGATTCTATCTGAGTTGAAGATGCAGGTTGTATAGGTCTTCACTGGAAACTCAGGTTTCTTCATTTTCAAAATCTCCGAGTACAACTCCACACTGCTGCTTCAGTGGCTTTACCGAGATAACCCACTATGCCAAGTCGAGGGGGTAAATTTCCAGCATCACCCAACCTTGAGAAAATCCATGATTAAAACTGAACAAAGAGGCATTCATTCACCAGAATGACATGCTACTTCTCAGCATCATGTTATGCGTCAGCACAACTTGTTCATTTGCTCATTAAACTGAGCTGGTTATTTGGTTTTATCAGCATCTTTTTGGTGGGCCAAAGGAAATTCAATGAGGATAAGGAAGGATGATCTTTCCGCCTCTCTGATATACTGCACAGTGCCATTCATAAGCTTAACAAGCTTTTGGCTGATGTATAGGCCAAGACCTTCCCTTGAGGCACCCTGGCTATGGTAAAACATATCATGAATTAACTTTTCAGGGATTCCAGGTGCTGGATGAGTGATCCTGCCATAATATCGCATAAAACAGATAGTATCTTTGCAAGTTTCCCTCAGTAAAGGTGTGCAAAAGAAAAAGAAAAACATAATGGTCGTATACTAGGCTGCATCTACATCACAGGAGCAAGAATAAACAAATTTGCAGGCACGAGTTTAAAAGATGATTACCGGAATTCAAGGTGAACAATGTGTATATTTTTCCCTATACGTTCCTTCTGCGGAATTACTCTGAATGCAATTGAAGATCCCTCAAATGCAGGGGTGAAGATGAGTGCATTAGTCAAAAAATCTGAAAGGACCTGCTGAAGCCTCAACTTGTCTCCATGCAAGTTCATGGTTGACACTTCAGCTGGTAAATCACGGATAATCTGCACCTGGTGTTCCCGGCTTGGTATCATAACTTGTGTCATAACTGCGTCAAGAGCTTCCCCGAGGTTGAACTCACCAGATTTCAGAACCATATAGCTGCATGTGGGTGAGAAAAGGAGAAAAACCTATTACATTTCAGCAGGGCTCAAGACATGACAAAAGTAAAGCATCAAATCAAGAAATGCCAATATTTGCCTGCTCAATAAATTGCAAGACGCGTGTATAAGGAAAAGCTGAAGCCATTTGTCTGGTGTGAGCACGCATTTTAGTATGCCCACCAAAGTAATCATACAATAACTTAGTAACCATTGAATAAGAAATCTTCAAATAAACACTAGTCAGTTACTTTATCGCAAACATAAAGCATGAAGACAACATAAAACTAGATCTGATGCTATAACTCTACGCTCAACAATCTAGAATCGTTCACAACCAGACATGAATGTAATCAAATTTGACAATCATACCATTCCTCAATACTTCCAATGTCAGTGTCGTCAACAATGTTGGTTGTAACCATTGAATTAAGAAATCTTCAAATAAACACTACAGTCAGTTACTTTATCGCAAACATAAAGCATGAAGACAACATAACACTAGATCTGATGCTATAACTCTACACTCGACAATCTAGAATAGTTCACAAGCAGATATGATTTGTAATCAAATTTGACAATCATACCATTCCTCAATGCTTTCAATGTCAGTGTCGTCAACAATGTTGGTTAACTGTTCCTGACACAATACGCTCGTCTTCAGGAGTTGCTTCTGCTCTTCACTTAAATCAGAAGTTCCCATTAGATTCTGCATAAAAGCTATCCCATTTAGAGGCTTTCTGATTTCCCGACGGATATACTCCAACTTATTTAGGCTATTGGCTGCAGCCTGTTCTGATATCCTCTGGACCTGCAAAGCATATTGAAGTTCTGGACTAGCCACATGCAAAAAGCACAGAATCCCAGAAATCTTTCCCTCTGCATTAGTCCTTTTGTTTGCTGAGAGTAGCGCTTCAACATATTTACCCTGCTGATCAAAGAACCCAAATAGTATTTTATCTGCATCCTGTCCAGAAATAACCTTGTTCATTACTATCCTTAGTTTGGTCAATGTGTCATGATTTTTGACCCGACAACCAAAATTCTTAACCGTAAAAACTTCCCCAATAAGCATCCGTTCAATGGCTTCTTCCCTCTTCAAACCAGATAATTTTTCCATTCCGTCATTCCACTCCAAGCACCGACCATCCTCATCAGTCATAAAGATTGGAGGAATAAGTGCAGACGGACTACTCACAATTCCTACATAATCACCTTGGATGCGGGTATATTTATCCATAACCAACTTCTGCCCTGTAATATCTTGCCCAACAAAGCAAACACCAATTACATTTTCCTTTGTATCTTGAGTACAACAAGCATTAACTACCAGAATAACTGGACCACTGGTTTCTCGAGGACCAAATGCCCTAAGCTTGATTTCAACATTTCTTTCTTCTATACCTGTCAGTTGTATATCAATATAAGATTCAACAGTGATCCATCACAAAAGTACTAGAAGACTGAAAACAGATGCCAACATGAAACATGGAATAAAACGTGAACATTATCTGGAAATAATGAAAAATGTGGAACAGTGGACAGTTTTAATTAAATTTATAATGTATCTGCCTTGACTCAGTTTAGTGGGTTTCACAGATAATAAGAACATAGTGCCAAAGAGACTGGGAGTTATACATGCAGAGGATTTTCATATGTAGGACTCCATTTCCTCAACTATTTTTCCTTCACCTAATGATTGAATAATGAAGTAAAAGATAGCAAATATGACGTAACGCAAGTGGTAGACTAAATTAGAAGCAGCAACTGACCAAATACAAGCATGAGCAATCAGCTTCCTTATGACTTTAGCAGATATATTGTTGAAATGCACAAAAATTGAAATCATTCAGCATATCTATCATTTGTTTATAAAGACATATACATAACTAAAAAGCATTTTGAAATATAAATCAAAGTCTCACCCAGAAATGCTGATGATAACATGTTCTTGACCACATCAACTGAATCACCAGCAACAAGATCGACTAATGCTGTGCCAATGGCCTGGTCAACTGTCAGACCTGTGAGTTCAGCTGCTTTGGAATTCCACCCATTTACATTACCAGATGCATCAACAGCCAAAATGGGGACAGCTGCAGTTTCAATCAGGCGAACCATTTCATTTGTGATAATGCGCAGTTCATCGATCTTCTCAATCCTGTCATCAACTGAAGGAACATTCACAATCATTTTGGAATCCTCTGCAACCTCATCTTGCAAAGATCCTCTTAATATCAGCTGTAAGGAATGTATGGCATCCATTTCTACATCCTCCCAAGGTAAACTCCGTTGCTTAACTACCTCCAGAAAAGCCTTGAACGATGATCTGGGGTGCATTTTTCTTCCGCCATCCTTACCACCCGAATCGTGTTTTGCGCCACCCCACTTGATCTCTTTTGCTGTATGAGACCGAAACCAAAAGAGGAAATCTTTGGAAGTAATCTTGACGGCAGCAATACCACAGACTGCATCACCAAGAGCTAAAGCACCTGGATAGCCAGCTTCCACAAGACTATCAGTACTTAAGCCCGTACTTCCTCTGTGGTACTCAAGAAGCCATTCGGCAATATCTTTGATTTGCTCTTCTGTAGGGGTAACCCCAAGCAACCAAAGTTTCCCCCTGTAATAAAGTGCAGCTCCGTCGCACTTAACAAGATCCATCACATTAGGTGTTTGGGTAACAATTCCTACAGGAGAATCTCTAAGAAGCATGTCACAAAGCACAGTTTGAGTTCGCAGAATATGCTTCTCCCTGAGTTGGGCAGACAATTCAACTTCCTTATTAACCTGAACACCAAAGACTTGAATCAGGAACTCACAAGCATAGCGCAAAGGGAATGGAACAAACCTAGGGCTAGTGTGATGGCAAACCACTAAGCCCCACAATTTTCTTCCTTGCTCCTGGTCATTATCCAGCTCATCCTCTGCCTCGTTGATTGTCACAGACATCACGAGAGATGCAATTGAACCCATATTTTCCATATACCGTGCGTGACACCCATGAGGAGCTCTCAGTGTGGAACCACAAAGACTTAGTGGCTGATCCAACTTCTTGTCTTGAATCACCTTAACCGGTGGGGCTAAACAATCACATATCATTCTAACCTTGTTTTTCATGATAAGAAATCTGGAGGCCTGTGGTATATCAGTAGCAGGATAATGAAAGCCAAGATAAGGTTCCAAGTCAGGTCTGCGGCACTCAGCAACAACTTCCCCATGCTCATCTTCATGAAATTTATACACCATCACCCGATCATAACCTGTCAAATCACTAACTTCATTGACTAAAACATCACATAATAATGATATATTCCCACTAGGCAAGGACTGCAATCTTGATATAGCTTTAGCAGCAAGCTTATACGACTTTAATGCCCCAGCAGCCGTCACGGGCACATCATCTGGATTCACTGGCTCTAAATCTATAACTAACCCCACATCAATTCTATGCAAAATTGCATAAAAAGGTTTACCCGAAGTCTTACAGTGAATCAATATTGGATTAAGAAGATTTACTTCTCCAAAGTTGGCTGCTTTTTGCAAGGCAGCAGCACCTGAGGACGTAAAGAGTGTTCTCACATCAATTCCAAGAGTCAGAGCATCTTGCTGCTCAATGTTTGGAACGGCATGTGGAGCCAAGTCCAACATTTCGGGGGCGTTTTCACTGTAGCCAAGAACTGTGAAATTCTGCTCATCAACTGCAATCATACAACCAAAGGGTTGAATTAACCTACCTCTTTGCACCCTTTGGAGGTAAGCTGATACAGTTGAAGAAGGAACATTGCTTGTTGAACTTGATATGTTGACTGAAGTAGAGTAATCAAAATCAGATTCGTCAAAGTCTTCAGCTAACTTTGCATCAATGGAGGTCTGGGCAGCCACTCGAGCATTTTGTTTCGATCTAGCAGAACTACTCCTAGAATAATTAGTCTTGTTTGTTGACTTTGAAGACATCCCTTCCTCTTCAACTTCAACCAATCAATCTAAAACAACCCAACTAAACCAGAGGAGCAATACCAGTGTCCTAGAATTTAAAACCCGCAATATGGAATCCAAAGTTTGTTCTTTTAACACAAGAAACAAAACTTTCTCACAATAGACCATAATTAGATCAGAAAAGCTAAAAAAACCCGTATCAAATTATCCAATTATTGCCACCGAGATTCTTCTGGACCAGGAATCGCCATGAAAGTTGAAAAAAGAGTTGAAACCCATCTGCAAATCACTACCGGTAAAGCAATCTCTTTTTTTCTTTTTCATATTGAATTATCCCATGAATCCATAGAAATGCTTGCCAAAAAGTCACGCAGCTGATAATCCGCCAGGAGATTCTATTCTCCAATCAATAAAGCCAACAAAAGGGGACACCAGAAAATTGATACTCCTCTTAACTTTTCTATCAGGGTTTACCCTCAATTGCTTTCACAGATCACGAGCCCTAATAAAATTTTCACTAACCAGATGAACAAATCCCACAAACTCAACCCAGATATTGGATAAATACAAAATCTACAAATACCCACTTCACATACGTCCAAACTAATTGTATGTTGCAGTTAAAAACTTGTCATTTATATATCCCTGTGTCGTGTGTGCGAGAACCAAGTCCCAAAATGGCAACAATCACCGCACAAAATTCCACCGATCCAAGAGATATTATTAATATATCATTATATCATGTAATTGTTAAGAGAAAATTTTGTGTGTGAGCGAAAGATTAAGCGGGTGACTGACCATCAAGTTGCAGGAGGGTATGGATTAAACAACATGTGATAACAACAGACCCAGTTGCTGTGCCCTACGTGGGAAATACCTTTATTCCCGCCAAAATTTTATTGGTGCCATGCGTGGTAGTGAAAGTGAATGTGCCCCTAAAAATTTTTTTTTCATCTTTCTAACCCAAACTCAATCATACCAAACCAAATCACTGCTTAAGCAGCTTGACTAAGATAATTTTTAAGGAAAGTATATCCAATAACTAAATGGGGATGACAGATGATACTTACATTTTCACAATGCCTATACCTATTATTATCATATTCTTGTTTAACGGTTAATTTCTCACGTGTTGCATAAAACTTTTGACATGGATGGGCTCCATTCTGATTCTTGTGTAAGCAGTAAGAGTAAATTTACAAATAATTTCTTGGGGAATATTTGAGTTTAATTTACTAGTCCCTAGCATTAACCAAAATGCTCCGCCAAAAGAAAAAAAATTATTTATGCGTGAGTATTTGTGTTTTGGTAATTTTTTATTTTTTGATTTTTATTTTGGAGAAGGCTTGTTTGGTATTTTTCTTTTTTTCTTCTTGTTTGTCGCCACCTTTGTATTTGATGTCAAATTACGGATTGGGAAATAATTTATTAAGGTTATTTAGAGGCCGATCTATTGAAAATTTGAAATGTCAAGTTCGTTATCACATTGTATTTCAACTTAGAAGTTTCTAGAGACAGAGAAACGTTTTCAATACGCAAGTAACAACAGCAACGCGGTTCCCGAATCTTTACATTAGTACGTGGAGCTAGATAGGTGGGGCACAATCACGGCGAAGACGGACACGTGTCACCATCACAACCAAACTTCATCACACGTGTATATGAGACAGTTCGCAAGCACGCATATACTGAGACGTTATCACGGTAGAGCGATCGGGAAGGGTTGGCGGTTGGGGTGGGTAAAAAAATCGTAGTCTTAAAAAAATCGAACCGAACCGAACCGACGATTTTTTCTAATTTGGTTCGGTTTTTTTAAAAAAAAAATGAACGGTACCATTTATAAAATAAAAAAAATGTCGGTTCAATATTCGATTCATTTAATTGAACCGAAAAATCAAACCGAAAATCGAATTATTTTTAAATTTTATTAAATTAAATATGTGTTAATTTTTAACTGATTGTGTAAGATAGCTAACATAAACTTGCATACACACAATCAGAGTATATATATATGTTAGTGTTACAATTTCATAATTATTTATTTTAAATTTTTTTTTTATAGATCCAAATATTGAGTTGAAAAATGCCTAAAGTTGATGTTGATATTGATGAAGATGGGAGAATGTTGTTGGCGTTTGTTTGCAATTTTTTATTTATTTTGTGTTGTAAGTTGTAATTGTTGTTATTTTTATTTCTCTTTATAACATTATGATTATGTTTATATAGATGGAGTATTGGAGTTTGGTTATGTATTTTGAAATTTTAATATTTCATATTTTGGGAGTATCTTATTAATATTTAGTAAAATATTAGTAATAAAATGTGTTTTGAATACTTTGTACTTATTGTTAATATTTGTAATAAAATTAGGATAAATTAATTGTTGAAAAAAATTATTACATTCATGAGGCCCAATGGGCTAAAAATTTAAAAATTCAAAATAGGCCCAATAGGCCCAGAACCGAAAAAACCGAACCGATCCGAAAAGAACCGTTTGAGTTCGGTTCTTATTCGGTTCTTTTTATAAAATAACCGATTTAAATCGATTCTACTTAATTTCGAACCGAACCGAACCGTGCCCACCCCTAGTTGGCGGCGGGTGTCTTGACACCAATGCGGGAAAAGTAAAAGGAGGGACTACTTGACTTTTCCGTTAATTTTTTGAAAATATTATTTTACTATCAAAATTTTATAAGAATTATTTTTTTACTTAATATTTTATAAATTTAATGATAGAACAATAGTAATTAAAATATTAAATGAGAAAATATAATTCCTAGAGAAATTTAGTGATAAAGTGATACATAAAAAAAAAAAGTAAAATAATAATATCTATTTTTTTTTTCAACCAAAACAAAATCAAGACTTTAGTAACAATCATAAGATGGAAGGGAGAACACAGGTGCAATAGATTTAGACGCTTCATTCGTTTGCTCGCCCACAAATAAATTTGGATATGCGGATGCAACAATTTTCTGTGACAATGTGGGTTTTTCCTGCCCTGCCAATCTGCTTGAGCACTAAAGCTAGAAAGCAGGTACGAGCTGGCTGCCAATCTAGTAGAACACTTCATTAGAAAGACTGGAGGAATTCATCTATGGATCGGGCTTTCCTCAAAACACTTATTTTGAATGAGAGTGAACCGTTCGAGTAGGTGTTAATTCGCTTCTCCTTGAGAGAGGAGTTGAATCCTCATTAAACTATTAATATATAGATCCTTCCCTGAGCAACAAGCTAATTCTGCGACTAAAGAAAGAACTCATACCGAAAAATATTATACCAACGTTTCTCTAAGAATAGACATGAGTTGAATTGAATAAGGTTTGTGAAAATCTAACCCTAAATTGAATAGGATTTATGAAAATGTAACCCAATCCTTTATTAAATGGGTTGAGATAAAATCAACCCAATCTAATTAAATAAACATGTCACTCAATTCAACTCATTCTTAAATTATTGAGTTGGGTTGGGTTGATTAGATTGAATGTCAAATCAAAATTAAAAATTAAATAAATAAATAAATATATATATATATATATGAAATTTGAGATGTAACTTATTAAAATCAAATATTAATCTATTATACATAAAAATTCTATTCATTGTCTAATGTTCGATAATAAAAAAATCTATGATACCAACTATCTTAAAATTAAGAAAGTTTCGATGATGAACTTCTAGACTTTATTCCCTGCTTCCTGTATATCTCATTCGAATTCCAAATTCAGATCTTTTAGATAATCATCTAGCATAGTGTCGAGTAACAAAATGAAAATGATACATAATTACGTACTATTAAGTGTTTACCAAAAATAAAGATAAACTGAAAATTTGAAACCAACTTACTTTCAAAATTAAACGTGCAAGGTAATAAATTTACTTATATGTGAAAATGATCTTAATCTTGAAATCTGAGTGTGAAACAATAGATATGAGAATGAAATTGTCTCTTCTAAAAAAAAGAATTAAAAATTAGGTTAGTTGTTTAGTTCTTTGGGATTTTACAACAACAACAACAACAATAATAATAATAATCAAATAATTATCAAGATCTTCTGGCTCTGATACCAGAAGGAAATAGGATCGAAGGATGGATGTGTTTTCGTAAAAACTCTTTATTGTATACTTTTAATAAAATAATTGAATCGTGGTTGGTTTATTTTAAATAAGCTTTACCAAATTTGGTTATAGAATTCTTTGGAGCATTCAATGATCAAACAAATTTGAATGCGGTTGGTCAATTTTATGTTTGATATGGTACTTTGCGTTGTTATCTGAGGAATCGCTCCGGCTTAGCTATTTTAAAGCCGATATTTGATAGCGCTTTGGACCAGTAGTCCGCATCCTCGAGTGTCCAGCTTATATACCAAAATCAATTATCTCTTTACCAAATAGAATTAAGTTGTTTTAAACGTGGTTGATTCTTTTTATTGGGCTATTACCAGATTTAGATTAGATACTTTTAAAGGCTTGGGTACATACACAGTACCAGATCCGGATCCCGGAAATGGTGCTCTGAAGGAATGGAGGGAGAAGAGAAGATTTACAACTGAGGATCGAGATCCGGTCTCTTTGCCTCAGAGGAACGTACAAATTTTATGGCAGATCTGATAAAGACCAGTCTGCAAGCATGCTTTGAAAAGAAAAGTGCTTTTAAAAATAAATTGCTGGAATTTAAATGTGCATAAAATTAAATTGCAGAAAAGTAAATTGCAGAAATTTAAAGTACATGGAATTAAAATGGCTTTAAATAAAATTATAAGTGCTTTAATGAAACTAAAAATGGAATGCTTACATTGATTGCTTTTCTTTGTAGAGAAGAAAGGGAAATTATGGGAAATTAATCTGAAGACAGGAGAAATTCCTTTTTGTCTTCGGATTCCAGATTCCTATTCCCGGAGAGAGAGAGAGAGAATTCTAGAGAGAAGGGAGAGAAGAAGA
The DNA here is from genome assembly GCF_000493195.1 of Citrus x clementina. NCBI lineage: Eukaryota > Viridiplantae > Streptophyta > Magnoliopsida > Sapindales > Rutaceae > Citrus > Citrus x clementina. Next base: position 24,312,132 of record NW_006262688.1, read on the forward strand.
GAGAAGTTCTAAACTTAGAAATGAAAAACCTGAGGAGTCTGAGTCTTCCTCTCGGTTTTTATACAAAGATCTTTAAACTGTTCACTGTAGCGGGATTTTAAGTGCACAGTAACATCTGGAAATCTGCACTGTTCACTGTAGCGGGATTTTAAGTGCACAGTAACAATTGGATCGTATCTTTGAATAGTAGATGCTTTGTACAAAAATTGAAATACGATACGGGTGAAGAGACAAAAAACCTAAAGTCCAACAATGTGGTAAACGGGTCTCAAAATTTAAAGGAAAGGTTTTGAAATTGTGGAGTAGATCACCCCACTGGTTTGGGCTCAAAACTTTTAAGATTGTGGCCGTAGAATAAGCCGGCTCAGAATGGATTTTATCAAGGAAGAAATGCTTGAATTTAACGGATTCAGTTATTTCTAAAATGCTTTGATAGTAAGACTGGGGTTTTGTCAAATCCCATGGTTTGAAAAACCAGCCTTTGGGAAAAAACTTTGAAATGCTTTGAAAAGGATCAGTATGGTAAAATCCATCTTCCATAGAAAGAATGTTTTGAAAATGGGTTTTCTCAAACCAATCGGAGGTTTTCTTTGAAGGTGTTAGCTGAGAAAGCACAATTTGGGAAGATGAGCTTTCAGCAGACACAACAATATTTTGAGAAGAGGGTTTATCAATTTCTTTTTTAGGAGAAGTTTGGCTTTGAGAAAGGTTTTGTAGGGCGAGCATGAGCTCTGGAGATTTTGTAATGGAACTCATCCATTGCTTTACTTGGTCATCAGAAGAAATAGATTTGTATTGGGCTCCATGTTCTTCAACCATTTCTATCCAAGATTTAATGGGCATGGCAGAAGAAAGTAGTTTTTCTTTAGAAGGGGTTGACTGGGGTTCTTTAGAAGGTTCTTGAGAACCAGTATCTTTGAGAACTGCTTTACCTTTATCTTTCTTCTTTGGCGGCATTATCTGTTTTGAAGAAATTCTCTGGTTAGAAAATCAGGAACAGAATTTTTGTCACCTTTAATAAATTCAATATCAAAATCAAAAACACTTAAAATAGCTTGCCATCGTGCAAAAATCTGTTTTGATGCAATGTTTTGAATATCTTTTTCTAAAACATGTTTTGCAGCTTTGCAATCAATTCTAAGTAAAAATTTTTGATTTAGTAAATCACTTTGGAATTTAGATATGCATAAAACAATAGAAAGAATTTCTTTTTTGATAGTAGAATAATTTTTCTGGCAATCATTCCAATGTGCAGAAACATATTGTACTATCTCTTCTTTGTCATTTTCCTTTTGTTTTAATATACCTCCATAACCTATATCAGATGCATCAGTTTCAACAATTTTAGGTAATGCAGGATTTGCAAAAAATAAGCATGGAATATTTTAAACAAATTGCTTTATTAATCTAACAACTTTGGTATGTTCTTCTGACCATGCAACAGGATTCTTTTTCAACCTATCATGCAAAGGTTTAGACATCCTATTGATATTATGGCAAAAATCGAGAACATAATTTAAACTACCAAGAAATCTTTGTAATTGGGTTTTGTCCAGAATTTTGTCTGGGAATTTATCTGTAAACAAAAGTGATCTCTCTATTGGAGTGATAGTTCCTTTGGAAATATGATGACCAAGGAACCGAACTTTTGTTTGGAATAAAGAAATTTTTGAACTAGAAAGGGCTAATCCAGCCTTTTTTGTAACAAGATAAAAAGTCTTTAAATGTTTGAAATGTTGATCAATACTTCGAGAAAAAATCAACACATCATCAATATAAACGATGCAAAACTCAGAATAAGGATTATAAATATCGTTCATGATTCTTTGAAATTCTGAGGGTGCATTTTTCAAACCAAAAGGCATTACTGTCCATTCGTATTGTCCAAAGGGAACAGTAAAAGCTGTTTTATATCGATCTTTAGGGTGAATTTGTATTTGTCAAAAATCAGACTTCATATCAAATTTAGAAAAAATGAAAGCTGAACAAAGTTTTTGGAGCAAATCTTTTTTATTAAGTATTGGGTACCTAATCCATTTTAAACCTTTATTCAAAGGTTTGTAGTTTATCACAAGTCTGGGTACGCCTCTTTCAATTTCAGAATTTTTATTAACATAAAAAGCGGCACAAGACCAAGGTGATCTGGATTTTACAATCAGTCCTTTAGTTTCAAGATCATTTATTTCATTTTTACAATGTTGTTCCAATTCCATATTCATTTGGATTGGACGAGCTTTGGTGGGTATTTGTCTTTCATCAAACGAATTTTCATAAGGCAAATCTATCAAATGTTGTTTTCTATTCCAAAAAGCAGATGGTAAATCGGCACATATTTCTTTTTCAATAAGGCTTTTGAAATCGGAGATTTTTCTTTGTATAAAATCATTTTGTAATTGACTTCCAATTCTTTGGAAATTCAAATCTTTTTGTAAACAAAATAAATCATCTTGTTTGGACTTAAGAATGGCATTAATTTTGTTTTGGTAAACAGAACAAGCTTTGACAATATTTAAATTCCTTGTTTTAGGTTTTTCAATAAAAGGGAAAACAAGTCTCTTATTTGTTGCTTTGAAGGATATACTATCATAATTGACAGTATATGGAGTTATAAGATTTATAAAAGGAGTTCCCAAAATGATGGCATGATGAATATCATTTGTGAGGACAAAAGAAGTTTTAAAATCAAAACCATCATTATGGATTGAGGCTTCAACCTTGGAACTGACATTCAGTTTTGAATTATTAGTGGCAGAAAGTCTTTCTTTTGTTTTTTCATGAAATCTTTTGGGGGCGATGTTTTCTCTAATGCAATTTAAATCGGCGCCAGTATCAAAAAGGGCAATGGCGTCCATTGCAAAATCATCAGAAAAGATTAAAGTGACTTTAATCAAATACTTTCTTGTGGTGATTTGTTTTAAAACAAATAGAAAATCATTGGGTACTGACTCAATGTTTTCTAATTTAATATCATCACCATCATCAGGATTAGATTCATTGTCTGAATTATCCTGCAATTGTTTTTGTAACAGGAGTTGGATAGTATCAGAATCACTTTTTTGTTTTTCTTTTAAATCTCTGATTTCACATTTGATTTCTTTTATCTCTTTCTGAAGATCTTGGATATTAGGAACCGTCTTCTTTGTTTTCTTTTTATCTAAAATTTGAGTAAGATCATAAGAATTCTTTTTAACAATTGGGACTTTAGAAGTCTCGGCTTTATTAAAATCCAAAGTTTTCAAAAGTTTATCAAGATATTCTTTTTGAAGATTTGGATCAGAAATATGCTTTACAAGTTCAAGAAAAGTTTCTTGGTCTTTAGTCAAAACATTGATTTTCTTTAAATATGAATCAGATTCAGATTCACTACTGCTAGATACAGAGTCATCTGAGTCAAAAAGCTCATCAACTTGATATGGATCACTGTCTCTCGACATGGAAGATTCGGAATCAGAAGATTCGACAAGAAGGGGGGCTAATTTGGAAATGATCTCTTCATCGAGGTCAAGTTCATGAAGCTTTTTGTTCATCTTGCAATAATTTGCAGTATGACCTTTCATGCCACATTTATGGCATATAGCTTCTTTGTAATTGAAAGGGGTCTTTGGTTTGGCTCTAAACTCTTTTCTTTTAGAGAATTTGAGTTTCTTATAAGGCCTCGAAGGTTTCTTATAAGGAAGTTCTCTAAAATTACGAAAGGGTTTCCTAGAATTTTTTGATTTGTAATGTTTCTTGCGGGGTTTAGTAGAACACTCGCCATTACAATCTTTAGAATAAGAAGTTTTAAAGGGGTCATAATTGAATTGTTTGCAGAAACCGCATAATTCTTGTTTAGACTTCTTAAGCTCCCATTTAAGTCGTTTCTGTAATTTCAAATCTTGACAAATCTTTAAACCTTCTTTATTGACGAAACTGACAAGTTCACCATAGGTAAGCTCGTCATAAGGAATACGATTATCATAAAGGGCTTTGATGGAATTTCTTACTTTTTCACCTAGAAGGGTAGGTAATCCAGCAAGAAATTTTTCTTTCCAGGTTATATGATTTGCATCATCCCTTAGAAATAGTCTGGTGAAAAAAGAGGTTTTGTAGCTCTGAAATTCACTAAGTTTTCTACATCTTAAATTATGTAGTAACTCAGCGTTTTTATCCCGGAGGTTTGAAGGATCACCAATGAAATGGAGGGAAATGGTCAAAATAAGAGTAGCAACAGCATCCTGAATAGGGTTGTTGAACTCATCAAAAATAGGGGCTCCATTTTCATCGACTTGAATGGAATTTAGAATGTCTAATTGTTGCTAATTAGTGAGAAGATGATCCCACCAACCTTTTAGTTGACCAGTAAAACCAGCAATTAGGATTTCTGATATAGCACAATTAGAGGTTCCTGCTTGGGTTTTATAGGCATTGGCTGCCATTGTCATCTGTTGCAACAATCCTAGGATATTGTATTCGGACATGCCGTCAATATTCCACTCATAGACAGAAGATGTATTATATCGAGATTGATTTAATGCACTTGGTCTATTATCTATTGCTAGATCCGGTGGAGTCCTGACAGTGGGAATGGCTAATTCCCAATGGATTTTGTTGGCTTTAGGAGTGGGTTCCTCTTGGAAGGCTTCTACGTCCGAAGAGGCTATAGAAGTTTGGTCATCTTTCTCTAATACTCCAATCTTGCTAGATTGAGGAGTATCAGGGGCTATCTGAACTTTGTTAGATGAGGAAGAAGCAGCTTCTATCCTATCTAATTGTTCTCTAATGGCTTTAGCAAAATCTGATTTTGACTCTTGAACAAGCTTTTGGCTAGTTTTCGAAACCTGAAAGGGTTTGAAAATAGGTTCCTTAAGCTTTTTGTCAGAATCCGATTTTGTTGGAATAGGAGAAATTGATGGAACAGTAATGGTTGACTTCTGGATTTAGTTTTCTATCCTAGTCAACTGCTTTCCGATTGTATTTAAGTTAGTATTACAAAAATTATTCTGTTGGATAATACTACTTAAATTTGCCTCAGAATCATTTGGTTTTGGAATTTTGTAAGGTGAAGCTCGAATTTGGACAGGAGGTTCACCGTGATCAACGGTTACACTCCGAAGAGGTGGGTGTTCAGATTCTATAGTTCTATCACTATCAAGAAGCTTCCATTCAGAAACTTTCTTCCTAATAGTAATAGGGTTTGACTCTTTAAAAGGATAAGAGACGTTGTTATCAGAAGAATATATTTCGAACCAATCAAAAAACAATATATGGACTTTATGAAGGTTCACAAATTCATAATAAGTTTGTTGGATTTCTTTTCTTTGGTTTAAAAAATGTTTGAAAAACCAAAGTCTTTTTTCTTTGTTTAAATCAGAATAAAAATCATTATGCAGAGAAGTCTTATCTAATTCAAATTCTTTTTCAATGACATTAATAACATTTTCTGTAACAGCAGAAAACGTAGGAGATGTTGGAGGAGAAGGTTCCTTCTCTTCCTGACTTTGTACATGTTGATTACTAGTGTAGATCGGATGAGGAACACTAGTAGTGTAATCAACTGATCGAATGGAGGTACTAGGTATATCTGAAGTAGAAAACCTAGGTTGACTTTTTATCGACTGAAAATGGAGATTTATAACAGAGGGTACTTTTGTAAATTTCCTTTCCAATGAAGGAATGCTTGAGCACGATGCTCTATCAGAAAATCTGGATGAGGTAGATCTCCTGAATGACAGTTTGACCTTACCATTGGAATACTGAGTCACATTTTGCAACTCTGTATTGGGCTCAAGTTGTTTCGGAATCACTGGTGGAGCGGCTCCTTCAAGGATCTATTCTTCTGGAAGATTTACATCTTTCCATTGAATTGGTTTACGAATAACCGTGTTTGCTTTGGACAAATCAGTCTGCAAGAGAAGGGTCACATCTCTTTTCGACTGGTATTTATGCTGTGTGCTAAATGCAGAAATCATGGCTTTGTAAGAAATTTTAAAAATTAATGCAACTGGGATGGATCCCTTAATCATATGGTAATTATGGGTTTTGATTTGTAAAATCATGCTCTTTAAAATATTTTTGTCTTTAAGAGAAATTGTTATATTTGGATAACAATCAAAAGATATGAGACCTTTACATAGACTAGATTCGATACTACTTAGTAAAGAATCATCAAAAGAGATGAATCGCTCATCTCTAAGGACAGCAAGGATAGAAGTATCCAAGCCTTCTTTGGTCAAAGGTTTTATTCCTACTTGGATTAAACCAATGTGAATATATTTGAAATTCTTTTCTTTTAATTTCTTTAAAGATTTTTCTGAAAACAAATAAATTGTTTCAAAAGGTTCTGAAAGAGTTATATCATGTTCTTCAGTTTTTATAATATAATCATGCTTTAAAAGATCAAGCATTTTTGTTTTGTAAATCTTTTCTTTGGAAATTTTTGGAAGTTCCCAACAATCAATTGCTTTATCAAAGTTCTCAATAACGAATTCTTCTGAACTCACAACATGCTTTGACTCACTAGTCTTCCCGGAAGAAGAGCTAGAAAAGGACGATGTTCTACAGATTGGAGGATCCATGGTCAAGACCTTATGGTCAATTTTTGGTTTGGTCAATATGGCTACAGGTATGGATTTACAGCCCTCAGCGGAATCCTTATCCTAAAACGGGACTTACAACCAGTAAAAATTCACCACAAAACAAAACTTCAAAATAAAACACAAGATCTTTAAACACGAAACTCTAAACAATAAAACACTTTCCTCCCCTTGGCTCTGATACCAGAAGGAAATAGCCCAATAAAAAGAATCAACCACGTTTAAAGCAACTTAATTCTATTTGGTAAAGAGATAATTGATTTTGGTATATAAGCTGGACACTCGAGGATGCGGACTACTGGTCCAAAGCGCTATTAAATATCGGCTTTAAAATAGCTAAGCCGGAGCGATTCCTCAGATAACAACGCAAAGTACCATATCAAACATAAAATTGACCAACTGCGTTCAAATTTGTTTGATCATTGAATGCTCCAAAGAATTCTATAACCAAATTTGGTAAAGCTTATTTAAAATAAACCAACCACGATTCAATTATTTTATTAAAAGTAAACAATAAAGTGTTTTTACGAAAACACATCCATCCTTCGATCCTATTTCCTTCTGGTATCAGAGCCAAGGGGAGGAAAGTGTTTTATTGTTTAGAGTTTCGTGTTTAAAGATCTTGTGTTTTATTTTGAAGTTTTGTTTTGTGGTGAATTTTTACTGGTTGTAAGTCCCGTTTTAGGATAAGGATTCCGCTGAAGGCTGTAAATCCATACCTGTAGCCATATTGACCAAACCAAAAATTGACCATAAGGTCTTGACCATGAATCCTCCAATCTGTAGAACATCGTCCTTTTCTAGCTCTTCTTCCGGAAAGACTAGTGAGTCAAAGCATGTTGTGAGTTCAGAAGAATTCGTTATTGAGAACTTTGATAAAGCAATTGATTGTTGGGAACTTCCAAAAATTTCCAAAGAAAAGATTTACAAAACAAAAATGCTTGATCTTTTAAAGCATGATTATATTATAAAAACTGAAGAACGTGATATAACTCTTTCAGAACCTTTTGAAACAATTTATTTGTTTTCAGAAAAATCTTTAAAGAAATTAAAAGAAAAGAATTTCAAATATATTCACATTGGTTTAATCCAAGTAGGAATAAAACCTTTGACCAAAGAAGGCTTGGATACTTCTATCCTTGTTGTCCTTAGAGATGGGCGATTCATCTCTTTTGATGATTCTTTACTAAGTAGTATCGAATCTAGTCTATGTAAAGGTCTCATATCTTTTTATTGTTATCCAAATATAACAATTTCTCTTAAAGACAAAAATATTTTAAAGAGCATTATTTTACAAATCAAAACCCATAATTACCATATGATTAAGGGATCCATCCCAGTTGCATTAATTTTTAAAATTTCTTACAAAGCCATGATTTCTGCATTTAGCACACAGCATAAATACCAGTCGAAAAGAAATGAGACCCTTCTCTTGCAGACTGATTTGTCCAAAGCAAACACGATTATTCCTAAACCAATTCAATGGAAAGATGTAAATCTTCCAGAAGAATGGATCCTTGAAGGAGCCGCTCCACCAGTGATTCCGAAACAACTTGAGCCCAATACAGAGTTGCAAAATGTGACTCAGTATTCCGATGGTAAGGTCAAACTGTTATTCAGGAGATCTACCTCATCCAGATTTTCTGATAGAGCATCGTGCTCAAGCATTCCTTCATTGGAAAGGAAATTTACAAAAGTACCCTCTGTTATAAATCTCCATTTTCAGTCGATAAAAAGTCAACCTAGGTTTTCTACTTCAGATATACCTAGTACCTCCATTCGATCAGTTGATTACACTACTAGTGTTCCTCATCCGATCTACACTAGTAATCAACATGTACAAAGTCAGGAAGAGAAGGAACCTTCTCCTCCAACATCTCCTACGTTTTCTGCTGTTACAGAAAATGTTATTAATGTCGTTGAAAAAGAATTTGAATTAGATAAGACTTCTCTGCATAATGATTTTTATTCTGATTTAAACAAAGAAAAAAGACTTTGGTTTTTCAAACATTTTTTAAACCAAAGAAAAGAAATCCAACAAACTTATTATGAATTTGTGAACCTTCATAAAGTCCATATATTGTTTTTTGATTGGTTCGAAATATATTCTTCTGATAACAACGTCTCTTATCCTTTTAAAGAGTCAAACCCTATTACTATTAGGAAGAAAGTTTCTGAATGGAAGCTTCTTGATAGTGATAGAACTATAGAATCTGAACACCCACCTCTTCGGAGTGTAACCGTTGATCACGGTGAACCTCCTGTCCAAATTCGAGCTTCACCTTACAAAATTCCAAAACCAAATGATTCTGAGGCAAATTTAAGTAGTATTATCCAACAGAATAATTTTTGTAATACTAACTTAAATACAATCGGAAAGCAGTTGACTAGGATAGAAAACCAAATCCAGAAGTCAACCATTACTGTTCCATCAATTTCTCCTATTCCAACAAAATCGGATTCTGACAAAAAGCTTAAGGAACCTATTTTCAAACCCTTTCAGGTTTCGAAAACTAGCCAAAAGCTTGTTCAAGAGTCAAAATCAGATTTTGCTAAAGCCATTAGAGAACAATTAGATAGGATAGAAGCTGCTTCTTCCTCATCTAGCAAAGTTCAGATAGCCCCTGATACTCCTCAATCTAGCAAGATTGGAGTATTAGAGAAAGATGACCAAACTTCTATAGCCTCTTCGGACGTAGAAGCCTTCCAAGAGGAACCCACTCCTAAAGCCAACAAAATCCATTGGGAATTAGCCATTCCCACTGTCAGGACTCCACCGGATCTAGCAATAGATAATAGACCAAGTGCATTAAATCAATCTCGATATAATGCATCTTCTGTCTATGAGTGGAATATTGATGGCATGTCCGAATACAATATCCTAGGATTGTTGCAACAGATGACAATGGCAGCCAATGCCTATAAAACCCAAGCAGGAACCTCTAATCGTGCTATATCAGAAATCCTAATTGCTGGTTTTACTGGTCAACTAAAAGGTTGGTGGGATCATCTTCTCACTAATTAGCAACAATTAGACATTCTAAATTCCATTCAAGTCGATGAAAATGGAGCCCCTATTTTTGATGAGTTCAACAACCCTATTCAGGATGCTGTTGCTACTCTTATTTTGACCATTTCCCTCCATTTCATTGGTGATCCTTCACACCTCCGGGATAAAAACGCTGAGTTACTACATAATTTAAGATGTAGAAAACTTAGTGAATTTCAGAGCTACAAAACCTCTTTTTTCACCAGACTATTTCTAAGGGATGATGCAAATCATATAACCTGGAAAGAAAAATTTCTTGCTGGATTACCTACCCTTCTAGGTGAAAAAGTAAGAAATTCCATCAAAGCCCTTTATGATAATCGTATTCCTTATGACGAGCTTACCTATGGTGAACTTGTCAGTTTCGTCAATAAAGAAGGTTTAAAGATTTGTCAAGATTTGAAATTACAGAAACGACTTAAATGGGAGCTTAAGAAGTCTAAACAAGAATTAGGCGGTTTCTGCAAACAATTCAATTATGACCCCTTTAAAACTTCTTATTCTAAAGATTGTAATGGCGAGTGTTCTACTAAACCCCGCAAGAAACATTACAAATCAAAAAATTCTAGGAAACCCTTTCGTAATTTTAGAGAACTTCCTTATAAGAAACCTTCGAGGCCTTATAAGAAACCCAAATTCTCTAAAAGAAAAGAGTTTAGAGCCAAACCAAAGACCCCTTTCAATTACAAAGAAGCTATATGCCATAAATGTGGCATGAAAGGTCATACTGCAAATTATTGCAGGATGAACAAAAAGCTTCATGAACTTGACCTCGATGAAGAGATCCTTTCCAAATTAGCCCCCCTTCTTGTCGAATCTTCTGATTCCGAATCTTCCATGTCGAGAGACAGTGATCCATATCAAGTTGATGAGCTTTTTGACTCAGATGACTCTGTATCTAGCAGTAGTGAATCTGAATCTGATTCATATTTAAAGAAAATCAATGTTTTGACTAAAGACCAAGAAACTTTTCTTGAACTTGTAAAGCATATTTCTGATCCAAATCTTCAAAAAGAATATCTTGATAAACTTTTGAAAACTTTGGATTTTAATAAAGCCGAGACTTCTAAAGTCCCAATTGTTAAAAAGAATTCTTATGATCTTACTCAAATTTTAGATAAAAAGAAAACAAAGAAGACGGTTCCTAATATCCAAGATCTTCAGAAAGAGATAAAAGAAATCAAATGTGAAATCAGAGATTTAAAAGAAAAACAAAAAAGTGATTCTGATACTATCCAACTCCTGTTACAAAAACAATTGCAGGATAATTCAGACAATGAATCTAATCCTGATGATGGTGATGATATTAAAGTAGAAAACATTGAGTCAGTACCCAATGATTTTCTATTTGTTTTAAAACAAATCACCACAAGAAAGTATTTGATTAAAGTCACTTTAATCTTTTCTGATGATTTTGCAATGGACGCCATTGCCCTTTTTGATACTGGCGCCGATTTAAATTGCATTAGAGAAAACATCGCCCCTAAAAGATTTCATGAAAAAACAAAAGAAAGACTTTCTGCCACTAATAATTCAAAACTGAATGTCAGTTCCAAGGTTGAAGCCTCAATCCATAATGATGGTTTTGATTTTAAAACTTCTTTTGTCCTCACAAATGATATTCATCATGCCATCATTTTGGGAACTCTTTTTATAAATCTTATAACTCCATATACTGTCAATTATGATAGTATATCCTTCAAAGCAACAAATAAGAGACTTGTTTTCCCTTTTATTGAAAAACCTAAAACAAGGAATTTAAATATTGTCAAAGCTTGTTCTGTTTACCAAAACAAAATTAATGTCATTCTTAAGTCCAAACAAGATGATTTATTTTGTTTACAAAAAGATTTGAATTTCCAAAGAATTGGAAGTCAATTACAAAATGATTTTATACAAAGAAAAATCTCCGATTTCAAAAGCCTTATTGAAAAAGAAATATGTGCCGATTTACCATCTGCTTTTTGGAATAGAAAACAACATTTGATAGATTTGCCTTATGAAAATTCGTTTGATGAAAGACAAATACCCACCAAAGCTCGTCCAATCCAAATGAATATGGAATTGGAACAACATTGTAAAAATGAAATAAATGATCTTGAAACTAAAGGACTGATTGTAAAATCCAGATCACCTTGGTCTTGTGCCGCTTTTTATGTTAATAAAAATTCTGAAATTGAAAGAGGCGTACCCAGACTTGTGATAAACTACAAACCTTTGAATAAAGCTTTAAAATGGATTAGGTACCCAATACTTAATAAAAAAGATTTGCTCCAAAAACTTTGTTCAGCTTTCATTTTTTCTAAATTTGATATGAAGTCTGGTTTTTGACAAATACAAATTCACCCTAAAGATCGATATAAAACAGCTTTTACTGTTCCCTTTGGACAATACGAATGGACAGTAATGCCTTTTGGTTTGAAAAATGCACCCTCAGAATTTCAAAGAATCATGAACGATATTTATAATCCTTATTCTGAGTTTTGCATCGTTTATATTGATGATGTGTTGATTTTTTCTCGAAGTATTGATCAACATTTCAAACATTTAAAGACTTTTTATCTTGTTACAAAAAAGACTGGATTAGCCATTTCTAGTTCAAAAATTTCTTTATTCCAAACAAAAGTTCGGTTCCTTGGTCATCATATTTCCAAAGGAACTATCACTCCAATAGAGAGATCACTTTTGTTTGCAGATAAATTCCCAGACAAAATTCTGGACAAAACCCAATTACAAAGATTTCTTGGTAGTTTAAATTATGTTCTCGATTTTTGCCCTAATATCAATAGGATGTCTAAACCTTTGCATGATAGGTTGAAAAAGAATCTTGTTGCATGGTCAGAAGAACATACCAAAGTTGTTAGATTAATAAAGCAATTTGTGAAAAATATTCCATGCTTATTTTTTGCAAATCCTGCATTACCTAAAATTGTTGAAACTGATGCATCTGATATAGGTTATGGAGGTATATTAAAACAAAAGGAAAATGACAAAGAAGAGATAGTACAATATGTTTCTGCACATTGGAATGATTGCCAGAAAAATTATTCTACTATCAAAAAAGAAATTCTTTCTATTGTTTTATGCATATCTAAATTCCAAAGTGATTTACTAAATCAAAAATTTTTACTTAGAATTGATTGCAAAGCTGCAAAACATGTTTTAGAAAAAGATGTTCAAAACATTGCATCAAAACAGATTTTTGCACGATGGCAAGCTATTTTAAGTGTTTTTGATTTTGATATTGAATTTATTAAAGGTGACAAAAATTCTGTTCCTGATTTTCTAACCAGAGAATTTCTTCAAAACAGATAATGCCGCCAAAGAAGAAAGATAAAGGTAAAGCAGTTCTCAAAGTTTCTGGTTCTCAAGAACCTTCTAAAGAACCCCAGTCAACCCCTTCTAAAGAAAAACTACTTTCTTCTGCCATGCCCATCAAATCCTGGATAGAAATGGTTGAAGAACATGGAGCCCAATACAAATCTATTTCTTCTGATGACCAAGTAAAGCAATGGATGAGTTCCATTACAAAATCTCCAGAGCTCATGCTCGCCCTACAAAACCTTTCTCAAAGCCAAACTTCTCCTAAAAAAGAAATTGATAAACCCTCTTCTCAAAATATTGTTGTGTCTGCTGAAAGCTCATCTTCCCAAATTGTGCTTTCCCAGCCAACACCTTCAAAGAAAACCTCCGATTGGTTTGAGAAAACCCATTTTCAAAACATTCTTTCTATGGAAGATGGATTTTACCATACTGATCCTTTTCAAAGCATTTCAAAGTTTTTTCCCAAAGGCTGGTTTTTCAAACCATGGGATTTGACAAAACCCCAGTCTTACTATCAAAGCATTTTAGAAATAACTGAATCCGTTAAATTCAAGCATTTCTTCCTTGATAAAATCCATTCTGAGCCGGCTTATTCCACGGCCCCCAATCTCTAAAAGTTTTGAGCCCAAACCAGTGGGGGTGATCTACTCCCACAATTTCAAAACCTTTCCCTTAAATTTTGAGACCCGTTTACCCCCTTGTCGGACTTTTTCCTATTGGGATTACCAACAAGCCTGGTATAACACCTTTTTTATCCAAAACCCTAAAAAATCTCCTTCTTGGTTATTTTTCTTTAATTCAAAAATAACCGTCCAAAGCCTACCCAATTGGTTTCATCATTGGTGGAACTTCTTCGGACCAATACCTCAAATCCTAACAGAAAATGCCATAAATTGTTTAAACCTCTTTAAAACCCCCTATAATCCTTCTGACTCAGAGAAAAGATTTCCCCCCTTTCTCTGTTTCTGTACAAACTTCTTCCTACCATGGGTCTGGATGTGGAACCTCCGATTTCATACTCATGAGTCCCAAGTCATCCTTCAAAGAACCTTCAAAGTCAAATGGTGGTCAAAATTTGATGAACAGTCCAAATTGACTGTTAACATGATCAAAGATTGGCTCTCCTTTAAACACCTCCTACAACCAACCCTGGAAGCCTCTAAAGCCCAACAGACCTTCCTAACCCAAAAATCCAAAGCCCAGTCTCTTTTGGCAAGTGCCAAAACTGAAGATGAATATTTTAAAGCCATGGAACAGCTCCTCGCCTCAAGATCAAAATCCTCAGTTGCAGACTCCTCTGAAGATGAAGATGATGATGAAGACGAAGAGCCATTCATTTCCCTTGGAGACGAAAACGAAGATGATTGTTTCGGCATTTTCTCTCCAGTAAAGCATTGTAAATAATTATTTGATTATTTACTTTTAAAAAAAAAAGTAATTTTTATTTTTCGGGTGGTCCCCTGGACACAAGTGAGAGCGCACATGTCTCTTCACCCGTATTGTATGTCAGTCTGTATTTCCGTATATGTACAAAGCATCTACTATTCAAAGATACGATCCAATTGTTACTGTGCACTTTAAATCCCGCTACAGTGAACAGTGCAGAGTTCCAGATGTTACTGTGCACTTAAAGTCCCGCTACAGTGAACAGTTTAAAGATTTTGTATAAAAACCGAGAGGAAGACTCAGACTCCTCAGGTTTTTCATTTCTAAGTTTAGAAATTCTCTCTTCTTCTCTCCCTTCTCTCTTGAATTCTCTCTCTCTCTCTCCGGGAATAGGAATCTGGAATCCGAAGACAAAAAGGAATTTCTCCTGTCTTCATATTAATTTCCCATAATTTCCCTTTCTTCTCTACAAAGAAAAGCAATCAATGTAAGCATTCCATTTTTAGTTTCATTAAAGCACTTATAATTTTATTTAAAGCCATTTCAATTCCATGTACTTTAAATTTCTGCAATTTACTTTTCTGCAATTTAATTTTATGCACATTTAAATTCCAACAATTTATTTTTAAAAGCACTTTTCTTTTCAAAGCATGCTTGCAGACTGGTCTTTATCAGATCTGCCATAAAATTTGTACGTTCCTCTGAGGCAAAGAGACCGGATCTCGATCCTCAGTTGTAAATCTTCTCTTCTCCCTCCATTCCTTCAGAGCACCATTTCCGGGATCCGGATCTGGTACTGTGTATGTACCCAAGCCTTTAAAAGTATCTAATCTAAATCTGGTAATAGCCCAATAAAAAGAATCAACCACGTTTAAAGCAACTTAATTCTATTTGGTAAAGAGATAATTGATTTTGGTATATAAGCTGGACACTCGAGGATGCAGACTACTGGTCCAAAGCGCTATCAAATATTGGCTTTAAAATAGCTAAGCCGGAGCGATTCCTCAGATAACAACGCAAAGTACCATATCAAACATAAAATTGACCAACCGCGTTCAAATTTGTTTGATCATTGAATGCTCCAAAGAATTCTATAACCAAATTTGGTAAAGCTTATTTAAAATAAACCAACCACGATTCAATTATTTTATTAAAAGTATACAATAAAGAGTTTTTACGAAAACGCATCCATCCTTCGATCCTATTTCCTTCTGGTATCAGAGAAGGAAACACATTCATCCTTGATCTTGAGGCGAGGAGCCTCACCAATCAACAACAATTCAGACAATGAATCTAATCCTGATGATGGTGATGATATTAAAGTAGAAAACATTGAGTCTGTACCCAATGATTTTCTATTTGTTTTAAAACACTTAAGGCGCTTACCACTCGTCCTAAAAGCTTAAGCTGTTAGGAGAAGGCGCTACTTTATACTTAAGCACCACCCGGACCAAACCAGGTAACGTCTCCACGTTATGCCACGACATCGTGACCCCACATTGGCCTTACAGGAGTCACCACAAGGGTGCGGGCCCCAGTTCCAATACTGGGATAATATATTAAGCCCATTCCTTCCCCCCGAGTTTCGAACCCTGGCTGGCTCTGATACCACTTAAGGCGCTTACCACTCGCCCTAAAAGCTTAAGCTGTTAGGAGAAGGCGCTACTTTATACTTAAGCACCACCCGGACCAAACCAGGTAACGTCTCCACGATAATAATATTATTATTGTTGTTGTTGTTGTTGTTTTCATGGGTTGGGTTAGATTAGACGGGTTCATAAAAATTAACCTAACCTATGCCAATTATTAATTGGGTTCAAAATAACTGACCTAATTAACTTACAATAATCCACTCAACCAATTAAATTTGCTTGGGTTGGATTGGATCCATTAGGATATATTGGGTATGCCCTTCCCAAAGTAACAAGAATAAATTACAGCATCAAGCTTTTTTTTTTTGAAATAGAAAGTAATTCTTTCATTGCTCAACAATTAACAAGGTACAAATTTTATGAATGAATGTGATCCAACCATACCTCATCATTTCTCTCCAAGGCCATTTTGGCCAAGGAGTGTGCTAATGTATTACAAAATCTATTAACATGCTGGATTTTGAAATCTTAAAAATCATGTTTCCTTGCTTGAACTTCAGCTATTACTGAAAATTTTTCAGATTTGCTCCCTACCTTGTTGTTTATCAAGTCTACAACCTCTTGTGAATCAGATTCAATAATTAAGTGAGTCTCGCCTGTTTTTTTTGGTCACTTGTATTCCCCATTCTACTACTGTAGCTTCAGCTAAAGCCACATTACCATGGTATCTAGAGGTTCTAGTTGCAGTTGTAATTAGATTACCAGTAGAGTTTCTAATAGCAACTCCTAAGCCTATCAATTGCTCATCTTCAAACACAACAACATCTACATTTACTTTTAACCAGCCTTTAGGAGGAGAATACCATTGCTGATGTCTGACTTCTTCCTTTTTTGCAGCATAATCAATTTCAGGTTGTTTTATTCTCTTGAAAGATTAAACAACAGACTCAGCTCTAACCACCAAATTGATTAGATCTTCTCTTTTTCCTTTGAACAGAAGCTTATTTCTTATTGTCTAGATTACCTAACACAGGGCTACCATTACTTCCCTATTTGTTTTGTATTATTGAAGGGAGAAAAGGTGAAGCATACAAGTAAGGTCTCTTGCAAAATCTAAATCCACATAGCTTTTGACAGTAAATTTTGATTCTCTATAACACAATGCAACATCTGATGTTCCTCTGGTACACCTCAGAATCCTTTGTACAGTTTTCTCATGTTCTCCACTAAGATTTACCATGTATCACAAAGATTCGTCATGTATCGACTAACTGCTCTCACTGCTTGTGCAATGTTTGGTCTTTTACAAATCATAATAAACATCAAATTTCCCACTACTGATGCATACGGTACTCGAGACATCTCATTCCTCTCTATTTCATTACTAGGACACATACTTGAGGATAACTTGAAATTAACAAAAAGTGGGATAAAAGTTGGCTTGCAATTTTGCATATTGAAACACAAGATTTTCTTCAAGTAATTTTTCTGAGAAAACCAAATCTTCATATTATTTATGTCTTAGTAAATTTGCATCCTTAGAATCTTATTTTCTGGTCCCAAGTCCTTCATTTCAAACTCTCTAGCCAATTGTGCCTTTAATTTTTGGACTCGATCTATGATGGGGCGTGTTACCAACATGTCATTTACATACAACAGCAAATGATGAAATCATTATCTTTAAACCTCATGTAATATACACAATTATTTGAATTGTGTCTGTTGTATCCAAGGCTCATAATGAAAGAATCAAATCTCTTATACCAACACTTTGGCGCCTGTTTGAGACTATATAGAGATTTGTTCAACCTACAAACTAAGTTATCTTTTCTTACTTCAGCAAAGCCTTCTGGTTAGATTATATAAATTTCTTCTTCAAGTTTTGCATGAAGAAATGCAATTTTCACATAGCGCTCTCTTATTTGTGTGTTGATTGTCCCTAGTTGATCATGTATTGACCTTTGTCTGGTTTTTGCAACCGAGTTTAGGTGAGAAACTTGTAGTTGCTGGGTTTTGCATTTTCTAAACTTTTATCTTCTCAATTATCCTCTTACTCCTTCTGTTATCTCTCCTTATTTTTTATTTTCTTATTTCGATCTATTTATGAAGTTGCTTTTAACCATTCCTTAAAAACCAATTTTTTCTCTAGTTGACCTCTATAGACAACACATTCTTTATATTGATATCCAATGTAACTGCAACAAAAACAAAAGTATGGTAACCGTTCGTATTGCACTAACATCAGGGTTTTTTTCTCCATTTTCTTCAAAGAACAAGATCTTCTTCAATTGCTTAGTAACGTCTACTGAAATTCTAATTCTTTCAATTTCCCAAAGGCATTCACCATTTGCATCAATGGCTACCTCCCCCTCGTTCGCAATCTTTTCCACTATCTTTTATATGGTGCTTATGGCTTTACATATTAGGGGCACGTTGAGAATTTGTACCCAGAATGAAACTTGTGAGAAGATTTCCTTGGTAATGTCTTTAATTCCACTAGCTTCTTTTAAAATAATGAGGACTCTGTCAAAATGCCAAAGTCCTCCAGCCATAACCCTTTGTTTTTCATCTTCTGAGGCAAACTTGAACATGAAAATATTGCTACCCAAACTCTCAATCTTCACTTCCTTTATAGTACTCCATGCTTATTGGAGAGCAATTCTAAGTCTTTCTCTATTAACCCCTTTGTTGTGCAATATTTTTCCCACCAAACATCTCGTTACCACCTTTGCCTTGTTCTTCCTCATGCTGCTCACGAAAGTCATTTTATTTGCTTCCTCTGATTCTGATGTTATATCTTAGCATTGTTTAATTAACTCCCCTGTTTGCACTGATTAATGGACCCAAAGTAAGACAATCAATGCTGAGCAACAGAATTCGAATCTACCTCATAAATCCCCACCAACCTCACACTAACTGCAATGTTTAATAATGGATCTACCCTTGAATTTTAGAGTCTCACAATTACTAATCTTCACTTTAACCTATTGAAAACCTAAGGTCAAAAGATAAAGAAAACTAATACTCAACTAGATGAGTGAGGAAACTGAGTCATAACAACTCAAAGCAAAACTGGGTCATGACAACCTAAAAAATTTTATGTACTATTTTGTTTTATGTTTCGAGAAGGAGTTTAGGTTTAAGTGTGAAAAATGAAACACTTTCTTTTGTTTTGTTTCCCAAAAGAAACTTCCCTTAAATCTCTATAATGGGTGTTAAATGTTTAATTACATAAAAGTTTCAAAGTGTTTTTATTAAAAATTGTTATAGACTTAGTCTTGAATAAAATAATACTAAAAAGGATTACTTTGCCTTTGTCTTGCATTTTCACCAACTAAACTTCTTTTTTCATTTAATTAACTTCACTCATATAATGTGAACGGGACTTGATCCCACTTGAATTGAAACAGCGAATAGCCATATATCAAAAGGAAATGAAAACTTAGAGCATCTTCAAAAAACTCTTCAAATAAAACTTTATTACTTATGTTTAAGACTTTAAAAGACATTCTAATTAAGATTTTTCAAATAAGAAATGATTCTCTCCTTTTAATTTTGTAGAGTTGCTTTCTCCCTCTTCAATTTTATTTTATTACTTTTTATTGGAGAGAGAGAAAGAAGTGTTTTATGCTGCGTTTACTTTTTAGATTGGAGTGGGAATCCTTGGATTAGGAGTGTGGAGTGGGAGTGGGAGTGGGAGTGGGAGTGGGAGTAGGGTGTTTACTTAGACTAAATGAAAGTATGGATTGTCAATCAGAATCCTAATTATTTGTTTACGTTGTCTTGGATTGGGAGTAAATTGTTTTAAATTATAATTTTATCCTTATGTACAGAATTATAATTTGTAATTAAAAAATTAATAAAAAATATATTTGGAAAATAAAATAAATATTTTATTATATTTATAAATTAATAATAATTACTAATATTCTTAATTATGTAAATCATAATTTTTTATTAATTTTAATTTAAATTATGTGAATAAAAATTATTAATAATAACAACACAAATGAAATATTATTATTGATAATATAGTACAAAATTAATATTTTTTAGAATAAAATATTTATTATTATTAATTAAATAAATAATTAATATTTATTAAAATTAATGTTTAATATTATTAATTTAAATATAATATTTATTTATTTTTATTTTATTAAATTTAATAAAATAAATATGATATAATTATTATTTTTAATAAATATGATGTTATTTATTTTATTAAATATGATGTTATTTATTTTATTAAATATGATGTTATTTATTTTATTAAATATTATTTATTTATTTTATTAAATATTATTTATTTATTTTATTAAATATTATTTATTTATTTTATTAAATATTATTTATTTATTTTATTAAATATTATTTATTTATTTATTTTTATAATGATAAAATGGGAAGAGGGGGGAGTGGATTCCCACTCCCACCTCCCCGCATGGGAGTGGGAATCCCACTGCCTACTCCAAAATTGAGTGGGACCCATGGATTCTCACTCCCACTCCTCCATTTTTTAAGGTAAGTAAATACTGGAGTGGGAGTAATCCACACTCTACACTTCCACTCTAAAAAGTAAACACTGCCTTAATTACCTTTTTCTTTTTTCTTTGAAAAAATATTTATTTGATTAAAATAATAGAAGTGCTTTAATTACCATTTATTTTTCCTTCAAAAAAATATTTATTTGATTAAAATAATATTAACTTATTTCTATTTAAAAATCTTTTGGAAAATAACATATTTTTTCACTCTATTTTTTACCACATTGGTAAGCAAATAGATGTTTAAAAAATAAAATTAATAAAGTCTTTTGAATATGCTTTTAAGGTGTCTCTGCTTGCCTGCGCTTTACCTTCGGAGGAAGTGCAATAATTAAAGCGTTTGCTATCTCAACAGCAAACATACCGCTGTCAAAAACACTTACCATCATAGTAAGTAGTTAAGGCAGCTGCTTGTACAAGCTGAGAGTCACATTAAACCATGCTGCTAAAAACTTGTACAGTTCTTTCCATCGAAGGGACAAGCAGAAAGAATGTATCATAGCTAGCTATGCAAAGAATGCAGTTACTCCTATCTAAAGCTGATGGAATCAAAACTAAAGGCCCAAAATGCCAGCAACAGCAGTACCAGTGTCCCGTACAAAAGAATGGAAAAAGGATAATGCATAGACTTACTTCAAAACCACTGAATTTAACATAAATGCACCCGATTTTACAAAGTTATTCTTCGTAATTAATTAACCAAGCATCTGGTTACAGCAAGAATGAAAAAAATCTGCCCTCAAGATGATAGAATCACAACAGCTTCAAATGCTGTGAAACAAGTACATTAAGCACTTCGATTTTGATTATGTGCCCTATCATCATCATGGCCATCAAAGAAGTCGGTGGATAATAACTTCTATGGTCATCACTATTTGCCTGAAACAATCCACTTCCGGATGCACATTGCATCTCACATAACCGATGCCCATAACTAGCTTTGCTCAATCTGCTCCTTGTGTTTGTGCGCATAAATCCTATTTTTGTTGCTGACATAACAATTTCCAAATCTTTACCGTCTTACATGGCATCTTTCAGAAGCAAATCATAAATCAAAATTCATAAGAATGTAGGTTTAACAAGTCATATCTTACAACCAAGCAAGCATAGATATTCCCAGAAACAGAAATAAATAAATATGAAAATAAAGTAATTTCTGCCTCCATAAATTAAAAACAGGCTGATACAAATGAACATAACATAAAAGTGCAAAAAACCCTAGCAAGAGGTTCTACATGCATCAATTTTCAAGAAATCAAGATTATATAGGCAATTTTACATTTTGGAATAGATGAAACTATTTTGTCCATTAAAATATGTGGAATAAACTGACAAGAAATCCATATCAAACATGAATTTTTTGTACTTGCTCTTCAAGGAGTTTAGATCTTAAAAACACCTTGCATGAGCAAACCAAAATGAATTTGCCAAACTATTAAGGAAATCTGATCTGAATTACGTAAAAGTGGGAAGAAAAAAATAGAATGTCAGTAATATAATACAAATACAAAATTGACTACTGCTTTCTTCTATACTCGGACAAGAATAGCATACACCACATCAGTTACAACTGTTGTAAAAATCAAGATGTCTCAACTCTACCAGAAGAAGCAGTATTTGTCAAGTGATACATTTGAGCAAAAGCCAGACACAACCGGCGATCTCTATCATCCCCCCAGCCTCCCCAACCCCTGAACCCAGCTTTATAACCTTGCTGATGCTTAAAGACACGGACATTCCATTCTGATTTGATGTTGGCAACCTTATCACTATCTTCTACTCTGATGCCTACTACACCATTATCAATGCAAGCACCACTGTCCCCCTGGCCCTGATGCAAACCACACTTCCCAAAATGAATTGCGCTAGTCCTTGGCCCTCTTAATGTGTAAACAGGAGCACCAAATGAGGGATAAACTGTTGCCCACATTGTTATATCCCAATTGTAATCATCAAAGAAACAGAATTTTCTTGCCTTCCTGTGGATCTTTCTCCAAACAGTCCAGTTAAAGGTGTAACCCACATTTCCCATTCTCTCCGCAATCAAAATACTCCCTCCTTCTCCCCTTGAATTGACATCACTAGGTGCTAAATTTGCAGCGTAGCAATCAGGGCATTTCTTAGGCTTGAGTTCTGTGAGTATCTGTAAGTTGCGATATGCATTAGGTAAAATGAAGTGGTCTTCCTCTATGAAAAGAATATGTCCCGTGTGCCCCCTTGTCTCCTCTAATCCATCCCACACTGTGTTCATCATCCACCACCAATGATGCTTCAAGGACACTATTTTCGATGATCGGTGGTTCCCATACTGATCCGGAGTCCCTGTACAGTGTTTCTCCGTTGCATTATCCTTATCCTTGCAGTCATTGGACGATACACCAGGGAATCCGGCAGAAAACAAATGGGGTGAGTAAGGGGCATATATCTGTTTCACTTGGCAAAATTTGATACCATCCACAATCTTGTTCATTTCTTCAAAGTACCCATCATGGCTAACTATCAACAAAGTTTCTTTTATACCCACGACACTGGACAAGCTCTCCACAACCACTTTGAGATACTGAGGCCGATTATGAACATACAAAACAATAACTATATGATCCTTGGCTAAATTTGGAAAGAGATCTACATTTCTCGGGGGCAACTGGTTTCTTTCTTCCAACTTAATAGATAATTCATTCTGTTTAGGGAGGTTTGACTTTGCTGTAAAATGAGGAACATCAGAAATTGGATTGAAAGTATTGTCAACTTTATTGGAAGGTGGTTCTACAAAATCTGAATTGGTTCGAAGGAGAAAGATCAATAGCAAAACCCCTAACACCGTCACTGAAACTATAGACAACAAACGGCGTGAAGCCGCAGCTCTCAACTGGGGTTTCTTGCAATTAGCAGCCATGAACACAAACACAAAACGCCACAAATCACCAAACACCTCTTTAAACAATTATCACTAAAGCATCATCCACAGATTACTCCATATAAATATTAATACCATAAGCTTGAAACTGAAATACACTAAAGCAACACAAATCTGCAACTACCCGTTTGAGAACAGACAAAAAAAGTAAAAGGGTCAGTCTCAAAAACCTCAAAACACGTTTCCACCACAGTGAGATTGGAGCATCCAAAGTTGCTCACTGAAACTCGACGTCTCTCTGTCGCTGCAACCGAAATCAATAACAGAAGATCAACCTTTCACCATCCAAATATCATTAAACCACTTACCAAAACACAGGGGTTTCAGGTTTTGTGGTGGAGCTGAAGATCAAAGATTGAGGATCAGAAAATGAGTCACCAAAGTTTCTAAGGAAAGCTCAGATCTTTGGAAACACCCATCTGTTTCCTTCGTTTTGAGAGAGGAAAAACGGCAACATTTGACTGAAATGTGGTCATTTTTGGAGTGCAAGCTACGTTGTCATCTCCCTGGAGGCGGAAAGTTCAAGACTTTTGTTTTGAGTGATGTTAATAAGAAAATAATAATTGCAACAGTGGAGCCCGAGTTCTAATTGGGAGTTTTTAGCAGTTGAGTCAATTACATACTTAAATTTGTAGGAGAATTTAGTAAGTAATTAGAAATTAATAAATGTTAGTTTGTTTATGTAACGCTTTACTTGATTCCCAAATATACGAGTTTAAAATTTAAAATTTTTTGATAATTTATTTAAGATTTATATTTGTATAATTAGGAGGGGAAAAAAGAGAGAGAGAGAGAGAGATGTCTGAGCCTGCATAGCTTGTTGACTGGGGTATTGGACTATTTGGTTCATAATAAACTTGAGCTAGCTTTAACTTCGATCAATTAGGCCATCTTGGTCAACTTCCTGTTCTTTTTCTTGGTATGTCCAGCTGTGAGTTAGGAGTTTTAAAAGCGCGTTTTCATAGACATGTTTTCAAAAATCAATTTTAATAAATTTTGAAAAGTCAGCCAGTTTTAGCCTTTGCAAATTACAACTCCCTCCGTAGATTACAAGCAAAGCGATATTATGTAACATAACCTCATGTCTGTTGATTGTTCAACCAATGACAGACAGCCACGTGTTGTATAGGTACGTCAGTACCCTCTCAGGTGCATTTGAGATGTGATGCACCCTCAAATTAAATAACAGGCAAATGCCACCCAAAAGAGGGGGTGGGGCAATCATAGAGTGAGAGGCAAAAACGGCCACTTGGCATATAAGTCAGTTGCCGTCTGGATAAGGTTAGAGTCCAGAAATGCAAATATCTGAGTGCCACCCATATCCATATCCAAAACTAATAACATAATCTATGTGATTGTCAAGAGATGGGCAGAGAGAGCTACCACACATAGAAATTCTGCAAAAATGGCAGCCAGAGTGGCCCTGTATTCTTCTCTTAGTGGCAAAGCATCAACCTGGCCAAGCTCATGGTCTCATAATCCTTTTACTCAGCAATACTCCCTTAGTTCTCCACCCAAGCCAAAAGCACATGGCCAGTTCAAAGTCTATGCGAACTTAGGTAAGTGATAGCTAGCATCTTATATTTGCATTAATATTTCAATGTACTTTGATTCTTGTTGAGATTGCTTGGGGGGTTTTGGTGCTACTAGGGGGAAGAGATGGAGAAGTCAAGCCTAAAGGAAAAAGGAAGTTTGTTACGAGGGAGGAAGAACCAGACGAGTAAGCATTTTGCATTATTTGCTGGTGTAACTTGAGCATTGTGATTAACCCACTAAACATATGTATTCAGAGATTGATTTGAAGGGCTTCCTGACGGTTGCAGGTTTTGGCAAACAGCAGGAGAAAAGGAAGGGGAGAATCCCATGAAGACACCTATCCCTTACATAATCATATTTGGTATGTCAACTCCTTTTGTAATCTTGGCCTTTGCTTTTGCCAACGGCTGGATTAAGATGCCTGTTCGATGAATAAGTAGTACAGCAAACTCAGAGAGATGATATAACATTTATCTTTTGATTTTAGTTATGTGAAAGTATCATCTTTTATTCAATCATTTGGGTTGTAAGCATATGTTTGTAGTCTGCAACACTTGTTTTCTTGTTTTCTTGAGTATAAACCATATGTTCAAATACCAACAAATGGATCAAGGTGCCCAATCAATGAGCACATATTAAACTAGTTAAATTCCTTTAATGCAATGGAAGCAGCTTACACGTGAAACAAAAAGTAAATACATATTCTTATATATGGCAACTCCATCAGTAAGTTTCTACAGCAAATAGTACTACTTTTGCTTCAACTGCCTGTTTTCTTAATCTACCATTTGAAACAGCAGTAAAATTTTCTTGACAATGCCACTATCATCAACTAAACCCACATCTAGATATTCTATAAACAATTGATTCACCTCCCTGAAGGCTTGTATAATACAACGGTCGCATACTTTTGGCGAAAGCGATGAGTTGAGCCAATCGCCATAGGCTGCCTGCCATCGGTGTTTTGGATGAAAAGGTGGTTCAACACCGTGTGTTGGGGCCTTAGCAGAGATTGGTCACTAGAAGAAGATGATGGCCTATTTAATGATGTGATTTGAAGTTGTGGAGGTAGTTCAGGTGGTAGTTTTGCAAAATCACTATCACTTAATGGCTGATTGTCATAACTTGAGGGTGGGGAAGGAGGCTGCTCAAACTCAGACAAGCTTGGAGGAACTTCTGGAATATACTCCTGTACAACACATTTATGGATGAAGCTGAGTGAAACCATGCCAGATGAAGAAGAAAATTTAAATGCAGACGCTATAATCTATTCAGCAAGGATGTTGAGAACTGACAATAACACTTTTTTACTGATATTGGGAAGAGCAAGTTGAATTAAAATTGACTATAATAAATAGATACAACTATAACCAGAACATGGATTATGAAAGAAACCAGTATCAGCAAACTAGCATCACAATAGAGTGGGAAAGTATCAAGAAAAAGGGTCTTATGCTATATTTATTTATCCATAGGTTCCAGAATTTCCTCTCTCTGCCTAGCTAGACATAGATTGTCTATGAAAGAATTTTGTACCACACTGCCGAGAGAACAAAGTATTCAAGGATTCCAAAGATCTACATCCAGAGTCCATGCCTTATTTCTAGGCAATGTAATTTACAAACTATTTGCAGATTCAGTTTAAACTTAGTCTTTTAAAGAAATTAAAGATTTTTATGATGCAAAAATGAAAAAAGAGAAGTGCACACAAAAGCTTGAGAAATAAACCCAAAAAACTATAACATGTGATATGCTTAGGTGTGTATTCAGGACCTATTGCAATGGAATTAAAACAAGATAACAGTGAGAATTTTGGCAACTACACATGGCACAGATAAATAACGGACCAATGACTAAATTGCTAGCTAAAATATGAGCCTGAAAATAAAAGGCTGTTGGATTTAATTCAATTGTTCCACTATTGAATAGCAGTCATTTGTAACTTGGCCACTAGGTTTCTGTCTAATGGCAAGAGCAAAATTTTTTGCAAAATTACCCAGCACAGTGCAACAGAGAGTGAAATATTGAACTTTTTGGGTGAAGCAAGATCTAATTCCACCATAAAAGGTTCCAACTTCATGAGCTCAGAGCTTATAATCACCAGGAATGACTCTCATATTCTAAATTCACCTTGAAGAGCCAACCACTACAAGGGTTATACTTCAAGAAATGATTTTATTAAGAGATCGAATAAAAGTTACAAAACAAATGCAGCAGTAGTTGACAAGTTACATTCCATGAGATTTAAGTGATAAAGATGCTGCAAATATTTGAGTACGCGGATCCTGCATGCTTTGCTCTCCACGTATATCTAGGTAAACAGAGTTTCTACGAGATTTATATTTCAGATTCCTCTAATCTCCACTATTTTGGACAGTCAATTGTTTATTAGAATCAGGCAATTGCTTCAAATGAAAGTCAAATACATTTCGAGAAAAACATGTTTTATAAGCATGATGCCACATTAGTCATCATCTAATTACTAATGGTTGCATGATGGTTAAACCACCATCGAAGCATCTTGAAGCCTTCAGGAAAGCAATTGAGAGATATGGAGTGGCCCTGTCTGCCCCATTCATTTCCTCTCTCTCTCTCTCTCTCTCTCTCTCTCTTTTCTCCAAGGCATCCAGCTGGCTATGAAGTAACCCCCATTCCAAAGGAATAAGCATTAAGGCAAGCATTAATCCATGCAGTCTAGAATAGCTGTCAGTATAAAAGGGAAGTATATGTTAACGATTTCCCTCTCCCCCTAGCCCCCTCACCCACTTTCCTTTGTATTCGGGAGAAAAAAATCCTAACTGATAGGCTAAACGATATTTACGAATGACGAATTTTCTGGGTTAATGTGATGTAAGATATTCTGTCTAAACCAAGATGTTCCAGTATGCCACTTGATTTAGGCATATTAATAACAAAGAGGGAGATCAGAACTATGCTAATGCTCCTAATATTTGTCTTCTGATACTGCTTCAATGTGTTTGGCTCAGCTGAAGTAGGAGGTTTATCATAAGCAAAAACAGGAGATCCTTCCAACCAGAAAGGTTCTAATAATGAAAGTGGATTCTTTAAAATTACCTGCAAATCCAAAACATTGTAAGCATTCCCTGAGTCATCACATTCCCAAGGAACGTCTGGAGCATATCTCAAGCATTCATCAACAATAAATCGGTAGTGGTAAACACCTGATGGGAGCATCTTCATAATAACAAAATCTTTGCCCAGACGCCACAAGGGATCACTGTTGGAAAGAATTAAAAAAGATTTCTACATCAAGAGAATGGCAGCGAAATTACAAAGTCAAGTCAAGACTAAAAGAGAAGTCGCGACAAATGCCATACACATTCTCCCAATTGTCCCAGGATCCAGTAACAGCCACTTGCTTGCCACCAAGACTCCATGTTATTGTTGCAGCTACCTGTTTCTCATAACTTAATTCCTCATAATATGCCATACTACGCTCAGCTGCATGATTTCGAACTTGCATTAGGTCACCCGATCTTGGCAAGGGATCCATGGGAACCTGCAATTATATAAAATTCAGAGTTCCAAATCAATGTGTATCTCTGTTACTACTACAAGCCAGAATCTTGCAAAAATGGACTTGCTTTTTGAGGAAGCAGTTTCACATTTCCAAAAGTACTAAAATTATGTCCTTTTTGATAAAATTATGCAGTAGCATTAACACCCAGTGGAAATACCTTACTTCTATAGTCATCACATGACCTGAGCAAGTAAATATTTTTCCCCAAAATTAATCAAAATTTCTTATTTATTACACAGAGAACTTCCCATATCATATTGTTTATATCTCTAAAGCCTAAGAACTCACTCTGCATTAATCTACATTCAGAACTTAAATTTCAAAGATGAATCGCATTAATATACACAACTTACCGCATTATTCATTAGTACTCTATGTATATTATTTAATAAATAAAAATAACTACCATAAAAAGGAAATTCCCCTTAAAAAGGCAGCATCAATAAGTTTAGCCCCAGTTGAAGGTTTAAAACATGTACTGTACATTCATTGTACTTTTATCATTGTTCCTTGATGAGTTAATTTCCCTAATCTTTCACAGAAGAGGAAATTTTCCGGTTTATAATCACTGACATATATTACCCTTGAAATTCCAAATTAAAAATGACCACTAACATGAAAACAGTCAAAAGAGACTGACCTGTGAAGTGAAAATAGGAGGAGGCTGGTAAGCTCTAGGGCTTTGATGAGGAGGAGAATGAAGCATGGGGTCTCCATGCCCTAGCTCCGTTAAAGACTGCTCAAAACCCTCTTCATATTCTCTCTTCTTCACTCCTGAACAACCTTCTCCATCTTGTCTACCACTAACATTGCCCATTACTGCAAAAAATAAACAAAACCCACTTTCACGCTTCAACTAAACTCAATAATTAAAAAAAAAAATTCCAAACTTTACGCAAAGTAAAAGCAAAAAATCAAAACTTGTGGCCATTAACCATGTCAAAAACATAAAACAGGACAAACCCAGAAGCAGAAAAGGGCTTGAAATTGAATAAATGATCTTTGCCAGTTTAGTGACATACCCATTACTCTATAATAATTGAATTTGAATTGAACAAACACAAGAAAGCAAACACTTAATTAACTTGAGGCCAAGGGAAGGCAACATTAATTTTATTTTATTGTTTTACTTTTTTTTGCAGCTTTATTTTAATTTATGTATGCTGTTTTTTTGATTGACTGATGTATGTTTTTTTAATGGAAAGTGCAATTTGTCCTCTCTATTATAGACTATTTCTCTCTCCAGAAATACAACAATAGCTTTAAAAAGGAAAAGTAAATAAATAATAAAATAGTAATTTTTATTATTATTAAATACTAAATTTTATTCTCCAATGAGTTTGGAAGAATGAAGGTCCTATGGTGGACTCCTTATGTTTGGTCTTTAAAGGGGATGTAATGTTATGTTTGATTTGCCAACTATAGCCCTGTTTTTTAGTTTTTACAGTTTTTACAGTTAACCAGTTTGCCACGTCACCCTATTTATTGACGTCTTAGCAATAAAATCTTTATTTTCCTAAATTAAAAAAAAAAGGGTAAATCCTTTGCCAACAACATGATCGGTTTATAATTTTATCTCCATGAAAATTATCATAATTGAATTTGATTTTTAGTAAAATACAATGTTACGGGTATTTGAATTTAATCTGGACAATAATATGAGAAGATTAAAAATTAGAAGTGTTAATAATTCCTTTACTTTTTAAATTAGGGAAAACGAGTTTCATGTGTTTTGTAACTATTGCATTTGTGAAGAAAGAAATATAAAGAACTTATACTAAAGTCTTTAGAAATATAGTTTATAATGTGTTACAAGCTTTTCTTAAGCTATACATAAAGTATAAGCATCAATAAATAGGTTATTAAATTATAGTAGTAATTAGTAAATTGCCTTAAATATTTAATTCTGTATTGAATCCACATTCATCCTCAGTTTCTTCATAAGACACATTATTGGTACAGAATTTTAAAATATTTTGGAATCCAAATTACAATCTATAAAGAATTTTATTTAGAGGTAAAGGCACATATTCTTGTGATAAAACAGAAAAGAAAAGCTACTAATTGGAATCTTTTCTTTTTCTTTTGGACATGGTAATCTTTAGGATTTTGCCACATGCCTGGAGATTGTTGTTCTGAATTAACAAATGGTTTAACTCTTTTTCTTTTTCATTTTTTTCTTTTTCGAAAGCACAAATTGTTAAATTCTACCTCTAATTTTTTTTAACCAATTTGTAGCTGCGTCCTAACTCTACCAAGGGGGGCAAGACCTTTCTCGGCTACAAGTAAATTTTATTTTCTCCCAATGCATATTGTCTGTAAATTTATGAAAGATAAGTCATCTGAAGTGAGGGTGGGGAATGGGTAGTTTCGAGGGTGGGGAATGGGTAGTTTCAGTTTGGTATTAAATTTTTAAGAATCGATAAAATCGAATAAAAAAATAAATCCTATTAGAACTAAATTTTCTGTTTGGTTCAGTTTGGTTCTTCACATTTTCATAATTTTTTTTTATTTTCTCACAAAATTTAATATCTTTTTAGATTTTCTAATGTTCTCTTAAATCATGCCAAATGGCACTATTTTAATATAAAAATGTTAACTTTTTTTCGATTCAATTCCAATTCGGAGAATTTGAACCAAGAATCGAATCAAAGCTTCTAGTTCAGTTTCAAATTTATTTTCTTGGTGAAAAATATCGAACCAGAACTGAAGAAAATGATCAAATTCGTTTTTTCAAAACCGGTTCAATTCTACCCATCCCTAATTGCAAGCAAAGATGAATTTAAGAAATATATGTTAGTAGTTCGGATATTAATAATTTAAATACCAAATTAAAAATCAACAACGTCACATATTAGGATACAAATTTTGTAAAATGTAGCCATTTATTAGTTCATTTTATTATAATTATCCACGATTAACAATTTGTGCTTGGGACATGAATTTTGAATAATTGAGATATATTCTTTATAAAAGGGGAAAAATAATACTGATGGTTATATGTGTAATTAATAGTAGTACCGTGTAAAAATGGCCAATAAACCGGACGGCACGGCACGAGCACCTTTCGGTAGGGCACGTTGCACAGCACAGGACGCACGTGGGCTGAGCCGGACTTAGAATTTTACACATGCAGGTCTTAAAAGAATGGTACAATTAGAGATGGGCTAAAGTACAGCACGTGAAGAAACTCGCAATTAGCATGTTTCATTTTTTAATTAAAGTAAACTTAAAATTTTATGATTATACAAATAACTTGAAATTGAATCTTTTAAATTTATTTAATTCTTAGTTAAAAAAATACTATAATTGATTTATGTTTATAATTTATTAAATAAATATTGATATCATGATTTTAATAAATAAAATTATAAATATTATGATTTTATAAATTTGTATTAATATTTGTTGTGAACTGTTGTGCAAATTTTAATGTACTCGCAAGCGCACGAATCTATTGTAGTATAGATCTATGGTGACGAGTGTCGATCCCACGAGGAGGTGGATTTTAATTGTGTAGAATTAATTTTGTAAATGGGTTGTTGGATTTGTGGTGGAAATGATTGGAATATGCTAAAACTTAAATTAAAATGGAGAGAATAAATTCTAAAATTGGTATTGAAATGGTGAGAATAAATTGGAGAGAATTCTATTGAAATGACGTACTTGGGTATCTGGATCCGTATCAACATGCATCATGGGCTAAATAATCCGTATTAATGCCAATTAAATCATGAGGGGGGAATCCACACCTCATGAACCACGCTCTAATCAATATGGTGCTAAGGGCTTATCGTGCCAAATAATAATAACCTTGTACTAGAGGGCCGGTGTAACCAAGGCGGTACTAGACAAGATTAGTATTATTTGTCGACGAGAAGTCAAAACATCCACAAAAACTAGAGGGGAAGAGAAAATAAATTTACCAAATTAAGCCCATGACACATGTTGAGACTTCACCTTCAACCCAAGCTTGAAAGAAAATTAGCCACTCATAATTGAACTAGGGGCAAAATGGAAATTTATTAAAATACGAAGAAAATACAAGATGGAGAGGGAATTACAGAAAATGGATCCCAAAAATGGATTCAGAGATATCAAATTAGGGGGGGGAGGCCCCCTTTTTATAGATACATGGAGTAAATCATGGCCATCGGATTAAAAACAGTTTGGACGCTCAGGATTGCGCCACGTCATCAGTCAACAGTCCACGGTTTGACCACGCGGATGAACAGTAACACGGTTTGACCCGACTTTGAACAGTAACGCGGTTTGACCCGGATGAACAGTAACGCGGTTTGGTTGAAAATAATCCTGTGTGATGCATGCACCGTACGCGAGATTTTTCGTCCACTGATATGCTGCCACGTCACCATCAACAGTACATAAGAATTTTAGTCCAACAGGATCGTGACACCTCATCAGTCAATGCCACATCATCGGTCAATGCCACATCATCGGTCAATGCCACGTCATCATCCGTCTATGTGAACAGTGTCGTGAATAGTAACGTATACAGTACCGTACACGTGAATAGTACCGTACATGTGAATAATGCCATTTTTCCTTTTATGCTCCTCCTAAGGTTTTCGACCGTCCTGAGTTCAAAAGTGATGTCCGTTTTGTCGTCTGATCCTCCTTTATTGTGAAATGACTATAATGCCCCTAAAATACATAAAATACTTAATTAAAATAAAACACATGTAATTAAATCACAAGAAGGTTAAATATATAAAAGTAAGGGTTGTTAGTAAGACTTAAAATGTAAAATGACGGTTTTCTCCTTTATAAATATGCATTTTCTAACACTCAACATGAACTATGATTTATGACTCTATGAAAGTCTAAGATAACAATTAAGTTAACTCTTAAGAAAAAATTATTATTGTTTTTGTTAAGTATTAAAAAAGAATTCTAATGCTATAAGGTCAAATTTAATAATTAATATTACATTCCCTTATTATTATTAGTTTATTATTGTTGAATATTAACTTAAATTTTAAATTTTTTATTATATTAAATTTTAATAAAGGCACATGTACCCAAAAAAATATGTAAGCTTGAAAAAAATATGCCTACAAATTGGTATGCGCTTTTTTTTTTTTAAGTTTATCGGTTTTTTTTTTTAGACATGGCATGACACGGCCCACGGCACGACATGTGTAGGCACGATATGAGTGGGCACGACACGTGTATTAAACTGGGTTTAAGCAAAAAAAAATTACAACAAAATAAGAGCACGAATACGAACACGCGTGGGTCTTCCTTTGATACCGGTACGACCCATTGACCATCTCTAGTAACTTGAAAGAAAATAAAGGAAGGAATTAAGTGATCAAGTGGGTATCTCTTTATATTCATCCAATAAATGATAACAAGCTCAAGGTGATGCAAAGTTGCTCTTCTTTTCTTCTATGTATAACTTTTTAGCACAAATTTTTCACTTCATATGTCCCACATAAAAGACATTGTGTGGATGAGAATCTAATGAGAGTGATATATTATCTCTCTCCCCCCATAAAAAATGAAAAGAAAAAGAGAGAGAGAGGGGTATGATATTCCCTTGAGGATCCTTGGCAATGCAGGTAAAAGAGAGAAAATTTACGTAGGCCAAAGCATACAGAGCGAGAGAGAGAGACAGAGAGGAAAACTAAGAAGAGCGAGAAGGGAAAAAAAAAAGAAGTCGGCAGTTAAATGTAAGCATCCTATTTTTGAAGATGTCACAATGGAAGAGAGATTCTCCATTGCCCATTAATGATAGCAACATTTACAAGAAAATACATATACATAGTCTTGCAGCACAATCTTTCAAGACAATTTTATTAATTGTGTCATTTGATTTGAAAATGAAATTGATATTTAATTAATTCGGTTCTTCTAGAATATGCATCTTAGGTTGCATGTTGTAACAACCACAATAATTGTGGTCAAGTGATTTTTCTCATCACTTGGGTTGACAAAATCAGTGAGTGATGGTTTATAGGAAACGAAATACAAACGATTGAGGCGAAAGAACATCATTTCAAAGTTGAAAAAGTAACGGTGCAGTTATAAATTTTCATGTATAAATTGATATAATACAACATAATTAATCGAATGAAAATATAACTTGACTTAAATGATTTATTAATATTATTTTATGTCACATTAATTTTATTTATTAAAAAATACAAGTATTTATAGTGTAATATTACTCATATTGATATTAAAATTACTCTTTATCATATTTTTCTTTATTTTTACTACAACAGTGAAAAATTATCATTATATTTATTCATTTTTTTACTTCCTAAGTGTAAGAAAACTCTAAGAAAAGTCCTTAACTTATTAGTGGAGTTCAGCTATGTTGCTACAGTAGTATGGTACCATATTTTTTGTCTTTTTGATCCAACCTTTGGATCCAAAGCAAGAATTGCAAGAGTAGAGGCAACGGCAGGATGGGTTTGCTTAGGTTATTAACATTCCAATCCCTCTAGTTTCCTAAAAATTCAGGCAAAAAAACATAATTATTATTAGTTTACTCTCTCACCCCCATCAATAATCATCCTTTTTTTTCCTTCTCACGCAATCCATGAGTAATCTTTAGATTTTCATTTTTCTTTTCTTCTATCTTAGTTGTTTATCTTATTTCTTTTAGTAAATATTTTTATTTATTGGTTAAGTTATTAAATAATATGAATAAGGAAGATGTAGAGAATTTTGAGAGGATATTTATTATTGATATTGGGTAATTATAATGCATGATTCAATTGCACATCCATGAGAGCCACAACTCCTTAAATACAAAATAAATCCTATGATTACTTCGTAACTTCAGAAAGATAAGTCTCTTGAATTATTCCACAAATACATCAATATTTCATAATTCTCGAATTATTGATATCATTTCCATATCTACTTTTATAATTAATTATCCATAATGTTAAGAAAGTAAATAACATTAAAATTGAATGGATGAAGAGGGTTTATTGTTTCCTCTGTTTTATTTCTGCAGTTTTATTATGGGAACATTTCAGAGCTGAGTATTGGCAGACTTATTTTTTTCTTATCATTTTATGTATATTTAGCAGAATTTGTAGACACTTATAATGAATCTAACAATGATATAATTCATGTAAATATTTTTAATAACTTGTCGATTTGATTTTTATGAACCAAAATAAGAATTGAATTTTTTTTTTTTGGTATAAGGAATAGAAACAAATAAAGTAAAGTTCGTCTAATTAGTCAAAACCTACAAGAGTTACTCAGTATTTAGTTAACTTCTTTCATATTAAGCCAAAAATATATGGAATAATAATAATCCAATTTGAGGTGGATAAGTTGTTTTAGTATTTGCACGTATTCAATCAATTCAAATAAAGGTAGTTAAATCCTAATGAACTTTTAATAGGATTTTCTTTCTAACGCTAATGATCGAAACTTTGTGATTTACAGTGGTTGAATCAGGATTCTCTCATGGTCTAATATTTTCCACACAAAAAAAAAAAAAAACCAAGCAATTGCTAGTTAATAAATTAAAAATAAAGATAATTAAATTCTAACATATACGAACACTAAACGACAAGTGTCACAAAATCTTTAAAACCATAAGGTTGTGATTATGGTGTATTACAATAATATTCATATTAATTTAATATCAAGGCCATGTTTGGAAAGAAATTGTATTGGGATAAAGGGGGTGTGCTAGTGCGACAGTTGCCGCTTAACGTTTTGCACTTTTCCTTTTGCTTCTCTTTTTTTTTTTTTTGCTTTTTTAATAATAATAATTAAATATAACTTTTTAATTTGACATATTATTATATAATATTATTTTTATTTTTACATCATAATTATTAAAATAAATTAATAATTTTATAATTTATTATTCATATTTTAATTTTTATTATATTAAAAATATAACTAAATAATGTATTATTTAATTATATAATAATTAAAAATTGATTAATATTTAATAATTTAATATAACTAACAATAAATATTTATATATGAATAAATTTAAATAATATTAATTTAAAATTAATACAAATAAAAATAATAACATAAAATGTTAAATTTCTAAAATTTAAGATTTCTATATTTAGTCTTTTTCTAGGTACTAATAAATATTATTTTCTAACTACATAATTTAAGCTAATAAAAAAAATTAATACATTACAGTGTAGCACCAAACATTGTACAATATTATTATAATATAGCGCTAATGCAATACAGTATAATATAATACAGTGTGTCAAACGCACCCTAAGATAACTCATATTCAATTGAGATATAGAAAGGATTAGAAAGCATGAAAAGAAAGATAAAAGTTGAATTTTCATTCTTTATAATCAATAAAAATAAGAAATATTTATTGCTATTGGCAAAAATTGATCATTAAATCATTTGATTGTATCGAAAACTTACCAAATAAGCTTATTATCTTTGAAAGACCACCATCCAATAATTATAATAAAATCAACTTAAAAACAAAAGACTAAGCACAATCAATAGTAGATCGAATCCAATTGATTGATTTGTATAAATTGCTCTTATTTTATTTTTTATTTTTAAATAAATCCTCTTATTATCTTTGAAAATTCAAAAATATAAAATTATCTATGAAATTATATATAAAAAAAAGAATGAGAAGAAGAAACCAGTTTAAAAAAAGAAGAAGAAGAAGAAGCGTGGAGGAGAAAAAGATAACCAAGATAAAAATTTAAACTATGGAAAACAAGAGAGAAAATAATAAATAATTTTTAAATTAGGGCTTATATGTTAAAATTTCAAAACTTGTCATTTTTATTATTTTCAGAAAATAAGGATTGTTGTGTAATAGAGTATAATTGTAGTACGGTGCCACCGTTGCAAGATAGTTTTATTTAATAATTGTTTATGATTATTTTCTCACTATAACAGAAATTTGTATATGTCGATATATATGTAGTTCAAATTTTAAATTTTAGATGTGCAATAACTTTTGCAATTTTTTTTAATCTCGTAATTAACAATGTTTAATTACCTCCAAGTACTAAGAGTTATTTGACTAAATTTAAATAAAATTAAATTTTTGCAAGAGATAAATACAAAAATCTAACTCTTATATATACAAATTTACAAAGCTTTTCTACAATTGACCAACCATTCAGGGGATATCTTTTAGTAGCTAGTAGCTACCAACAAATTGCATAAGTGACTTTTTTTGTCATTTTAAATTCTTTTTTTGGAATGAAGATATTTGTATTCTAAAAATTATTTTCAATAATCTATTAACTTGAACACTTATCTATTAAATTTGAAAAATTATATTTTACTTTATACACTCTTTCAAATGTCAAAAAAATCCTTACTTAAACTACTTAAATTAATTATTTTTATTTACTCTGCACGCTTATAAAAATACTCAACTCACCTATATAAAATACAATAAAAAGTTGAAGCACTCAAAATTGTTATGGATAAGTTTATACTTTAATAATTCATTTAAAATAATTCATCTAATATCTTGTAGATAAGTAGGAGTATAATTTCTGCATGTTTTCTTTCAAAGTAATTCTGGAGGTATTAATAATGAATACTTCACTTATTTAATTAATGCCAAGACTGCAACTTACAACAATAGAAGATAAATAAAACATGGATGGTAGTTTTCTCGATCAACTTGGTTGGCGTACAATTTCACTTAAAAGAATTTTTTAACTCTAACTTAAAGGATGATGATTGATGACGTGTACAATAATATTAAATTTTTCTTTTTCTTTTTGAATGATGTGTTAGATTGGTGATTAAAGTAATTATATTATACTTATTAATAATACATTATCTTTAACAATATGTAAACTATATCATGAATATTTTTATAATAAATAATTTTATAAGAATAAGTATTTAGAGTAACTTTTAAAATGTAAATGGGAAATTTACAAAAATAACCATAAAACTTTTGCTATTTTCACAATTAACCCTCTCAACTTTTTTCTATCAACATTAGCCAAACACACGCTTCTCTCCCCAAATTACCCTTCCTTCTTTCCCCAAATTACCCTTCCTTCTTTACAAACCAAAAGCAACTTCATTTCTCCCATTTCGTTAAACCAAAGGCAGTTTTCCACTCTTGAATCATCAACCAACGGCGACGGTAAAAGGCAACGATAAAAGTGAAATCCGACAATAATCTATGCGGATTCAACACTAATTGGCATCACATAGTGGTATGAGTTATTTTCTCAACTTGCTCGAGAGTTTCAGTGAACTGCGAGTCGGGGTGAATCTGGCGACAAGCTGTCTGTCGCACGAAGCTTCGAGCGACAGGCAGCCCTTATTTTCTCCTTTTCCTCTCTCAGTGCAGTCTCCTAGTCATCCTTATGACCTTATCATCCTCCTCTGCCTTCCCGCCTGCTAATGAACTGCGACTAGAGACATCTGCTTACTCCAGTAATCAATTATTGACGCCCTAATTCCCAGATCTTCGTCGTTCAATATATCTCCTATTGGTTGCCAAAGGAAAAAAAGAAACAAATGAAATTGAAGTCTAATGTTATCTTATGACACCCCCAAATTATTACAGAAGTCTTGGCGTCCGATGGAATGAGCCATTTTACAACTATTCATACTTTTAACTCAATGAGGGT
Organism: Citrus x clementina; assembly: GCF_000493195.1. Classification (NCBI taxonomy): domain Eukaryota; kingdom Viridiplantae; phylum Streptophyta; class Magnoliopsida; order Sapindales; family Rutaceae; genus Citrus; species Citrus x clementina. The sequence continues at coordinate 24,351,209 of NW_006262688.1, forward strand.
CAAAATATTGCTTCTTTTACATGCAAAGAAACAAAACAAAAGATTCAAAATTTTCTTCTTTTTCAACACAACCTTCATTCATCGAGCGCATGGAAGTAAAATGAATATGGAAACTGCCGATTCCACATGTTTAAGTTAATTGAAGTTATACCCTTTCTCACCCCAATAAAATAAAAAATAAAATTATTGTGCACCTATATAAAATATTACACAACTTGTGCAGCTGGACGAGTTTAATTGGAAGCATTATGGGAACGGGCATGGGCATGGGCAGGGGCAGTGTATTTTGAGTGAGAGAGAAGAAAAAGACTAAGAGAGGGCGCAAATAGGGTATATATTTGGCTCTGTTGAGGAACATATTTGCAGTTTGAACAGATTATGCCAAGTTCTTTCCCTTAAGATGGGTTGCTTCACGCTAGCCGCTGACGATGGGAGGTTCTTCGGTTTGGGAGAGATGGGAGAAAGAGAGATTGTTGGGGGAGAGACGAGAGAGAGGGGTATTTTAGTCTCAAAGGCTTTTTTATGGCTAATGTTGATAGAAGTTTATTTGGAGGGTTAAGATGGAAAAAGCCAAAATTTTTATGGCTATTGGTGTAAATTTCCTAATGTAAATAGCCCCACTCCTTTCTCGATGTTATAACAGTAATTATCGTCTTTAAAGAATTTATTGATCAATCAATATTTATGATGAATGATGTAAAAATTTCCAATTTGATGATCTTCGCTTGGATTATTGGAAGCGTTCATATTCTCACTTAAAAAGATGTTACATTCTTAGGTTGAGATCTTGTTTTGGTTTCAATGTTTTTAAGTCACACACGGAAAATTAATCCCATATTCTAACTGTAAAAAAATTCTATTAATTTCTAAAGGGGACAAAGTAAAATTAAACTACCATTGATTCAAAGGAGAGTTTGTGCACACAATAAAGATATGAAGTTGCCTCTCATAGCTTGCATTGGGCTAATAGCCCACATAGAGTTGGTGCTCCTAAACTTTGCTTTAGGAGTTGGGGCGACCTGGTGAGTGTTCTGATTAAAAATGGAGCCAATCTCTGTTGGTGCTAATAATAATCCTGGTAAATTTTCTTTGATATTAGTTTTGATTCGTCATTAAGGCTAATGTTTAGTTCTTATTAATTAGCTTAAGCTGATTTCTTTAACGTAAAGTATCATAGTTACAGTTTTATGTTGAAACCCCCAATGAATTCACTTTATCTCAATCTATCCTTTTAAATACTGATGTTTGGCCTCATCGTAACTGTGTATGATAAAAATTAATTTAACCATTTCGGAAAGTAAATATAGAGAAGTTGGAGTTATTTTCTCTATCAAATTAACCATAATATATCACATACCAAAGTGACAAAGCGATAGCTCTTGATTCAAGGGAAGATTTTATTATCCTAATTCACAAACACAATGGAAAACGAAACATTCATCAAAATTTAGAAATGGTCCCCTCCCAGTATTAGTAACTCACAGCTCAAACATTCCTTAAGTTAATTACACAACCCAACACTTGTCGGATTTCTTGGTCTCAATTCTTATTTCAAGACAAATGCTTCTTCAAGAGTGAAAACATTTTAATGGAAACAAATTAACAAATGATATTATATAAGTTTGTTTCCAATGTCTTGTAGTCGAATTGTTGAGCAAAAGGCAATCTAGTTAGGGTTTCATGCGGCACTGCTTTACTAGCACAACTTGCCGACGAGCGGCACCATCCTCTTTGCACCATTATATAATTTATATTTCACTTGTTTCTTTTAAGAAAGCAAAAGTTTAATATTTACTAGCACCACCAACCCCTGTAGATGAATTAAAAATATTATAAGAATTCGTATAGAAGTATTCTTAACATCGTTAAGTTTTTACTGTATTTAAAAAATATTGGATGCAAAAAGTTTTTTAAGTGACAATGAAGCCATATTGAAAGGTCATTATAATTGTAATTAACCCACTAAAAGAATTCAACTTTTATGTGGAAACAAAAGGTCATTTTGGGATTTGAAAAAAAATATATGGTTGTGGCATTGTGAGTCAATATTAATAAATAATCTGCTTTGGGGGCACTCCATATGCAATAGCCAACAGTCACCATGAGTTCTGTTACATGTAAGTTTACCTCGATCTTAACTGACTTTCTCGATACGCTTTAAGATAAACGTGTCCATCTCTTGCACGTTGAATCACTTGTTTTTAAACCCAATGGTTACATGAGATAAAGACAAATAACATAATATGGTGTCACAGTTACAACATAGACGGGCCTTGCTTTGAGATACAATTCTTGATTATTTGAGCTTTGGTTATTTTAAATGTCATCCTGATTCTTATGGTATTTATATAGGTGAAAGTGTAAAATAATGTTAAAAATTTTCAATTGAAAATTTGGGAGAGATTGAAAACACACACGATATATAGATATCAAAAATTGAGGCGACCTCTGCTTTTGCTTTGATTAATAATTGCAGCGGTTAATCCAATGGGTGGGGCAAGAAAAGCACTTTTGGTAGGTAGAATAAAGGAACAAAGTGATGGCCTATAGACCATAGCTAATAAAAGCACTTCTTGAAAGCCATCATTTGAGGCGCTAACTGGAAACACAAAAGCATGAATCACGACTTCTTCTGCCCTTGGGTAGGCCGAGTGCCAGCAAGCATGAATCACGACCTCTTCTTTGCAAATTTACTAATCGGGGAGATTGTCAATTTTCTCCTACAGTAATTAATATATATTATTTTTTTATTATTTTTATAATAACCAAAAACTTTTTTAATAGCATAAATTTATAATATTATTCTTATTTTCAACTACTCTTTTATTTATATTTATTATAAATTAAATAAATAGCATGAATATAAATTAAATAAAAAATTAAGTATTAAAAATAAGAAATATATATTTTGATATGAGAAAAAAATTAATAATAAAATTTTTTTCTTGTACTTATTTATTTTGTGTAAATTTTCTTATAATAAATATATAAGAAAGTTATTATAAAATGATAAAAAAAATTATAATAAGAAAATTTGAATGACAAATAAAAATTTATTATAAGATAAATAATAAAATATTTTGCCTATACTTTTTAAATTTAATTTTAAAATATTAAAAAATGTTTATTATAAGAAAATGTTCACAAAATAAATAATTACAAAAAAAATTATTATTAATTTTTTTGCTCATATCAAAACATATATTTATTGTTTTTAATACTTAATTTTTTATTTAGTTTTTATTCATGTAATTTATTTAATTTATAATAAATGTAAATAAAAGAGTAATTAAAAATAAGAGTAATATTGTAAACTTATGTTGTTAGGGGGGTTTTTGGCCATTATAAAAACAGAAAGGGGGTAAATAGTATGTTAATTACTATAGGGGAGAAAGTGGCAATCCCCCTTACTAATTGTATGTTTACAGTATTCTTTTTTATTAATTAACTTGAAAAGTACTTGAAATTTTGTAACCATTGTGTATCAGTTTAATTAATTTTGAAAACACAAAAATTAAAGCATTTGATAAATACTAAAGTAATAATGTTATGGCATCTCAAATAGATCTGAAATGTTATAAATTTTAAAGATTAGATTTCTTTTCCCTTTGTCCGTGATTGAAATTTTGTTTTTGTGATCTCTTGATATATCAATTTTGATTGGTATGAATCATTTTACAGGCAAATAGAATATACTAGCTGTAATAAGATATTGTTGCGCTTGCTTCTTTCATAATTACAAAACTAACTAATAATGAACAATTTTTCGTTTCATGTTTGCTATAAAATAATTAGGAGGAAAAGTTTGCTATAAAATAATTAGTGGGAAAATAATCTCCTTTGTTTTCTTATCAGTACTAACAAACCTAACTTATAATCATTAACATGAGTTATTACAATGAATTTAACATCTGATGCAATCTTCAGATTCATTAACTAATTAATAGGAATATTTTGATAGTGAGAGTCGAAGTCATTGATATATCTGGATTATATATATTAATTAATCTCTGGCAATCATTTTTTTTTAAATGTAGAGGATTTGGGGTTTACAAATTTCAATGCTGTAAAAAGCTTCTACATCATTGTAAATTACTGAAAAATCAGTTTGTAGTGTTGTAAAATTGTGTGTGTGTATATATATATATATATATTTTTTTTTTTTTCCTTTACAACAATTTTTAACTGACAATAAAATTAGTGGTTTTGCTTTTCCTCTATCTATAGCCTTTGGTTTTTTTTGTTGGTCATCTCCTAGCTAGCTAACATATTTTAGGAAATTAATTAGAAACACATGTGCAATATACCAGAACTCTCTTGAGAGATCATGTAAAGTTTTGATGTCACTGAAAAAAAACTACCGAAAGTTTTGACTGCTTAAAAAAGCTAGCAGCTGCTTGCTCTAAAGAATTAATATCATCTTTGTTGATGCTGCATTGCAAACACATGAGGTTTCAATGATAATTTTCAAGCTAGTGCCACGAAAACGTGAGCGACAAAGTACCAGCTCACTTTCTGCAGAGAAAAAGCAGCAGGGCTTGTGAGTAATTTAATTATATTATTCGAAATAGTAAATAAAGATGGTGAGTGACTGAGTGAGAGCTAGAGTGATCTCAGAAAAAATATTTCAGATAGTTAGGGTTGTCATCAGGTTTCTTGGGGTTTGCAGCGGGGAAAAATATTGGCAGAAGGCCAAAAATAATAACATAAAATATTTCAGTACTGACTAGGTTTTTTTTTCCTTGGGTTGGGGGGTCATTGAAGGGGGTCATTGAAGTTGGATGGGAAGTGGCATGTGTGAGCAGAGAGCACAGGTGTCTGCACATGGCTGCTCTGATTTCCAAGCTTTGAGAAAACCAGAGAGGTTTTGGGTTTTTCAAGAGAATCAAGTCACAGAAAGAACACCATCTGATTGGTTCACAAAAAGATTACATAACCCCAGTACTTAAGGTGAAGGAGCAATGCCCATATCGCCATTGCCATGCCTGCTGCTTGGGAAACTGTGTGTGAGTACTCTTGAGTCTCGAGTCTGAATTCGTGATGGCAGAAACAACCTTCCCCCATTAGTAGTTTTCTTTCACTGCAGGTTGACTACTTCTTCGAGCTTAGTCGTCACCTGATATGTTGTTTATTATTCACAACTTCTGTACTTTACCAGTTCAGGTACTATCTATTCCTCAAATCTCACACGGTTGTTTCTCTTCTTCATCCCTTTTTTAGTATCCTTATTTATATCATCTGCACATTGGGGTCAAATCTCACATGTACCTTTCCTTTTCGCAAGAAAATCACTGGAAATTGTCATTTTTTTTTTCCTTCTCATGTTTTCAAGGTTCTAGATATTTCACATTTGTTTTGGGTCGTCCCTCCGGAACAAAATTCCTGGCTCCATCACTGATCATCAAGTTATAACCTTTTCATTGATCTATAATTAAGTTTCCAATAATTAAAATCCATTTTGTTCATCTTCAACTTCAACAACGGGCACAAATAATTTAACGCCCTTTCTGTAAACTACTAATAATAACAGCTCAAAGAGCTAAGCTAGCTTAGGTTTTCTTAATTTATTAGTCCATGAAGTTGCAAAACACTACAGCTGAGCATCAAATGGCTTCCCCCTTGATTGCTGCTGCTCTTATTATTTCTCTAATTTTTTCTTTTATCTTTGGCTTCGGGTTCTCATCAGTCTTCGTTACATCTTTACTTTTGATTGTATCTACTCTTCTCTTTACATTATTCACAAAGCAAAAGCCAGTCACAGATCAAGAGACTATTCATCAGGAAACAAGTTCAATGCAACAACAGCCAGATGAAACTGAAGCAGTGAAGCCACAGAATGAGAAGGTGCAAGAACTGCGAGAAGCTGATGATGAAGAGCAACAGATTCAACAAGACTACTCAATTAAAACATCATCACAAGATTTTCTCTCAGAAAGTGATCAGAGCCTGAATCACTTGTCAAGTAGTGAAGAATCGGAAGTGGAGTGGCCTTTTAGAGACATTGTGTACCAAAGCCCTGATTGCTCTGATGCGTCGATTTCTGATGAGGAAACCGATCTCATTGAAATCTCACTTCCAAGTGGGCATTCTGTTGGTCATTATAATAAAGAAGAAGCTCCCAATAATAAGTTTCATTTGCCAGTGCCAGATTTCTCGACCCCGTCGATACATCTCAAGCAACATGGTTTAATGGAGCTATTAGCAGCTGAGATTATTGACATGAATGAGGAAGATAACTTGATCGAAATTGACATTTCCATGGGCTCCATCAAGTGTCCAAGGTTTGAAATTGAAGCATGAAATTAATGATTTTTAATTTTCTTAATTTTACAATTTACAATTACTTTTTGTTTTTTTAATCCTTCTGGGCTTTGTTTCTAATTAATTATGCTGTCAATCTTGAGCTCAAAAACTTTGGATACCCCATTAAAGAACTTGTACCGTGGACCTTTTCTTTGTTTGTCAATTGATGCACATTAAAGTGTGAAGGAGTCATGCATGTATAGCCAATTGATGGAATTCCACTTACTTGCTTTACTTACTTTTATTTCGAATTGACGGATCCTTTTTATTTATTTATTTTTCTCTATTTCACATCACATTGTGCTGCAATCAAATTAATGCTTGACATTTCGTGGGTCCTTGGAGAACTCTGAGCCAAGATTACCCTATATCATATGAAATATTTCCCACACATTGTAAGCAGATCAGATCACTTTGGATATGAAAAAACTCGGTGTGATAATTGAGAAATGTAGTGTAATTATATTTTTTACTTTTTAACCAATTGCAAAACTTTTCGATATTGCCTGGTTGTAAGCTTGTAATAAGCAGATAATCTGTCGATTGCTCTTTGAACTTATAATTTGTTACGTGATGTGATGTGACCTATCACTATATTCTTTCTTAAATTCGAAGAATTATCTGTTGCCGCATATGTTGAAGAAAGTTGACAAAAGTTTTAAAGCAGATTTTGTCCTTGACGAAGATAATGTTCATAGAATCAACCCAGAAACACTTTACAATGACACCTCCTGTCCGGGAAGATCCTGAAAATAACAATAATTAGATGATCATTCATCTACAGGTATGTAGTTCTTCGTCAGTAATCTTCACTGATTCATATTTAGTGATTCTGAGATATTTTCGTTGCAGTTTTGTTTATTCCTCGTTCCAATCTCTTATTCTTCGTTTACAATTCGTGAGTTCGTGTCATTTCTTTTACCCCTTGATATGGGTAATAGTTTTTTTTTTTTTTTGTATTATTGTTACTTATGCATTTAAAAAGTATTATGCAATATTAATTTAAAAAATATAAGGATAAAATTATTATTAATGACAAAAGACTTATTATTAGTAAGAGAAATTATCCACGTCCATCTATTTATTTTACTTTTTTCAAAAATACACAAACACTCTTTTTTTTAGCGTGCCACCTGAAGTTTGCCTTTTATTGCACTCGTCCACTTCCGTTTGATTTTCGTTAGTGGATTTAATAGAATGTTAATGAAATAACATTTTTACCCCTCAAAGTAAAATTACAATTTAATCCAAAATAAATGAAAATTGGAGATAAATTGGAGGAATTTAAGTTTTTTCAAGCAACAGAGTTATCCACAAAGGTGGATACTAGAAATTGGAGGAAAATAGTGTTTGTTGCTTGTTTATTTAGAAAATTTGTATTTATTTTTTCTCTTTCAATTAAGTTAAACAACATCAGTTTTCTTTCTTTCTTTTTTTAATTTTCAAATCGCGTTAAATGACGTCGTTTTACTCTTTTTTTTTTTAAAAAAAAAAGCATAATACAACATAATTTTAGGTATTTGAATAAAATGTCCATTTTACTCCTCTGACGTTAGCAACGTTCTAACAACGGTTAGACGGAAGTGAACGAGTATAATAAAAAGTAAATTTCAGGTGGCGCGTTGAAAAAGAAGTGTTTGTATATTTTTTTAAAAGACAAAACAAACAGGTGGACGATGGATAATTTCTCTATTCATAATGTAAAAGTACAACAAATATAACACATATAGCATCTCTCTATATATATGTAAATATATGTATGTATGCATGTATATTATACACGCAGCATATAGACCTTGCTATGTGTATATATATCGATCATTCGTCACCTGGGGGCAAAGTAAAACACATTAATTTGACGAAGAGGTTTCTTCCCATGCAGAGTCGCAGCTACAAGAAGAAGTCAAACAAGATATTTGATTCTTCCAAAGAGACACATATATACAATGCTAAGAATTTGTTTCCAAATTTCTAACTTGCACGCAATCAAGCTAATAAGATCAACACATTTATTTATTTTTTCTCCCTCTTTTAAATCTATCTATGAGTAATGATACTTTCATATGACATTACACACAAAATTACACGAAATCATTAAAAATAAAAAATATTTTGATAAAAAAATTAATTCATATTCTCGTTCTATTTATCATATGCAATTTTTTATAAATATGATATATAAAAAACATTTTCCTTTATATATTGACTTGGGAATACGAGAAGATATATGGCCATTGGATTCCTTTTGATTTGTAAATGTGCAATAGGGGGGCACTAAATGATACAAAGAAACAGTATGGGGTAATTGAATATTGAGATTATCTATACAGGTGATGGTCAAACTTCTGATCTTTCCAGAATCCATTAATAAAGTTGCGAAAAATCTAGCTAGCTAGCTTCATGGTGCCAGATTTTCCTGCTTCTCACTTAATTTTCTTTTCTTTTTTTTTTCTTTTTTGAAAGGTAAGGATTTCATTAAACGAAACCAATCAAATACCACTCATTTTTCATACTTATAAATAATAAATGTCTCTGTCCACAATGTCTGTCAAATTCAACATAAAGTTATAGGATAAAACTGTGGTGCAACTGTGGTACCGTGCTATAGTTGCACCCAATCGTTGAATTCTCACTTATTCAAGTGGACTCCACTCATTTGAGTGGATCCAACAGCTGGTGCAACTGTGGTACGGTACCACAATTACACTGTAGCCTGACCCAAAGTTATAAGTGTAAACAATCTAAAAAATATATTGTAATAAAAGAATGAGAAAATCTTAGCGAGAAAATTTTATGTGACATTGACATTATGATCATTACATATTGGCGTAAAATTTGATGAGGGTTGATATAATGTATCATATTGTGCGTGATAAATAATGATTCGGAGACTATTGGGTCCATAGCAAAGAGTTTGGAATTATAACTTGCCACACGCGTCATTACACACTAGATCAAAATTTTTATTTAGATAATTTTTTAATAAGACAGTCCGATAAAAATCATGACGCATATTTTAATTTTTCTCAAATAATATAATGGCTATTATGATTGGTCAATTTCAAAATAAATGTGTGCATCGCAAAGTTTTAATTTGTTGGATAAAAATAGTATAATACACTTACCTCACCTAAAACATATATGGGAAATTACTAGTTTTCTCTTACTGAAATTTAATATATATCATTTACTCCTTATTATTTTTTATAACACTTATAACCTCTTGCCACCATAATTTTACAATCTTACCCTAATTTTCAAATATAATTTTATTCATAATTATTATAAATTAAATAAGTCATATAAATTAAATCAAAATAAAAAAATGTAAATATTAAAAATAAGAAATAGAAGTTTTGCGAATAAAAAAATTATTTTTCAGGTACTTTTTGTTATTTTTAGATTTTTTTATAATAAATATATATTTTACATTATCAATATCAAATATTAAGTAAATAACTCATTTATCTCTCTTTTCCCTTAAAATTTTTATATCAGGAGAGTTATTGGATATTATTATGAAAATAATAAAGAGATAATTAGCGATATATATTAATTTTAATAATAAAATTGACAACCTCCAAGTACATTTTAAGTCTTATTTCTTTTCTTTTCTTTTTTTAGATAAATCTTAAAGTAGGTAAATTATATTGAATGATAAAGAAGGTATGTATTTCGATCTTCTTTCTTACTCTCACTACCTTTATGCTCGAAAGTTTTATTAAAGTACATCCATTTTCTTTCCCAAAAAAAAAAAAGAATAAAGAAAAAAAAATGAAACAAAGAAGAAAGAGAGAAAAGTACACCCATATTATCCACACTTTTATTGAGAACGCTTTGGATAATTAGAATAGCGGGAGATTTTTTTTTTCTTTTGATAATGGAAGAGCTATTGTGGTACTTTAGCTGGGAAGAAGTATTTTAAAATGGGTTTTATAAAGTTATAATTAATGTAATTCATGATTCATTTGAAACATATAAAAATAAGTAGTATGATAATAGAATCAATCTAATTTTTTGGGTATATTATAAGTTACATTAATTATAATTTGGTAAAACTCATTTTAAAAGTGTTTACACTTTGGATTGAAGGGAGAATCCTAGGATTGAGAGCGAAAATCCTAGGATTGAAAGTGTGGAGTGAGAGTGAGAGTGTGTTGTTTACTTACACTGGAACGGAAGCATTGAATGAATATTAGAATCCAATTTATGTGTTTACTTTGTCTTGAATTGTGAGTAAATAGTTTCTAATTACAAATTTACCCTTATTTAAAGAATTATATCTTTTAATTACAAAGTTAATAAAAAATATATTTGATAAATAAAATTTTATTTTATTATATTTGTAAATTTATAATAGTTATTAATATTCTTAACTATGTACATCACAATTTTTTAATTAATTTTAATTATGTAAATTAAAAATTATTGATAATGACAATATAAATGAAACATTTTTACTATTAACATAGTATGGAATTAATATTTTCTCAGAATAAACTATTTATTATTATTAATTATTAATATTAAATAAATATAATACTATTATTTTTAAATAAATATAATAATATTATATTTTCAAATAAAGATAGTATATAGTAATAATATTAATTCTCTATTAATATAATAATATTATTTTTAAGTAATTTTAGCTTAGAATCAATGTAAATTATTATTTAGTTAAATATAATAATATTATTTAAATAAATATAATATTATTTAATTTATTAGATATTAAATTTAATAAAAAGAGGATAGAAAATGAAGAGGTGGGAGTGAATTTCACTCCCTACTCTAAAAATCAGTGGGGCTCATAGAGTGAGATTCATATTTCTCCCTTAAAATATTGAAGTAAACATTGAAATGAGAAAAATTCACACTCCTCACTCTTACTTCAAAAAGTAAACACAATATAAATATCTGGTAGTCAGTATTAATAAGAAAATAAAAATAAAAATCTACAAAGGACAAATGTGTCAAACAAAAATAAGAGTTAAAATACTTTAGGCTCTACGGGTGAGTGTAAGTGTGTGTCGACATGGCTTTGGATGCCATGCTAATATCCATTATAAAATATCTCGCGCTACGCCACGTGTATAAAAAGATGAGATATGGATGACGAAAAGCTGATTAAACGGCGCCAGCTCGACTCCACTGGCTTCTAGCCGCAGGAGCCGCCATAAGATTCTACAACAACAAACTCACCCAACTTCTCCCACCACGTGTATGCATCTTACCCGCCCATTCACCGACCCCACTACCAATCCAACAATCCAAAGGTTCCCACGTATTCCTCTCTTATCGACAAACAAACGGCCTAAAATTATCCACGTGTCGGGTCCGATGCATTATTACCCCCTTAATCCAACGGACCCAACATCCTCCCTCTCCCTCCCTTCCGCAAGGAGAAGAGGAAAAAAAAAAAAAAAGGCCACCACCTTCAGCCTTCAGGCTTCATCCTGCCTAGCATACCATCAACTTCCCATTTTACCCCTCTTGTTTTCTCATAATTCTCAATTCCCCACTCTCCTGAAAAATCCAGTCTTTATTATCTGACAAAATCAAAATTCGATCTTTCGATCTGGGTATTTTGAGAATTTTTTCTTTTTAAATATTGTGATGGCTGATTCGGACAACGATTCTGGGGGGCAAAACAACAGCAACGCAAACAGCGAGCTGTCGGCGAGAGAACAGGATAGGTTCTTGCCGATAGCTAATGTAAGCAGGATAATGAAGAAGGCTTTGCCAGCGAATGCGAAGATATCAAAGGACGCTAAAGAGACAGTGCAAGAGTGTGTGTCGGAGTTTATAAGTTTCATAACTGGCGAAGCTTCTGACAAGTGTCAGCGCGAGAAGCGGAAGACGATCAACGGTGATGATTTGTTGTGGGCCATGACGACTTTAGGCTTCGAAGAGTACGTGGAACCCTTGAAGGTCTATTTGCAAAAGTATAGGGAGATGGAGGGAGAGAAGACTTCCATGGGGAGGGAGAAGGACGGCGGTGGTAGCGGAGGCGGCGCTGGATCAGCCGGTGGCGGAGCAGCGGCTGGTGGTGGGGCCAGTGGTGGCGGCGGTGCTGGCGGGGGTTACAATGGAGGGATGTACGGTGGGATGATGATGATGGGACATCAAGGACACGTTTATGGCTCTGGTGGATTTCATCATCATCATCATCATCAGATGGGTGCTGGAAAGAGTGGGTCCCCCGCTGCATCAGCTTCTGCCTCCGCCAGAGGCGGCGGTGGCAGCAGTGGAGCTATTAGGTCAAGGTAGGTCTATTTTGGAGCATCAGGTTCTGGGACTTATATAGCTTAATTTAGATAGACCTTAAATTGTTACATCATATTATAATTATATATGAACATGATTAGGTAATTCTTTTTTTTCCTATGTTTATTTATGTGAGTTGTGGGTGAAGAATTATATATATATATATATATATATAGTTAAGTACTAATTGAGGGGAGTGAGATTCTATGTTCCATTCATAGCCTCTTGATGTAATTGTTGTTGTATGATATATGAAAGGGGTTTTTAGCTATGTGCATGGAAGTTGTAAATTTTGTGGAAAGATAGATGAGCTGATGATAGCTTTGCTTTGAGAGAGGTCTGACAAGTGACAAATGTCTAAGAAAGGCACTGACTTAGGTCGAGGACATGTTTAATTTTTTTTTTAGGAAAGGACTCCTCTAGTTCCGCCATTTGTCCAAAGCTCATTCTCAATGTTTAGTTGTTCTTTTTACCAAATGGAGAAGGACACTGAAAGCGTAATATTAACTTTCAGCTTTCCATTGTAGATTTGCTGCTGCAGCTTTGTGTACTTTGTTTCATGATGTCATTTTTGAGCTCATGTTTTTGCTTTCCTTCGAGCACCGTAACAATATTTAGAGGGTCGGATCAGGTTACCGACAAGCTACGTGGCAGCTTTTTATTGGATAAGTTGTAGATCCTTGACCAATGAAAAGTTACCATGTGGCGCACAACGTCGTGCACTTGATCGCTCTCTGTATTTATTTAAAAGTAGTCAACAATATTTCACGATCATAAATGGTATCAACACATCATGGCATTCTATTCTCTGAGGACATCCTCATAAAAAAGTACAAATTTTAATGCATTAGCGGTTTTTTTTTTTTTTTTGTCTGTTAATAGTATTTTTATTTTATTAAAAAATATGTTTTTATTAGATAAAAATTATATATATATCTACATCATGAATTGATTATTTTTAAATTTTTATTTTTTAAAATTTTAAAATTATTTATATTTTTTTCAGAAAATAAGATAAAAATGGGGATGAATTGATGATTTTTTTTTGGGTTTTTTTAACAAAAAATAAGAGTAAATTGAGAATTTTAAAAATAATAGGCTGATTTGAAAATATTTAATTCACAAGGAGAAAATTCAAAATTAAAACTATGTCTAAATGTTAAATTATAACAATTGAACTTTCTATATGAAGAAAAATCATTACTCGCAAGATTTTTAAGGCTGTTTTCGTCACAATTTTCATACCCTATTATAGAATAACAAAAGATTCTTGAAATTTACAAATCTGCATGCATGGCATGCACTCAAAACATATTTTGCATTGTTTCTGAATACTGAGCATCAAAGATCATGAGTAGAGTTTTGCCTTCTGTTCTACAATTTTTTTCCCCTTTTTGTTAGAAAAGAGAAATGAGGCAAAGTACAAGCTGCACGCAGTTAAATTTTTTTTTTTGGCCCATGTATTGTCGAGTATTTTGAGGAAGTCTTTTAATTTTTACTTTTATTAAATTAATGTATAAATTAAAAGACAAAAGAACACACATTTTTAATATATTATATTTATTTTCTAGTGTATTAAAATTTATATTTTTTGTTTTTATTTAAACTAAGGATAAATTAAAAAATTAACACATAATTTAATATAGTGTATTAATTTTGTAGTGTATTAAAGTTTATATTTTTTTTATCTTTTAACTTGTCTCTTACTTTTAACAAAATAAAAGATTTTCTTAATATAAAATTAAATCATAAATTACTCTAATTTATATTTGTGATAATTTTAAATTTAATAACTAGTGAAAATCCAGCATAATTCTATTAAATGATGACATCACTACCATTCAAGTCTGACTTCATTTTTAGAAAATAAAATAAGCTTAGTGGATATTTTTATAGTCGTATTGCAAAAGAATCTAGTCATAGGAAGTTTTAACATTGCTGATGGGAATCTTAAATCCTGCTGTTTATCACGTAAATTATTTCTGCCCACCCAAATTTTGTGAGATTTCGATTCAGTTTTCCTCCCACAAATATTATTTTAGCAAAATCATTTTGAGGGACAGAAAAAAAGAAAGCCTTTAGGGCAAATATTTCAAGCTCTTACATGGAATGTAATAATTTAATGAAAAAAAATTGAGATCTATTTTTTTATTGGGAAACTTAAATCTTGTCAAAAGACAAGAAATGAACCGAGGTTAATTGATTGACTGAAATATACATTAGTCAATTGACACTAACGTGTGGGGGTTTAATATTTCAACATTAGTTAAACCAATACACACGTTTTTGGCTAATTGCTCAATATACATATATACATATACACACTCCTTCTCTAGTACGGGCATCCTAATTATTTTTTCTTTTATGCACACTCCTTCTCTAGTACGGGCATCCTAATTATTTTTTCTTTTATGCAAACACGTAGTTAAATCATATGGTTCAGTAGAATTAGTTTTTAATGATATTAAATCGCATGATTTTATAAAATATTAAAAATTAAATCTATTAAGCCGCACAATTTAATAGTGTGTCTGCATTAAAAAAATGAGGACACCTCCATCTTAGAATTTCTAATCTAATTCAGGATCCTGAACTTTATTTAAGTTCGAGACAGTTATTAAATTATATAATTTAATAGCTTAAACCATTAGAAATGTTCTAATTTAGAATTATAAAGTGTGGGGACGTCCAAGAAAACGCATAAACAGTGTGGTTTAAGTGCTCTAAATTGTAAGTCTCTGAAACTCCGCAATTTTAAAGCTTTCTCAGACTTTTCCCGCACTTTAAGATCTCGGATCAGAAAACTACTATATATATATATTTTTTTTTTTTTAATGAGGACACCTTTACTCTAACAAAGTGAGGATATCACTAAAATATTAAAAAAAATACATATTTTGATATACTAGAAATTATATTTTTTTATTTGTATTAGTATATTGAAATATGTGTTTTTTTATCAATTAGTGTATGTGTATGTATATGTATATGCATGTGTGTGTGTGTGTAATGTTGCTATGGTCTAACATCCTAGACTTTATTAAAATCCAGAAAAGTTATTAAATCATGTGGTTTAATAATATAATGTCATTACACTATTAACCATGTGATTTAATAACTTTCATAATCATTACACTACTAAACCGCACAGTTTAATAGTTTTTCCAAACTTTAATAAATTCAAGATATATATGTGTGTGTGTGTATTATATATATACTAGTTCAATCTAATGGCTAAGGTAATTGCTTATATGACATTAGCACTTTATTAAGTATATAACTCAAAAAACAAAAAGGCTGAGGTGGCATATTAAAATTAAAAAAAGAAAAAGATAGAATCCTAACTCTTGATGTACTTCCTTTCTTAATGGGATTATATCAGCAAAAACTTTTGTTTCAACAACTTCCCACTAAAAGAAAATGATAATAAACGACTGACACTTTATGATAAAAATTACTATATCATAAAAGTATGATAGAGTTGTGGTAAAATTATTTTCTATTAAATGATTAATGATGTACTTGTAATATAATTTGTGTCTATCAAGAATTTATGAAAGGATAGTGATAGAAATATACTCTATCAAAGACTTTGTGATAAAATTTTAATATTGACCATGTTTGATCAAATTTTAAATTAATATTTTATTAAAAGAAAAGTAAAATGGCCCATTTTAGACTGACAAATAATTTTAAAAAAATAGATGTAAATGATAAAATCAAAAAAGGTTGATTAAACTACAACCTAAAATTTTCTTAAATCTTCGAACTCACTTATGGTGCGTTTATTAAATTAGAATCGAATGGGCTGAAATCCAAATAGGCGGGAATGAGAATGGGCTTGAATGAGGATGAATAATAGAAATTAGAATAAGTTGTTTATTTGAACTGTAGGAATTGAAATCCGAATGAGTTGGATTGCCATTAATGTGTTTACTTTATCTTAGAATCGGAATTGGAATGAGTTACATTTTAACAAATTACTTAAATGTACTTAATGAATGATTGTCATAATTATTATTTTGTATTTTAATAATTTTGATAATTTATTAAAAATTATTATTAACGATAATTTTTGTTAAGTAATATTTAATATATTAACTAATTGTAAATTTTTTTTATCATTAATAATAACAATAATAATAATTAACATTAATATATTAATTAATTAATAATTATCATCATCATTGTTGACGCAGATTTTTGGTTAACTAGAGAATTTAATTTAGGTGGGGGTGTTATAATAAAAAGACATAGAGAATTAACATAATTCGGCCTTCATTTTACATCTAAGGGCAGAGAAAATAAAATTTCTATTAAAGTCACAATTACAATTCAACTCTCCCTCTCTTTACTACTTTTTCAGTGCTCTGAAATATCTTTCTGAGAATAAGATCTACAATGATCATCATTAAAAAGTCAAAATATATAAATTAATTAGAATAATTATATTAATTCATTAATTATAATAATAATGAATTAATTATAGTAATTTTTAATTGAGGATAAAATAGGTATTCTTGATTTTATGTGGGGGGTAAAATGGTCAATTATGGGAATGAGAAATTGATTTCCATCACCTCTTGGAATTAATCTCTCGTTCCCCATTCTCAATTTTAGGTGGGTTCCACAGTTTTGATTTCGATTGTGTCCCTATGTTACGAAATAAACACTCTTAATTATTCTGATTTTCTAATTCTAAAAGTAAACGCATTGAGTAAATTAATTTTCATATATGTTGGTTTTTTTTTTGAGATTTTGTTAGAGATTTCTTTTTTTTTTTTTGGTGGATTTGTATTTAGATTCTTAGAGAAATATGTGAGATTTTAAATAGATTTTAAATTGATTAAGTTGTTAGGTCTTCTAAATTTTGTCAATTTGTTTTTTCCTTTTCTGATCTTTGGGCTGGATTCATGATTATCTCCCCCGACATTCTAAAGATAAGCTATTAAATGTTCAAGTACATTCATGTCCTTTATGTTTATGCCGAAAGCATCTTCAACTTTTGAACTTTGCATTTTGATGATATATTTAGCACTTTTTTTTTTATATGGGTGGGGGGGGGGGGGGGGGGTGGACTGTAAAAAAAAAAGATTATACGAAATAATAGTTTCTAACAAAGCCCGCTAGGTGTTTGATGGAATGCATTAAAGAAAAAGAATTGTCTTAACATATTCTGTTGAATCTTTCATTTTTATTTTTTATTTTTGTAAGTTGAACCTACATCTTTGATAAAGTGACTACACTAAAAGATTTTTAATTAACACTTTCATAAGTTTATTGTAATTGTCATGTTATCTATGCAGCATGTCCAAATATTACCTTTATTATTTTCCCCAAAACTGCTCGAAATTAGAATACGCCAACCAACATTTGTAAGATAATGTAATGTCTCTTTTTATACCTGGAGCTCATATTATAAGTAAGCTATTTGATTTGTTTTGTGTCTTACTATTGTTGTATTCTATATCGGATACATATAGTTACTGCAGGAACTTATTAACTTGGATTTGGCTTTGGATTTTTATATGGAATAAATTTTTGTATTTTTTACTCTTTGGCTTTCGATTTTTGGTGCCTCTGTGATTCTGTTAGTTTCTTCAATATGGGACAGTGTCATGCTTAAGAAATGAGGTGGCATCCAATCTTAATTCCCAACTTTTTGTCCTCTTCTTTAAACGCCTCTCTCTTCCTTTTGCATATATGTTTAGCACTCTTTTCTATTCAATAATACCCAAAAATAATTGGTTCTTTTTAAGTATTTGAAATTTTATCTCAAGAACCATAATTGTACTAGAAATTATAAATTGAGTAGCTTTTTTAAGCAAAGTTGAAGTTGTTGGTAGTGTTTTATTTAGCCAAAAGAATAATCGGTGCTTTGGAAGAAAGTGGAAAAACATTCTTTCTTCGGTTGATCTTTTCAAGAGCATATTTACAAACACTTGCTTTCCTAATATGCTTTTGGAATCTACTCTCATGTAATCACGAGAGAGCACTAGTGATGATTATTCTTAAATCAATAGATTCTAATCTTATTACTCCCATAACTTTACTGTTGCTTGCAGCATGAAAATATAGAGGATCAGAGATAAAAATGCTCTCTAGCTTTTAGTGGCTTCTCATTCAAGCTTATGTTTTGAGATGGATTGCCTTCTTTTCTGGCATACGAGTTATAAATTAGGGAGAGAAAGTCTCCTTTGTGTTTAATAAAAAGATCAACCCATGCTTGGAAATTTTTGTTTTGTGCTTTTATCTATTTCAATAATTTCATTCTTATTGAATGGCATGAAACTTGCATCATTCACAGAACATTTTTGGATGTACAACACTTGTTGGAGATACCAATGCCAATTCTATAGTTAATTATATTTTTAAATTACATGTGCTGTAATCTGATTTGTTTGTGTAATTTTGCTTTTAGATACTGTTGAATTTGGATCTTGTAGCTGAATGAAGGTTTTACGTATACCTATAGAAGATGTTGGACTTTGGTGCAAGCGTTTTGGGTGACTACTTATCTTAGGATATTTTGCCGAATTTGGTGTTGACGTAGTTTGTATATTTCAATTATTGGAGTTGTTATACTTAATGTGGTTTAAATGGATATTGTAGTTTTAATATATATTAAATTTCATATATTTTGTTATTTATTAGATTTTAAATTTATTTTGGATTTACAACTTTTTTCTGAAATAAAATTTGCAAAAATTTGGGAATTTACAAAATAATAATAATAATACAATTCAAATAACAATAATAATAAATTTTAAAAATAACAATATCATTAATAATATTTTAAACAATATTAATTAAAATATAGAAATTTTTGTGCAAAACAAATATAGGAAATTCAAATAAATTTAAATTTCCCCTAAATTAAGGTACGACATACTTGTGACTTCTAAAAACTATCATAAATTGCATGATAGATATTTTTCTATAATAAAAGAGTGACCTGTGCATATGTGATAAATAAATTCTCTACAATCCACTCGTTTTTATGATAGTCTTTTTTAGTTATCTATTGTTAGTTTTCTAATAGTGTCCTCAACTAGATTATAGAGAGTACATTGACTCTTGCAAGTTAAAAAAAAAAGGATTATTATTCGCACGAAATGAAAAAAAAAAGTAAATAAGTATGTTTTTATCATTTGTACTTTAGTTTGTTGTCTTCTTTATTTTATTGATAAGCAAAGATTAATTTTCTTATAGGAATAAGTACAAAAGTTATAGTAAAAAAAAAAGTACAAAAGTTTTATCATAAGCAGCTGAAGCTTAGCTTCAAATCAAAACAAGAATAATGAAGGTATCAATGTGTCGTTAATTCATCTCTCGAACAGGGGCGCATATGTTGGTGTATATGAAAAAAAAATCAATTAGTTTGATTAAAATTACGAAAATACCATTAATTATTAATCTTAATACCATCAATTGTTAATTACAAAATACCATCCATCATTATTACTTTTCCTTTACTTCCACCGACACCATTAGAAAAAAAAAAAAATCCAAATCCTTCACGATTCTTCATTCTTCATCAATTCACCTTCACTGCTTCACAAATCATAATTCATCATTCGTTCATATTTTCTAATTTCTTTGCAATATGTACATTTTTCTATTGATATGTTACTATACTTTTAGAACTTACATAAATTATTTATTTTTCTTAGATAGATTTTATTGATTTATTTTACATATTATTTTAATTTATTATTTTGAATGTTTGATTGGCTTTTTTTTGTAATTAGTTTTGTAATTTATTAGTTTGAGTTGATTTATTATTGTTATTTTTTCACTAATAATATTTTTTTAAAATGGAAAAGATGAAAAAAATTGAATTGTTTAATTTATTTAAGCATGCTAATTAAGCTTGTAATTATTAATTAATTTATTAATTCTTATGTAGTTTCATGTTATGGTAATTTATAGGTTATAATGTCCAATAAATCCAAGTCAAGGAAAACTCTTCTTTCATTCTTTGCCAAAGTAGATGGAGCAATTTAAAGGATCAATTTAAACATATTGATAAAAGAATGAATGCACAATCTTCACAACAAGTATTAGAAAATAGGTTGCGGCTAAAAACCACAATAGTAGCTACGAAGTGGTTAGGTACTATTGATTCAGAATTCATAATTGATGAATTCCATTGCTTAAAGCCGCGAAAAGTACAACTTTAGTTATATTTTTGTTTTGAATTGCATTTTTATTTTCTATTTTTATAAAATTATTTTGTCTAAAGTAATTACTATTTGGTGTAAGATTTTTAATGTCCTCATCATATTATGTGTATTTTATTTGTTCTTATAAAATTTTATGTTCACTTTATAATATAACTTTTTTTTTAAATTTAGCCTGGAGTACTTTAAAATTCTGGATCCACCCCTACTCACAAAGCAAAAGAATGTATACAATTATGGTCGAAACTAGGGGTGGACATGGGTTGGTTT
>NW_006262688.1:24372652-24405352 GCF_000493195.1 Citrus x clementina
TATTTTTAACCCAACCCAAACCAACTCATTTGGGTTTGGTTTGAATTTTGTAATCAAAATATTTTTTATTTTGATAAATTTAATTATATCAAAATTACAATAATTATTAAATTAATATTAAAATATGAGAAAATATAGTCAAAAAATTGTCAATAATAGATTTCACAATAACTTCGTCCTTAAATATTAACCATATTACAATAAAAATTCTAATAATGTTAATACAAATCAAAATAAGAAAAGACATCCAAATCAAGTATCAAAGCAATCCATCATAATCATTCCATCTGCAGCACTTTAATCAAAAGATCCCATGACCAACTAAGTCTACTCCTTCGCCAACAAATAAATAACAAAAAAAAATTTATAATGTTGAATAGTTATAAAGATGAGTAAATTTAAAAAGGAACATGATTCATACCAAAATCGTAAGAATAACATCAATCTAAAGTCATTGCCTCCATTGTTGCACTTGATCCAAACTCGACATTAAATAAAAATAAATTAATAAAAAAGGACTAGTGATAAACAAATATATAATTGTTTTTCACTTGTTATGATAAACAATAGTTACCTGACATCATGGCTTCATAAAACTCAAGCTCCTCCATCGTTGGTTCATCTTGTAATGGGACAAAAGTGGTACGTAACCAATTTTGTGAGCATATCAAAGCTTCCACCATCTTTGGACTTAAAGAACTACGAAATGAATCAATGATGCGTCCTCCAATACTAAATGCAGATTCTGAAGCTACTATAGATATTGGAATTGCAAACACATCCTTTGCAATATGTGAAAGAACTCGATATTTTATTGAGTTCATTTTCCACCGTGCCAAAATCTCAAAGTCGTCATCATCAACATGTTCACATGGCTCCAACAAGTACCTCTCTACTTCATTTTTCATCTCAATACAATCATAATTTCTTATTCTTTGTTTGAACTTTGCAACACTTGAAAGTTTAGAAAACCCCGCCTTTTTATCAAATTTCCTACTATCAACAATTGATGACTTACCAACACCACTAGATGATCCACAACCACCAATCTTAGTGTCAAGATCTTTATAGTATTCATAAAGATGTATTAAAAGATTTTTCACCTCTTCAGACTTCTTCCCAACCTCATCAATAACAAAAATGTCTTTAAAGTAAAATGTCACATATTTTAATTTATAAAGTGGATAAAAAAATAACCGAAATAAGCAACAAATTATTTAACATATCAATTGAACCCCAATATTTGTCATATTTATTTTTCATGCTTGTTGCCATTTTAGATAAAACAATATCATCACCACTTTCAATTAATGATGTCAAATCGGAATGGAAAAAAAAATGAAGCTTTTGCAATAAAACCTCACCTTAGATCAATAGAAAGGCTGTAATCGAAGTGGGGGGGGGCTTCAAGAATTGATGAAAATCGACTGAGAGATTCGTGACATCACTTTTGTTGACAGAGATTGTGGGAGATAGAGTGAGGTTAGCGAGATTCAACAGTTTTAATGAACTAGGGAGTGATGAATGTGAGATAATGGAAGTGAAAATAATGGAATTAATTTAATTTAATTTATTTTCCACTCACAGATCACCTTGAATTTGTCCAGCCCATGAGTAAACCATACTCAAACTGTTATGAAATGGTTTCCTCTATAAAAATCCAAATCAACTCATTTTGATGATTTATCCAACCCAAACTATTTTATTTGGTTTGAGTTTGGCTAAACCCATGGATTATGGGTTTATGCCCACCCCTAGTCGAAGCATTGGTTTCACTGTACGAATTCAATCAAGGAATAAAACTCGTTCTCATGTTACTGGAACACATTTGCATGCTTATGTGAGGGCAAGAAAAGAAAGAAAGATGGAGTAGACGAACTCAACATCTTTAATGGATTTGGCTCTGCTACTTTCATGTCAAAGAATTTATCAAAATTCTTTGGAAAGAAGTAATCAAAATTCAATTTTTATTGTCAATAAGTCAATTTTATTTTTGCCTATACTATTTGCATATTAAATAATTCATTTCATACACACACACACACACACACACACACACACACACACACATGTATATTTATTTATAGAGTTGACATCTTATGACAAGTTTAGTTAAATTAAAATTTTATTTATTGTATATCTTATAATAGGAATTAATTTATTAATTTAGTGAGATTCCAATTTATTAGGAATATTTGTTTCCTAATTTAGTTAGATATCTAATTTAGTAAGTCAATTAATAATGAGATTTTATAATGGACGCATGAGATCTATTTAGAGTAAGAAGTTAGTTCAAATAGAAAGTTTATTAAATGCTCTAAGTTTTTCTTGGAAAACAAGTAAGACAAGAAGATAAGATTTATTACTATTCAAATCCATAGGAATTATAAAAAGAAAAAAACTCTTATTTGAAAATAATCCAAGTCTTTTAAGACTCGCTACCTTGTGAAACTCCAGTGCCTATATAAAGATAGATATTCACAATTGATGGTACACAACACATAACATAAAACAGAGAAGCAAAATTCAGTCTCCTCCATAGAGAATATAGATTTGGAGCATAATGTTGTGTTGATTTATTTTCTTATCTTCTTTTCATCTCTGTGGAGGTCTATGTGGATCTTGGATCACTAGGCATTGAAGAATTGTTATTGATCACTTTGCGAAATGCCTTGATGATCGTTGATCAAGAGGGGTAGCAATTATTCAAGAGAAACTTTAAGGTTGAGTAAATTGTATGATGATAAAGTGTAAGCGAGAGTCTTAAGTTTTGTAAATCTATAGGTTGTACCATCTCAACTTAGGTAGCGTTTACATTTTGGATTGGAATGGGAATCTTGAGGAGTGGGAATCCTAGGATTGGGAGTGTGGAGTGGGAGTGTGGAGTGGGAGTGAGAGTAGGCTGTTTATTTACATTGGAATGGGATAATGGAATTGAAACCAGAACCCAATTTATGTGTTTACATTATTTTGGATTGGGAGTAAATAATTTTAAATTACAATTTTACCCTTATTTAAAGAATTATAATTTGTAATTAAAAAATTAATAAAAAATATATTTAAAAAATAAAATAAATATTTTATTATATTTGTAAATTAATAATAATTATTAATATTCTTAATTATGTAAATCATAATTTTTTAATTAATTTTAATTTAAATTATGTGAATAAAAATTATTAATAATAGCAACACAAATGAAACATTATTATTGATAATATAGTACAAAATTAATATTTTCTTAGAATAAAATATTTATTATTATTAATTAAATAATTAATTAATATTTATTAAAATTAATGTTTAATATTATTATTTTTAATGAATTTAATTTGTAAATAATATTATATTATTTAAATAAATAAAATATTTATTTATTTTTATTTTATTAAATTTAATAAAATAAATATGTTTATAATTATTATTTTTAATAAATATGATATTATTTATTTGATTAAATATTATTTATTTATTTAATTAGGTGGGACCCATAGAGTGGGAGTCCCACTCCCCCCTTAAAAATGGTAAGTAAACACTAGAGTGGAAGGAATCCACACTCTACACTCCCACTCCCACTCCAGAAAGTAAACACAATATTAATGAATTGCTTTTCATCTAAACGTGCCCTCGTTGATGTGGGATAAATTAATCTGGATCACGTTAAAAATCTTCGTGTCATTTAATTTCTGTAATTTATTGTGTTTTTGGATAATTGATATTTTTGATGTGGATGAATAATAGCCGTGAACAGTATGTATGTATATGTGTGTGTGTATATATATATTATTAAAATCCAACAAAAATATTAAAATATGTGATTTAATATTATAATGACTTTGAAAGTTATTAAACTGTATAGTTTAATAGCTTCTTTTTTTAATTTTAATAAAATTTAAGATTCGGGACAAGATCAATATATATAGTCTTTCTCTTATTCATATCGAACACTGACTCTATTAAACCATGTGCCATAATAATGTTTTGACACGAAAAAAATGAAAGCGCCCAACCCAAGAATTTATGTATTTACATGTATAATAGGAAGTGATCAGGTGCGTGTTACAGTGCACGAATGTTAAGATCTTGAATTAAGGAGCAATGCTGCGCGCCCACAGCTCCTTATTTTAACTCTTTGACACGTGCTATCACGTAAAACAAGGTGCGCGACACTTAACCTCTTGTAATATAGTAATCACACATGTATATATTGCACGTCACTAAATAGATTTTCATTTTAATGTGAGTGACAAATTGACTATTACCTTTTAAAGAAACGCGCCGGGCCGGAAAGGAAAACCTTCAGTCTAATGAAAGTTGGCCAACGGCGTATCGACAACATGGCTCGTACACCGTTAATTATAAACCTATTTTTTTTCTTGATTTTTATGTGGAACAGTTAATACCTTTGTAGTAATTTGATAGGACAGCCACGAAACTAATTAACTAAAGGTTCGCTAAACATTTTATGGACAAAATAGGACCCAAAAAAAATAATTATAAAATATTGATATTTCAAATCATTTGAAGAAAAAAATATCGAAATCTTTCATCGAATGATATGGAACAGGAAATCAATTAACTCCTTTAGTTAGCAGAGTGTTGGAGAAATTAAAAAAAAAATTCGAAAGTGGACAATTTGGGATAAGGGACAATCAACAACAGCCTGGACACAGATAAGTTGAAAATAAAATCCCAACCGTTCAAATTATTTTGAAGATCGTCGGTGGAGGTATCTGCTGACATGTCACCTCGAATCACCGATGTCTACGTGGCCCCATTTGATACGGCATCTCATCATCTCATGTCCACTTTCTTCTTGGAACCAGACTGGCTTCTCTTGGGTGGGCGTTGCGACAGACACGTGTGGCTCCCACAGCCTAACCACTTTAATAATCTTTTGATTAAAAATTATTATAAAGTAGAAGAAACGGACACATCGTTCGTGATTTGTTTATTCGTGAGAGGTTGAAAAGATAGTGTCGACTGAACAAAGCTGACAAGAGAAAAACCGACCCCCCATTTAGTTTATTTATTCAAAGGTTGGGTTAATCTGTTAAAAAGTCTCAAGTTTTAAAATTTGATTAATTTCAGAATTTTTTAAACTTTATTTTTTTAACTTAGATTTGATTTTCAGGTATTTATAATCATGTTTAAGATATTTTTTATTTAAAAAAATAAATAAGATGCCACTTATATATATATATATATATATATATATTCAGACTTTAAAAAAATTCAGATCTATTCAGATTTTAAATAAAAAAACAAACGCTACTTTAACTAATTAAGAGAGTGTTTGAGTTAGAATTTAATATTAAAAAAGTTTAATCATAAATATTTAATACTGAAAAATTAATCATAAAATGTGATAATTAGCTTGTTAATTACGGTATTAATTAGTTGGTCATACTTCTTACGCAGTTGTGTCTTTTCTTTTGTTTTGTTAGGCAATCAATTCAATGAGTAACCAAAATGGTAAGCAATCTATAAGTAGCCCTAGAGTTTATATTGTTTAATGTAGAGTTAAGACCCATCAATTATTTGAAATAGACAATTATTTCTCATAGCATGGTGAAGGATCTCAAAATTATTAATCAATACAAGGATCTCATAGCCTGATGAAGGATTTGAAGCTCGTAAGAAATAAAATTCAGTCACTAATTGCTTCCAGGAGTGTGACCAATCGTTTTAAATAAATTAGATATGGAGTTAAAATATTAATTTAAACTTTACACCCGCACCCTTCATAGTTGAAAAAAAAAAAAATTCCAACCACTAATTATGAGAAATCACAGAAACACATATCATTATGCAACGGTTCAATCTGAAGTACTCGGTAAAATTATAAAATTAACTTGAAATCTTTTTAAGAGCAAATACTTAAGTTGAAGTGCTGACTTAAAAACTCCTAACACAATCGTCAAAACCTCTAGTAGAAAAAAGAAGGAAAAAAAAAAAAGCTCTCATAATAATTTGTAAATTGTAGCATCTAGGACAAGATAAATAGGACACATCTTTAATTTTTCGAGTCACATGGCGTTAACCTGAAACTTTGTCTCTTCATGATACTTACAATTTCATGCCAAAAATGAGCTAATACTAAACATTGATCACTAGCATGTGCGAAGCAATTTTCTTTGCTTTCTAATGAAGCCACATTAAAGCTAAAAGCCTATACAACAAGAAAAATTAATAATAATAATAACATCATCATTTCAGACTCCATATTATCTTACATCGCGTCAAATTTTTTGCTCTAATTATTACAATCTACAAATATTATAATATTAGGTCTACTGATAATTTGAATTGATATACTTACAATACATTTCAAAAATCTACTTAAAAAATAGTTCGAAAATTCAACACTAATTAATATTAGTGAGATATTGGGACATCTACTTCCATATTCAAGATCAAAGATTTTCTCTTTATTTTGTTTTTTCAATCACTACCTCTTTTTTATTCATCAAGTGATTAAGATTGAATTTTATATTTATTTTTTTCACTTTATTTACAATAAATCTATTTTTTTTTCACTAAATTCTATAGGTAATGAGAGAGGGGGGGGGGGGGGGGGGGGGGAGAAGAATGAATCCTAATCCCTTAGTTAAAATGATACAATCCCCATCTACAATTATGGAGAACTGGATGCCAATGCCACGCCCTCAATACTTATTGATGGAACCGGCTGCCACTTCACTTTGTTACCAAGTTTTAGTACGATGTAAGATTAGTGCTCAAGTAATGTAAATTTGTTAAAAATGCAACGATTAAATCGAAGTAACCCACTTTAAATCAACATCATGAAAATCAGAACGACGGCACAATGTAACGTTATGAATCATGACTGTCAAAAATAAAAATTAAAAAAAATGACCACAAGGGAGAGCCCATCAAAAGGTGGGCCCCTTATCCTCCACCAACTGCCAAGCTGGCACCACATTATCCGACACACACTCCAAAAATCCCCCACCACTTATAAAAACATGCACGATAAGCCCACACACCCACTCCACTCCACTCCACTCCATTACTCGTCCACAAAAGCACCGACACCGTCGCCGCCGCCGCAATGGCAAACCGGCCGCTGCTCACTACCACCCTCCTCCTGTTCCCACTCCTCGTCCTCCTCCTCTCCTCCACCGCCTCCCATGCACACAACATCACCCGAATCCTCGCAAAACACCCCGAATTCTCAACCTTCAACCACTACCTCACCGTCACCCACCTCGCCGCAGAAATCAACCGACGCCAGACCATCACCGTCCTCGCACTCGACAACTCCGCCATGTCATCACTCCTCTCCAAACAACTCTCCGTTTACACTCTCAGGAACGTGCTCTCTCTCCATGTTCTCACTGACTACTTCGGCTCCAAGAAGCTCCACCAGGTCACCAACGGCACAGCCCTGACGTCGAGCATGTTTCAGGCCACCGGCTCGGCTCCGGGATCCTCTGGGTATGTGAATATTACTGATCTTAAAGGTGGCAAAGTTGGGTTTGGCGCCGAAGATAATGATGGCAAGCTTGACGCTACTTACGTTAAGTCGGTGGCTGAGTTTCCCTACAATATCTCCGTTTTGCAGATTAGCCATGTGAGTAGTTAATTAAATTACTCATTAATATTGTTATTGTTTTTCAATTTAATAAGTGATGAATTATGTACGTATTGGTTGGTTTAGCTGTTAAAACTTATTAAGGTGGTAAAAAAGTACTCTTCTTTATATATTTAATTAATTAAAGAGGTTCAAATCAGGTTCATATTTTAGTTATTTTAGAAAAATAATTTAAATTTATTTAGTCTTTTGAAAAAATTGTAAGAAAAATAAAAATATTTTACTTTTACGTTTTAGATTCAAGTGTGTTTCATTATCATCATTTTAGACTTAAAATTCCTTCGACAAACGTGTACCATTTGTTAGATTAATTATTTAATATAAATCAATTGAAAATGACAGAAATTAATTTGTTTAATTTTTTTATATTAAAAAATAACAGTAAAAAGGAAGAAGAGTTTTTTTTTATTATTATTATACGTTATTGATATCAACATCATCGACAGCTGTCTCCCAATAAAACCAGTTGTGACGATAATACCATTCGGTTCTTTCTCCTTCTTGCAATAATTGCCTTTAGGTTGATTAAATTTAATTATAATTATGTTGCTGATTAAATTTTTAATCATCTTTAGGTTCTGAACTCGGATGAAGCTGAAGCACCAACACCAGGACCAAGCGGCCTTAATCTAACGGCTATAATGGCAAAGCAAGGCTGCAAAGCTTTTGCTGACTTGTTAATAGCCACAGGAGCTCACACGACTTTTGAAGAAAATCTTGACGGGGGCTTAACGGTCTTTTGCCCTACCGACGCCGTCGTGAACGATTTCATGCCAAAGTACAAGAACCTAACGGAAGCCCACAAAGTGTCGTTACTGTTATATCACGGCACCCCCGTTTACCAGTCCTTGCAGACGTTGAAGTCGAGCAACGGAGTCATGAACACGCTGGCAACTGACGGCGCCAGCAAGTATGACTTCACCGTGCAGAATGACGGCGAGATCGTGACGTTAAAGACAAAAGCTACGACGGCTAAGATAACGGGGACGTTAAAAGATGAAGAGCCGTTGGTCATTTATAAGATTAACAAGGTTTTGTTACCCATAGAGTTGTTTAAGCCTGAGGTGGAGACCGAAGCTCCGGCACCGTCGCCTACCCCCCACAAACGCAAGACGAAGAAGGACAAGGACGAGGCGGAAGCCGATGCACCGGTGGATGATTCTGAGGATCAGACGGCTGATAATGAAAATGGGGTGGGTAGAATCAGCGGTGGGCATTTGATTTGGATGGTTTTAAGTTCGTGCATGGGAATCTTTTTCATGTGACGATGAGTCACGCATAGCTTGGGGAGACATGAGTTGCCATTTAATTATTTAATTATTTTTCTTTTTGAGTTTATTTGTGATGAGGGGGAAAAATAACACGAGGCCCACTTGCTTGGGTCTTTATTTTTTTTCAAGAAATTAAATTTTTCTAGATTTTTTTTTTGTTTGTTAGTAATGTAGATGTATGATGCTATTTATTTAGTTTTGAATTGTGATTGATTACATGTAATTAAATGCACATTTGTACTACATCAATTTCATCGAGTGTAATAAATATACTTTTATAAGAAGCATTTTTTTTTTAAATTTCTTTTTGTATTGGGCAGTAAACTTAAGAAAATTTTATGAGATTATTTATTTGTTATATAAATGTAATACAAAGCCATCTGATTTTGTTCGAATATCATATCTAGTTTGAGTAAAAACATTGTATCTTCAAAAACAACCAAAAAAATTTAAAATAAAATAAAATAAAAGAATCTCACAGATGAACAGAACTGTATTTTATTTGTGCCGTTCAATTTTAGGGTTCATGTCAGTTGAGAGAAATGTGAATTTATCGGATTTAATTCTGATTTTTTTTTTTTTAAAAAAATGAAACTGAACTCATTATTTTCAAATGCTGGTACCGTAATTGCATGCATTCAAAATTGTAAATCTCTTGTACTATCCACAACATCCAACAAAATTTGAACTCGTCTATGGAAATCAGTAATTATATTATGTATAGTTTTATGGTCATATCGTTTATTCTATTTCATTCATTGATCTTTTACTTAAAAAATAATTATGATTATATTAATTTGTATCATTGTATGCATAGCACTCTATTTATTATACCCCGCAGACAGCCGGACATATAATAACAAGAGTACAAGACAAACATGCTCTAATCATATATATATATATATATAGACTAAGACATGTTAGGTCACTATTTTTCCAGCTCACAGGTCACAATGGACGTCAATGATGCAACAATCAAACTATAACTATCTTAATGTATAATACATAATTGAGCAAAATAATTGCCCTCTCACAAGGCCACTCCTGCCATCTGGATTAATTTAATTTGTTTTCCTGCCAATTGTTTCAATACTGGGCTAAGGCTTGGCTTGGAATTAAAGCACTGCTGCGGAAAAAAAATATATTAATATTATATAGTAAATATAAATTTTAAATAATTATTTTCATAAAATTAGTAAAGATATAATATTTTTTATTATACAAGTGTAAGATAAAATCAATTTGGTTTCTAAATTAAAACAATTAGTGTTTATCAAATAATTTAGTTCTATAATTTTTAAAGTACGTCGTCCAAACTCTATTCCAAACATGCCTTAATTACTTTCATCGCTTCTGATGAACCATTGCCGCTCTCCTTTAATCTTATGGCATCTAATATATGCATCCGTTGTTAAAATTCCTTAAATCTTCATAAGAATCCAGATTAAAATTACTGAGCACTATAATTTCATAAGCATACCTGAATCCATTGTTGTGTGTAAAGATTCTTGATTCTTGATGATGGACTTCCAAACTAATCTCTATCCTTTTTGTTAAAGAATTCTCACTAAGTGGATTTTGAGAATAAAAGGAGGTTAAGATAGGATGGGGACCATAATCACCGTATTTAAGAAAACTAATGAACGGGTTTAATTAAAACCGTCTATTAGTTATTTTGTGTTAACTATCACTTTTGCCCCTCATAGAAGTAATAATTAAAACTCTAGTATCTATGTATTTAACTCACAACAATTATACCCTTAGCCATTTAATTAAAATTAAATAGATCACTTAATTATTGGCTAATTAAATAATAGCACACACATTTTATTTGTTTCACGTGTGGCCCCAAATATTATATTAATTAAAATTAATCTAGCAATCTCCCACTGGGCCACAAATAAAATCTAAAATGTGTTTAACTTAATGAGCTCACAAAATAGCTATTATGTCTTAGAGTATATCTGGACAATCTCGTCCATTAACTACATCAATATAGGATCATAGCGGCCTTTGTTACATCAATCGTAACTCAACTTATCCATGGTCACATATATCAATACAGTTAAATGACATAGACCGATTGTGGATACATATCATGGAAATTACATGGAATGTGATCTAAACATGTCTATTCCCAACTGGTCCTACTTTACTTGATTGCGATCTAAACTTAAT
The DNA here is from genome assembly GCF_000493195.1 of Citrus x clementina. NCBI lineage: Eukaryota > Viridiplantae > Streptophyta > Magnoliopsida > Sapindales > Rutaceae > Citrus > Citrus x clementina. Next base: position 24,383,720 of record NW_006262688.1, read on the forward strand.
TATCCCAATAGAGTGTAAGGAACTGAAATACTTTACTTCTGCAGAAAATAATCCGAATTATATAATTAATATCCAAAAGTCACACATAGTAAATAATACAAACTCCCACTAAATCTGAATATCCTCAGGTAAAATCACACCTATATGAGCAGTGTGCTTATGAAAGACCTTAGGTGGCAATCCTTTAGTGAGCGGATCCGCTATCATGGAGTTTGTCCCAATGTGCTCTATAGATATTTGTCCACTCTGCACTCTTTCTTTCACAACAAGGAACTTGATTTCAATGTGTTTTGACTTTGTAGTGCTCATATTGTTGTTGGAGTATAAAACTGCTGACTTATTGTCACAAAATATCTTAAGCGGTCTTTCTACACCCTCTAGAATACACAACCCAGTGACAAAATTACGCAGCCATATTCCTTGATTGGATGCCTCATAACATGCTACAAACTCTGCTGCCATAGTTGATGAAGCTACAAGTATCTGCTTGGCAGATCTCCAAGAAATTGCTCCACCAGCCAACAAGTAAATATAGACTGATGTGGATCTTCTGTTGTCTTAGCATCCAGCAAAATCGGAGTCGGAATACCTAATGATCTCTAACTTATCCGACCTCCTATATGTGAGCATGTACTCCTTTGTTCTCTGTAAGTACCTCATAATCTGTTTGGCTGCTTTCCAATGATCCATGCCGGGATTGTTCAAATATCTGCCCAACATGCCAACTATAAACGCAATATCTGGACGCGTACATACTTAAGCATACATAAGACTCCCTATAGCTGAAGAATAAGGAATTTTCTCCATTTCCTTGATTTCAAGATTGGTCTTAGGGCATTGATTAAGGCTAAATTTATCTCCTTTGGCGACAGGGGCGTCACCTGGTTTACTGTTTTGCATGCCAAACCTTTTCAAAACTTTATCGATATAGTTCTTTTGTGACAATCCCAGAATACCCCGAGAACGATCCCGATGTATCTCAATTCCTAAAACAAAGGAGGCATCACCAAGATCTTTCATCTCAAAATGTTTTGATAGAAAACTCTTGGTGTCGTGGAGTATGCATATATCATTTGTGGCAAACAATATGTCATCAACATATAAAACAAGAAATATATGCTTACTCCCACTGAACTTGTGATACACACATTCATCAATAACATTTGCCTTAAAACCATATGAGATAATTATTTGATGAAACTTAAAGTACCACTGACGAGAAGCTTGTTTAAGCCCATAGATGGATTTGGTTAGCTTACAAATCATTTTCTTTGGGTCTCCCAACACAAAGTTTTCTGGTTGTACCATATAAATTGTTTCCTCAATGTCACCATTAAGAAAAGCAGTCTTAACATCCATATGATGTAACTCAAAATCAAAATGTGCAACAAGTGCCATAATTGTCCTAAAAGAGTCTTTCGTAGAAATTGGAGAGAAAGTCTATTTATAGTCAATTCCTTCCTTTTGAGTAAAGCCTTTAGCTACAAGACGTGCTTTATACCTTTCCACATTACCATTTGAATCTCTTTTGGTTTTAAATATCTATTTACAACCAATAGGCTTCGTACCGGAAGGTAATGGGATAAGTTCCCAAACTTTATTGTCTTGCATTGACTTGTACTCTTCATTCATGGCTTTGATCCATTTATGATAATTGGAGCTTTGCATGGCTTGATGAAAGTTGATTGGGTCATCTTCCATCACTCTAGTTTCATCCTCCTGTTCCTGAAGAAATACTACATAATCATCCGAAATAACATTTCTCCTTTCTCTTATGGATCGTCTTAATTGCACGGGCTCTTGAGGTTGTTGAGTTTGTTCCTCAGGAACAATCATCTCATGTTGATTCTGGGGTTGAACAACATTGTCAGATGATTGAGGATCTGAATTTACTTCATGATCAATGACATGTATTAAAACTTGTACATTGTCAAAAGCAATATTTGATCACTCTTCCTCTTTAAAGACAATGTTTCTTACTGGATTTCTCCCCCCAAACTCAACATCCTCAAAAAATGTAGCAGGTCCCGTCTAAAAAATTGATCTTGTACTGAGATCATAAAACTTAAAGCCCCTTGATCGCTCTGCATAGCCAACAAAGTAGCTGTTTACAGTTTTGGAATCTAATTTCCTTTCATGAAGTCTATAAGGTCTCGCTTCAGCTGGACATCCCCAAATATGTAAATGCTTTAGACTAGGCTTTCGAGCCGTCCAAAGCTCATAAGGTGTTTAAGCAGCTGCTTTAGTTGGCACTCGATTTAGGATATAAGCTGATGTTTTTAGTGCTTCACCCCAGAGTGATTCTGATAAAGTAGAATGACTGATCATACTTTTTATCATATCCTTAAGAGTGTTGTTTCGTCTCTCAGATACACTATTCATGCTAGGCGATCCTGGCAGAGTATATTGAGGGACAATTCCACATTCCTCTAGGTATTTAGCAAACAGTCCTGAACATTGTTCACCTAAACCATCATATCTACTGTAGTATTCACTACCACGGTCAGACCTGACATTTTTAATCTTTTTTGTTGAGTTGTAACTCAACTTTGGCTTTAAACATTTTGAACACATGTAAAGACTATGATTTTTCATGAATCAGGAATATATAGCCATATCTCGAATAATCGTCTATGAATGTAATGAAATATTGTTGACCATTCCAAGTAGCTGTGGGGAATGGTTCATAGATGTCTGTATGAATTAATTCTAAGACGTCTGAAGTTCTGTAGGCTCTTAATTTCTTATTTTTGGTTTGTTTTCCCTTGATACACTCAATACAAACATCAAGGTCTGTAAAATCAAGAAATCCTAAAATCTCATCAGACACTAATCGCTCAATTCTAGTTTTAGAGATGTGACCTAAGCGTTTGTGCCATAATGAGGCCGAATTTTCTTTCTCTAATTTACGCTTTGTACCTCTAGAACTAAAATGCAGGTTTTCATTATAACTTGAAACTGTTTCTAACAAATATAGATTGTCATAAGCATTAAGCAAACCGGTTCCAATAACATTAGAATTGATCGATAAAGTAAATTGTCTGTTTACAAATGAACAAGAATAACCAGATTTGTCCAAAACAGAAACTGAAATCAAATTCCGTCTAAAAGACAGAACAACAAAAGTATTTAACAAATCCAAATAACAACCAGTTTTCATAAGTAATCTAAAATGCCCAATTGCTTCAACTTCTACCGTCTTGCCATCTCCTACATAAATGCATCTTTCAGCATCACTTGGCGGCCAGTAGCTTAGGCAACCCTGCAGTGAAACACAAATGTGAGTAGTAGCACTCGAATCTATCCACTATGTGTTTCTTGGTACTGAAACTAAATTAGTTTCAGAACAAACCAAAGTAAGAAATGTACCTTTCTTTACGTGCCATGCGTGATATTTTTGACATTCCTTCTTCACATGTCCAGGCTTGCTGCAGAAGAAACAGCCATGCTCGGCCTTTGGTTTCTTTAGCTCTAGACCCTTAGAAGCAGCAGCTTCACCCTTTTTCTTTCTTTTGCCCTTATCTTTAGAAGTGCTTACCACATGTGCATATTCATTTTTCTCTTGCTTTAGTCTCTCTTCTTCTTGCACACAAAAGGAAATCAGTTCATTGAGATTCCACTTCTCTTTCTGACAGTTGTAACTAACTTGGAATTAATTAAGTTGTGCTGGGAGAGAGATAAGGACCAAATGCACAACCAAATCATCAGATAGGTCGAGCCCTAATGCCTTAAGCTTAGAAGCAAGATGAGACATCTCCATGATGTACTCCCGAACGTTTCCCTTGCCTTTATACTTCATTGAAATCAAGCTCGCTAAATGCGTACTTGTTTCAGCCTTATCGTTTTTTGTAAAACATTTCTGAATTTCGGCAAGAAACTCACTAGCACTTGTAACCTCATCGGTGATAGCACTCCTAAATACCTATGGAACACCGCGCTTCACGATCATAAGATTCATCCTGTTAGATCAATCCCACTTGTCATAGTACAACACATCCTCAGATGTACTATCATCAGTGAGTTCGTCCGGCTTAGGGTGTCTGAATGATAAGTCTAGATCCATGCAGCCTAAGAGAATTATCATATTCTCTTTCCAGTCCTTCAAATTAGTCCCATTCAGAATCAGAACACTATTCATATTTGCAGATATAGAAGTAGCAGACAGAAAAGCTGAATTGAGAACAAAAGTAAATAAAATATAAATAAATAAATAATGCTCACATTAAACAACTCAATTAATAATCTTTAAAAATTTAAAAGCAAATTATAACAATTCAAGATACCTAGTACAACATTAGTAACAAGTCTTTGGACTATAATATGAACTGTAAATGGTACTCTTGTTGCAATGATCAAATTTTGACAATAAGTTATGTCAAGTAATGAACGTATCTTTGGATTAGTACATTACTCACATTAAGTTATTTTAATAATCGTCACAAATTTACCATCATAAGTGTGTGTGTAATTAGGCCAAATATTAACCTTCCTTTGGGTCGATTAACATCCATAGGAATTACACAAACACAAACATCTAACACCCCAAATAAACTAATCTATACAAGAGACATCACTTTGGTGACTTCCCGCTTTAATTAGTATATTTTTAATGTTAGACCAATAATTAACTTAAATGTTACAAAACAATTTAATTTAAAGATTATAAAACCGGAACTGTACAAATCAAATTGATTTGATTTCATTCGCATATTATATATTTGCCCAGTTTGAAACCAATTATAATGCACAAGACTATATAACCGCATGTTACAGTAAACATTTTATAAGCTAAAGCCACAATGCAAAGTCGAATTGAATTGAAATATTATTAAGATCAAAACTGAAACATTGAAACATGCGAGCGAAATCAATTCATGTGATTTAATTAAAAATCACCATTAAACCCGAAAACGAAACCGTGGCCAATTAAACTGGAAGCAATTTATGATTATTATTAAATCATAACCGAAACTTGCCAACTCAATCAAATCTATTTCATTTAAATCACGGCCTATAAAAACTTAATTCAATTGATTTAATTTAAAATTATTATTAAACTAAAACCGAAACTAGAACATGCATGGCCACCGAACTTAGAATCAAAGCAAGATCTTGAAACTTTGCACATGATTTCACGTGTGCAATCCACCAATAGTTTCGTTTCGTCATGAGGCCAACAAAACCAATTCAACTATTCCCGATAACTAAGTCCAGGATTAACAGTTTGATTCGAATATAACCATTAATAAAAAATTGCAACTCAATAATCTAATCATGGATGAGGCTCTAATACCAATTGTTAAAATTCTTTAAATCTTCATAAGAATCCAGATTAAAATTACTGAGCACTATAATTTCGGAAGCGTACCTGAATCCATTGTTGTGTGTAGAGATTCTTGATTCTTGATGATGGACTTCCAAACTAATCTATATCCTTTTTGTTAAAGAATTCTCACTGAGAGGATTTTGAGAATAAAAAGAGGTTAAGATAGGATGGGGACCATAACCACCGTATTTAATAAAACTAATAAACATGTTTAATTAAAACCGTCTATTAGTTATTTTGTGTTAACTATTACTTCTGCCCCTCATAGAAGTAATAATTAAAACTCTAGTATCTATGTATTTAACCCACAACAATTATACCCTTAGCCATTTAATTAAAATTAAATAGATCACTTAATTATTGGCTAATTAAATAATAGCACACACATTTTATTTGTTTCATGTGTGGCCCCAAATATTATATTAATTAAAATTAATCTAACATCCGGGATTTCTCTTGGACGCCTGGCCTTCGTAAATGAATCATCAAATTGAACAGACTGTAGAAAATTTTAGCATAATTAATAACTATGGGCATTTTTGTGATTGAGCTGCTGTTAGTTTTAATCCTCAATGGCTGTGAATTAAAATTACTAATTGTCAAACATACCGTGATTGCCAACTAATAATTTAGTAAATTACTATTGGACAATATTCGTAATTCTCGGCCCTCCTGTATTGCAAGTGCTTCTCATTAATGATCTTCCTGGAAATGATTTCAACACCATGTTCAAATCTCTGACAAGCTTCTATGAGAAACTGAAGGCTCAAGGGGGACCTGAATTTTGTTCATGTTTGGTAGCGGTAGCCCCGGGATCTTACTATGGAAGGCTATTTTTTCCTTCGCTTGGTCTACTCTTCCTATAGTTGCCCCTGGCTTTCTCGGATAAGTTAATTTAAAAATAATTCTAAGGTTCTAATCAGCCACGGGCCCTTTTGGTAAACATGATCAACATAGCGAGAGCAAATTTTGCTCGACCATTTGACCTCATGCATCAATCATCTTGGCTCAGCTAGCTACACTTTACTAGCTATACAATGTAACCACATATTTAACAGGTACTTAGTGGGTTACTTAACAAATCGGAAATTCCAGATATTAAATAAAGGGGATGTTTACGTGCCAAAATCCTGCAGCCCTCCCAGTGTTCATATTGCATATTTGGATCAATTTAAGAGCGATTTCACATCATTTCTCAAATTTCGATCAAATTGCCCACTCATAAGTTGTTCTATAAATACAAATATATTCTAATTCCCTATAGAAGTTAACACTTTTTTTTTTGGTTAAAAGCAGACCGATTCCTCTTGACACCCAGAGTTATGTTAGTAAATGAAAAGGTTATCTTACAAAGTTTCAAAATCAATGCATGAGCAAGCTGTTAAAATCTCGGATTTTTGTCTTTGGACGTCAAGAACTGCTGGTGCAGGTTTTAACGAACGCAGACATCTACGTACTAGCAATTTTCACATATACAAAAGAGCTTTACTATTTTCATATCATTCAATTTAGGTGTTGATTGAAGAATCAAAATTGGAATCGTTCAATTTTCCTGTCTATTCACCATGTGCTGTGAAGTAAGCCAAGTTATCCAAAGAGAAGGATCCTTCAATATTCATTACCTTGAAACATCCCATACTAGTTGGTTGGTAGGCCCTGACAGTGAGAGTAAAGGCTTAGAGTTGGACAAATACGCAAGAGACAAATATGTGGCAAATCGTTACTCTAAAAATAACCACTCAAGTCATGTCTTTTCCTGCCATGGGAAGGCTGAAAATGATGTACATTTGTATTCAAAAGAGTCCTTCGAGATATTATTAAACAAAGTTGCTAAAATTAGCGAAATGGTCAAAACTTTATTGAAAAGCAAAATAAAACATAGCACAGTGAGAAAGAGACTTAACAAGCCTTACCTTTCTCAAAAGCATGATACAGAAAAAAATACATTTAAATCACAAATGGAATCTCATTCCTCCAAGTCTGATACATCTTATTCGATAAATGTAGCGAATGGGTTGTCAGATAGTCCTTTCTTCAATATATAGAGAATCTTATCATTTCTTCACCAAGGAAATAAGAAGATTTGCAAAAGCTCCTCGCCCCTTTTCCAAAATCTCATCAGTCACCTTGATTTCATATCGACGATAGATCTCCTCCGCGATGGCATCATCTCCACAAATACTAGACACAAGCGATTCTACCACTGCCCGTACAAGCCTTGTCACATGCTTGCCTCTTGCGTATTTGTCCAAGCCTTCGTTATCATTTTCGACAAAGCCTTCCAACCAACTTACATGGAATGTTTCAAGCTGAAGGATATCAAAGGATCCTTCTCTTTCAATAACTTGCTTTACTTCGTCAACATAAGGCGTATAGATTGGAAAATTGGATGATTTTAGTTTTGATTCTTCAATCGACCCCTGAAGTGAATGAAATAATTAAAAAGAGATCGGCCATTATAAAATACTTATCGTATAAATGCACGATAAAATTAATTTAATTTTTTTTTAATATGTATCGAGAGAGAGAGAGAGAGAGACGATACTTCGGAGATCATGTCTTTTATTACCAACATTGCTGGCTCTGCAGGACTAGTAGAATGGAAACTATCATTGTATAGAAGGGTAAGAATCATTCGACCTCCGCATTTCAATTCTTCAGATCGAAATTTGAGAAATGCTGAGAAATCACTCTTAAATTGATCCAAATATGCTCTATGGATATCGAATTCACTCATTGGCTCTTTAGGCATCTGATAAAGCATTAAATCAAGGGAGCTGATAAGTCAAGATGATTAACAAAGTCTTAAATTTGAAATTTCTTTAAGTGATTATTTAATTTAATAGCTATTAGATAAAAATATACACTAGTAAAAATTCAGGCATGGCAGAAAATTATTAAAAGATCCAAGTTCTTGCCTGAGAGAGCCAGTGGAGGGCGTTAGAAGAATAAACAAAATCAAGGAAATTAGGAGGAAATAGCCTGGCATGGAAAGATCCAGGGGCTGCAGCTACGAAACATGAACCAGATTCGTGTCCCTTTTCTGTTCTCAATCTCTCATAGAAGCTTGGCAGGGATTTGAAAACGGTGTTGAAATCACTTCCAGGAAGATCATTGAGGAAAGAATGCAAAGCGGGTGGCTTACGATTCAAGCGATTACAAATCTTGTCCAGGGAATCAATAGCTTCCCATGTTGGCAACAATGCATTAGGCCCTGAAGAACACCCCATATCTGCAACTGTTATGCAGTCTGGGAAGCCGTTGCAATACAGATCATTCAAGCTTTGTTCTAGTAGAGGCTTTGCTTTCACGATTGCTTCTTTCTGAAAATAATATAAGAAATGAAAACGCTTAGTAAAGAAGAAACAAGATTTGATAATTGTGTTGATCATATTGAAGCTTGTGGGTGAAAAAAGAGAGATTATTACCTGTGCAAGTGAGTTGTTAGCATAGCTATTTTCTCCTTCCCCTCCATTCATGTGCAGAATTTTCTCTACCTCCATTGCTGCGCTTTCTGCTTCTCTCCAGTTCGGTCAATGCTGCAGGCAACTATGATGTACCAAGGCCTTCGAATTAATATAATGTCATCAAATTCATAGAAACGTTCTGATGGCATCGTCAATTGGCTATTGAATGTAATTATAATATTAGTGGCAGCTGCAAAACGTTTACCAGCTGCAAAATTTTATCAGATTAATTCACGCAGTCGGATGGTGGAATTCGGTGGAGTAGATAAATAATTGATATTATTCTAGTATCGACTAAGCAAGCACATGAGTTTTTATAAAATAAGAATTTTTATTAAATAATTGATTTCAAAAGTTACAATGACAAATCCTTACCATTTATAATAGGATAAACATACTTCTCAAATTAGTTTAAAAAGAAAATTATATGAAAAATAAAAGATTAAAACACCTCTAATTAAAATTAAAAAAAATATATTAAAAGAAACAAGGGTTTAAAAGCATACCAACCCTACATAAAAAGGAAGCGTGAACCGACTTAGTGCCAGTTTGTTAATACTGTAACTTTTAAAATAATTACTGTTAGTTGTACTATAGAAATAATCAGCTGTGAAGAGAATTAGTTAAGTGCTTGATAAATTTTATTTTAAAAGTACTGTGAATTTTAAAAGCAGTTATGAGTGTTTGGTAAAACTTACTATTAAACTACTGTAAGAAAATAAATGACTAAAATATATATAATGTAGGATAAAATTTACTTACAATGTGCACATACAATATCTTTAATTGTGTATTATAATAATTTTAACTAAAATAAAATTTATACTATATTGATTTTATTTCTTTTTTTATTTTAAAACAATTGATAATTAAAAAATCAACTACAATTTTCAATAAATAACATCAAGCAAAGTATAACTAGTTATTCCAAAAAAAAAAAATGTAATGAGCTATAAAAACTTAAAACGAATACAAATAATAGATTGTCATGCAATTTCATATTCTCATTAAACTTGTAGCAATATTATTTCCGTAGAACTTCCATTTCTCGTGCTTCAAGTCCATTGTTGATATATTCTTCTTCTCGTCCACCATTGACCTCTCTCTCTCTCTCTTCATTGGTGTAATCTTTTAGAAACAAAAACATTGCAATGCACATGCATGGAATCTTTCATATGCAAACAAATCCAAATAAGACAAACAACAAATATTAAAATAAAAAATGCATAGGCATGGAATCATTTATATATAAACAAACCAAAATAAAACAAACAATAAATATTATAATAAAAATTACATTGAATATGCATGAAAGGATGATGAATCACTTACTGTTATTAAATATGGTGATGGAACACGTACATGATCTTTCTTTGTTGCTCTAGAGAAGTTTTGATAGAATGTAAAATATGAGGAAGAACTAGGATAAAAAGAAGTAATTGTGAATTATAATAACAAATTATTAAAATATTAATTTTTTAAATTTAAATGAGGATAATTTTGGGTTTAGATAATAATTGTAAGAATATTAATAGAATTATATTAAAGGATAAAATTGATTATCAAAATTAGAATTTAAAAGTTACTCCTTCCCTATTTTTCAAAATCAGCTGTAGGAGGAGTTGATTTTAGCAAAAGTGGTTTTGAATTTTTTTTTTTTTACCAAACACCAAAATTAACTTTTAGATTTTCAAAATCACTTTTAACTCTCCTAAAAGTAATCTCAAATGGGTTCTTAAGCAAAGCTGTTGAAATTAGCAAAAGTAGGAAAATTTTATTAAAATAAAAAAAAAATCCCAAAAGCAAGTTACGGAACAAAAGATATTTAAAGTAGACATTTGACCTCATGTATCATCAATCGTCTTGGCTCAGCTAGCTTGATTTTACTAGCTATATAAAATCCATCCTTATACGTATTAAGAAGGATATGTTATTAATTCATGCTCTCCCCGATGGCGTAATTATTGACTAAGATCACATTCTTCTGACGACGGAAAACGGGCTGGGCACTTGGCCTGGATCTTAAAAGCTGAAGACCATCGTGACTGGGCCGAGCCTTACAAGAATCGGTCTAATCAAAATGAAGCCGAGAGTTGAGTGAGACTCCAAACAACTCGTACAGCCCTTTTTTTTTTTTTATTTTTAATTTACGTCATTATAATTGTGCAAATATTAAAAAATTTCTAATGAAACCTCTTTAATTCCAAAAATAACCCTGATTTCTTAACTTACTCCTCTTCATCCCGCTTTACTTTTTAGAATTGCAGGAAATTAAAAAAAAAATTTAATTCTGAAAAAAGTTTAAGGTTTGCTTAGTATGATACACCAGAAACAACAATACTTTGGATTTCAAGGAAAAAAACAAAAAAAAAAAGAACCATTCCTTTAAAAGCATTTCGTGCTCCCCACCACCGCCATGGCTCTTTCATCCTCTCTTCTCTGAAGGGTGTTACTGTTAACCAGGGAAATTGTTTGACTGGAGGTAAAAAAAGAAAGAGGTGGTCGCTGGGAAAAGATAAATTACCTTCAGCTTTTGTTTTGCCCATTTAAATCTTATAACTATTATTCCATGAATGTCAAGTAATCTTGTTGTTTTAGAACGTAAATCGGCTTGAAAAAAGAACATATATTGAATTAAATATTTCAGAATGTTTGAAAGCTCGGATTGTAATTAAGTAATTAGCTCACGATATTGTCCTACCACATTCATAATATTTCATCTTGATAGATATTTATGATTTGTAAGTTGAATTGATTAGGGGTGATATGGACTTTTTATTATAAAATAACTTAATTTGTTAACTTTCTAAATTTGGATATGATAAGTGTCATAGTCCATTTGAGTTTGGAGGTAAATGTTTTTACTTTATACGCGACCTACAATTAAAATAATTATTACTTTACTTGAATATGTGATTTAGTTTATAATGCCCTGACGTCGAGCATGTTTCAGGCCACCGGCTCGGCTCCGGGATCCTCTGGCTATATGAATATTACTGATCTTTAAGGTGGCAGAGTTGGGTTTGGCACCGAAGATAATGATGGCAAGCTCGACGCCACTTACGTGAAGTCGGTGGCTGAGTTTCCCCACAATATCTCCGTTTTGCAGATTAGCCAAGTGAGTAGTTAATTAAATTACTCATTAATATTGTTATTGTTTTTCAATTTAATAATTAATGAATTATGTAAGTTTTGGTTGGGTTAGCCGTTAAAACTTATTAAGGTGGTAAAAAAGTACTCTTCTTTATATTTAATTAATTAAGGAGGTTCAAATCAGGTTCATATTTTAGTTATTTTAGAAAAATTAATTTAAATTTATTTAGCCTCCCATGGGAAGGGTGAAAATAATATACATTGGTACTCAAAAGAGTCCTTCGAGATATTATTAAACAAAGTTGCTAAAATTAGCGAAATGGTGAAAACTTTATTGAAAAGCAAAATAAAACATAGCACATTGATAAAGAGACTTAACAAGCCTTACCTCTATCAAAATCATGATACAGAATAAAATATATTTAAATCACAAATGGAATCTCATTCCTCTTAATAAGTCTGATACATCTTATTCGATAAATATAGTGCATGGGTTGATGTATAATCCTTTCTTTAATGTATAGAGAATCTTATCATTTCTTCACCAAGGAAATGAGAAGATTTGCAAAGGCTCCTCGCCCCTTTTCCAAAATCTCATCAGTCACCTTGATTGCAAATCTACGATAGATCTCCTCCACGATGGCATCATCTCCACAAATACTAGACAACAGCGATTCTCCCACTGCCCTTACATGCCTTGTCACATACTTGCCTCTTGCGTATTTGTCCAGGCCTTCGTTATCATTTTCGACAAAGCCTTCCAACCAACTTATATGGAATGTTTCAAGCTGATGGATATCAAAGGATCCTTCTCTTTCAATAACTTGCTTTACTTCGTCAACATAAGGCGCATAGATTGGAAAATTGGATGATTTTAGTTTTGATTCTTCGATCAATCCCTGAAGTGCATGAAATAATTAAAAAAGAGATCGGCCATTATTGAAGACTTATCATATAAATGGACGATAAAATTAATTTAATTTTTTTTAATATGTATTGAGAGAGAGAGAGCTACTTCGGAGATCATGTCTTTTATAACCAACAGTGCTGGCTCTCCAGGACTAGTAGCGTGGAAACTATCATTGTATAGAAGGGTAAGAATCATGCGACCTCCACACTTCAATTCTTCAGACCGAAATTTGAGAAATGCTGAGAAATCACTCTTAAATTGATCCAAATATGCTCTATGGATATCGAATTCACTCATTGGCTCTTTAGGCATCTGATAAAGCAATAAATCAAGGGAACTGATTAGTCAAGATGATTATCAAATTCTTGAATTTGAAAATTTTTAAGTGATAATTTGATTTAATAGTTATTAGATAAAAATATACACTAGCAAAAATTCAGGCATGGCAGAAAATTATTAAAAGATCCAAGTTCTTGCCTGAGAGAGCCAGTGGAGTGCGTTAGAAGAGTAAAAAAAATCAAGGAAATTGGGAGGAAATAGCCTCGCATGGAAAGATCCAGGGGCTGCAGCTACGAAACATGAACCAAATTCGTGTCCCTTTTCTGTTCTCAATCTCTGATAGAAGCTCGGCAGGGATTTGAAAACGGTGTTGAAATCACTTCCAGGAAGATCATTGAGAAAAGAATGCAAAGCGGGTGGCTTACGATTCAAGCGATTACAAATCTTGTCCAGGGAATCAATAGCTTCCCATGTTGGCAACAATGCGTTAGGCCCTGAAGAGCACCCCATATCTGCAACTGTTATGCAGTCTGGGAAGCCGTTGCAATACAGATCATTCAAGCTTTGTTCTAGTAGAGGCTTTGCTTTCACGATTGCTTCTTTCTGAAAATAATATACGAAATGAAAACGCATAATAAAGAAGAAACAAGATTTGATAATTGTGTTGATCATTGAAGCTTGTGAGCGAAAAGAAGAGAGATTATTACCTGTGTAAGTGAGTTGTTAGCATAACTATTTTCTCCTTCTCCTCCATTCATGTGCAGAATTTGCTCTACCTCCATTGCTGTGCTTTCTGCTTCTCTCCAGTGCGATCAATGCTGCAGGCAACTATGATGTACCAAGGCCTTCAAATTAATATAATTTTATCAAATTCATAGGTACGTTCTGATAGCATCATCAATTGACTATTGACTGTAATTATAATATTAGTGGCAGCTGCAAAACTTTTACCAGCTGCAAAAGTTTACCAGATTAATTGACTTTTACGGGGGGCGGAATATGGCGGAGCAGATAAATTATTGATATTATTTTAGTATCGCTCTATTGCTCTAAGCCAGCGCTTGAGTTTTTATAAAATAAGAATTTTTAATTGAATAATCTAATTTAAAGGTTACAATGACAATATCTTATCATTTCTAATAGAATAAACAGATTTCTCAAATTAATTAAAAAAATTATATTATAATTATACAGAAAATAAAAATAAAAGATTAAAACACCTCTCATTAAAAATAAAATTCTATGAAAAGAAACAGGGGTTCAAAAGCATACCAACCCCACAGAAGAAGGAAGTTATATTTGCTGACCGACTTTAGCAAAGCTGCTAAAATTAGCGAAGATATGGAAATTTTATTAAAATTGAAAAAAAAAAAACCCTCCCAAAAGCAAGTTACGGAACAAAAGATATTTAAAGTACACATTTGATCTCATGTATCATCAATCATCTTGGCTCAGCTAGCTTGATTTTACTTGCTATATAAATCCATCCTTATACGTATTAAGAAGGACCTGTTATCAATTCATGCTCTCTCCGATGGCGTAGTTATTGATTAATGTCACATTCTTCTGAGGGCGGCAAAGGGGCCGGGCTTGGCGAAGCCCATATTTGGTTCGATTTTAAAAGCCGAAGACCAGCATTACTGGGCCGATCCTTACAAGGATCGATCTAATCAAAATGAAGCCAAGAGTTGAGTGAGACCCTTCAAATGGCAGGAAATTAAAAAAATTATTTCTGAAAAAAGTTTAAGGTTTGCTTGGTATCATACACCAGAAACAACAATGCTTGGGACCGTGTCTCAGTCCCATTGTGGCTGATCATCGCCTTGGTAAGCTATTGCCTCACCAACTCGGGCGGGTTCCTCCTTTTCCTCCTCAGATTACGGGGCATTAGCAGCTGTTTCCACCTGTTGTTCCCCTCCCAAGGTAGGTTCTTACGCGTTACTCACCCGCCTGCCATTGGAAACACCACTTCTTGTCCGACTTGCATGTGTTAAGCATGCCGCCAACGTTCATCCTGAGTCAGGATCGAACTCTCCATGAGATTCATAGTTGCATTACTTATAGCTTCCTTGTATTCCTTTAAAACCATTTCGTGCTCCCCCACCACCACCATGGCTCTTTCATCTTCTTCTTCTCTGACTGGTGTTGCTCTTAATCAGGGAAATTGTTTGACTAAAAAAAAAAATTGGTCGCTGGAAAAAGATAAATTACCTTTGGCTTTTGTTTTGCCCAATTAAATCTTATAACTATTATTCTATGAATGTCAAGAAATCTTGTTGTTTTAGAACTTAAATCGGCTTGAAAAAAGAATATATATTAAATTAAATATTTCAGAATGTTTGAAAGTTTGGATTGTAATTAGGTAATTAACTCAGCTTGTTAAAGACGATATTGTCATACCACATTCATAAAATTTCATATTGATAGATATTTATGATTTGTAAAATAAGTTAAATTGATTAGGTGCTATATGGACTTTTTATTATAAAGTATCTTAATTTATTAACTTTTTAAATTTAGATATGATAAGTATCGTAGTACTCCATTTGAGTTTAGATGTAAATGTTTTTAGTTTATACTTGAGGGGAGAATATGTAATTTTTTCTAATCTTTGTTTCACAATTAATTTAGCTGTGATCATTGTACTAAATTAAATACAAAAAAAGAAAACATGGGTTTAAATTAAAATAAAAAAGACATGGGAGTGATTTTAAGAAGGAAATAAAAAACAGTGATAGATAAGGAAAAGAGAGACATATTATAGAGTTAACGTCTATTAGTTGCTTGTTAGTTATTCCATTTTAGTTAGCCACTAATTCTATATATTTTGATGTCCATGAAGAAATATTAAATGTAACTTAAATCCCAGCCCTAAACACATTTAAATGACAAATGTCATAATCTCTTACAGATCTTGAAAAAAATGAGATTAAGGGAGAATCTGAATGAAATTAATCTTATTTTATAGGTTTTGATTTGTTAGTTAATTAAGCAGAACAAATTAAGTCGATGGGAGACTATGAAGATTGAATGAATCATCTAGTAGGTACCGAGATTTTTTTTAAATTTTAAATACACACAATCAATGAATATGATTGACTTGTTAAAGATATGTTTCTTGAATAAGTGACATTAATTATTAGTGATAATGATGCGAAAGACTTTTAGCTAAAGTTAGGCTACTTAATTGCTTTTATTTTTTTCACTCTTTTAAATTGGGTTAAATTTTATTTTGAAGTAAATATCAGCACGATTTAACATATTACACATTAGAAACAATGAATGCTGCAAGCTGTCGTCAGAAAAATTTGGATAGACATTTATCAGAAGTTTGTATATAATATTATTTTCCTTTTTATCAACCAAATGAGTAAAAACCTTATTGGAAAAAAAAAAGAAAAAGAAAAAGAAAGAAAACAAGCAGACATGAAATTTAGATAGAGACTCATGAACCTTCCCCCCAACCCCCACCCACAAAAGATAGAGAATCAAAAGATATTTAAAACCCGGATCCTAAGTTACAGTTCACGTAACTTACAGCTGATTTTTGTCTTTTCTGAATTGTTACTGTAAAATATCATTTAACCCCTTATACTTTATTTCATTTACAATTTATTAATGAATATTATGAAACTTTCTGTATTATAAAATTTCGTTGAGCCCATTGTATGCTATTTTATTTTATTAAAAACCCTTAGAGTATCAAATTCATCCCGTATAATTTTTAAATTTCTAAAATACCCTCTATTTAATTAAAAAATATAATAATTATTAAATAGATTATAATTATAATTATAATTATTATTTTATTATAAGTATAAATATAATTATAATTTTTAAATGGATTATTATTATTATTAACAATAGTAAAAAGTATTATAATTAATTAATCTATTAACAATTATTAATAATAATTTTTTAGTTAAATTGTTAATAATAATTAACAATAATTATTATTAATAATTAATTTTTGAATAATTATTATTAATAATTAATTTTTGAATAATTATTATTAATAATTAATTTTTGAATAATTATTAAAACTAATAATTAACAAAATTGTAAATAGAAACTCTTTTGACAAAAAATAATAAATGAAAAGAGTGTGAGGAGATAAATTGAATTTTTATAGTATAAGTAAGCAGAAAGTTTCATAACACTTATGAATAAATTGTAAATAATATAAAATAGTCTAATTGAATATAGATTGGTTTATAATTTTATAGTGTATTCACTAAACAGTAATAAAAATTAGCTTGAAACATAATGAGTTCAAATTGGAATAACTAAAATTGAAATGATGAATTGGAATTAGAATAACTTATTTATTTGAAATGTAGGAATCGTAATTAGAATGAGCTGTATTACCATTTATATATTTACTTTATCTTAGAATCAAAATCAGAATGAGTTAAATTGTAATAAATTACTACAAAATCTTCAATTAATTTTTATCATAATTATGATTTTTTACTTTAATTACTGTGATTATTATTATTATTCAAAAATTAATTAATAATAATTATTGTTAATTATTATTATTAACAATTTAACTAAAACATTATTATTAATTATTGTTAATAGATTAATTAATTATAGTACTTATTATTATTATTATTAATCCATTTAAAAATTATAATTATAATAAAATAATTATTATAATTATAATCCATTTAATAATTATTATATTTTTTAATTAAATAGAGGGTATTTTAGGAATTTAAAAATTATAGGGGTTGAATTTGATAAAGAGTTTTAATAAAATAAAATAGAGTGCAAGGGGCTCAAAGAAAGTTTACAATCCAGAAAGTTTTATAATATTTATGTATAAATTGTAAATGATATAAAGTGGAAGGGGCTCGACGATGTTTTACAGTACCAAATTAGCAATTCAGAAAAGAGGAAAGCTGTAAGTTACGTGAACCGTAAGTTAGGGATCCTTAAAACCCCACTA
Source organism: Citrus x clementina (assembly GCF_000493195.1). Taxonomy (NCBI): domain Eukaryota; kingdom Viridiplantae; phylum Streptophyta; class Magnoliopsida; order Sapindales; family Rutaceae; genus Citrus; species Citrus x clementina. The sequence goes on from NW_006262688.1 coordinate 24,401,749, forward strand.
GAAATCTCATTCATCCAATACATCTTGTACGTAGTGCAGGGATTAATTTGTCACAATCCTGTCTTTATTTATATAAGCTAGAGAGAAACTGACGATCATTTCTTTACCAAGGATATGAGTAGACTTGCATAAGCTCCTCGCCCCTTGTCCAAAATCTCGTCAGTCACCTTGGTTGCAAATCTACGATAGACCTCCTCCACAGTGGCATCATCGAAAAGATTAGTCAGAAATGATTCTCCCACTGCTCTTACATGCTTTGTCACATACTTGCCTCTTGCGTATTTGTCTGAGCCTTTGTTATCTACTCCTTTGACAAAGCCTACCAGCCAACTTACATTGAATGTTTCAACCTCTTGGATATCAAACGATCCTTCTCTTTTAACAATTTGCTTTACTTCGTCAATACTTGCTCTATAGAGCGGAAAATCTTCGAATGATTTCACTTTTGATTCTTCAGCCAACCCCTGAAATGCATGAAATAATTAAAACCAAAAGAAAAAGAGATTGTCCATTATATATTAGTCATCTATATATATACACACACAAAATTAGTTTTTAATATGTCTCAGGAGAGAGAAAATACCTCAGAGATCATGTCTTTTAATACCATCAACATTGGCTCTCCAGGAGTAGCATGAAAATTGTCATTATATAGAAGGGTGAGAACCATACGACCTTGGGGTTTTAACTCCTCAGATCGAAATTTGAGAAATGTTGAGAAATCGCTCTCAAATTGATTCAGGTATGCTTTATGGACATCAGATTCATTCCCTTGCCCTTTAGGCATCTGAAAAAACATTAAATCGAGGGAAATGATATGCCAAGATGATTGATAAATTCTTGAATTTCAAATTGCTTTTGTTGTTGATCTGATTTTTACGCTGATTTTTTTTAAAAGGTGTTATTGGTAATTATTATATAAGAATATGCACGGCTCTAAATATACACTTGCCAGAAAATTATTAAGAGATTATTAGTGAAAAAAAATACTAATGAACATGGGATCCCAATTCTTACCCTAGAGAGCCAGTGGAGAGCGTAAGAAGAGTAAACCAAGTCAAGGAAATTGGGAGGAAATAGCCTCGTATAGAAAGATCCAGGGCTTGCAGCTACGAAACATGAACCAAATTCATGTCCCTTTTCTGTCCTCAGTCTCTCATAGAAGCTTGGCAGGGATTTGAAAACGGTGTTGAAATCACTTCCAGGAAGATCATTGAGAAAAGAAAGCAAAACGGGTGGCTTACGATTCAAGCGATGACAAATCTTGTCCAGGGAATCAATAGCTTCCCATGTTGGCAACAATGCATTAGGCCCTGAAGAGCACCCCAAATCTGCAACTGTTATGCAGTCTGGGAAGCCGTTGCAATACAGATCATTCAAGCTTTGTTCTAGCATAGGCTTTGCTTTCAAGATTGCTTCTTTCTGAAAATAATATAAGAAATTAAGCAGATGCATGGTTTGATAATTGTGTTGATCACTGAAGCTTGTGAATCAAAAAAGAGAGATTTATTACCTGTGTAGGTGAGTTGTTAGCATAGCTATTTTCTCCTTCTCCTCCATTCATGCGCAGAATTTGCTCTACCTCCATTGCTGCGTTATCTGCTTCTCTATCGGCTCAATCCTGGCGACTATGATTTACCAAGGCCTTCAAATTAATATCATTAGTTCAAATTCATGGAAATGTTTCTGGCAGCGATATGGATTGACCATTGACTGTGATATTAGTGACTGCTGCAATTCTTTGACCGCATCTTGGCACAATTTCTAGCAAATGGGTTTAAAAGTATTACCCTACGACGAAGGAAGCCTACCGACTTGTTAACAGATTGACTTAAATCTTAATTTCCTATTTCCTGTTTGTTGACTGACTGATAACTTGTCTCCATCAAATAACTGGTCTCCATCAATCTCTTCTAGATCAATTGACTGAAAATTTTGTTCTCACTTAACAGAGGAAGCAATTTCCCAAATTTTGGAGAATCGGGATGCTTACTTTATCAAAACATAGATATATATATATATATTTTAATTAATATGAGATAATAGGAAAAAGTGGTTACGCTGAGCTGGCTTTGGATGTATTCATTTAACAAAACATGGTATATTTAAACTTTTTGTAACAGTTGATGAAGATATTTTCTTAAGGCGCGAAGGGTGTGTAAGAACCTTCCCCAACTGAACAACAGATTTTGGTTAGATTAATTGATGTTGGAGCAGCAAGGTGGAGTGAGCCCAATACAGAGTCAGCAAGGCTCAAAAAAACTCAGCAAAGCCTAGATTAGAGCGTGACGCTATTCCCACCCCTCAAAAACTCTTATCACATCCCTCTTCTATTTTAATTACAAAAATATCCTCGCACATTTATTTATTTTTAAATAAAACCAATTCGTGAGCCGTTCATTCTTGGATTTTTTTTTTTTTACCTTATATGTGGGTTGACAAATATTAGAGAATTGACAACCATTGGATTTAATCAAATAGCTGAAAATAAGATTTTTTTATGATGCTGTATTTATTTTTACAGTATTGATAGTGGGACTAATGTGGGCCCTTAGATATAAGAGTTTTAATCTGAATCATTCATTTAATATAATGGATAATTAGATAATTAATTAAAATATAGCAGGTAAATTATAGGTTGCAGGTAAATATTAATTTTTTAATTTTAAATCAATATTAATTTCCAAAAAAACCACCCACACCCCTAAGATTTGCTAAAATAATTATACATGTTCCTTTAGTTTCATAAATAGTCACATAGACCCTCTTAATTTCGTAAATGACTATTATACCTTTTGACTAAATCAATCTAAATAAATATAAATATAGTAATAGGATAAAAATAATAAATAAAAATCATATGATACAAATAAAGTGTTACAATAAATATAATTGATAAAATAACATGTACAATAAAAATTTTGTTAATATTAAATTATTATTAGTCTATCTTGACGAATGAACTAAAATCTATTAATCCAAAAATTGATCTTAAGATTGATATTAATATAGACATAATTAAATAAGATATTGTTAATTTTATAAATTATTGTGAATGTTAGGTATAATTAATTAATTTTATTATTATGTCAAGTAGATTTTAATATTAGTAAAAAGAATATGACAAACTAATAATAAAAGAATATGAAAAATAATAATGTTAAAAATAAAATTTTTAAAATTAAAAATATTTTATAAAATTTTATCTTATGTTATGTATTATATTTTTTAATTTAAGGAGTTTTGTATGACCATTTAAATAAAATTTAGAGGCGTGAGTGGTCTTTTTACTATTAATTTTGTAGCCTATTTGAAGTACTATATCATTTTACATCATACATCACACTTAAGATGTTGATTTTATTAAGGTGTTATGTTATTAAAAATTAAACTTAGCATTTATAATACTACAACTTTAATGTAAAATGTAATAAAAAAATATAAAGACATTTTCGAGTAGTCAATTTTAGTTTTCTTTTACAAAATAGTATTATAAAAGACAACTGGTAAAATGTAATAAAAATGCTATGGAAAAAAAGTTAGTAGAGGTGATTCTCTTTATTAAAACATATGACGTAATACACAACGCACACATATTCAGTAC
>NW_006262688.1:24406207-24609312 GCF_000493195.1 Citrus x clementina
ATGTATTATGAATTGATATGTGAAATATAAATATTATTAAAAGTTAATTTGCAGACTGATGAAGTAAACCATCCTTTATGAACATTTGATACATTAATCTAAGGTCAAATGAGATATATCACATGATATTTCATATAGTAGTCCAATTTTCAACATTTGCATATGGTTTTATAAGCTAGTAAACCAATAAATATACCATGAGAAATCAAAGGCTATTCCATGGCCATGCATTAGAATAAAATAATCTAACAGTACATACTATATCCGATCGATAGATTTTGAAATTAGTTTGATTACATGATAATAATCGAGTCATCTTATAACATTAAGGATATGATTTAAGTAATATTTTAGCAATTTTGAGTTTCGCATTGAATTTTCAAATTAATTAAATGTTGAAACCCTTTCATGTTTGGCCTGAAATTACAACTTGATAAAATTACAAAAAACCAATAATGAATGGCGTAGGATACATAGTAAAATAAATTTTAAAATGTATTTAAACGTACGTATGAATTTTGTGGAATTAAACAAAATATGTTGTTCAAGTGAAATTGTGAGAATATTTAAAATTATAAGGGTGGTCACTGAAATTTCTCCCAATTGAGCCAACCCCATGATATAGACGGTTTTGTTTTGACAAATACGATTTGTTAGCCACTTTGACTGTTGGTAGAATAAGTTCCGGCAAAACACAATTCAAACTCATCTTTGCAAAGAATAAACAGTATCTCATCAAGGATCAAATCTAAGCGGAGTTTTTGTTCAATCAGTCGGACTAAATTCGAGTAGAGTTCTTAGTCAATTAATCAAGTTGTTCGGTTTTGAAACAAATTTATATTCAAGGTAAATCTGGGAGCTGTCATTACAAAAAGCGATGGATATTGATGAACAAGGTTAGTACTGATATGTTCTTTGTAATTTGATATTTAGAATTTTTATGATTATTTTGTTGTTGTGTAGAGAAATGGTTATGACGAGATTTTGGCTATGTAACCATGTAATGACCAATGCTTTAAAATCAAACACTTGTTCGATTATTTGTCCAAACCAAAAAAAAAAAGGCACGCAGAAACATAAGAGAACTGAGAATATGATGTCTGCCAGTCGTGCTTCTTGGAGAAAGAGGTTGAAAAAAAGAACTAATACAGCATTTAAGTTGGTTGTTTCGATGCTTCTGAGCAGTTTGTATTGTTTAAATCATATCTTAATATAGAAAAATTGAAATTGAACATTGTAAAATTATTTGAACTTCTAACAAATAGAGCTTTCTAGGGGGATATAGCTTCTAATTTTTTTCCTGAGGAATTGATATCATTTAATTCAGAAACTTCTGGTCTTGTGTAGTTTGAAGACAGCTGTGACCTTTGTGCACTAAATCCTGAATATCTCTAAGATGAGAAGTCCGAATTTGATTCTGTAAATTTCTTCCATAACTATATTCATTTATCTATCCAAACATATATATTATGTAATGTCATATATCCTAGATCAATACAGTTAAATCATGGAAGTTGGCTGATAATCAGAGGCTTGGTTGCTTCAGTGATTCTGAGCAGTCAGCATTCTTTAAGCCATATCTTCATGTAGAAACCTTCAAATAGAAAACCGTAAAATTATTTGAACTCCTGAAAAATAAATATTTCTATAGATATATAGTTTGTAATTTTATTTCTTGTTAATTGATATCAGTTAATTCAGAAACATCGGGTCTTGTGTGGTTTCTAGACGGTTGTGACCTTTGTGCACTAAATCGTAAATATCTTTAAGAAGCGAAGTCGAAATTTGATTGTGTAAATTTCTTCCGTAACTAGACACATTTATCTATCCAAAAAAATATAATAGAAATCTCATATATTCTAGATCAGTACAGTTTAATCATGCAAGTTTGCTGATAATCATAGACTTGGTTGCTTCAGTGATTTTGAGCAGTCAACATTCTTTAAGCCATATCTTCATGTAGAAAACTTCAAATAAAAAACCGTAAAATTATTTGAACTCCTGAGGAATAAAGCTTTCTGGACATACATAGTTTGTAATCATGCAAGTTTGCTGATAACAAAATATTCAATATTGTTTTTGCAGTTATCAACCAAAATTCAAAAGAAGCAGAGTTTGACATTCCTTCATCACATGACATTCTTTCAACAGATAGGGCAACCATTCTGCCAAGTGTAGATGATTCCTCATGTTCCATTTTTTTTAATGGTAAGCACCTGCAACAACTCACTAGTGAAGATGTAATTGGAAGTCAATTTGAGACACTTATAGATGCTGAGAATTTTTACAGTAATTACTCGAAAGTAATGGGCTTCAGCATTCGTAAGAATGATATAAGGTATGATAATGATGGTCAAACCAATGTGAGACTTTGGGTTTGTAATAGGGAGGGCGAGCGTGCTAAACAGTAAGTTGAAAGGAAAGATAGAATTCGGGAACCGAGGACTGTTACGAGAGTCAAATGTCCAGTTGCTTTTAGAGTGAAGATGAATAAGAAGGTTGGTACTTGGGTTGTTAATCAGTTTATCCCTGAACACTCACATGAGTTGGCAATGAATTATGAGATTAAGTTCCTTCGATCCCATCGATCAGTTAAAGATTGTGACATGGCTCAAGCTACTGCGATGAAAACTGTTGGTATAAAGACTAGTCAAATTATGGATTTTTTAGTCAATCAAGCTGGGGGTTATGACAATGTGGGCTTCACACTGGAGGATTTGTATAATTCATTAGATATTGAACGTCGGTCTATGATGCTTGAAACAGATTCAGAATCTGCTCTGGCATACTTAAAAGGAAAAGCTGATATGGATCCAAATTTCTTCTGTAAATACACTGTAGATGAGGAGAATAGACTTTCAAACTTGTTTTGGGCTGATTCTATTTCTTGTTTAGATTATCACCACTTTGGGGATGTGTTAGCTTTTGATAGTACGTACAAGACAAATGAATATGGTAAGCCATTAGTCATGTTAGTGGGAGTTAATAATCATTATGCAACATGTTTTTTTGGATGTGCATTACTTGTGGATGAGACAGTTGAGACATATATGTGGGTGTTGGAAACATTTTTGTCTGCCATGAATAATAAAAAGCCTATTTCTGTGGTGACTGATGGAGATCGAGCAATGAGGAAAGCGATTAAAAAGGTGATTCCTGAAGCTCGTCATCGTTTGTGTGTTTGGCATCTACAGAGGAATGCACAATCTAATGTACGTAATAAACCTAATTTTATAAAAGTATTTACAAAGTGTATTTTTGAATTTCTTACACCTGAAGAGTTTGATAAATTATGGTGGAATATGGTGGAGGAAGAAGGTTTGCAAAATAATGATTGGGTGAACAAAATTTATACAAAACGACATAGATGAGCAGAAACATTCTTATAGGGTCATTTCTTTGCTGACATGTGTACTACACAACGGTGCGAGGGAATGAATGCATATATGAATAGATTTCTTCAACAGAAGTTAAAGTTGCAAATCAATCCAAATCAATCCCCAACCACAGTCAAAATGGTCCATTCAAGATTGCTTGCAAGTTCCAATCATTGTGTGCTCCTTCGCCAATTGACACAGAAAGCCGGTCTGTTGAATTATCTGTCAAGATTCATTTTAAGAAGAAAATTTGATAATTTTTTCCCGCAAAATTTTCATAAAAGATATTGGAATGGATATTTGACATTTCAGATTTTTAGTTAACGACATACAGTCATTCACTTGTAGGCTGAACTTAAAACACACACAAAAAAAAAAAGCAGACTATTATTTTTTGAAAGTTTTTAATTGGAAGAGACCATAACCTCAAAAGCTAACAAAACTTAATGAGTAATCCAAATAAAAACTTTACATCGAATACAAAGGTCAATTAAAGGGGACAAAAAATATTGAAAGTAACAAGACACAAAATTTTCATAAAGAGTAATCCAAAAACTTAAAAACTAAAAAAGAAAATTACGTAATCCAAATAAAAACTTTGCATTGAATATAAAATTCAATTGAGGGGACAAAAAAATTAAAAGTGACAAAATACAAATTACGTCCAATACCAAATTTATTAAATCTCTACTAGGCAGATCAATTGGATTTTCTTCCTGGTTTCTTCAAATATTCTCTAGTACCAATTACAGTTCTAACTTTATTAATTGAACGATTTTTTTTTCTGAGAAGCAACTTTAGTTCTAACTTTACTAGTTGCAATAACATTCGTCTTAGGACCATGGAATGATAGTGCTTTTTGTATAACACTATCTCTTACTTCATTTGCATCACCATTTACAAGGAGTAGCGCAAGACGAAATCTTTCTTCATCCGATTCATACTGCATATAATAGAATTGATAACAATTTAATATTGATTAAAGTATTGTGCAAACTAAGAAATATAAATTGTATGATTAAGTTACCTTATAAGTTGGGAATAACATCTCACATGGAGTCTCCATAAACTTCATCACATACAAGCCACAATCATTTCCATTTGGTTGAATTGGCACATTATTTGGATATAAAATGTCAAAGTCAGCGAAATACCAATCAGAAGGAAAGTTAAAGGCTATATCACGAAACAAGACTAGGTCCAATGCATGTAACTGCAATAATAATAATGATAGTTAATATATATTGCATCTAGTAATTTCATATAAACAAATAAAAAATTTGAACTTACATTTTGCTTAACGATTTCTTGACGATGATTTGGTTCTATTTCAGAATTAGGCAAAGAATCCCAAATCTCAGCAGTCTTATCTTTTATATTCATTATCACAAGATACCAATGTTTTGCAAGCCCATCATAAAGAGGAACATATATCTGTGGAACAATACAGAAATTTTATACTAATCATTACACACTTCAAATGATAATAATAAAACATATGATATTTTAGTAAATAACTTTTTACTTTTTGAACATATGATAATATTCCTGACCTTTTCACATCTTTTGAGTGCACCCATGTAACATTCACAAATGTTATGTTTACGAACCGAAATTTCGATATTTGATCTATCAATGGTTGAGACACCTGACACATTCGCCACGATTTGCTACAAAATTCATAAATTAATAATTATATGAAGATGGTAAGATATAACTTTAAAAAAAATTCTAAATTTTTAGTAAAAACATATTATACATTTGTAATAGCAAAATATATAACATACCCCAAAAAGAATTGGTAAAAACCAATTTCGAGTCTCATAATCTTGCTTCAAACTCTCCTTTCTAGTTAAGTACTCGGCATAGCAACTTATGATCTATGTATAAAATAATCACAATATCATTATTAAAACATTCACTACCAAATGCAAAATAAATTATAAATTAAATACATATAATCTTATTACGCTCTGAATATTACACACACACAGAGTATACCTCATCAAATATCCAAACATTAGGAGCTAAAGAAGACATTAAGAAGCGGGTAACAATATGTCGCTTTGTCATTACAATTTTCTCTCTGTATAAATTATACACTCACATTAATAAGAAATTAAAACAAATAAGAACATCAAAATACAAACGTATAAAATATGATTATATTAAATACTTCCATACCTTTTATCTAGTTGTTCATGAAAAATATACTGTAAAATATACCATTCTTCCTCCGAAAAAGAAGCTCCATGTTTGGATAAACCAAACTCCTTGTTGCGGCGGCCTTTTTTTTTGGTGAAATTTTCATAAGGAGATTTTTTATAACGACTGGGCTTTCGAGGACGCACCTTTTTATCCTCAACTGCATCTACTTCAACCGATGATACCAAATCCACAAAATCAATTGCATCCATGGCTTTATCCGACATGCATAAGAACATGAATTTTATTTATTTTTTTTATTTAATGAATGTGCTAGTACAAAAAATTTTTGAAAAAAAATGTAGAATAATAGTTTGTTATCATACCTTTTTAACAACATTGTTGAAGATTTGGTTCTCTTTCAGTTTCCTATATGCAAATAAGTTTTTCAATGATAAATTTTCATCACATGCGTCTTCAATCTTGTCCTTAATCTCTGCGATCTTCACCCCAAACTCATCTCCCTTTCCCACGAAATTTTGACCACTTGATTCATTTGTACAATTTTGAACATCTTTACTAGAAGAGTTCATCTTTTCCTTCCATGGGTATGATTGCATATGAGTTATATTATGTTCAAGTGCTTCAACTACACTATACATTTTTTGTACCAATGCATAAGTATCTAAATTGTTCTTCTTCAGCTCACCAAATTCATACCTGACAGCGGCAAGATTAAAAGTCATCCCATCAATTTTTTCATTAAGCTTTGTCAATTCCTTCTCATGGTTGCAATTTCGAAAGTTTGCTTCACCCTCTCCGTTTGTTTTAATGCTTTTATGGAGCCCTCCATCATCTTTTTTTTCCATCTGCATTTTAATGTTAATATTTAGTCAATCATGTAACATCAAGTATATCTATAAAATTATGATACTAACAAATAAAATATCAACAAACAAAAATGAAGATTTTAACATCAATATTTTCATATTGGGCTTGTCTTTAATTTTTAGAATTTAAAGACCGACATTTAAATTTCAATTGTAAGATATTAATAGTCAGCTGAATTCCCTCCTCAAAATAATATAAATTCGTAAAGTGCAACGGAAAGATCTCTTGCAAGGTAGACAACTAGACTAGCCAAATTCTGAATGTTGAGAGTTTGAAAGATTGAATTTTCTCTTGTTGCCTTCATTGAGAAAATGACAGAGAATTAAAAGAGAGAAAGATCATTCCCACCGCATAAAGCCTAAGAGAGGCAAAATTATTAATCTGACTCTAGAATCTTCAGGTCTTCACAAAAAAACATATAACAAACTTGAAAAAAAAATTTGTCCCTTCAGATCCTAGAAGTATTGTGCTTCTAATCTTGTTTTGCATGCTTCAGCTGTAGTAATTAGTTCATTTCCATGTAATCAAAAAAAAAAAAAAAACTACATTCATATGTGGGCAAGATCATGCCAGTTTAACCTTTAGCGTCGCTGCTGGAGATAATCAAATCAGGGCGGAGAAAAGGAGAATGGAATCAGAGGCTAAGATTAATAAGTGGGCCTCAGCTTGCTTTGCCCCTCTTTCTTAAACGATTGGTGGTTAACTGCTGACTCAGCCAAGTCTTGGCTGCACTTGATTCACCGATTTAGGTTATTTTGTCTTCTATCTGATGCAGCGAAGAAGCTTTGCTGCTTAACATGCTGCAATGCAACTTTATCCTTTGAAGTTCAAACTTCAGGGCTGCGCACTTTATGTAATCCTATGAATAAAAAGAATTTGTTTTCAAATGTGAAAAAAGAAAATGTAAGGTAGTAACTAAATATATTATAGCATCAAAGCAAGATTTGATATGAATTTAGTACAACAAAGAACATCAAATCTGCGATTCCTTGTCTAATGTCACGATCGAGCAATAAATTTAAAAGCCTACCTATCAAATAGACGTGGCAATAAATGGAGAAAAAGTTGAATTATAAGAACAAGTTTACGATTTGACATGGTTAATCATTCGTGAACTGAGACAGCATTCAAGAATCCAATTTCAATACAACAACATAGGAGATAAACAGATGACGAATTTTATGAGATAAAGAAGGAGGTTGAGTTTTATTGTATCTCTATTTTCTTTCCTTTTAAATTTAAATTAGGTTTTGCAACCGGTTTGTTAACCGGTTATAACATTTTTGAAATAATTAAATATTTTCATTATTAAAAATAATGTGTACCGTTGATTACATCTAATGGTACAAATTTGTTACACTATTAATACCGTAAACAAAATTACGGCACCATAGAGGGACCCCTGAAAATATAATAAATAGTAATAGAGGAGTTGTGGGAAACTTTCTCCATTGTCTAATGTCTGTTAACTTATCACATAAGATAACAATGACCTTCGTTCTCCCCTCCTAATAGGTGTTTGTCAGCCCTAGTGTACACTAAATCTTGATTTTTTTCTCGATAAATTATCCGAACTTTCTCTCTCTATCAACTTATAATTGAGCACTTTCCATATTACTAAAAACTTTGATTCAGATCATTTTCCTTTATTTATATTTCTCAACAAAATCTCGAGGAACTTGACTTTTTCTCTCAAAAAAAAAAATTTAACATTTGCCCTTCAAGCAATTTTTTTAAAATTCAATGCACTTTCTTATGTAAATTGTAATAATTTATAATTCAATTTAAATTATTTCTCATAATCTAAAATCATTTCAGCACTTTTTTCTACAGGTATTTAAAACATAATCAAAATCCTTGTATTTTTATGACAATGAAAAATGAAGTAGGGTTTAGGAAGATAATTTTTTTAATTTTAATAAAATAATTTGTAAGGTCAAAATTGTAAAGATAAAATAATATGAGGTTTTAAAAGATATTTAAACGGGTGTTAAAAGCTCAACTCTCAATTGAACAAGCATAGTTAAATTCAACAAGCCCACACAGGTCCAACAAAATTCCAATGTCAAAGGGATGAGAACAGCTATTAAATTGGAAGAAGCGCTAACCAAACTGTACATATATTAAAACGACTTACTCCTCTCTCGGACTTATTTAGGGGTTGATTGAAGAATCAAAATCGGTGTAATTCAATTATTCATTTTTTTCTTTTCTTTACACCTTATGTTGGAGAAGTAAGGCAAGTTATTAAAAGAGAAGGATCCTTCAAGTAGCCAATTATTTTGGAAGTGCAAGCATGGATGATTTGTTCCATCGATATATGGTTAAAATTTATGAGAAATTAGAAATGGGGATAAGGAGTTTACACAAATTTGCTCATTTTCCTTGATAAATAAATGAATTATGTTTTTGTTACACGTCCTTTATTTTGTTCCGGTTAATTTCTTTTGCTTGTTTCTTTTATGCTTTGAATAAGTCTTGCTAGCTATTGAATAAATTAGAGTCCAAGTTGTTTATTTAGCTAAATTGTTGGTACGTGCCTAGTGTTACGGAAAGACAGTTGTATTTCCCATTATTTCGGAAAGACAGTTGTATTTCCCATTATTTAAGTTGATGGAATAATACTTCAGGGTAAGAATGGTAATGGGGTGGGGGAAGATCTACCTCAATCCCCACCTCATTCTCCAATAAATTTAATGGGGTGGAGATGAAGAATCCCATGTGGAGAATGATTTTGGAATGTTTGAAAGGCTTGGATTGTAATTAGGTAATTAACTCAACTTATTAAAGATGATATTGTCATACCACATTCATAATATTTCATTTTGATAGATATTTATGATTTGTAAAATAAGTTGAATTGATTAGGGGCCATATGAACTTTTTATTATAAAGTACCTTAATTTATTAACTTTTTAAATTTAGATATGATAAGTATTGTAGTCCATTTGAGTTTGGATCTAAATATTTTTAGTTTATACTTGAGGGGAGAATATGTAATTTTTTCTGATTTTTGTTTCACAATTAATTTAGCTGTGATCATTGTACCAAATCAAATAATAAAAAAAGAAATCATGGGTTTAAATTAAAATAAAAAAAGGCATGGGGGTGATTATTTGTGTGAAGAAGGAAAAAAAACAGTGATAGACAAGGGAAAGAGAGACATATTATAGAGTTAACATCTGTTAGTTGCTTATTAGTTATTCCATTTTAGTTAGCCACTAATTCTATATATTTTGATGTCCATGAAGAAAAATTAAAAATAAATTAAATCCTATCCCTAAATACATTTAAAGGAAAAATGTCATAATCTCTTACAAATCTTGGCAAAAATGAGATTAAGAAAGAATCCGAATGAAATTAATCTTATTTTATGGGTTTTAATTTGTTAGTTAATTAAGCAGACCAAATCAAGTCGATGGGACAATATGAAGATTGAATGAATCATCTAGTAGGTACGGAGATTTTATTTTTAATTTTAAATACACACAATGAATGAATATGCTTGACTTGTTAAAGATTATTTCTTGAATAAGTGATATTCATTATTAGTGATAATAATGGGTGATTAGTGTTAAAAATTGTATGTTTGTTAAGGGGTAAAAATGTTATTTTGTGCTATTATTGTAATTTATATTTGTAATTATGTAACATATTGTGAATTTCTAATTATTTTTCTAAGTATTTGATTTTGTGTATTTTTGTGTGTTTATTAGGTAAAAATAATAATTTCATGCAATTGGAGGCTCCAAACAAATGTGCAGATGTCAAATTTAGATTTTAGAAGTCTGAGAAATTATGTTATTGTTGAGGAGGATCCAAGACTTTTGTTGTAAACTTTTAAGTTTTCACCACGGTAAATGTGGTAATTGTAAAGCTGTAAGTTTTTATCATATTAGGTATAGTAATTATTGGTGGAATGTGTTGAATGTGTTTGAGTGGATTACATTAGGTTTACATTTTATTAGTGGGACAAATGTAAGGCTAAGATGTAATTATATTTACTTATTTATGTGGTGTGGATTTACTATGTATTAGTATAAATAGAGAGGGGAGGGGGAGGGACACACCTTTTCACACCTTCTCTTCTCTTCTCTTCTTTCCCCCTAAATTCTTCTTCTTATCTCTCTTTGTTATATATTTTCAATCAATAAAATTAGTTTTATTTCAATTTTCAAGTTCTATTTTTTTAATTATGCATTTTTCAATTTTAATAATTTCCTTTATTTTAAAAATGTTTAGCTCAATATTAGTAGTTAGGGGAAGGTGAAACTCTTAGTAAAAATATGGTTTAATCAAATTCTATTTTTAATTGTACAAATTAAATTTTTTTCTATTAATTTTATCCATAATTTATATTTTGAAATTTTGATTTATTGTAGACAAACATGGAAGTTTGGCACGATGAATTCTTAATATCTTCGTATAAAGTATGGTAAAATGGTATTTTGATTTATTGTAGACAAATTAAGTTTTGGCACATTAAGTTCTTAATCCATAATAAAATAAATGGGAAAATAATTTTAATTTATACAATTAATCTTTTGGGAAATAAAATAAAAAAAAATTTGTTAAATTGCATTTATTATTAGGAGTGGATCCATAATCCTAACTAACTCAATTTCATAATTTTTCTAAAATTAAGTTGCATATTTTTAATTTTTAATTTTATTTTTTTGATAAACTTAAATAAACAGATTAAATCCTTTTTTTGTGGATCGATCTCGGACTCACCGAGTTATAATATAACAAGATACTCTTAGAAATCACTTTTAAGTTGTGTCAAAGTTTTGGCCCCATTGCCGGGAGATGTATTTATTTTGTTTTATTTTTTCTTTTTTTTCTTTTACTTTTATTGTAAATTTTCTTTTACCCCCTTTTTCTTTTCTTAAATTCTGTTCTATCCCGAAATCTTTCATAATTTCATTTGTACTTTAAAAAAATCTCGTTTCTGGCTCATTCTTCTCATAATTTCGGTTTGACAACAAAATCACAAAAAATTTTTGAATAGGTCCCTTGCCAAAATTTCCCATAAATCTCAAATTCGGACATATAACTTGAGCTTTCTTGAAACATAACTGGATTTCTTTGGACCTAATTTGGACTCAATAAAAAGAATTTTGACTTTAAAAATTACAAGACCCATTAATTTGAATTAATCACTTAATCGGTTGGTAATTTTTAAAATTTGAAAAAAAAAGAGCCTACACTTTAATTATTTCTTTTCTTTTTTTCTTTTATTTATTTCTGTAATTTAATTTTTGCATTTATTTTATTTTTGGTTTTTACTTTGTTTATATGTTTGGTTTATTGCCTATTTAGTTATTTTAATTTTAGTTAATTAATTTTTAGTTTTTTTTTATTTTTGTCTTGTGTTTTTTTTGTACATTTATCTTGTTTATTTAATTTTCATTTTGTTTTTAATTTGTGTAATTTTCATTTTTTTTTGTTTTGTTAGTCATTTGTTTGTGTATCATCTTTACAACATAATTTTACACTCACACATCATCATTGCATGAGACGTTAGTCTCGGACTTCAAGTGACAGGTTAATTTGTAGATCTTAATCACCACCACCAATCATAGACGAGATCCAAGATGAAAACATTTTAGGCCAACTTAATCCTCTAGTTGATCAGGGTGACAACCAATCTTAACGTGATCAGAATCAACCAAGAACTTTGAGAGATTACATGAATCCAACGAGAACCGGAGCACCATCATGTATAGTATTTCCTCTAGAAGCATTTTGATTCAACTTCAAACCAGGTATTATCCAACTTTACCAACATTTCATGGTTAAGAATCTGAGAATCCATACTTGCATCTAAGAGATTTTGAGGAAGTTTGTAATACATACACATACCAAAATTGTAGCATGAACATATTTAGATTAAAACTTTTTCCCTTTTCATTAAAAGATAAACCTAAAACTTGGCTACAAAACCTTAGATCTGGATCAATAAGAACTTGAAATAATATGCAAGAATAGTTTTTGAAAAAATTCTTCCCATCTCACAAAACCAATTCTTTTAAAAGGCAAATCACTTATTTAACTAAAAAAAAAAAAAGAAACATTGTACCAATGTTGGGATAGATTTAAAGAATTGCTTAACATATGTCCATAACATGGTTTCGAAACTTGGCGATTGATCACTTATTTCTACGAGGGCTTAACACCACAAAGTAGACAAGTTGTAAAAATGATGTGTAATGGTGAATTTAGAGAGAAAAATATGAAGATGCACTAGATTACCTTGACCAATTAGTTGAAAATGCACAACATTAAGATATTGTTGGAACATTTGAATTGACTAATAAACCACAACCATCTCCATCTAGTGGAAGAATCTATAACTTAGGGAAAATCATGATTTACAAGCAAAATTTGCATTCCTAGTTAGGCAGGTTGAAGCTTTGAAAAATAAAAAAAGTGATCAAATAAAATCTATTCAAGAAATTGCATGTGATGTTTGTAGTTATAATGATCATTTCAGTCATTATTGTCCTACTCTGCCTGCACTCAAAGAATGTTTGCATGATCAAGCTAATGCCATCAATACTTTTAACAAACTAAACCCATATTCACAGATTTATAATCTTGGTTGGAGAAATCATCCAAATTTTACTTGGAAGAATAATAATAATACACAATCTTCACAAGCACCACCTCCACAAAATTTTCAAAATACTTAGCCTTATGCACCATATATTCCACCACCATGGAACAATTTGGAAGATACAATGCATTCACTGATTAGAAAGCAAGATGCTATTAATAATAAAAATGCACAAACCTTTTTTGTTTTGAAAGATACTCTTGCTAAAATTGCTTCTGAACTCACAATTCAAGAAAAAGGAAAATTTTCAGCTCAACCACAACCATGTCCTAAAATTCAAAATTCACCCATGGACTAAGTCAAGTCAATTATAACTCTTCGTAGTGGTAAGGTTATTGATCGGCCTATTCCCAAACCTTGTAAAGATAGCAACAATGAAAATTCAAAGGGTAATGAAGAACTAAATAAACTTACACCTAGTGAAGAAATAACTATTGTTCCATCTGAACCATTATTTCCGCATGCATTGAATAAACTAAGGAAATCAAATCACTCTTATGAAATTTATGAAATCTTTAAGCAAGTGAAAGTCAATATTCCTCTGTTAGATGCAATCAAGCAGGTACCTTCATATGTAAAATTTTTAAAGGACTTATGCACTATTAAAAGGAAATTGAAGGTAAGAAAAAGTCATTTAATGACTGAACAGGTAAGTACCATTTTGTCTACTAATAATAAGTTGAAATATAAAGATCTTGATTGTCCTACTATTTCCTGTATCATTGGAGATCACAAAATTGAGCATGCTTTGTTAGACATTGGTGCTAGTGTTAATTTGCTTCCATATTCAGTTTATCTTCAACTTAATCTTGGTGAGTTAAAATCAACTTCAACTATACTTTTACTTGCCGATAGATCAGTAAAGTACCAAAAGGAATAATGGAAGATGTTTTAGTACAAGTTGATAAATTCATATACCGTGTGGATTTTATTATTTTAGAAATTGAACTTGTTGTAAATAATTATAAACCAATTCTTGTAATTTTGAGTCGAGCATTTTTAACAACTGCTAATTCTTTGATTAATTGTATGAATGGTTTAATGAATTTTTCATTTGGAAATATGACTCTGGAATTGAATGTTTTCAACATGTGTAGGCAACCTAATGAAGAAAATGAGAATGAAGATGAAATTAATGAACAAAAGGAATTGCTTGAATATTGTATAGAGGAGAATATTCAAAAAGGGAGTTTTTATGAACTTAGTGATATTTGTTTAGTTAATTTGATTGAATCAAATAAACAACTTCTAATATAAATTTGTTGTTTGATTCTTGTCAGACTTTGCAAAATGATGATGGGAAACCAAATATAAATTTGTTGTTTGTGATTTATTATGCGAGTAAGACTTTGGATAGTACTCAAATGAATTATTTGACAACTGAAAAAGAATTACTTGTTGTGGTGTTTGTATTAAACAAATTTTGTTAATATTTACTTGGTTCTAAAACTGTTGTTTTTACTAATCACGCTATTGTGAGATATTTGATGACTAAACATGATGCCAAACCAAGACTAATTCATTGGATTTTGTTACTTCAAGAATTTGACCTCACCATCAAAGATAAAAAGAGTGCCAAAAATATTGTTGCTGATCATTTATCAAGACTCACATATGAAATCTGCACTGATATAACACCCATTAATAATTCATTTCCTGATGAATGTTTATTATATGTTACTTCAATACCATGGTATGCTAACATTGTTAATTTTTTTGTTACAGGTAAAATGTCTTCGCAATAGAATAGTCAAGAGAAGAAGAAATTTTTGGTTGAAGTAAAGAAATTTTATTTGGATGATCATTATTTGTTCAAATATTGCCCTGATTAGATTTTTCGATGATGCATTCCTGATAATGAGGTAAGTAGTGTCATTAATTTTTGTCATTCTGAAGCATGTGGTGAACACTTTTCTTCAAGAAAAACTACAGTTAAAATTTTACAATGTGGATTTTATTGGCCTACCATATTCAAAGACACATATGAATTTTGCAAAACTTGTGAAAATTGTCAAAAATTAGGATCAATTACTAAAAGAAACATGATGCCCTTAAATCCCATACTTGAGGTTGAAATATTTGACTATTAGAGAATTGCTTTCATGGGTCCATTTCCACTATCTTTTGGATTTGTGTATATATTACACTACAAGAAAACATGCAATAGATGACAAGAAATAACCGTCATAAAGAGGGGTGCATGACAGACAAAATATATGTAATCTATGTCACTGTCATTAATTTATGACAGAATTTTTCCCGTCATGAGTTTATGATAGCTGTTAAAAGTCATACACGCGTCACACTACATTTTAGTGGGAAATCAAAACTATTTAAATATTTAGGAATTTTTTGAATTTTTTGGCGGGAAAATTAGTATTATTTCTATTAAATTATTTTAAAATATTTTTAATATTGTAAATTTTATTATTATTTTTACTGACTTAATAGTATATTTATTTATTATTATTATTTAACAAATTCTATAAATTTGTTTTTATAAATAAAATTGATCAATATAAAATAAATACAAAATATAATACTAGTAATTAAAAATCCAATAAATAAAATACATGGAATTTTATATATATTCAAACTACAGTTAAATACAAACTATGTCACCAAAGCATCTAAACTACATCAATCCCAAATTTTCAAAAGATATCCTAAAATAAGTATTCACCAACATCAAAATACTTGTACAAAAAATCAAAGTCCACCAAATTCCAGTGGTAAATCACTTGTAGAGTCTAAGTAGTAAGAGGCCAGCAATTCGTCTCAGTTCCTTCAATCACCACCATTATTTTTATTTACCCTTCAGATTGTTGTTGTTGCCTCTCCATTCGCTTAGCATGCCCTTAATTGTAGTATCTACCTATCCCTTTATATGCAGCCCTGGATTATAGCAACATGTAGAAAACAATGTTTAACAAGCATTTTACTATTCTCTAAGGGGGCAAAAAAAATATTTTACTATTTTCTAATCAAAGAACCTATAGCAAGTAGAATAGATTTAAAAACTAAGAATCAACATAAACATCTTTCACTAGTATTCACATAAATATTTATATAACCTTAAGCATCCAGGAACCAAAAGCAATTTACATGTTGCACTTATCAAATGTACAATAGAATAGAGAAAAGGAGAAGAATTACAAGCATAAAAAAAAAGGAAAAAGTACAAAAGTGAAGATTTCAGTGAGAGAAAGAATTGTCCTCAGTGTAGTTTACTTCTTTATCAGCCAATACACAACAGTAAAGGAAACTCATACTTGGATGTCATAAGAAAGACAAAAATCATCTAAAAAGCTATTTGTATTATAGATTTTGTTGGATAATAAGGCCATAAGGTTGATAACAAATTTAGGTCTCTAATGGAAAAGAAACTATTATCAAATTCTCTAATTTTCCTCTGCAGAAAAGGGGCATAACAGGACTGATCCATTTACAATTCCAATCATATTAATAGATTTTATTTACCAACTATCTTTGTGACTTAAAATAGTCTACAAAACACCATTAAGAATACCTAGAAAGGAATTAACAATTTTGAAACTAACACCATACCTGCAGTCAAGAGCCTTGCAGTCATATTCCTTACAAAAGTAATACAGGTATGGAGTTATTTGCACAAAACAAACTTGTGCAATGGTAAACCTCATAAGCCTGAGAAATGGGTATATCACTACAACATCAAGAATAGATCTAGTTTCTATGCATTAAAGTTTCTCACCAAATAGAGACATAAGAACATGGAAGATTGCATCTCATCTGAAACATACTAAACTAGTACAATATACAATTTGAAAGTAAAAATAAGAAAATCATGTTGAAGGAGACAAGTTTTATTTTCATACTCTAGATCACCTCAGAATTGCATGAGCCCTATTGTAACTTTCCTAAGAAGCCCAAAATGGAACACCTGATTAATTCTTTAATTAATAATCTATAATAACCATATAAGCTAACAAAAATTCTACACATACATGACTGCTAAAGGACTTTATATAAAAAATAAAGTTAAAAATGTCGCACCAACAGTTTATGCAGGGCTTCACAAAAATGAGTTCTAGACCTTCACCAAACAATTGTCATTTTTCCTTAAATGGTTTGCCTAAGATCACGAACCCAAGGCTATAATTTGACAACAGAGAATTAAGTTTTCAATTCGAAGCATCAAAAATATAAACTAACAAAATTATATCTCGTTTAAATATCAATAACATGTTTTGAAGTATACAATTGCAAGCCAAGAAGAAATAAATAACCAAAAAAAGAGTAATGCCTTAGTTATGAGTTCAATCTATAGAACAAACTGATACCTAGGGAAACATCTCCATTAAGCACCGATAGACTGCATTGAAACCTATCTTACAGAGCTATTGATATGCAGAAATTAAATTACAAGAAAATTAACTAATTCCAATAGCCAAACGCATTAGGTAAAAATCGTATTTGGTAAATAAAAAATCAAACAAAAACTTGCGTATAAAAGTTCCAAAATCATAAGGGTATAATTCAACAACAAATAAGCACAATTACGATAAGCAGTTTAACTCTAAACAAACCCAAAAAAAAAGAAACACTTAATTTAACCCAGCTTAGTCGCTAAGAAAATGCCAAACCAAAGAAAAAAAAATCGTTTCAATTACTTGTGATTATAATTTCCTTTTGGGTGTTTTTAAAGTGAGGAAGAATATGAAAGGAACAGACTTTTCAATATTCAGAGAGATGTAGTGTGAAAAGAACATATCTGCAACTCCTTCGGTATCTCGTTTCGCAAGTGATGTTGGTGAAGAAGGAGAATAACGACCGTGGAAAGCATGAGAGGAAAATTCTAGAAGGCCGTTGAGGAACGATATTGATTTTGGCGGGAGACTAACAGTGGTGGTAAAGCAACGACGGCTGTCTGGGCTAAAGCTTGACGTGATGGTAGAGGAGCGACAACGATGACTAAGATGAATGGCGGCAACAAGTCAGCGACGTACATAATGGTAGCCCGTTTGGTAGTCGGTGGCTGAAGCTTGATGATGGCAGAGCAGTGGCAGCAGTGAAATCGAAGAGCAGCAGGGGAGTGGCAGCAATAGTGTGTTTAATTAGGTTAGACTTAGGGTTCACTTTTTCATTTTATACTTTAGAAATATAGTGTAATTGTTCACATATTAAGTTACCAATTATAACTCGACACATGGTTAAGTAAAAAATAATAATTTGTGATAAAAAATAATTCTACCATAAAACTATCATTAATTCATGATAAAAAATAATTCTATCACAAAGCCATCATTAATTTATGATCGATTGAAAATTATGTCACAAGTCTATCATAATTTTATGATATACCCAGAATTTGTCATAAATTGTCTGTCATCTATTAGCAGTTTTCTTGTAGTGTTAGTTATAATTGATTATGTCTTAAAATGGTTGAAGCAATGTCTTGTAGAAATAATGATAGTAAAACTGTCATTAAATTTTGGGAAATTATCAGCCATATACCCTTAAATGACACCAGTATCAAATGTGCTACAACACTTTTCCCTTATATCACTCGTATACCCTAAGTTGACAAAAGAGTTCTGGCGTCCACCTTTCCGTTTACTACCGTTAAGAACTTAACAGAATTTGAGCAAAATGATTATTTTATCCTTTAAACTCAAAATGAGGTAAAAAAATAAATTTACCTTGAAAATTAATGTAAATTTTCAATACACAATTTTTTTTATTTTGTTATTAACAATACATTTTTTTATTAAAAAAATATGAATTATTAATGGTACATATTATTAACAATTATCCATAAAAAATATTCATCTTATACCATAAAAAATTATTAACAACATATTATTTACAATTATACATATTATATCATAAAAAATTCAAGTTTGAGCTTGGAGGGGTAGATCTTCAATAATTTAGGTTAAATTTTGAAGGAGTAAATTCGGTTGTAAAGTAGCTTTTTTTTTAGCAATTATTAACAATTATCCGATAAATGGGGTGACATGTCATTTTTATCAAAATATATCATATGACATGTCATTTTTTACTAGATAAATGGGATGACATGTCATTTTTTTAAAAAGACTAGATTACCCTTATGATGTCAGCGCTCACAAACGGATTGGTGGACGGCAGAAGTGTTTTATCAACTTAGGGTATACGAGTGATACACTTGAAAAATGTTGTAGCACGTTTGATACTGGTGTCATTTAAGGGTATATGACTGATAATTTCCCTTAAATTTTTAAGAGAAAATATTCTAAGTTGATTTGGAATCACTCGAGGTATTATTAGTGATGGAGGTAAATATTTTTGTAATAAGTCATTTGATTCTTTAATGAAAAATATAGAATTAGGCATAAAATTACTACATGTTATCATCCTCAAACAAATGGTCAAGTTGAATTAGCAAATATGGAGATAAAACAAATTTAAAAAAAAACAGTTAACCCAAACCGAAAAGACTGGTCTTTTCGACTGACTAATGCGCTTTGGGGTTACTGTACTGCATTTAAAACGTCTTTAGGAATGTCATCCTATTGGCTAGTTTATGGTAAACCTTGTCACTTACCTGTTGAACTTGAGCATAAATCATTTTGGACTATTAAAGCTTTTAATTCAAATTTAGATGATCTGGTAATATGCAAAAATTACAATTGAATGAACTTGAGGAATTAAGAAATGATGCATATGAAAATTCAAGAATTATTAAGGCTCTTACAAAAATTTTTCATGGTAAAAGAATTTTTCGAAAAACATTTGAAATTGATCAAAAAGTATTGCTTTATAATTCTCGTCTTCATTTGTTTCTAGGAAAGTTAAAGTCAAAGTGGAGTAGCCTATTTATTGTAAAAAATGTATATTCACATGGAGCTGTAGAAATTGAGAATCTAAAAAATAGTGTTACATTTAAAGTTAATGGTCAAAGAATAAAGCCCTATCTAGAATACCAACCATGTGAAGCAAGCACCCAAATAAATTTGAGTGATCCACCAAATCTTGATTAAGTTTTTAATGAGTATTTTAACTTTTCATTGTTGTTTTACCGTTGAATTGTCGGTTGTCTTGAATGATATGCGTTGTGATGTTTCTTGCTTAAAGTGTGTTTAATAATTATTTTTTTCTTCATTATACATCATGAGTACCTCAATAAGGAAGATTCTGTTCAGACATCTTAAAAACCTTTTGCGAATAAAATTTCGCTTGAGAGGCTAGATACAAAGGTGTAAATCATATCTAATTTAGGAACGACAACCACCAACATTAGTGGCCTACGTTTAGGATCAAGAAAGACAACTCAGAGAAATAGAGCGAGGTATATATGAATTTCAATTGGAGCTTGAGGTTAACTCAATGAGAGGACGAATGTAAATTCATTTTCCTTTTTACATTATGTTTTTCTTTTGTTTGTTCGCTTTCACGTTTGATTTGATTTTGCAAATTTGATTTTGGTGTGTTTTGATTTATTTTCCCGTATAAATGGCAGATAACGGTACTCCGTGACTTCTTAAGTCGGTATTCTTAGTTTCCCACAATAATTGAGATCTCAAAATCAAGTATGGAAGAAATACAACATAAATTGCAAAACATTTTCCTTTTCTCCCTCAAAATGCACTAAAAACAAATTTACAAAGCTTGTTAAGTCCATTATTTATAGAGTCGGCATTTTATGGTAAGTCTAGTTAAATTGGAAGTTTATTTCTTGAATATCTTGTAATAGGGATTAATTTATTAATTCCCTAATTTAGTGAGATTCCAATTTATTAGGAATATTTGTTTCCTAATTTAATTAGATGTCTAATTTAGAAAGTCAATTAATGATTGGATTTTATAATTGGCGCATGAGATCTGTTTAGAGCAAGAAGTTGGTTCAAATAGAAAGTTCATTAAATGCTCTAGATATTTCTTGGAAGACAAGTAAGGCAAGAAGATAAGATTTATTCCTATTCAGATTCATGGGAATTATAAGATGAAAGAAACCTTATTTGGAAAGAATCCAAATCTTTTAAGACTTTCTATTTTGGTGAAACCCTAGTACCTATATAAAGAGAGGTATTTCACAATTGAAGGTATCACACAACACAGAGCATAAAGCAGAGAAGCAAAATTTGGCCTCCTCCCTAGAGAATTCGGATTTTGCGCATCATGTTGTGTTGATTTGTTTTCTTATCTTCTTTCCATCTCTGTGGAGAGTTTATGTGGATTTTGGATCACTAGACATTGTAGAATTGAAAAATTGCTATTGATCATTTTGCGAAGTGCCTTGAGGATCGTGGATCAAGAGGGGTAGCAATTATTCAAGAGAAGCAGATTCAATCTGAGGTTGAGTAAACTATATGGTGATAAACTATAAGTGAGAGTCTTAAGTTTTGTAAATTCATAGGTTGTAATATTTCAACTTAGTGAATTATTTTTCATTTGGGCTTGGCCTCATGGATATAAGATTAATTAATCTAAACCATATAAAAATCTCTGTGTTATTTATTTTTTGTATTTTATTGTGTTTTTGAAAAATTAATATTTTTTATACGGATGAACAGTAATCGTGAACAGTAACTGTGAACCGTTGTGGTGAACAGTAACAATGAACAATATTTTCAGAAAATTAATTAAGTTGTTAATTTTTGGTTTTTAATTACCTACATCTATTTGTAATAGATCTAAATTCCTTTCAAAGCTCGTTGTGAAAGATTGCGTTTGTTAATGATCAACATAATTTCTTTTGATATTCATTGGTTAATTGAAGCAAAAGTCCGATTAGCTGGTGAGTTTCCTGATCCATTTATTTCTTACATGCTTGGTTTTGGTAAAAACACATTTGCTAAAAAATAGAGAGCTAAAAGACTTGGCTCAGAATGTCATAATTGTGTACGACTTAGTTGCAAACCAGAAGTTTGTAAATCTTTAGAAATGATTTTTGATAATCGAGAAGATAAAATTAAATTCGTTAAAGATGGCATGAGTAAAGAATCGTTAGATGATATCTTACGATCTCTTGAGATGCATCGAAGCGGACATGTGCAATATGAGATACACAAGTTATGGAGATTATTCCAAAAAGAAAGTGCACAATTTACTCTTACGAATCTGACTGAAAAAGACTTTGTTTGCCAGTTTATAAGAAAACTGGATGGGAATCATATCCTCGACCCATAGAGGGCGTTCAAGTTGTTACTGGATATAAAACCAGAGGAAGATGTGAGTCATAATCACAACTACCAGTAAATAACATTTTCTTATCATTTGCATTATTACATTTAATGGTGTGATTTTGTATTTAATCATTATTTGTTTTCTTTTACTTTTTTTTTCATTGTTTGTTTTTCTTTTTACTGTTTGCTTTTGAAATATTGAGACATGAGCTTTACGCGTTATCTGAAAAATACACCAACTCATTTACAATTGTTCCTCATTTTGTCTGTCATTAAGATCTTTAAATATGTGCTCTTTTTCCAACCACTCACAACTTGTTTTTGAAGATTATTCTAATGGCAATATCTTTGAGTAGACAATTCAAAAACATTTGTGTGCTCTCTGAATTTCATTATGGAAAATATAAATAATTCGTTCAGGTAGCTATAAATTTTAGTCGTGCTATAGCTGAGAGAAACTGCACCTTGTATATAGAGGAGGTGATTGCGAGTTATCAAAATTTGTCTCAAAAACTGTTTTTATTAGAGAAAATTAGGTACTAGGTATCATTCCACAAGTCTTAAAACCTCTAGAATGCATGTCTAACGTACCAATTGGAGAAGAGTTAGTTGTCTTAAGTATGCAAGAGCGAATATCTGAGATGTTAAATCATGCTGACAGTTTCATTTTCTTGCCAAGAGATCTTGAAACTTTAGAGGCACTGATTACATTTGTATCTTGGGCCCATTTAAACATCCATCAGAAACTCATCGGTTTACTAACTGTAAATAATTTTTTTGATAGGTTGCTCACAATAATTAACCATGCAATTAAGAATCATTTTATTCCAATCTCTGCGAAAAATCTCTTTGTTTGTGCTTCTACTGCTAATTAGTTACTTGATATTTTACAAGCTTATAAACCAGAGCCAGATCATAGGATCTTGGCATTGGAATGGTTGACTAGTGATGGTAACCCTAGCCCTAGTATGAAGTACAAGTTGGACTTAACTCTTCGGTTGTAACTATCTTCTTGGAGCGATGAGGTAATGTCTTCTAAACTTTGCTTCTTTCCTTTAAGCAATTGAGGATAATGTCTTATTCAGGTTGAGGGGATGAAATAGTTGACAGCTGTGGAATATAGCAAATTCTAGTAATGTTTATGTCGAAAATGACTGAATATGAGGTGTAGCGAATTTAGAAACGCATCTTTAGTGGCCTGTTCAGGTGTGATCTTTCCTATTTCTTCTTTTATTATTTATGTTTTCTTTATCTTTTTTGTCTTTTTGCATACATATTTTTAAATTATGAATAATGTTTAGATTAGGTTGGGGGGAAGGGGTAGTTGACGTAAATTGTAAATAGATGCGTTTATTTATTTATTTATTTAAAAAAACCCAAAAAAATAAAAAATAAATAAATTTTTTAAGTCGTGTCTATGATGATTGTGGAAAGAGTCACAAATTTTGAAACGCATCCTAATAATCATGTTGTATTATATTTTAATTTTAAAATTCATAGTAAGTTGTTATTTTTCCTTTTTTTTTGAATTACTCAAATTTGTGAACTCTCTATTTGGTTATTAAATTATTTTGTTTTTACTCATTTAACATATATTATTAAATCATTCTTCACACACACACACACTATGACACATACTAGTGGATTGTAAGTTAAATTTTTTGCAGCATTTAGTTCTTTTGATTTACTAGGGATAATATTTAAGGTAGTAGAAAGTGTATATTGCAAAAAACAAAAAAAAAAAGAGAAGAAAAAGAAGAAAATTGAATGTGTTTAATTTTAATATATCTAGAACCCGAGTAATTAAGTCCGTAGGGATGTTTCAACACCTAGTGCCCTAAGGTCAACTAGTCTAGGAGTCACTGGCCTAAAGCTCGCTACATGAGTTAAAAATGTAATATTTAAAAAAACAATTTGAATAATCCATTGCCTGAAGATAGAATTTCTAATGAGTTTTTGAATGAAAATGTTGTTTTCTTTTAATGAAACCCCATAAGTATTATGTTAATTACTTGAGCACAAAAGAAGGTTTATAATTTTCTAGATAATGAGTGGACAAACAAGAGTTAGAAAAATTTGGGAGAGTTTATTTATTTGGTAGTTTAGAGAATAGATGAACAACTATTAACTTGCATGTGAATTTTGTAAATCTTGATTTAATATAACACTTTCATTGCTAGGGGCTAGCAATAAGCTAGTTGGGGGGTGTGATTAGTGTTAAAAATTGTATGTTTGTTAAGGGGTAAAAATTTTATTTTGTGCTATTATTGTAATTTATATTTATAATTGTGTAACATATTGTGAATTTCTAATTATTTTTTAAGTATTTGATTTTGTGTATTTTTTTGTGTTTATTAGGTAAAAATAATAATTTCATACAATTTGAGGCTCCAAACAAATGTGCGGATGTCAAATTTGAATTCCGAAAATCCGAGAAATTATGTTATTGTCGAGAAGGATCCAAGACTTTTGTTGTAAATTTTTAAGTTTTTACCATAGTAAATGTGGTAATTGTAAAATTATAAGTTTTTATCATATTAGGTATGATAATTGTTAGTGGAATGTGTTGAATGTGTTTGAGTGGATTAAGTTAGGTTTATGTGTTATTAGTGGAACAAATGTAAGGTTAAGATGTAATTAGATTTATTTATTTGTGTGTTGTGGATTTACCATTTATTAGTATAAATAGAGAGGGGGGGGGGGTGACACACATCTTCACACCTTCTCTTCTCTTCTTTCCCCTCAAATTCTTCTTCTCATTTCTCTTTGTAATATATTTTCAATCAATAAAATTAGTTGTATTTCAATTTTCAAATTCTATTTTTTTAATTATGCATTTTTCAATTTTAATAATTTCCTTTATTTTAAAAATGTTTAGCTCAATATTAGTAGTTAGGGGAAGGTGAAACTCTTAGTAAAAATATGGTTTAATCAATTCTATTTTTAATTGTACAAATTAAATTGTTTTCTATTTAATTTTATCCACAATTTATATTTTGAAATTTTGATTTATTATAGACAAACATGGGAGTTTGGCACAATGAATTCTTAATATCTTGGTATAAAGTATGGTAAAATGATATTTTGATTTATTGTAGACAAATTAAGTTTTGGCACATTAAGTTCTTAATCCATAATAAAATAAATGGGAAAATAACTTTAATTTATACAATTAATCTTTTGGGAAATAAAATAAAAATAAAAAGAATTTGTTAAATTTTATTTATTACTATAAGTGGATCCATAACTCTAAGTAATTCAATTTCATAATTTTTCTTAAATTAATTTACATATTTTTAATTTTAATTTTTTTATTTTTTGATAAATTTAAATAAAAAAATTAAATTTTTTCTTTGTGGATCGATCTCGGACTCATCGAATTATAATATAACAAGACACTCTTATACTTAAGAGTTAAAAATTATTTTTAAATCGTGTTAATAAAAAAGACTTTTACCAAAAGTTACCCTGCTTAATTGCTTTTATTTTTTCACTCTTTTGAATCGGCCTAAATTTTATTTTTAAGTAAATATCAGTACGATTTAACAGATTACATATTAGAAACAATGAAGGCTGCAAGCTGTCGTCAGTAAAATTTGAATAGACATTTATCAGAAGTTGTATAATATTCTTTTTCTTTTTATCAACCAAATGGGTAAAAACCTTATTGAAAAAAGAAAAAAGAAAAATAAAAAGACAGAAAACAAACAGACATGACATTTAGATAAGAGACTCGTGAACCTTCCCAGCACCCCCCGCCACAAAAGATGGAGAACAAAAGATATTTAAATCCCCACTAGAAATCTCATTCGTCCAATACATCTTGTACGTAGCGCAGGGACTAATTTGTCACAGTCATGCCTTTATTTATATAAAGCTAGAGAGAAACTAACGATCATTTCTTTACCAAGGAAATGAGTAGACTTGCATAAGCTCCTCGCCCCTTGTCCAAAACCTCGTCAGTCACCTTGGTTGCAAATCTACGATGGATCTCGTCCACGGTGGCATCATCGAAAAGATTAGCCAGAAATGATTCTCCCACTGCTCTTACATGCTTTGTCACATACTTGCCTCTTGCGTATTTGTCTGAGCCTTTGTTATCTACGCCGTCGACAAAGCCTACCAACCAACTTACGTTGAATGTTTCAACCTCTTGGATATCAAACGATCCTTCTCTTTTAACAATTTGCTTTACTTCGTCAACACTTGCTCTATAGACCGGAAAATCCTCGAATGATTTCACTTTTGATTCTTCAGCCAACCCCTGAAATGCATGAAATAATTAAAACCAAAAGAAAAAGAGATTGTCCATTATCTATTAGTCATATATATATACACACACACAAAATTAGTTTTTAATATGTCTCAGGAGAGAGAAAGTACCTCAGAGATCATGTCTTTTAATACCATCAACATTGGCTCTCCAGGAGTAGCATGATAATTGTCATTATATAGAAGGGTGAGAACCATACGACCTTGGGGTTTCAACTCCTCAGATCGAAATTTGAGAAATGTTGAGAAATCGCTCTCAAATTGATTCAGGAATGCTTTATGGACATCAGATTCATTCCCCTGGCCTTTAGGCATCTGAAAAAGCATTAAACCGAGGGAAATGATAAGCCAAGATGATTGATAAATTCTTGAATTTCAAATTGCTTTCGTTGTTGATCTGAATATGCACGGCTCTAAATATACACTTGCCAGAAAATTATTAAGAGATTATTGGTGAAAAGAAATACTAATGAACATGGGATCCCAATTCTTACCTTAGAGAGCCAGTGGAGAGCGTAAGAAGAGTAAACCAAGTCAAGGAAATTGGGAGGAAATAGCCTCGTATAGAAAGATCCAGGGCTTGCAGCTACGAAACATGAACCAAATTCATGTCCCTTTTCTGTCTTCAGTCTCTCATAGAAGCTTGGCAGGGATTTGAAAACGGTGTTGAAATCACTTCTAGGAAGATCATTGAGAAAAGAATGCAAAACGGGTGGCTTACGATTCAAGCGATGACAAATCTTGTCCAGGGAATCAATAGCTTCCCATGTTGGCAACAATGCATTAGGCCCTGAAGAGCATCCCATATCTGCAAATCTTATGCAGTCTGGGAAGCCGTTGCAATACAGTTCATTCAAGCTTTGTTCTAGCATAGGCTTTGCTTTCAAGATTGCTTCTTTCTGAAAATAATATAAGAAATTAAGCAGATGCATGGTTTGATAACTTTGTTGATCACTGAAGCTTGTGAATCGAAAAAGAGAGATTTATTACCTGTGTAGGTGAGTTGTTAGCATAGCTATTTTCTCCTTCTCCTTCATTCATGCGCAGAATCTGCTCTACCTCCATTGCTGCGTTATCTGCTTCTCTATCGGCTCAATCCTGGCGACTATGATTAAATACCAAGGCCTTCAAATTAATATCATTAGTTCAAATTCATGGAAATGTTTCTGGCAGCGACATGGATTGACCATTGACTGTGATATTAGTGGCTGCTGCAATTCTTTGACCGCATCTTGGCACAATTTCTAGCAAATGGGTTTAAAAGTATTACCCTACGAAGAAGGAAGTCTACTACTTGTTGACAGATTGACTTGAATCTTAATTTCCTATTTCCTGTTTGTTGACTGACTGATAACTTGTCTCCGTCAAATTGAATCTTAAGTTTCCATCTTCTGGATCAATTGACAAAAATTTTGCGCTCACTTACAAAGGAACCAATTTCCCAAATTTTGGAGAATCGGGATGCTTCCTTTATCAAAACATAGATATATATATATATTTTAATTAATATGAGATAATAGGAAAAAGCGGTTACGCTGAGCTGGCTTTGGATACATTCATTTAACAAAATATGGTATATTTAAACTTTTTGTAACAGTTGATGAAGATATTTTCTTAGGGCGCGAAGGGTGTGTAAGAACCTTCTCCAACTGAACAACAGATTTGGGTAGATTAATTGATGTCGTAGCAGAGTTAGCAAGGCGGAGTACGCCCAATACAGAGTCAGCAAGGCTCAAAGAAACTCAGCAAAGCCTAGATTAAAGCGTGACGCTATTCCCACCACACAAAAACTCTTATCACATCCCTCTTCTCTTCTAATTACAAAAATATCCTCGCACATTTGTTTATTTATTTATTTTTAAATAAAACCAATTCGTGAGCCATTCATTCTTGGAATTTTTTTTTCTTTTTTTTACCTTACACGTGGGATGACAAATATTAGAGAATTGAAACCATTGGATTTAATCAAATAGCTGAAATCTATCTATATATATATATAGAGCTGGGACTTGAAGAGGTGATGTGGCATCACCATTTCTCATCTTTGTATATTCTCTATTATCTAATAAATAGAGAAATTTTCTTTTAGATTTGGCTTTTCATCTTCTCATAATTAATTTGATTGATATTACACAATAACAATTATGTAAAGATTTTAATGAGGCATATTCTTTGTAATGAACATCCAAAGGGGAGTGTTATGAATTTATTAAAATAAATGTAGATGTTCATAGCATATATTTTTTAGTCTCCTCACTATCTCTCATTAGCAACCTTTAGCTTCCCTATAACTCTCACTATCTCATAAGGAATTATGATCCATAATTTTTCATTAATTTCATGGAGTGATTATATAACTATAAAATGAGAGTTCATCTTTTTGTTTTGTACACACACAATTGGAATGAATAAAATCAATCTATAATATATTCTCTCATTTTATTATTTATCTTGAGTTGCTTCTTTATTTGTATTGCTGGCTAATAGCTTTTTTTGTTTTTTATAAAGCTGCCTCATCTTAAAAAAAAATCAATTCATATTTTTTATCAGTTTCTTCAAGTGTAAAGTAAGAAAAAAAGATAATACTAAATTCTTTTTTTAAAGGCGCGTGAAACGCGGTTTTATTTTATAGTATTAGAGAATTGACAACCATTGGATTTAATCAAATAGCTGAAAATACAATAAATTGTAATAGAGGAGTTGTGGGAAACTTTTTCAATTGTCTAATGTTTGTTAACTTATCATGTAAGATAACAATGGCCTTCCTTCTCCCCTCTTAATAGGTGTTTGTCAGCCCTAGTGTACACTAAATCTTGATTTTTTTCCTCTCTAAATTATCCGAACTTTCTCTCTCTATCAACTTTGTAATTGAGCACTTTCCATATTACCAAAAGCTTTGATTCAGATCATTGTCCTTTATTTATGTTTATCAAGAAAATCCCTAGGAACTTGACTTTTTCTCTCAAAAAAAAAAAATTAACATTTGCCCTTCAAGTAATTTTTTAAAAATTCAATACACTTTCTTATGTAAATCGTAATAATTTATAATTCAGTTTAAATTATTTCCCATAATTTAAAATCATTTAAGCACCTTTTACTACAGGTATTTAAAACATTATCAAAATCCTTGTATTTTTATGGCAATGAAAAATGAAGTAGGGTTTAGGAAGATAACTTCTTTTTTAATTTTAATAAAATAATTTGTAAGGTCAAAATTGTAAAGATAAAATATTATGGGGTTTTAAAAGATATTTAAACGGGTATTAAAAGCTCAACTCTCGATTGAACAAGCACAGTTAATTCAACAAGCCCACACAGGCCCAACAAAATTCCAATGTCAAAGGGATGAGAACGGCTATTAAGTTGGAAGAAGCGCTAACCAAGCTGTACATATATTAAAAAGTCTTACCCCTCTCTTGAACTTATTTAGGGGTTGATTGAAGAATCAAAATCGGTGTAATTCAATTATTCAGTTTTTCTTTTCTTTTCTTGACACCTTATGTTGAAGAAGTAAGGCAAGTTATTAAAAGTGAAGGATCTTTCAACTAGCCAATCATTTTGGAAGTGCAAGCATGGATGATTTGTTCCATTGATATACCGTTAAAATTTATGAGCAATTAGAAATGGGGATTGGAGTTTACACAAATTTGCTCATTTTCCTTGATAAATAGGTGAATTATGTTTTTGTTACATGTCCTATATTTTGTTCCGGTTAATTTCTTTTACTTGTTTCTTTTATGCTTTGAATAAGTCTTGCTAGCTATTGAATAAGTTAGAGTCAAAGCTGTTTAGATAGCTAAATTGTTGGCACGTGCCTAGTGTTACAGAAAGGCAGTTGTATTCCCATTATTTAAGTTGATGGAATAATGCTTCAGGGGCAGAGATGGTAATGGAGTGGGGAGATCTACCCCATTCTCCACCTCATTCTCCAGTAAATTTAATGGGGGTGAGGATGGAGAATCTCATGTGGGGAATGATTTTATCATCTCCACCTCATTTCTCATTTATTTATTTATAGTAAATATAGATATATGATTTCAATAAATTAAAAAAAACTTAAATAGAATCATTACCATATTATAAAATATTTAAATTATTTTAAAAAATCTCTAAATGTTTGAAACAATATCTTAAAATAATAATCAAAATTGAGAAATATTTGAAGAGAACAATATCTTAAGAGAGAAAAGAAAATATAATAATATTTTAAGGTTGAATAAAAATTATATTGCAGGGCTTTCTTTTAGTTATAGCTCATTTATATCAAGTAAAAATAAAAAGAAAATTTATTACGTAACATTGTAATTGATAAAACAAAAATTAGAAAAAATATTTATATATAATAGGGATTGGGTGGGGAGTACATAGGGATGGCAAAAACGTCCGGGCCGGCCCATTCGCAAAGGCTTTGGCCTGGACCTCCCACATGAGGGCCTGGATAAGGACTTAGGAAAAAAAGTTTGGGCTAGGCCAAAACCCTCCATTTAAAAAACATAAATTTATAAATTAGAATAATAAATCCAAATTTGAAAAATAATGGAAAAATAAAAAAAGAAGGATTAAATCCCTAATTTATATATCAATAATGAATCAAAAGCTTAAAATTATAATATTAAACTCTCTTTTAAGTGTTAATTAATTAAGAGAATGTTTGAATTAGAGAATTAAGTACTAAAAAATTAAAATTTTAAACTTTTAGTTGCTTTATTTTCTTTATTTATTATTTTAATTTGAAATATTTATTTTTTTTAATTCATTGTTAATTATAACAATTTGATTATTATTAACTCATTTCAAGTTTACAATAATTTTTAAAAAAATTGAAAAAATAAGTTAAAGTCCAAGCCCAGCCCAGCCCAGCCCAGGCCCAACCCTTTCACTTTTACTTTAATGGGCTTGGGCTTAAAAAAACCAATCTAAACCCTTAAATTGTCAACCCTAGGAGTATAAAATCAAACCATACCATATTAAGAATTTGATGATTACCCCATTTTCCACCTTATTCCTAAAAAATTATT
Source organism: Citrus x clementina (assembly GCF_000493195.1). Classification (NCBI taxonomy): domain Eukaryota; kingdom Viridiplantae; phylum Streptophyta; class Magnoliopsida; order Sapindales; family Rutaceae; genus Citrus; species Citrus x clementina. The sequence goes on from NW_006262688.1 coordinate 24,437,679, forward strand.
AAAAAATCATTCCATTTGGGGTGGAGCCCCATGGGACCCCAAACCATGGAGGATTTTGCCATCTCTATTAAGGGACAACTCTGATTTTGAAAGAAAAAAACTACTTATAGTCTGAAGGTTCAAGCTCCCTCAAACGAACCTGATAAATTTAATTAGTTACTTTCCTTCCTAGTCACGCATTAAATAGAACTAAGAAAGTTAGTACAAACTCGTATATACCAGTTTTGTACGATCATCACTTTCAGTTATTGTTTTTCGTTAAGCTTTGTTGTTGTTCTTCTGGTTTTTTTTTTTCTCTTCATTTCATTTAATGAAGAGCTCTTCTAAAGCATATTTTATAGTGTAAGACTCGCTATTTCCTCTAATTTGTTTGAAAATTCCATTTTTTCTTTTCGTGAAATAACTATGCTCTGTATTGTTGGTATTTCAATAGGAGCCGCGGTTCAAAAAACTAACATTCAATTGATATACTTACATTTATGAGTAGTGTTGTTGTAAATTTCATAACAATGTATAGATATTTACAATAAGAAGGCTTTGGATTCAACTCTTTTAAGTAATGCCATGCACATACTTCCATAATCAATTATTATAACATCAGCATCATTATGACATTATCTTATCAAAATGATTAATCTTCAACCCCACCAAGCGTCTGATCACTACTAGCACAATTGCCACCATATACCACTAGGGCCTGCTCGCCATCACAAAACCCACCAACAAATGCGCACTATCCTTGCCGTATAAAGTATACACACTCCGAGCTTTTCGGTTTGTACTCTGTAGTCAATTTGGGCTTAGAGCAAGCCTAGTAAATACTCCTGTTAACAAACCAAACAAAGGAAAGGATTTTGTCAGTTTCCAATTTAAAGGAATGTTGTTGATGACTACATATTCTTTTTTTCTGGTTTTCGAGAAATTTACAAGCATTTGAATCATATTAGATTTTTTTTTAAAATTATTAACTGAGGCCTAAAATCGAAGATATGGGTTCTAAGAATACTATTTGGTGTAGACCTTAGCTTCAACCAAATATTAGATAATTAGCTCATTTAAAATATGAACTCGATTTCATACTATGGTGGTTATGGTATTTGTGATTTGGCTTGGCTATGGTGGCTGGTGAGTGGCATTTGGTTATGAATTGGTGGGTGCCGGTGGTGTTTTTGGGATGAGAAAAGGAAAGAGCCGAAGTTGGATGCTAATTTTAGGTTTTTTATTATGTATTTGATTTTTACAAGGGTGGGTATATTTGCACGCCAAATATTTCTTTGAACGTTCTATTACTTTGCATACTCATCCACTAATTATAAAAAATCAAGTTTTACTTCATATATTCTTAAAAATTTCAAAAATATCCTTACTTAAACTATAGAAGTTACTTAACTTTTTTTTTTACTTAAAACACTAATAAAACTATTTAGCACACTAATTTTAAAAGATTTAACATATATTTACAATAGTATAATTAAGTCAAGTTGTAAAAAGATTATTTAACATAAATTAAGTTATTAATTTTTTGTTTAGTTTTGTTCAAAATTGAATCTTGGACCCAAAATTACTAGCAATGAGAACATAATAATAAAAAAAATGGTCAAGTCCCCCCCCCCCCACAAAAGTTCTTTTTATACTACTTTTGTTTCATTTTATTTTTGAAAAAAATAAAAATATCACACATATTTCGTAGTCAAAATTTTTCTCAAAATTGATTTCCTCATTATTAATCTAAATATTAATTAAGATGTTAGAATGTTTGGTACGTTAATTACTTTCGGTTCTTGTCTTTCATGATGCTTTATTGTTTTTTTTTCTTTTTTGCTTTTCCTATAATAAAATTAATGTTAAGCATCCCAATATTTGAGTTCTAACTTAAATCTTAACCAATGTGACATTCATTAACACATTCATATAATCCACTAGATGAAGGACACATAATTTTGAGACTCAAGTTGAGATTTAAATGTTGGAATTTTTAGTATTGTTTTTCCAATAAATATCTCTTTGCCTTGTTCAGTAAGGCTCATTATGTCCTCATAATTTGTTGAAATTTCATTTTCCTTGTTTTGTTAATAAATTGCCTACTTTGTCAATGTTTATTTTTTTTTAAAAAAGGATGGATTATTTGAATGCACCAAAATACTCACTAAACTCAATTTTTGATAAAAAAATTTCCTGCTAAAATGCCCATATTAAGAATTACTATTATATACATGAATACATAATTAAATTAAAAAAATTGACTACTTTACTCTCATCTTTCTTATTCAATGACACAATATTTCTTTAAAACTTTACCCCTTTTATTGAATTTATTTTTCATATGCTTTTTGATAAAGGAACCAAGATTCACTGAATTTGTTATATCCATATATTTTGGGTTTGGGTATTTTTGACGAATCAATTTTGTCTCTTTCATTATTTATTACAATCAGTTTTGTCTCTTTCGTTGTTTATTATTTTTTTCTTATTTGTGAATGATATACACATATTTCTACTAAACTCAATTGATGACCTAAATGAATGGGCCTTTGAGCCCAAATACCTACATACAACAACATGTCCTAATCTGAATAAGATAGACTAATACAAGTCCTAATCCTCGTTAAACTCAAATACTGCTAAGAGATAAGTTTTCCTAATTCAATTATACTTCTGATTGTTTCTCTTATATATATAGGTTATCACTTAAGGGTATAGACAAGGAGAAATATGTATATTAGAGGAGGGGGTATAATATCATTCAAGCATTTCTCTTACTCTTTTCTCTTCCTTATTATTTATTTGTTACTGTGCCACTCACGATTTTTGACTTAAGCTACATATGACCATGGGCCGAGCGGCATGTGGCATGACACGAGTACGGAACGTGTCTGTACAGCACAGAATGACACGAGCACGTTTTGTCAAGGCACGTGGTATGGCACGGCACAACATGAAACAGCACGCAGGCACATAACCCTTAAAAGCATGGCACGGTTAAAGATAGGCTAAAGCACATCACATGAAAAAACCCGCAATAAGTATGTTTCACTTTTTAATGAAAGTAAACTAAAAATTTTATGATTTTACAACTAATTTGAAATTGAATCTTCTGATATATTATTAACGTAAGTTTTTTAAATTTATTTAATTCCTAGTTTAAAAAAAATACTCTAATTGATTTATGTTTTTAATTTATTAAATGAATAATTGATATCATGATTTTGATAAATAAAATATAAATATATGATTTTATAAATATGCATTAATGTTATTATGAACTTTGGTTTATGACTCTTTATAAGTCCAACTTAACAATTAAGTTAACCCTTAAAAAACATTTATTATTATTGTTGTTGTTATTAAGTATTAGAAAAGGATTCTAATACCTAGTGTCTAACTTAGTAATTGGTACTACATTTTCTTACTATTATTAGTTTATTATTATTAAATATGGACTTGAATTTTGAATTTATCATTTTATTGAATTTGACTAAAGGCTCATGGCCCAAAAAAATATATAGGCTTGAAAAAAGTATGCCAACAACTTGTCATTCTCTCTTAAAAACAACTATTAAAAAAAAGGCTTATCGGGCTATTTTTTCTTAGGCACGGCATGGCACGACACGACACGACACGGCCCAAGGCATGGCATGTGTGCCAGGACGGGCCTAAGTGAAAAAAAAAACAAATTAGGCACGACACAACACAAATCACATAGTGGGCACGGCATGACACGAACACGAGCACACATGGCCTTCCTTTACCGGTCTGGCCTGTTGGCCATCTCTAACTTAAGCACTAGAGGATCTGCACTTGTAACACCCAGACAAACCCTAATGGATTATTATCTTGCGGGATTCCGACTACTAACCTATTTATTCTTAACAATACAAATCTCGAAGACATCAAGTTCTCTCACAGTCTGTTCCCTAAGGAAAACAATTTTTTCTTAACTCTTCCTGTGTTGCTAAATTTTTGGTATCAACAAAAGGTATTGTTCTGAATGCACGAGGATTAAGGGAAAATAGCAACTGAAAATAAATCATAAAATGAAGGATTTGGATATGAAACTATTATGGATAATAGTCTATAAAAGAAATAATTAAAATTTAGCTTAACAAGGAATAAGAGACGGAGTCAATAATGAAAAGGTCATGAAAAGAAGAGGATAAAAGAAACAATTATAATTTAGCTTAACAAGGTTATTTTGGTATTAAAATTTTATATTTTAAATTTAATAATTTATTTATTGAGTACTTTGTTGTGTTCAAATAATCCTACCAAAGAAAAAAGAAAAATATATTTTTGTGAAAATGACTAAACTTCATATTAAATTTTGTACATTCTTGTTCATTATGTTGTTGGTATTTTAATGGAATCTAACATGGTGCTACACTGACATTTCTATTTAAGCACTTGTTATCATTATTATACATTCTTGTTCATTATGTTGTTGTTATTTTATTGGAATCTAACATGGCGCTGCACCGCCATTTCTATTTAAGCACTTATTAGTATTATTATTATTATTACTTTACGTTTCTTTACAATCTTTTAATATTTACGATCAAAAGTCATCGGAATTAGTTTTAATGGTGCAATTTAAATGTTTTGGACTAATTCATAAGTATAGATCATATTTATTTCTAAATGTATCATCTTTACATTGTACATCAGAGAACTCAAACTCAGGAAGGAAGCAAGGATGTACCCACCAATACGCATGCGAACACTATTTTATATTTTTGATATGTTTAAAAAAAATCAAATAGCCAAACATAGAGCCAGGGGCGAAAGCTGAAAAATTTGGTTACAGGGCTAGGCGAATAATGTGAAAAACTGAAGCTAAGATAGTCAAAGAATTTAATAATACAAATGTAGAAATGAGTTAAAATATATATATATTTTACTTGAATATTGAGTTAGAGGGAAGAGAATTATAACATGCTACGATCTATAAGAAAAGATAAATTATAGTAAAATTATAATAAAAGTAGGATTTAGGTATTACGAGGGATTAGAACATGCATTTATTGTAAAAACTAGAATATAAAGGACTAAAAATATATTATAATGATAATTTAGTGAAATATTCCAATTAGTTTAGATATAATTGAAGACATAGGATGTATATTTAAAAAAAAAATTCTAAAATTTGTTCGGCGGTCACAACCGAATAGAGTCTCCATGAAGTTCGAACCCTGTATAGACCATTACCAAAAGAATCTTCTAATTTTTAATCTTCAAATACTTACTTATTTACTTATTTGCATGGCAAATAGAAAGTGAAAAATAAGCCCCCTTCTAAAAGACTCTTCAAATAAAAACAAGCTTATATTATTTTAATTAAATTTTTTCTCCACAAAAAATAACAATATAACATTTCCCTTTCCTTAATAATGATGAGATAATAATACAATACAAATTGGAGAGGGAAAAAATATTCTTTGATACTGAAGAGATGGAAGAATAATCTTATTTGAAAAAACTTATTTGAAAAGTTTTTTTTTAAATTTTGTGGTTTTTTTAAATAGGAAATAAAATATCATTTGAAGAGTTTATGTATTTAGAATCGATAAAGTTGAACAATGCTTCTAGACTCATTACTGATAAATTATTATTATAAAGGCAATTGATGACCACTCGCCTACTTGAAGTGACACATGTTTGCCTGTTTCCTTAATAAAGAAATGAATTGTTTTTACATATACATATAGTTGGAGGAGGCCGCCACGGTAGGAGTTGGTCGGTGGACGATGGTAACTGGCTTAGGGACTGGTGTTTAAGGGATAAAAGAGGGAGCATGATTGAATATGATTATGAGCAAATCATGCTCTCTTCAATATTAGAGTTAATAACATGCTTTCTTGGGGTGTGATCCTAAGGAACTCATAAACAATCTGCTTTAGTCATCATGTAGCAGGCAGCTGGCTCTGCAGGCTTGCTCGCATGCAGGCGTGCTTGCACAAGGATCTCGCGAGAAGAGACTTAAACCAGTTAACCTAAAGACTTGGTCAAGAGTCAACTCGAGGATTCTCTCTAAAAACTCAAGGCATGATCCTGATCAACTAACGATTACTTCCCTTGCCTAAGAACTAAAGTCTCAGTCCTCTATAAGAATCGTTGAAAATTCAAACCAGGTATGTTGTTCTCTCTCTTTAGACTCTTTCACATTCTCTTTTTTCTCTTATTTCTAAGATTTTTGTTGATTTTTCTAAGATTTCCTCTAAAAAGTATTTTTGTTTAAAAGTAACCGAAACTAAGCCATGAGAGCGGTGGCATAGAATTTTTCCCAAAAAGGCCTGATTACTGACTTGAGCATTGGAAGGTTCACGTCAGAAAAATATCTGGCGTCCCCCTAACCATTCTTTATGAACACATGTGAATTTCTTAAAAAGTGCTCATGGTCGCAAGATTCTACTTAAAGCAAAGAGGTGTGAGCAAGTGCCGTCTCCCATCAAATAAATTTAAATGTTGAGGTGGTTGTCTAATTGCAACACTTCTCGACCAAATATCTGCATCGACATTTTGGTGCTGTTTATGGGGACAAAACGAAAAGTTGCTTGTACCAGAGAAAATCAAAGAAGGAGGATACATGTATGAGGAAAAAGACATGAACATTAGAGGTGACAATGCTCAAGGGTCTAGGACGGGTGAACAAATCTGTGACTGTACGAGAGATAGCAAATAAACCTTGAGAAAGGGCAATACATGAGAGAATGGAAAGAATAGATAAGCAAATAAAAACCTTCATTGTAGTTTTACATGAATTGAGGGACGAATAGAGAAGGTTTAATGGAGGTAATTCAAGGAAGAACCAAAATTTTACCCAGCCCAATAACAAGAAGTTTTTTGCCGTGCAGAGTCTGGGAGTAAGAAATTTGTTTCATGGCAAGCATAACCCAACAAATGCGAAGGCATAAGTAAATACTAAAGAAAGAAAGTTGCGTCAGTATTTGTGGGGCGTTGAATAGGAACGTGAACATGTAAGTGAGCAGAATCCTAGTCGCATAAGGGAATTAGAATGTGAGGTACGAAGGCTAACATAAGTCATTAAGGAAATACAAGGTCAGGAAGAGCTCCAATTTGGAGAATCATGCTGGACAACAAATCCCCACTGTTGGAGGAAATTGTGCACACCATAATTCTAAAGGATTTCTGCTTTTCCAGTCTCAAATATTCTTTAAAAAAAAGATTTTTTGGTATACATTGAATAATTCAATGATATGATTGGAATGCAAGGCTTGACTCAGCTATAAAGATTTAAAGCATTCCCATTGACATTGGAAGGACGAGCACGAGAATTATATAAAAAATTGAGAGTGATCTTGTGATTGATTGTGCTCTTTTCAATGATCTCGGTTTTGAAAGTGGTGTGGTGGAACTTTTTCTTAGTAGAATGGTAGATGTTTTAAGTAACGCGCATAAGGAGCTGCTCGCCTATCTATCCTTCTGTTTGCGTTTGCTTTTTCATGGTGCCTTATTGGCCTACCCTCTCTCACAGTAATTTCCCAAGGAATAGAGTCATGTAGATGATTGATCAGAGCACTGCCTATAGGCAGTCCACCCTTTTGAAAGTTTCAATAGAGGAGCTATACCATGCAATAAAGGATTGAGATTCACTTTATCCTCTTGCACCGCTCATAGAGATGGCCAACAAGCGAGGCCGAAGCAGATTTTATGAGTTCTATGATACTTACGGCCACACCATGATCTAATATTGTGACGTTAAAAACCGAGTGGAGGATCTTATATAAAATCGTTACCTTGATGAGTTCATTGAAGGTTTTCATCCTATTACAGATCAATAATTTATTGCAGAAGAGAATACTGATGATATAAATGGTGAACAATTGGTGGTCAAAAGTCATTGTTAGAGGTCCGACATTAGCTTAAGATTTAAATTGAGCTCGTAAAATCTACACAAGATATGCGATGATCAGCTGTGATGTGTTGTTCAATATGCCAGCAGCAAAGCAAGCAAAAACCAGGCAAGTTCCAATTATATGGATAGAGAACGATGAAGAATGATCACTATATCCGCATGAGGATGCATTGGTGATAAAGGTCAATGTTGCGAGCACAGAGTTTAACAAAATACTTGTGGATTTAAGAAGCTCAATGGATATTCTATTTAAGTCTACCTTACATGAGATGGGAATTACTTATTTGAGACTCGAGCACATTAGAACCTCCTTAAAATGATTTGGCCAAGGAAGATTGACACCCCACAGGGTGGTTGAGCTACCAGTAATAATAGGTGCGAGACTTTTCGAAAGGACTATGGTGCTAGATTTTGTGGTGGTTGAAGACAGTTTGTACTAAAAGATTTTTAACAGGCCTTTCTTGAGGACCAGCAGAGCAGTAATGTCTAATCATTATCTTACATTGAAATACAGGGTAAATGGCATGATAGGAGTTGTGAAAGGCAACCAGAAGATTACTAGGGGTTGTTACACAATAGCGGCTAGGGAAACCATGCAGATAATCTCAATGGAGACATGAGGAGACTCCAAGAAAGGAAGGCAGAAGCCTATTAAAGAAGTGGAATTCGTGAGAATAAAGCAAGATGACCCAATCAAGATTGTAAAGATCGAATCAAAATTAGGGAAGAAATTAAAAACAAGGTTGGTGGAATGCTTCTGGGCCCATGTTCATGAGTAAATTGACATTAACTATAAAATGAAAAAAAAAACATTCTAAACCATATATAAGACTAATAAATTGATGGAAAAAAGGTAGATTAATGTTAGAGTTATAAATTAGAATAAGAAAATGTAAACAAAACAAAAATTTAGAAAAATGACATAAAACTTGTAAATTAACATTAAGTGTAAAATGAAACAATAAATTTATAAACCACACATAGGACTAGTAAATTGAAGGAAAAAAAAGGCAAATTAATGTTAGAGTAGAGTAGTAAATTGCTCTTCAAAATTGTTAACAAAATGAAAACTTAGAAAAATGACATAAAACTTACAAATTGACGTTAAGTGTGATACGAAACAAAAAATTTGGAAACCAAATGTAGGACTAGTAAATTGAAGGAAAAAATGGATAAATTAATGTTGGAGTTGTAAATTGGAACAAGAAATTGTAAACAAAACAAAAACTTATAAAAATGACATAAAACTTGTAAATTACTATTAAGTGCGAAATGAAACAAAACACTTGTAAACCACACATAGGACTAGTAAATTAAAAGAAAAAATGGTAAATTAATACTAGAGTAATAAATTGCTTTTCAAAATTATAAACAAAATAAAAACTTAGAAAAATGACATAAAACTTGTAAATTGACATTAAATGTGATATGAAACAAAAATTTGAAAACCAAAAGTAGGGCTAGTAAATTTAAGGAAAAAATGGGTAAATTAATGTTGAAGTTGTAAATTGAAATAAGAAATTGCAAACAAAATAGGAACTTAGAAAAATGTCATAAAATTGGTAAATTAACTTTAAGTGTGAAATGAAATAAAAGATTTATAAACCACAAATTGAAGGAAAAATGGGTAAATTATTGTTGAAGTGGTAAATTGGTCTCAGAATTATAAACAAAACAAAAACTTAGAAAAAGGACGTAAAACTTGGAAATTAACATTAAGTGTGAAATGAAACAAAAAAATTTATAAACCACACATAAGACTAGTAAATTGATGGAAAATGGGGTAAATTAATGTTAAAGTTGTAAATTGGAAGAAGAAATTGTAAACAAAATAAAAACTTGTAAATATTGCATAAAACTTGTAAATCAACATTAAATGACAATTAACACATTAATTTTGTAAATCACAAATAAGACTAGTAAATGCCCCCTGCAACTTGAACAAAAAATGGTAATTACTTGCTACTTAGGTAATATATTAACTATTTATTTAGAATTAATGGTGGAGATTTTTCATTTAAATTTAACAATTCACGTCCATTACGACATTATAGAATGACTCTATCTTACTTTACTAATAAAATTTTCTCACAATCACTTATTCCCAGTTAATGTTTCAATTTTTATCATTTGAAAATAGAATATAAAGAAGAAATTAATCTATCACATTTCTTTGATAGCCTTTGTCCTTTGGACAAGATTTTATTCGATTCATTGTGAAAATTTGTTCTCACTGCCATTTATAATTGAATTCAACAATGCACATGATAGACCAAATTAAAACTTAATAATTTATATTTATTTTTAATGATTACAATCTACACAGATATATTACTATCGAGAGTTATATTTATTGAAACTTTTTATAAATACATTTATAATAAAATTTAAAAATCTGTTGAGACTAGCTAAAAAATTTATTACTTTCACTAATAACATTGCACGTAAAACTACCATACATATTCCTTTTTTTTTTTTTTTTTCTGTGGAAAGGGAATAGAGGATTTATGAGAAATTGAGCTAATACCCTCAATGTTATTGAGAGCCCCGGCTCATAACTTTTTATCTTCGTTAATATATATAAATACATAGTTCCCTTCCAATAATGGAGTCCCTTACTTTAAAATAAATGACAGGATAAAAGATAAAATATATTGTATTGAATTTATATTTTTTTTCTTTTAGCTTACCTTGTACTTTAATTTATTAATTCAAATATCTTAATAACTTTTTTGGACTGTAATAAAATTTAAGATCCTGGTCTATATTAGGAGTATATATATATATAGTATGAATATATTTAGTAATAATGGTGGATATCGCAATAAGAATCTTAATATTTTGTGTCAATAATTTATCCAGTGATGGATTTAATAACTTATTAGTAGTTGATGAAACTTTTTCTGAGGGCGTGTACCTTTTCTACAAGAATTGGGTAATTCAATTGATGTTGGACTAGATTCAACAAGGCCGAAAGAGGCCTATAATCAACAAGACCAAAAGAAAATCAGCAAATCCCAAATTAAATAATACAGTCAAATTCAATAAGCCCACGAAGGCCTAAGAAAGTTCCAATGTCGAAGTAAAAGGGGAGGGACTATTGAATTTGATGAAGCAAAGTATCTCTCGCACTCGCAGTGCGGCAGTGAAAGTAAGGACAACGCCTGTCAATGGCCTGTGAACAACAATATTTTGCAGATACAGAGACTGAACATGTGGGTGGGCTGTGGCTACTTTCATAGTACGTGTTTGATTACAATTTGTAACCAGAATTGTCATCTGGAAATTAAAAATCTACCTATATAACAATGGGCATGGCGAAAATCCCCGTAAGGGCTCGTCATATTAGGTAATAAGGGCCGGGTGCGAGTACACTTTTTCATACCTAACATTACGTCGATATCCAATCCCAAATATATCAAGCACCGATTACAAAACCATTTATTGTTGAGTGTTGGCAACGAAGTCTCAAAGTCTCAACCAAACATAGCCGATATTGAGGCGTGTTAATTAAACTATATAAGAAAATGCATTTGCCAACCACAACTGTTGATGTGTTAGGGCCTTAATTCAAGTTATATTGTGAAATCACTGAAAATGTAATTTGCTGTGTGAACGGTGAAATCTGGTGATCCAGCCAAGCTTAGAACTCAGAAAAAGTACAAATTAAAAGGCCACTGTTATGTTTAAGAACTTTTAATATGTTTTTAATTAATTATCTTCATATACGCCCACGCATACACTTACATTTGAGGTGGGGAGGCTTTCTCTTTATCTTGACCAAGGCTTCCTCTTTATCTTGACTTAAGTAATTAATTAGGAGAAGAAGAGGACCCTAATCTAATTAATAATTGTTAGCACCTACCGAAAATTATTTCATTCAATTCAAAAGCCTCACGGCTTCATCTCGCTGAATTTCACTGTCATCTGATGCGACTAAGAACTTCACTGATGAAAAATAAAGGGAGAAACAAATAACAGGGGTTTGAAGTTTGAACTTTGAAGAGTGAAATTCTAATTAGATTTTTTTTTTTTAATTTGGCTGTTATTGTAATTTCAATCAAACATAAAATTGTAATCTCAAAACTTTGGGTTTGAAGAGGATATTAAAATAATTTTATGGATAGTACAATTTTTCCTTTTTTTTTCAAAGCAAACGGTGCAATATGAACACTTTTCCTTCTAAAAATTAAGCAAAATAATAATTTTTTTTTATTTTGTCATCTAGCACACAAGGGGTAGCCCGGTCACGAGTGAAACTGAAAATAATTATTTTTCGAGGGAAAAATTTAGATGACAGTCCCATTAAATTCCATTGATTTCTGTATATAAGCCATAAGTGCCATAGAATTAGTCAATTAGAGCAAGGAACACGACGAAGATCATTCACACACATAAGAGGTATGGAATTAGAGCAAGGTTCTAGCAAAAATGGAGTCATGCAAGTAGAGCAAGTTCTGTTCATGAATGGAGGAGAAGGAGAAAACAGCTATGCAAAAAACTCAGCGCCACCGGTCAATTTAATTTATAAACTTCAATCTCACTTTCCCTCTCTCTTGATGTTCACACTTTAATTTCTTCTGTTTATCAATTTTCTTTTCTTTTCCATTTTTTTCTCAGAGGGAGGCAATCTTGAAAGCAAAGCCTTTACTGCATGAAAGCTTGTTTGATTTGTATAGCAATGGCTTCCCAGATTGCATCAGATTTACAGATATGGGGTGTTCTTCAGGGCCTAATGCATTTTTGCCAACGTGGCAAGCTATAGAGGCACTGGACACTATTTGCAGCCGCTTGAAACATAAGCCACCAATATTGCATGCTTTTCTCAATGATCTTCCTGGAAATGATTTCAATACTCTTTCCAAATCTCTTCCAAGCTTTTATGAGAGATTGAAGACAGAAAAGCGCAATGACGATTTTGGTTCATGTTTCATAGGTGTAGCCCCTGGGTCTCTCTATGGAAGGCTATTTCCTCCATGTTTCCTAAACTTGGTTTACTCTTCTTTCTGTCTTAATTGGCTCTCTCAGGTACCGTTTATTCTTTTAAAGATAATAAAAAATAAAAAATTTATAAAAATGGTGTACAAAATCATATTCTTATAATGCGTCAATTTTATGCTTTAACAGGTACCCAAAGAGTTAGTAAGTGAATGTGGAATTCCTTTATTAAATAAAAGGGATGTCTGCGTAGCAAAAACCTGTAGCCCTTCTAATGTGCATAAAGCATACTTGGATCAATTTGAAAGTGATTTCACATCATTTCTCAATTTTCGATGGGAAGAATTGAAGATTGGAGGTCGTATGATTCTTAACTTTATAGGTAATGATAAACACCATACGGGTGTTTTTGAGTTAATGGGAATGGTGTTGAATGACATGGTCTATGAGGTATCCTCTCTCTCTCTCTCTTGAACAAATGCATATAAGTATATTTGCACAAAGTTAGTTAAGATGATATATATATATATATAGTAGTTTTTTGGTCAGGAATTTTAAAGTGCAGAAAAGTCCAGGAAAATTTTAAAACCACACGGCTTTAAAGGCTTACAAACCATGCTGTTTTAAAGGTTTCCCGCACTTTAAAATTCATGACTGAAATATTTCTCTCTCTCTCTCTCTTTCTATATATATATATGAACTTTATTTTCATATTTTCATATTTTCATATATGTGTCATATTTTCATATTTTCATATTTTCACATTTTCACATTTTCATATGAAAATATGAAAATATTTTCATATATGAAAATATATGTGTTATATTTTCATATGAAAATATATATGAAAATATGAAAATTTTCATATTTTCATATTTTCACATTATCATATTTTCATATATATATATAAATTTTCATATTTTCATATAGAAAATATGAAAATTTTTAGGTAAATTCTCATTAAAGATGTTATATTGTAACAAATATTTATATGTGTGTAAAAATTATACATATTTTAAGGAGATTTACTCTCTTTTGAACTTATTTAGGGTTTGATTGAAGAATCAAAATTGGAGTCATTCAATTATCCAATCTATTACCCTTGTGTTGAAGAAGTAAGACAAGTTATCGAAAGAGAAGGATCCTTTAACATCCATCAGCTTGAAACATCACATATAAGTTGGTCAGTGGGCTATGAGAATGATAACAAAGGCTTGGAGTTTAACAAGCACGCAAGAGCCAAGCACGTGGCAAATAATATAAGAGCAGTCTCAGAGTCCCTTCTGGCCAATCATTTTGGAAGTGCAATCATGGATGATTTGTTCCATCGATTTACAATCAAGATAAGTGCACATTTGGAAATGGGGCTAGGAGCTCACACAGTTCTCTTCATTTACTTGATAAAGAAATGAATTATGTTATTTCCAAAAAAATAAAATAAATGTTTTGTATATTTATTGCTTTCAGTTCTTGTCTTACATGAGGCTCTGTTGTCCTCATTGTTGTTGCCGTTTGTTTGTTTGTTTGTGTTTTCTTAAATACGTATCACTTTACGTAAAATTACTATGGTTCGTATTAATTTAGGTTATATATCAATGTATTTTTCTTTTGTTATTTTATGTTGTTTTATGTTGGTATTTCAATGGGACCCACGTGCTGCAAGTATCCAATGCTTTTATTTAAGCACTTTTTATTACTATTATTTTTGTTATTATTATTATAGATATTATCATTTTATAACATATCATTTCACCAATAAAATTTCTTACAATTATTTTTTTCTACTTAATGTTTTAGTTTTTATCATTTTAAATTAGAATATAAGAAAGAAATTAATCTATTTTTTTCTTTGACAGCCTTTGCCCTTTGGAGAAGATTTTTTATTCAATTCTTTGTGAAAACTTGTTCTTAGTGCTATTTATAATTAAATTCAGGAATGCACGTAATAGAACAAATTAAAACTCAGGTTAATAACTTATATTTATTTTTCGTGATTACAATCTACACAGATATACTACCATCTAGAGTTATACCTATTAATACTTCAGATACATGCATTTATAACTTAAAAATCTATGGGGATTAGCTCAGAAATTCACTACTTTCACTAATGACATTGGACATAATAAACCCACCCATAAATAGTTTAATTTTTTTTTTTTGGTGGAAAATAAGAGGAGGCTCCATGAGAACTCAAACTAATGCCCTCAATATTATTGAGAGCACCGGCCCATACCATAATTAACTCTACTTTTTTAATAGAAGATATTAAAAAATGAAAAAAAAATCCTAATATCCTAAAATCCTAAAATAACATCCTACATCAATGTCACTACGAACCTCATGTGATGAAAAATAAGAAGATAAAATAATAATAAGGGTTTGAACTTTGAAGAGTGAAACTCTACTTAGATTTTTTAATTTGTCTATTAAACTTATTTTAATAAACATAAAATTTAAATTTCAAACTTTGGATTTGAAGAGGATATGAATATAATTTTATGGATGGTTCGATTTTCTTTTTTCTTTTTATTTAAGTAAAACTCCTCAAAGGATGGTATGATGCGAGGACTTTCCCTTTTAAAAATTAAGCACAATAATGCAACTTTTTTTGTCATCTAGTACACATTAAACTCCATTAAACCGAAAATATAGATGAGAGAGTTCCATTAAAATCCATTCACTCATTGTTATTGATATCCTTCAACAAATTAATGTGATAATATTCTTACACATACAGTAAGCAATGATTATTTCTTTTATTATGATTAATTAGTCAACATCAAAATATATATGTATAATATATGTGTCAAAATATATTATCGAAAGGGCTCACATAGTCACATATATAACACATGCGTTTGTTCCATAATAGTTTTTCTCATGTCTTTGATACTACACAATTTACAACTTGACAATTTTATGTGCTAATATATTTTCTATTTTCATCCTTACGACTGGAAATAATGATAAAATTCAAACAGTCTTGATGCAAACAAAATTATTAATCAAATGATTGATTTCCTTCATCTTAATTATTGATTAAGAAAGATTGATTGACTCAATTTTTGCTAATAAATCATTATTCCCCAATTATATTAATTTTATCATTTCCTTTTCATATTTCAAGTACTTGTATAAATTGAGCTTTTGTGCTCATGAATTAACAAGAGTGAAATTTATCTTCTTTACAATATTTCTAAAACGTTTTCGTGGTATTTGATGGGATTGAGAGTCTTCAAATTCGTGGGTTTAGCCATGGAGCATGGTGATCTAAATAGGGGAGATGTGAGATCCTTCTTAGTTGTTATTAATTTCTTCACTGAAAAAAAAAATAAAAATCTCACTGCCACCACCACTTCCACCATCACAAAGGAAAGATGTCAAAAGAAAAAGGGAATAAAAAGGAATCCTCAAAATTGTTGTTTTTCTTGACAAGTCAATGGAATGGTTTTCTAAATAGGGATATTGCTAGTTTTCCCTCTTTTGAAATCAATTTATATCACTTTACCCATTATTATTTTTACAATAGTCAATAACCCATTCTCGTATAAATAATTTAAAGGAAAAGAAATGGGTCACTTACTTGATATTTTACCTTGGGAATATAAAATATATATTTATTATAAAGAAAGATATTTAAAAATAACAAAAATGTATAAGAAAAATATCTTATTATTAATTTTTTATTCACACAAAAAAAATTCTTATTTTTAGTATTTAAATTTTTTGTTTTAATTTCTATTTATATAATTTATTTAATTAATAATAAACACGATTCAAAGTATATTTAAAAATAAGGATAATATTATAAAATTATGATGGTAGGGAGGTTATTGATTATTATGAAAAAACTTAGGAGGTAAGTTTATCTATTGATTTTGGTAGGGACAAATGAGCAACCTCCCTCCTAAATAAAAAAAAAAAAAAACTCAATGTCGAAATTGAAGGAATGAAGATAAAATGCTTGAGTGAAGATTTTATTTAAAAAAATCAAAGGAACAGCTTTTATATTAAAAGAATTCCTTGATCAAAAGAGTTTATTACTTTTGATTTTTCCCAGTCTTTAAAAAAAAGTGTACATGAAAATAATTGAAAGATTTCTTAGACAAACTTCAAAGGAATGCTTTCTAATTTTTTTGCATGACAGTTATGAGATTGTAAATAAAAATAAAGTATTTATAGTTTTTGAAGGCAAGTTAAGAGTTTAAAAACATTTCCCTTGCTGGATTGAGTGAGGATGATAAGAATCAAACAAAATTCATGGAAACAGAACAATCAATCAAATGATTTATTAAGAAAGATTGATTGTAAATAAACATAAAAATTGATTAACTCATTTTTTACTAATCAATCATTATTCTTGAATTATATCAATTGTATCAATTCCTTTTTCATATTTCAAATACTTGTATAAATTAAGCCTTTTTGTTCATGAATTAAAAAGATTGAAATTTACCTTCTTTATACTATTTCTAAAGAGTTTTCAAAAAATACTTGGAAAGAATCTTTTCTCTGGAGCCACATAGAAGGGCAATGGAATTAGAGGAAGTCTCTTGCAAATATGAAGCCATGGAAATAGAACAAGTTATGTACATGAATGGAGGAGAATGAGGCACTAGCTATGCAAATAACTCATTGAAACGGGTCATCATCATCTCCTCTCCATTTTTCACACTACTAATTTCTTCTGTTTCATTATATATATACTATTTTCTTCTGTTTCATTTATATATATTGAATATATTTTCTTGTATTCAAAAGGAGGCCACCTTGAAAGCAAAGCTTATACTAGAACAAATCTTGTTTGATTTGTTTTCCAATGCTTCTCGGATTGCATAAGACTTACAGATATGAGATGCTCTTCAAGGCCTAATTCATTGTTGCCAACATGGGAAGTTATAGATGCCCTCGACAAAATTTGCCAACGCTTGAATCACAAGCCACCGACATTGCTTTTTTTTTTCAATGATGATGTAAGATGTTGTTTATGACGAGCAGGATACCTTCTGGAGGCCATAACTTGGGCTACAGGTGTCTGGTTTCGGCGTATAATATATTGTTTCAAAGGTCGTGATAAAAAAAACCCAAAACTCCATGTGTCGTTCTGCACTGTGGTCAAGTCAAAAAGTCTACTTCTTTCCTGATCGTTTTTTAATTTTAAGATATTTCCCCATTTTTTCTGTTTCTTCTAAAATTTTTATATATATTTTTTTGAATTTGGATCTGGACACCATTTGTTCTTTTTCTTATTTAGATTAGGAGAATTTTATTATAAAATAATATTTCAAATATAAAGAGGCCAAAGCCCTAGCTTTATCAATTCAATATTTCTCCGTAAACTTCATTATTTAGAAACCTTGTTTTAACTATCTTCAACCTTTTATGTTTTCACTTCATCGGTTGGTACTAGAGCAGGTTCACCTGTCATCATTGTACGACCACATAAACAAAGGAGCACCACCTCGAAGAAGTTGACCAAGGGATGCAGACAACGTATATGGAGACTATCAGACATATGGTAAGAGAAGTAGTCTTGCAAGTCATGGAGGACATGTATAACCCGAGAATGGCAGCGATGGAGCAAGTAATCAAGGGTCTCATGATTTCCATGACAGAGAGAGAATAGCAGGAAGGAGTTAATCGTTAGGAAGTTGTTGTAAGAGTAAATCGTGAAGAACAACCTCAAGATTATTACTATTAAGAGATACATCAAGGCTTTAATCGTGATGTAGTGCCTTTAGGCATCAATCGCAAAGTAATTCCTCAGAATTTAGAACTCGCAAGGCGGGTGCAGCTACATGTGCGTGAAGAGTGATAGAGTAATTCGAAAAAAAAGATAGAGGATTATGACGGGAAGTGTAAAAAGAATTCAGATTACAAGATTAATATTGATATTGCAGATTGTTATAGCGGAATGCATGTTGACGAATTTTTAGATTGGATAGCAGATATAGAGAATTTCTTCTAATATATGGAGATTCCCCAAGAGAAATGGGTTAAGCTTGTGGCATTCAAGTTTAAGCGCACATCATCTGCACAGTGGCAACATGTAGAGAATCGAAGAAGAGTTGCAGTGAAACCACTTATCAAATCATGGCCTAGAATGCAGAGGATGATGAAAGAGTATTTCCTACCAGTGGATTATCAACAGTAGTTGTATGTAAAATATCAAAACTGCAAACAAGGGAACGCATGTCGATGAATATACAAAGGAATTTTATCATCTACACACAAGAAACAATATGGATAAGCTAGAGTTGTGGATAGTTGCGAAGTATCTTGGTGGATTAAAACAAGAGATACAAGATCAGATTGTAAATGCCATTTGGGACATGGGTACATAGAAATTGGAAGAACGGAAGCAAAATGTAGTTTTTAGAACTCAACAACAATTCATTAGTGTGTAGAATAAACCAAGCAGTGTTGGGGTTAAAAATAAGCATAAAACATGGGTAGGTAGTAGTCAGGCACAACAACCATGATAGCAACAGCTAAGACAGCAGCCACCTAGACAACAATCACCAAGGCAATAGCAATACGAACCACATATATATAATAACCCAGACGTAAAGCCTATGCTGATGTGAGGAATTAGGGCATTGATCGACTGACTGTTGTACAAAAAATTTGAATTTGGTAGAGGCTGAAGTTGGCGAAGTAGATAATGTTATAGATGCGAATGATGAAGAAGCCCTAGAGTTAGAAGCAGATGAAGAGGAGATGTTGAATTGTATTATGTAGAAGGTTTTATTGGCGCTAAAGATAAAAAAAGATAGCCAGTGAAATAAGATTTTCAAAACACGTGACACTATCAACGATAAGGCGTGCAATGTGATAATTGATAGTGGTAGCAGGGAGAGCATAATTTAAAAGCGTCGGTTGACATGATGGGACTTTTAACAAAAAAAATTCAGCACTTTACATAAGCACATGTAAAAAAGGTGTGTCGTGTTTCTTTCTCTACTAGAAAGATTTATAAAAGTTATGTGATGTGCGATATAGTAGTTATGGATGTGTCTCATCTGTTACTAGGACGACCTTGGCAGTTCAATGTTGATGCAATCCATAGAGGAAGGAATAATGTGTATAAGTTTTGGTAGATAGGAAGAAGGTTCATTCAGTGCCTTTAACGAACTAGAATAAGAATTCTAAGATATAGAGGAATAATTTTTTGACCATTGTGAAGGGTCTTTGGAGGAAGATTGTGAAGGTTGCAATAAGCTAGAAAAGGAAGATGAGTTCGAGGTGAAGACTGTTCATGAAGAAGTGCAACCATTACTAACTTAGTTTGCTGACATTACACCATCAAAGAATCCAGATGGGCTACCACCTTTGCAAGATATTCAGATCATTTGGAGAGAGAGAAAATTAAGATTTAGTGTGCTTTAGGGAGAATGAATGGCTCATGAATCAACTTTTTAAAAAAAATAAATGTGCAGGGATAAAATCTAATCATAAAGCATATTTGGATAAATTAGAGAGTGACTCCACAGCATTTCTCAAATTTTGATTTGAAGAGTTGAAGATTGGAGGCCATATGATTCTTACCTTTTAAGATAATGACAATCTAAGAGTATATTTGGGATTGAGGTTGGACAGCTGTCACTTAAAAAATACAGTACTAAAGTGTTTGGTAAACATTAGCTGTTGTAACTTGGAAGTTATATTGATATGATTTTTCACTTGTATAATAGAAAATCTATTATATCTTTAATAATTTTGTCAAAATTATTATTTAAAATTTATATTTACTACATATTATTAACTTTTGTTTGATAATTACAATTTTTTTTTCCACAGTAGTTTTAGCTTAAAAATTATAGCATCTCAATCCTAAATAGGACCTAGGTGTATGTTTAGGATTGCTTTAGATTGCCAAATAATCACTTACTTGATAATCCATTACCTCAAATATATTTGGTAAACTCATAGCAAGAGTGATCATCACAAAATCTTATTTATGAAATAATTTGTTTTTGAAGTAACTCTTAAAAGTTTATAAGAGTAGATTTTAAAATTTTGATTTGTAATTTGCAATAACAATATTACCCTAATTTTATAGCAAACTTTCAAAAATATCCCTACACTAAAAAAATGTAATTTTTAATATTTAAAATTTAAAATTAAAAATAAAATTGAAAAACCAAAATTATTTTTGGTAACTAGTGACCTCACCAATGCCATTGTCGGTGATTGTGAAAGTGCTATTTGGATACCACCAATACTATCAAACTCAAAATCATATGACCTATGTATTTGTAATGTTCCAGTTGGAAAATGAGAGATGGTGGCAAAGCATACACTCCAAATAGTACAACAACCACCGCACACCACCATCAAAATTGGGGAATATTTGATGCAATGCCATTGCTATTTAATAGATCGACAAGCAATGACCATTATGTAGTGGTTTCATGCCGCCAATCTTCACTTTGGTACCATTTTTGTGGACTAAAGGTAACAATGTCAGTCGATTGTGTTGGGATTATGTGCTCTTTAAACCATATTAATTATTTTATTTTTAGATTAATAAAATATTTGAGATATTTTCAATTACATAAATATTTTGAATAAGATCCGTTTAATCATATTATATGTATTTATGTGATCATCATATAGATTCACAGAAGACATAAATACAAGTTATCTTGTGATTAAATAAATTAAGTTCGTAGTTGATAAATAGAGTTGAATGCTCTATTTATGTTTAGACTATAGTAAATTCATTGAATGATTTGTCTTAATCATGTATGAATTTACTAATGTAGTTTGACTGCATTGAACTGAATCACATATAAGATTTAATTAACTTTGAAATGACTGTCAGACTTATTAAATCTCATAGGCATTGATTTTATTGCAATCTTAATCTTGAGTTAATTATGGTTTCATGTTTGTAATTGTCATTTCATTTGAGTTACCAATGGGCGCGACATACATTTATAGTCAAGATTACCCAGTATCTTGGTGGAAGCAATTATGAGTAGTGAGATTATAGATTAACAATATAGAATTTGTACAACACATCTCTTGATGGGTTTTCGGCACTTGATCATAGAATTCTCTGGCTAGAGTGTGTCAACGTAATTAGTATGTTGAAAATGATCATTAGAGAAAACCAGTAAGTGTCAATGAACAAGATGTAATTAAATTGATTGGACAGTTGAGATATCAATTTATTTAGCGATGTGGTACAAAGGATTGTTTAGTAAAGAAATTAATATGGCATGAGTCGAATTATTTTTCGAGAACACTATCCTACATAGCATACAATTATGGAGATCAATTCCAATCTTTTAGTGGAGTAGATTTGGAATTAAATAATTGGACTAGTTTAATTACAGACTTAATTATTGTAGCCATTTTTGTACCTACCCATATGATCCCCGGGTTAGCTCATTTAATTGACTGCGCCGCTACTGGATTAATAAGCAAGATAACTAGTTATTTGAGTTAAAAGCCTAAATATATAATTTAGTGGGAGGCTTCATTTAATATGCTTGTGTGTAAGGGGCCTTGTGTTATTTTACAAGGTGGGCCCCTATAACAAAAAAAAGTAACGCCACTTTTAGTTTTATTATTTTTTTAATTTAAATCAAATTTGATTTAATAGAATTAAAAAATATATAAATATGGAGTCTAGGGTTTCCACCAAATAGAGATATAAAAGGATTTGTTTTCTCTAAAAGGTGAGAGGAGCCACAATATACGGATCAGAGAAAAAAGTTTTTCTCTCTAATTTTGATAGAGATATTTTCTCTTGCTAGTTGCTTTTATTAGTGATAAAGGCGCTCACACGTCAAGTGCAGGTTAAACTTGAGTCATAACCTGGAAGATCATTGGTGATAGATCGTGATCTAACAAGATTGGTGATGACGGATCGTGATCTGGGAGCCTAGATTACTTTAACAAAAAAACAAAAGTACAATTTCTAGATTATGCTAATTTTATATATTGTATGAGAATTGCGATCTGTTGAAAGTCATGGCTGGCGCCGGCCATCTAGATGGCCGGTGCCAACCATTCAACATTCAACACGGCCCGCCATTGTTGGTGGTGCCGTGTTGAATGACTCCAATAAAAAAAAAAAAAAAAGAGCCAAAATTTTGGCTATATAAAGAGGGCTTCCCACCCTCATTTTTCATCCAATTTTGTAGAGAGAATTGAGAGTTGTGAGAAGTGATTCTTGCAAGAGCAAAGAATTTTGTGTGCTTAGTGATTTGAGAGTTTGGGTGTATTGGGGTTTTGGGTAGTGAGCTAAAATACTACAATACTTGTAACTCCTTTTCACTAGTATAATATTTCTTTCTGTCTTCGCCCGTGGACGTAGGCTAAAAGCCGAACCACGTAATTTCTGGTATTTTCTTTTGTGCTTGTTCTTTATTTTTCTATCAATTTTACTTTAGCTGCGTGTCTGCTTCACCCACCAATTTCCTAACAGTGGTATCAGAGCTATTGGTTGTATTTTTGGAGTCAGGAATTGTTCACGTATTCACGTATACGGTGTACGGCACTATTCACGTATACGGCATACGATACTATTCACGTATACGGAGTACGGCACTATTCACGTATACGGAGTACGGTACTATTCACGTATACGGTGTACGGTACTATTCATGTATACGGTACTATTCACGTGAAACGGTGGAAGCGATCCAAGAATTTTGCGGTGCAAAGCAGGGAATAGTGGTGTGAGTAAAGCAACTGTGTGATTCTGTACATGTCTAGGAAAGTTCTGTCACAAAGGCGATAAGAGCTTAAGGAGTCTGGGTTTTAAGTGGGACCATTGTGACCCCTCCAGTCTTTCCTGGGAACTTTCCTGGTGTGCATTCTCACACATACTCACAACTATTCAAGGTGGTACACTAGCTTGTGTACAGTATTTATCAATAAAATGGCGGCAAAGTATGAAATTGAGAAATTTAATGGAAATAATTTTTCGTTGTGGAAAATGAAGATGAAAGCTGTATTGAGGAAAAATAATTGCTTGGCAGCAATTGAAGAAAGGCCCATGGAGATAACTGATGACAAGTGGAACGAGGTAGACGGCAATGCCATTTCTGATCTACACTTGGCACTTGCGGATGGAGTATTATCCAGTGTGGCAGAGAAAAATACGGCGAAGGAAATATGGGATACTCTCACAAAATTGTACGAGGCCAAGTCACTACACAATAAAATCTTCTTGAAGAGGAAACTCTATACTCTTCGAATGGCGGAATCTACAATGGTGACCGACCACATCAACACATTGAAGACTCTATTTTCACAACTCACAACGTTGGGTCATAATATAGAGGAAAATGAACGTGCAGAGCTTCTACTTCAAAGTCTACCAGATTCGTATGATCAACTCATCATCAACCTGACGAACAACAATCCAGTGGAGGGTCTAGTTTTCGACGATGTTGCAGCCTCCGTATTAAATGAGGAGAGCAGGCGAAAAAACAAGGAAAACAGACAAGCAAGTTCGCAGCAAGCGGAGGCGCTATCGGTGACGAGAGGAAGATCAACAGAACGTGGCCCCAGTGGGAGTCAAAATCATGGTAGATCAAAATTCAGAAGTAAGAAGAATGTTAAATGCTACAACTGTGGCAAGAAAGGGCACGTCAAAAAGGAGTGTTGGAGTAACCAGAAGAAAAGAGAGGGCAAAGAACCTGAGTCATCAAATGCTCAGGGGTGTGTAGCAAGTACCTCGGATGATGGCGAAATTCTCTACAGTGAGGCAGCAACTGTTTCAGAAGGCAGAAAACGACTTTCTGATGTCTGGCTTATAGACTCAGGAGCTACCTGGCACATGACCTCTAGGAGAGAATGGTTCCACACATATGAACCTATCTCAGGTGGATCTGTATATATGGGTAACGATCATGCCTTGGAGATCGCTGGTATTGGTACTATCAAAATAAAAATGTTTGATGGTACAATTCGCACAATTGGGGAGGTACGACATGTCAACGGCCTAAAGAAAAATCTATTGTCTTTGGGACAAATAGACAATCATGGGTGCAAAACTCATGTGGAGAATGGAATTATGAAGATTGTTAAAGGCGCGCTTGTATTGATGAAGGCAGAAAAGATCAGTGCTAATCTATTTATGCTTAAAGGAGAAACACTACAGGAGGCTGATGCGTGTGTCGCATCAAATGGAGAAGAGTCAACGATGATGTGGCATCTCAAACTTGGCCACATGTCGGAACAAGGTTTGAAGATTCTCTCTGAGCGAAAATTACTTCCGGGGCTCAAATCGGTAAGTTTACCATTTTGCGAGCATTGTGTTACAAGTAAACAGCATAGATTAAAATTCAGTAGATCTATTGCTAGAAGTAAATGCATTCTAGACTTGATTCATTCTGATGTTTGGGAATCACCGGATATATCCATGGGAGGTGCAAAGTACATGGTGACTTTCATTGATGACTATTCCAGAAGATGTTGGGTGTATCCAATTAAGAAAAAGTCAGATGTATTTCCTGTGTTTAAAGAATACAAAGCGCGGGTGGAACTTGAATCTGGTAAAAAGATCAAGTGCTTGAGGACAGATAATGGTGGAGAATATACAGACGACGAGTTTCTTACTTTCTGTAAGCAAGAAGGTATTCAGAGACAGTTCACGGTGGCATACACTCCTCAACAAAATGGAGTGGCAGAACGGATGAACAGAACTCTTACAGAAAGAATAAGAGCTATGTTGAGGACTGCTGGTCTACCCAATTCATTCTGGGCAGAAGCAGCCAAAACTGCCTGTTATATAGTAAATCGGTCGCCATCTACAGCTATTGGGTTGAAGACAGCGATGGAGATGTGGACTGGAAAGCCAGCTGATTATTCCTACCTACATGCATTTGGATGTCCTGTGTACGTGATGTACAATGCCCAAGAAAGAACAAAGCTGGATGCAAAATCTAGAAGATGTATCTTCTTGGGGTATGCTGATGGAGTAAAGGGGTATCGTCTGTGGGACCCCACTGCCCACAAGATCGTCATCAGCAGAGATGTTATTTTTGTAGAAGATCAACTGCAAAGAAAAGATGAAGATGATGGCACTGTAAAAGAAAAGTCAGAGACTGTGCCGGTATATGTCGAAAATAATCCAGAAGATTCAGATTCTTCTGAAGTAGCATCAGAGCACGAGGAACAAGAACCAGTTGAGTCCGAGGCTCCAGAAGTTCGTCGGTCAACTCGTGAGAGACGACCGCCAACGTGGCACTCGGAGTATGTCACAGAGATCAACGTTGCATACTGTCTTCTAACAGAGGATGGAGAGCCTTCAACTTTCCATGAAGCTTTAAACAGCTCAGATGTTGCTTTGTGGATGACATCAATGCAGGAAGAAATTGAAGCTCTACACAAGAACAAGACATGGGAACTTGTACCACTACCACGTGGAAGAAAAGCCATTGGAAACAAATGGGTCTATAAGATCAAACGTGATGGCAATGACCAAGTGGAGCGGTATCGTGCGAGACTGGTAGTGAAAGGATATGCTCAGAAAGAAGGTATTGACTTCAACGAGATATTTTCTCCGGTGGTTCGACTCACAACAGTCAGAATAGTCTTGGCAATGTGTGCTACATTTGACCTACATCTAGAGCAGTTAGATGTTAAAACTGCATTTCTTCATGGAGAACTTGAAGAAGAAATTTATATGCTCCAACCAGAAGGTTTTGCAGAAAAAGGAAAGGAGAACTTGGTTTGCAGGTTGAACAAATCTCTATACGGTCTCAAACAGGCGCCGAGGTGTTGGTATAAGAGATTTGATTCCTTCATTATGAGCCTTGGATACAACAGACTCAGTTCAGACCATTGTGTATATTACAAGAAGTTTGAAGATAATGATTTCATCATTTTGCTGTTGTATGTGGATGACATGTTGGTAGCAGGTCCCAACAAAGATCGAATCCAAGAATTGAAGGCACAGTTGGCTAGGGAGTTTGAAATGAAGGACTTGGGACCAGCAAACAAGATTCTAGGGATGCAAATTCACCGAGACAGAAATAACAGGAAGATTTGGCTCTCACAGAAGAATTATTTGAAGAAAATCTTGCGGCGCTTCAACATGCAAGATTGTAAGTCAATTTCTACCCCACTTCCTGTTAATTTCAAATTATCCTCAAGTATGTGTCCTAGCAATGAAGCAGAGAGGAAGGAGATGTCTCGAGTACCGTATGCATCAGTAGTGGGAAGTTTAATGTTCGCTATGATATGTACAAGACCGGACATTGCACAAGCAGTGGGAGCAGTCAGTCGATACATGGCGAATCCTGGCGGAGAGCATTGGATAACTGTGAAGAGGATTCTGAGATACATCAGAGGAACCTCAGATGTTGCATTATGTTATGGAGGGTCAGAGTTTACTGTCAGGGGCTATGTGGATTCAGATTTTGCAGGAGACCTTGATAAAAGGAAATCCACTACTGGTTATGTGTTTACACTTGCGGGAGCAGCTGTAAGCTGGGTTTCGAAACTGCAGACCGTTGTGGCTTTATCTACAACAGAAGCAGAATACATGGCAGCTACACAAGCTTGCAAGGAAGCTATTTGGATACAAAGGTTATTGGAGGAGCTCGGGCACAAACAACAGAAAATTCCTGTGTTTTGTGACAGTCAGAGTGCCTTGCACATTGCAAGGAATCCAGCCTTTCATTCCAGGACAAAACACATAGGAGTCCAGTATCACTTCGTTCGTGAAGTAGTGGAAGATGGAAGTGTGGATTTACAGAAAATCCATACGAAGGAGAACCTAGCAGATGTTTTGACCAAGCCGATAAATACTGATAAGTTTGTCTGGAGTAGATCCTCCTGTGGCCTAGCAGCAACGTAGGCAACATGACTATGGCGAAGCAGAAAGGATGGTGTGTGAGATTGATTGGTCCTCAATCAAATCTCCAAGTGGGAGAATGTTGAAAGTCATGGCTGGCGCCGGCCATCTAGATGGCCGGTGCCAACCATTCAACATTCAACACGGCCCGCCATTGTTGGTGGTGCCGTGTTGAATGACTCCAATAAAAAAAAAAAAAAAAAAGAGCCAAAATTTTGGCTATATAAAGAGGGCTTCCCACCCTCATTTTTCATCCAATTTTGTAGAGAGAATTGAGAGTTGTGAGAAGTGATTCTTGCAAGAGCAAAGAATTTTGTGTGCTTAGTGATTTGAGAGTTTGGGTGTATTGGGGTTTTGGGTAGTGAGCTAAAATACTACAATACTTGTAACTCCTTTTCACTAGTATAATATTTCTTTCTGTCTTCGCCCGTGGACGTAGGCTAAAAGCCGAACCACGTAATTTCTGGTATTTTCTTTTGTGCTTGTTCTTTATTTTTCTATCAATTTTACTTTAGCTGCGTGTCTGCTTCACCCACCAATTTCCTAACACGATCTAGATATTTTCGCTGTAAAATATTTTTCAAACCAACAGTCTATGCTGGGATGGTACACATTTTGATAATGGAACAATTTTATTAAATTTCATATATTTTGTTTATTGAATGATTATTTATTTGCTAAATGAATTATTTTTATCGGAAGATAAATGGTTACATTTTTATTATTACCGCAAATATGAACTATTTGGTCAACGTACCCAGCCATGACACATTTATGATTTATCATCAAGCACGTTTTACAAATTATTTAACAAGTGATTTTCTCATAATCTTGATTTACCAAATATTTTAGGAAATTATTTGAAAAGTTGATTATTTGAGAATCTTTATAGGAATTGTATGGGAACCTAATGCAACCCGAACATACCCTAATTCTATAATTACTTTCTTTTAAAAAAAGAACACTCTATAGTTTGTATTTGCATAGCCTTCATTAACATCATATCTGCTACATTCTTTGCATCCGATCCAATAATGAGTGGCAGCAAACCATATTTTTTGGCCGATGTGATTCTGAAAAAATATGGCTTAGTGAAACTAAGCATATCCCAATTTTTAACAAACAGTACAATTCGCCACTAAGTAGCACACTTTTACTTCTGGCCGACCATTTTTAGTAACCTCCACATGATTAACATTACTTGTAGTCCAATGATATTACGGGTACGTTTTGGTAGGGATGGTAAAATCTGGGTCCGGGTTCGGGTTTGGCCTTTCCGGATCCGGACCCGAATACTAAAATGTTATACCGAACTTGGATTTAAACCCGGTTTTTGTGATACCGGGTCCGGAACGGGTTAAACCTGGATTATTACGAGTTTTCAGATTGCGGGTTTTCAACCCGGATCACATACAAATAAAAAAAAAAATCAAATACACTTTACAAATTTGCAAAACCAGATTCAACATAAATCAAATACAAAGTAATAAACCATTTTAATTTTATAGATTTTTAATTTCAAAACAATAAACCATTTACAAATACAGATCCATGACATACACTCACAAAATACAAATCCATGTCTACAACTCAAAATCGTGATTCACGGATTTGGTTCACAAACTTCAACAATCGGTGTTCGGCGAAGTATTGAACATCGGTGGCTGATGATATGATGATGATGAACACGTCACAGCCGCCAGCGCAATTCGCAAAAGGCGGATGAACGACAGCCAAAACAGAGATCGCAATGGAGAAACGACAGCCAAATGAAGGCTGGTGATGATGATGAATGCGAACACAGCGAAGCGAAGCGATGAGGAGTGATGACGATGATTTGATGAAGAGAATAATTGAAGAGAAAAAGGATGATTTGATGAAGAGAAGAAGTGAATGAGAACGAAAATGATGATTTGATGAAGAGAAAAGAAAAAGGTGAAGAGAGGCGGCTGTGAAAGTAGAAAAGAAAGAGAAGAGAAAAGAAGGAGGACGAAAAGGATGATTAAGGCATCAACATTTTTTCCCTTTTTTATATTAAAAAATTATTTAAATATTATGTTAAAATAAGAATATCCGGGTCTGGGTTCCGGATATACGGGTTATCCCAAACCCGGAATCGGACCTTGATCCATCCAGATTATTAAAATTTATTCTGGATCCGGATTTTTTTACACTCCCATATGGGTTCAACCTAGCCCGAATTATCCGGATTCGTCCGGGCCCGGGCCGAGTCCGGGTTATTTTGCCATCCCTACGTTTTGGTATTATTTTTTATTTATTTTATAATATAAAAATAATTAATTTTGGTGAATATAAAGACGTATTTGGCAGCTTAATTTAAAATAATATTTAAAAATAAAATCTGTTTGATTGTTTGTTTGTTGAAAATAATAATATTATATTTTTTAAAAAATAATAAACAAAAAAATTATTAAAACAGCAGTTTATATGTATGCACAGTAAAGTAAATAGCTATATTTTATATTCCATGGCTCACATTTGATTCGATTGAACACATGCTAAGCTTTTTTAGGTATTATTTTTTAAATAATATTTTTGTATTTATTTTATAATATAAAAATAATTATTTTTGGTGAATATTAAAACTTATTTGGTAGTTTAATTTAGCATGATATTTAAAAATGAAATCAACCAAATATATATTTGATTATTTGTTTGTTGAAAATAATAATATTATATTATTAAAAACTAATAAAATAAAAAAATTGCTGAATCAGTGATTTATATGCATGCACAGTAAAGTAAAGGCGCTATATTTTATATTTGGTCTGTCACTTTGGATTCGACTGAACACATGCTAAGTTCTTTTTTGGTATTATTTTTTAAATGAAAATTTTATTTTTGTTTTATAATATAAAAATAATTAATTTTGATGAATATAAAAACATATTTGCTAGCTTAATTTAACATAATTTTTAAAAGTGAAATCTAGCAAGCATATGTTTGATTGCTTGTTTGTTGAAAATAATAATAATATTATATTATTAAAAAAATTGTCATTGCAATTTTTTACTCGACACGTAATAACTAACTTTTTGCTACAAATTTCTTTTTATATTAAGCTTTGTGAATCATCTCTCCATGATATGAAAGTTTCTATTGTCAAAGGTTTTGCAAAAAAGAAATGAATTGTCAAAGGGTGCTGGGGTTGCCGGCGATGACCCTCTGATGCTCAAGTCAGCATTTCAAATTTGATTATAGAAAGAGAATTTAAAGAAAGAAGGACATTATTTTGTTACCCTTTTTTTTTTCTCTTGGCCTCTGATGTGGGAAGTTCTGATCATTATATGGATAATTTGATTCATGAGGTGGAGGCATCATAATGACACGTGGCATTGTTTTAGTGACAAGTGTCCGCAAAACTCATGCATAAAGACACCTGTCATTACGTGTCAAGCTTCCTCATTGACAAGTCTTCTTTAAACACTTGTCATGATTTCAAGCTCTTAATCTTCGTTGGGCTCGAGCACTTCAGCTTTTATGTTGGTTCCTCGTAAAGAGGATTGGTTTTGTAGCATTTCACATGTATGTAACATTCGTAGAATGTTACTTCCAAGTAATTGTTGAACATCTAGGTCATTATTCATAGAAAATGGACCTAGGTCATTCTTTATAATGAATAGACCTAGGTCGCTCTTTGTAGACACATGCCTTTGGCGCTTTTTTGAAGGGCGTTCTACTTAGAATGGACCTAGGTCCTTCTTTATAAAGAGTGGACCTAGGTCGTTCTTTGTAGAAATATACATTTGGCGCTTTGCCGAAGAGTTGCCCTTTGGGTGTTTTATTTAAAATGGACCTAGGTCCTTCTTTATAAAGAGTGGACCTAGGTCTCTTTTTGTAGAAAATGGATCTAAGTCACTTTTTGTAGAAACTTACCTTTAGCGTTTTGTCAAAAAGTTGCCCTTTGGACGTTTTATTTAGAACAAACCTAGGTACTTCTTTATAAATAGTGGACCTAGGTCGCTCTCTGTAGAAAATCGATCTAGGTCATTTTTTGCAGAAATTTACCTTTAACACTTGGCCAAAGAATTGCCCTTTGAGCATTTTATTTAAAATGGACCTAGATCACTTCTTATTGAGCCTATATTCATGTGGGCTTTTTTTGGGTTTATTATAATTTTGGTACAACAGATGCCCCCAGTCTATTTTTTCAAATTTGAGAAGTTAGACTTTATTTATTACTATTATTTACTTCATGTGCTTTAGGTTAGGCTTGAATCATTTTATGGCTTCCAGCCTTGGCTTTTCAATGGGTGCGGGCTTAACTCAATTTTTGAAATTCAAAAATTGTATATCATTTCCTATTAATTTTCTTTGTTTTTTCATTTCCGATGATCTTTGTTTTTTCTTGCCCAATTACAACAAATGACTTATGGCATTCCCCTTCCTCTCATCTATAAAAACCCTCAAAACTCCATAATATATTCACAAGCACTACTAAAAACTTAATGAGAGAATTTACCTTAGAGGGAGACTCTTTCAATTTATAGTGAAGAGGGTGAGCATTTTTTGAAGGAGTTTCACGGATTCGCGCCAGAGCAGTGCTCAATTTTGGTGTCTCTCCGGCTGTAAGGTATTTTTTCCGTTCTTTCTTTTTATTTAAAAAAATGCATTTATTGACATATAATAAAATGTCCATATGAAACGTCAACAATTTGCATGCATGTGAAAACTTAGCAATTTGCATGCAAGTGAAGATTTAATTATTTGCATGCATGTTGAATTTAATATATGCATATATTAAAATGTTATATGCATGTTTATTGAAACTTCTGATATGATGTATGTGGATGCACAAATCAGTGCATGGCTATATATATATATATATATATACACGTGTAAAGTTCTAGCCATTTTATTTATTTATTTATTTTTGCATGCTTATTCACATAAACTTAAATAAATGTAACCACATATATAATTTTCGTATGCAAAGACTTAGCTTTTAGCATGAGAATTCGCATAGAGTTTGATTAATAGGTTCCTAATATGGCCAAGTTACCTGAAACTGAAGCAACCAATGGCGAGACTTGTAGTAAGGATTCATTCAAACATGTAGGCGTTAAAATTGAATCTGAGGATGGGGAAAATAACTTTAAAGTTTGGTATGACAAAAATTGCGCTAAGACTTCTAGTGTGTGGACCATGGACAATTGCAGTAATTCACTTACTTGGGTCGGTGTCGAAATACTGCAGATCATGTACCAAATTCCCCGTTCTATTGAAATGAACTTGTTGGAGAGTGATTTGATTAGCGAACCCCCTACTGGCTGTGTTGGGTTTACAAAAGCAATGTTCAAAGTTGGAGCTTCTCTTCCTCTTGCCCCAAATATTTGAAAGCTTCTACATTCTTTCGGACTGCTCCTGCTCAGCTAGTTCTTACTGCTTGGAGAGCGATAATTGGAATGTGGGTTGTATGGAGGAAGCTTGGATTTTCAGATCCGTCTGTGATCGAGTTCCAATATCTATTTCATTTATGTCGTAACCCCAAAACTTATGACATTTGGCACTTCAAAGCTTATGAAGATTCCAATGAAATTTTACTTAATCATGTTCACATCTCAATCAAGAGGTGGAAGCATTTTTATTTTTTGGTTAGTGGAAATTGGGAGTTTGGGGATGAAGTCGTTGATGCCCGGGTTCGGGTTCCAACACACTTTCGTGAACCAAGTGCGATTTATATATATATATATTATGTGGCACATATTTAATTTTTTTACTAACCTTAGTTTCACTTCTTAATTGTAGATATTTGGAAAAGACCCACGATCCGTGGAGTAGAGGCGAAAAACATTAGGTCAGCTCAAAAGTTGCCTCCAGAAGATCGTGATTGCAACTTCCTATGCTTATTCAATATTTTCACCGAGAATCACATAATTCCAAGTAGTCCATTATCCATTCAGTCAACTAAACGTATAATGGATTCTTCAACTAATGAACCTGTTGGAGGAAAAAAAAGAAGAAAAAGGCCAAGGTTATCTGAAAAGGCAAAACCCATTGAGAGGCTGAGACTGTCAGATAAGACAAAGAACGTGGAGAAGCCACGACTCATGGAGAAGGGCTTTACTTCCCAGCAACAGACAAAGGATCAGAATAATGGTACATTAGTCCAAACTTTGATGCCGAAAGAAGTGACTAAAAAATTTACTGTTGATCAAATCATCGATCCATCTACGGTTCTTGCCTAAGGTGTTAATTCATCACCAGTTCGCGCTCATCAAGCCGATGATGTTGATTGGGACCAATTTGTAAGTGAGGCTGGAGGATCGAGTGTGAAGGATTTGGGGGCCATAGAGTCTCTCAAGGTTGTAGTGAGACTTGTTATAAAGGTAAAGAACTTTTTCCTTCATTATGTTTACCCTTCATTTTTTATTCTGCCTCTCCTTATTTTTTATTTTATTTTTTTGTAGCATTCGGAGCATTTTTCATCCTATGAAACATGAGTTAGGGCTGCCGAAGATCGTGTTGCTGCCACAAGTAAAGAACTATCTCAAGCTCTTGCTGCTAAAAAGAATTTAGAATCTGAGTTCATTGCCCTCCATAAAGAAAAGTTAACAATTGAAAGTCAGTTGCATTTAGCCAAAGAGGAGCAAAAAAAGGCTGAAGAAATAATTGCTCTCGATGCTGAGAGGATTTCTAGTTTTGAAACCCGTGTAAAAGATCTTGAAGAGTCAAATGAACAATTTGAGGATGAACTTTTGGAAGCACAAGCTGAAATTGAAAAAGCTAGAAATAAAGAGTATGAAGAGTACACGAGTGGCGGAAATGAAGTCCCCATCGGTTGACCATCAGATATCATATTACCTGCGACTCTGGGTTTTGATGATTGCTATGGAGATCTTCACCTTCGTCCTCCTGAGTTAGATGATGAGATGTGCAAGGATGTTGAGGAGGGTGAACACATCATGGATCCTTAGATTGTTCCTAAGATCATTTTTCAGCATTTTAATTTTTCTTTCTTGTTGGATTTTAATTTTCTACGGATGTAATCATGGCTGCAATTTTGGCTTCTTTTCGGCGTAACTCGCAGCATGAAATGCTTTATTTTCCTAATGAAAGTTTAGCCTAAAATTTCTTAATTTTGACCAAGTAATTTTTATTCGAAGTCGATTTGACTTAACACCATACATTCCTTTATATAGATCTTTTCTTGTAGACGTTTGATTTAAAAATTTTTATCAGCAATCAGACTTAGGACATTCTTTTAAAAGAAATGACCTACGTCTTTTTATTACAACTTGCCGATCGATATTTTTCATAGAAAAACATTTCTAAGTAACTAGAACAAGGCCATTTTTCACAAGAAAATACCCAAATCCTTTTGTTACAATTTGCCTATGGGTAGTTTCCTTAGAAATAATGGATTGGACTTAAGTCATTCTTTTCAAGAAAAGACTTAAGTCCATTTGTTACAATTTGCTTGTGGGTAGTTTTCTAAAAAAAAAATATTTCTAAGGAATTGGACCTAGGTCATTTCTTGCACAGGTCATTCTATGCAAGAAAAGACCTAGGTCCCTTTGTTGCAATTTGTCTACGGGTGTTTTCCTTATAAAATTATTTCTAAGGAATTAGACCTAGGTCCCTTTGTTACAATTTGCCCGCATGCGTTTTCCTCAAAAAATTATTTCTAAAGAATTGGACCTAGGTCATCCTATGGAATAAAGGACCTGGTCATCTTATGGAAGAAAAGATCTAAGTCCATTTGTCATAATTTTCTCGCAGGCGTTTTCCTCAGAAAATTATTTCTAAGGAATTGGACCTAGGTCATCCTATGCAAGAAAAGACCTAGGTCCCGTTGTTACAATTTTCCCGTGGGCGTTTTGCTTAGAAAATTATTTCTAACAATTTCTCTAGGTTGACACTACATATATGTTTATAAAACTTCTGCGATAACAAGCCTTTAAGCTTTTCGTAACTTGAATTCACAATTGACTAAGTGCTCATTATGAATTATACAAGTTTAACATAATGCAATGTCACTTCGCATAATATCATTATAAGAATAACAAAAGAAATTTAAGGCAACCAATCTTTTATTAGTCCGTAGGTTAATAAGAAAACTTGTTCGATTATAAAATTTTTCAGACTTTACTGATAATACACTCTAAGGTGCTCGACATTCCAAGCGTGCCTCAGGATATTAGCGTGAAGAGTATAAAGGGAATAGGTCCCTGGCCTTACAACATCTTTCATAATGTAAGGTCTTTCCCAATTTGGCCTAAGATTCCTAACCCCTGGATCTTGCGTATTAGGAAGAACTTTCTTCAAGACCAAATCTCCAATTCTAAAACATTGATTCTTTACACGAGCATTATAATATCGAGCCACTCTCCCTTGATAAGCAGCCACTCTGATCATTGCTTGATCTCGTTTTTCTTCTAAGAAATCTAAGTTTTAAAGTTGAAGATCATCATTGCGCTCGAGATTGAAATGTTGGACTCAATAAGTTGGCATTCATATTTCTACATGAACTACAGCTTCAGTGCCAAAAGCCAGAGAGAATGGGGTTTCGCCGGTGGGTATCCTTGGAGTAGTTTTGTATGACCATAGGACAAAGGGATGCTCTTCCAGTCAAGCACCTTTAGCTTTTTCAAGCTTAATCTTGAGGGTTTGCTTTATCACTCGATTGGTTGCCTCTACTTGCCCATTTGCTTGAGGATGAGCTGGAGAGGAATAGTGATTTGTTATGCCAAGGGCCTTACAGAAGGCTTTAAAACTGGCATTGTCAAATTGCTTGCTGTTATCAGTGATGATGGTTTGAGGGACTCCAAATCTATAAATGATGTTTCTTTTAATGAAGTCTGTTGTCTTATTTTCAGTAATTGTTGCCAAAGGCTCTGCTTCGACCCACTTAATGAAGTAGTCTATAGCGACAATACCAAAATTTACTTGGACTTTTCCTGTATGCAAAGGGCCAATAAGATCAATACCCCACTGGGCAAAAGGCCAAGGTGAAAACAAAGGAATTAAGTCTTCCAGTGGCTACTTGGAATTTTAGCAAACCTTTGACATTTATCACATTTCTTCGTCAACTCAAGGGCATCTTCATGCATGATTGACCAAAAATATCCTTGCCTTATTGCCTTGTATGCTAGCATTCTGCCACCAAAGTGGTTTCTACATATTCCCTCGTGAATTTCTCTTAAAACATAATTTGCATCCGCAAGAGCAAGACATTTCAAGAGCGGAAGAAAGAAGCCTCGTTTGTATAGTTCACCATCAACAAACAGGTATCTGGCAGCTCTAAGTCTGACTTTTCGAGCTTCATTTTTATCTGCTGGTAACTCCCTGTTTATCAAATACTTTTCAATAGGCTCCATCCATATTGCCCTTCGATCTGTAGTCGCAATTTCTTTAACCTCTGGTCGCATGATACTTGGTTTTGGGATCGTAGCAATTGGGATTGACCTCAACAAATTTCCTTCAGGTGTAGATTCGAGTTGGACTAAGACATCTACTCGTTGGTTTTGTTCTCGAGGAATTTGCCTTATTTCAAACCTCTCAAAATCTTTCAGCAACTCATTAACTCGCTCAAGATAAGCAATCATGTTTAAATCTCTGGCTTCATAGTTACAATTGACTTGATTGACTACTAGCTGTGAGTCGCTAAATATCAACTAGTTCTTCACACCAAGGGCTTGCACCAATCTAACTCTAGCAATCAGGGCTTCATACTCGACCTCATTATTAGTTGCATCAAATCCGAATCGCAGGGCACATTCAATTTCTGTTTTATCCATGTGATAATAATCAATCCTCATCTACTGCCCTTACTATTAGATGTGCCATCAACATAAAGAGTCCATTGCTCGAATTGTTCTCCCATAACTTCTGAATATGGAGTTTCTACTTCTATAAAGTCTGTAATGAAATCTGCTACTGCTTGCCCTTTAACTAAAGTGCGAGACTTAAATTGGATATCAAATTCACCCAACTCTACTGCTGATTTGACCAATCTTCCTAACACATCAGGTTTTGCACATCAGGTTTTGCCAAAGTCTGTTTTAATGGTTGATTTGTTAATACGATGACCTCATGGGCTTAGAAGTATGGTCGCAATTTCTGCGCTGAAATGACTAGCGTTACAACAACATTCTCTAAATTTAAATATGGAATCTCTGCATCGGCCAAAGCTTGACTTGTGTAATAAATCGGCCTTTGGACTCCATTGTCATCTCGAACAAGAATGGAACTTGTTGCTGAGTTAAAAACTACTAAGTACATGTAAATTAACTCGCCCTTAGATGGTTTGACTAAAAGCGGTGGATTGCTGAGATAGTCTTTTAGCTTCTGAAACGCTTCTTTGCATTCTTCAGTCCATATCATCTCTTTCATTTTCTTTAAGGCTTTAAAAAAAGGAAGGCATTTGTTAATAACCTTTGAGACAAAACGATCTAGAGCATCAACTAACCCAGTTACCTGCTGGATTTCTTTCACATTCTTTGGTGACTTCATGTTGACCAAGGCTTGGATTTTTTCAGGGTTAACTTCAATTCCTCTTTAATTTACCATAAAGCCTAAAAACTTTCCTGAGGCCACTTCAAAGGCACATTTAGCTGGATTAAGCTTTATCTTGAAGTTCATTAAAATATCAAAAGTCTTATGGAGATTTCTGATGCGATCAATTGAGTTTTTGCTTTTTGTCAGCATGTCATCCACATAGACTTCCATTGTGTGACCTATCTGATTGGCAAACATTGCATCCACGAGCCTTTGATAGGTTGCCCTAACATTCTTAAGCCCAAAACGCATGACTTTATAACAATAAAGGCCTCGATCAGTAATGAATGAAGTATTTTCTTGATCAGGCTCATGCATCCGAATTTGGTTATACTCGGAATAGGCGTCCATGAAACTAAAACGTTCATGCCCAGCTATGGCGTCTACAGGCTGATCAATTCGTGGCAAAGGGAAGCGATCATTAGGACATGCCTTGTTGAGGTCAGTAAAGTCTACGCACATCCTTCACTTTCCATTGGCTTTCTTTACCATGACAACGTTTGCAAGTCATTGTGGATACCTAGTTTCTTTAATAAATTTTTCCTTTAAGAGTTTGTCCACCTCATCTTTAACAGCTGCAGCTCTCTCAGCATTCAAACTTCTCATCTTTTGTCGAACAGGTTTTGTAAGAGGCTTAGTACTTAAGCGATGAACAATTATCCTCGGATCAATTTTCGGCATATCCTGGTGAGTCCATGCAAACACATCTGAGTATTCCTTTAGGAAATCCACAAGTTCTTCTCAAAGTGGATTGACTAATTAGGACCCAATTTTAACTACCTTGTTGAATCATCTCCAAGGGGAATCTCGACCAAGTCTTCAACGGGATTCGCTTGTTAATCATCCCTTACTGTTTTGGGGTCCAGACTTGTGATTTGAAATGACTCATTTCTTTTCCTGAAGGAAATCTCATAACATTTACAAGCCTCTTTCTGATTTCCTCGAACACTCATATGCCAGCCTCCGTAGGAAACTTCAAAGTATAATGATAAATAGAAGTTGCGGCCTTTAATAGCATATAAGGTTAGTCGACCTAAGACTGAATTGTATGCACTCGGTTGATCTACCACTATAAATTGAACCATAGAAGTAACTTTAGTCGGAGTTTTACCAAAGGATACAACAAGCTCAATCATTCCCTCAAGGATAACACTTCCCCCAGCAAATCCATGCGATGGAGTAATGTATGGCATTAATTAGGATCTTTCCAATCCCATTTTTTGCAAAAGCTGAAAGAAATAATATATCAACTGAGCTTCCATTATTAATTAAGATTCGGTGAAGTCGCTTGTTTGCCACAAGTAGAGTTACAACAATGGCACACAATGAGGGTGATGAATGCCCTGAGTGTCCTCTTTAGAAAACATTATTGGAGTGTCATGAAACCTTGAATTCTGTAGGCGATCTGTTAAATTTATTTCCAGCCCACTAGGCTCATGCCTTATTTGCCTGGCTAAGTTCTTCCTCACCTTGCCAGAATTACCAGCAAGAGGACTACCCCAAATATGGTTGACATCAGACATATTATCATCACTATCATTTTCTTTCTTTTTCGCTTTGTCTTTTCTTAAACATTTTTGTAGGTCTTTATTTTCTCGACTACTTTGGCCTTTGACATATTCTTGTAGCTGACCTTGTCACATCAAACTTTCAATTTGTTCTTTGAGGTCAAAACCTCAGATGTATCGTGTCCAACATCTTTATGAAAGTCGCAATACTTCTTTTGGTTTCTCCGTGAACGATCATATTTCAGTGGAGGAGGAGCTTTAAACAAAGTGGAATTTTTCACTTGCATCAAAATGTGCTCCCTAGGAGCATTCAACTCATTATAGTTAGTAAATTGTATATGAGGCCAAAAAAGAGGCTCTTGAGAGCTAAGTTTGTCCTTAGGGCGGAATTGATCCCCTCTAGAAGCTTGATCGGGTCGTCCAAGTGTTACATCACACCTGTCTTCCTTCTTCTTTTTTTTTTTACTTGATTCACCTTTTCCTCGCCTTTTCTTACTTTGAAATCTTTCTTTTGCATTAGCATATTTCTAAGCCTGAGAGAGCATCTCTTAATATATTGATGGTGGATTCTTTATTACTGACCACCATAGTCTTCCTATCTGTAGGCCTTCCATTAACCTGGAAAGAGCAACCCCATCATCATATCCATCCATTTGAGTGGTCTCAGCATTATACCTTTGAATATACTCCCTTAACGATTCACCCTTATATTGTTTCACTGTCAAGAGGCATGTAATTGGTTTTCCTCTTTGTCTTGCACTACAAAAATGCATCATAAATTCTCGGATCAATTTGAATAAAGAAATAGAGTTTGGCTTTAACCTTTGAAACCACCTTCTTGCAGCCCTAGATAAAGTGAGAAGAAAAGCCCGACATAAAATGGCCAAAGACACGTCATGAACTTCCATAAAAGAGTGATATAGCTCGACATGCACCATAAGATCCATTTGTCAGTCGTAAGGCTCCATTAATGGAAGTCGAAACCCTGACGGTTATCTAGCTCTCATGATTTCTTGTGTAAATGGTGGTTCAGACTCAGCCATCATATCGTCTTGTGGTCTCATTCCATGAACCATTTGTTTAAGCCTTTGCATTCTCTCTTGTAAATCAGATGGCTCATTATTATCTCAAGTTGCTCTTTGTCGTGTCCGTCTCTGATTGAGAGCATGTTTCAAATTATCATCATTCAAATCATTTTTTGATCTTGTCTGGGAAGAGCCGGAGTTTGCTGCATTGCTATCAAAGTTGTTGCAGTTAGCTTGTTCATCATTTCGGGCTTGAAATTAATCGAACATTCTATTGAAGTTTATTGTCAGCTGCTCTATTTGCCTTTAAAGTCGGGCAATCCTGCCGCACCTTGGCGACGAGGCTAAACGTTTGGATCTGGCTATAGATGTTATGCATCAAATTGTTGATTTGGATTTTATTAGAGGTTAGGTGGATGTATTGGGACTGTAGATTCACTTCCAGGATCTACAACATATCTTTGTCGTCAAAAATAAATCTTGCCATCCCTA
Organism: Citrus x clementina; assembly: GCF_000493195.1. NCBI lineage: Eukaryota > Viridiplantae > Streptophyta > Magnoliopsida > Sapindales > Rutaceae > Citrus > Citrus x clementina. The sequence goes on from NW_006262688.1 coordinate 24,478,860, forward strand.
GAAATTTCATCATCAGCATCAAGCTCGAAGTAGTTATAGTTGTCATCCATGCTCAAGATGATCACATTGGCTTTTTATTCATCCCCACAAACGGCGCCAGCTGTCAATGCAATTTTTTGCTCGACACATATTAACTTTTTACTTCAGATTCATTTCTATATTAAGCTTTGTGAATCATCTCTCCATGATATGAAAGTTTCTATTGTCAAAGGTTCTGCAAAAGAAATGAAATTGTCAAAGGGTGTCAGGGTTGCCGGCCATGACCCTCTGACGCTTAAGTCAGCATTTCAATTTTGATTATAAAAAGAGAATTTAAAGAAAGAAGGACAACATTTCGTTGCCCTTTTTCTCTTGGCCTCTGATATGGGAAGTTTTGATCATTATATAGGCAATTTGATTAATGAGGTGAAGGTGTCATCACGACACGTGGTATTTTTTTAGTGACAAGTGTCCGCAAAACTCATGTATAAAGACACCTATCATTACATGTCAAGCTTGCTCATTGACAAGTTTTCTTTGAACACTTGTCATGATTTCAAGCTCTTAACATTCGTTGGGCTTAAGCACTTCAGCCCTTATGTTGTTTCCTTTTAAAGAGGATTGGTTTTGTGGAATTTCGCATGTATGTAACCTTCGTAGAATGTTACTTCCAAGTAATTGCTGAACATCTAGATTATTATTCGTAGAAAATGGACCTAGGTCATTCTTTATAATCACCTAGTAATTGCTGAACATCTACGAAGGTTACAAGTAATTCTTTAAAATGGACCTAGGTCATTCTTTATAATGACCTAGCAATCGCATGTATGTAACTTTCGTAGAATGTTACTTCCAAGTAATTGTTGAACATCTAGGTCATTATTCGTAGAAAATGGACCTAGGTCATTCTTTATAATGAATGGACATAAGTCGCTCTTTGTAGACACATACCTTTGGCACTTTTTCGAAGGGCGTTCTACTTAGAATGGACCTAGGTCTTTCTTTATAAAGAGTGGACCTAGGTCGTTCTTTGCAGAAATATACATTTGGCGCTTTGCCAAAGAGTTGCTCTTTGGGCGTTTTATTTAAAATGGACTTAGGTCCTTCTTTATAAAGAGTGGACCTAGGTCGCTCTTTGTATAAAATCGATCTAGGTCACTTTTTGTAGAAACTTACCTTTAGCGCTTTGTCGAAGAGTTGCCCTTTGGGCGTTTTATTTAAAATGGACCTAGGTCCTTCTTTATAAAGAGTAGACTTATGTCGCTTTGGTAAAAAATCGATTTAGGTCACGTTTTGTAGAAACTTACCTTTAGCGTTTTTGCCCAAAAATTGCTCTTTAGGCGTTTGATTTAAAATGGACCTAGGTCACTTCTTATTTGGCCTATACTCATGTGGGCTTTTTTTTAGGCTTATTATAATTTTGATACAACAAAAATAAAAAAATAAAAAAATTTTGAAACAGTAGTTTATATGCGTGCTTAGTAAAGTAAACATTTCGTGGGTCACATTTGATTCAATTAAACACGTGCTAGTTCTTTATTGGTATCATTTTTTAAATGATATTTTTGTATTTATTTTATAATATAAAAATAATTAATTTTTTTGAATATAAAAACATATTTGGTAGCTTGATTTACAATAATATTTAAAAATGAAATCAATCAAACATATGTCTATTTATTTGTTTGTTAAAAACAATAATATCATATTAAAAATTAAGAAATAAAAAAACTGTTGAAACAGTAGTTTATATGCGTGCACAGTAAAGTAAATGGCTATGCTTTATATTTCGTGGGTCACATTTGATTTTGATTGAACACAACTAAGTTTTGTTTTGGTATTATTTTTTAAATTATATTTTTGTACTTATTTTATTTTATGATATAAAAGTAATTAATTTTGGTGAATAAAAAAAACATATTTGATAGCTTAATTTAAAATAATATTTAAAAATAAAATTAATCAAATATATGTTTGATTGTTTGTTCTTTGAAAATAATAATATTATATTATTAAAAATAATAAAATAAAAAAATGGTTGAAACAATAGTTTATGTGCACGCACAGTAAAATAAATAGCTATATTTTATGGTAAATGATAAGTTACATTCATGCAATTTACACCCACACACTATTTATGTATGTTTTACTTTTGTTTAACATGGGTCCCAGAATTAGAACACTGTCTATGTAATAGTAAATTATTATTTTTCAATTTACTGTGACAAGTTTTTAAATGAGTTGCACTCATTCTCACACAACGTGAAAATAGGCAGAAAAACAATGCCACCAAAACGCCTTTTCTTTTTTTCTTTTTTTTCTTGTTTTAAAACATAAAGCACTAATCCAAAAACTGTAGCAAACTGTCGTGAACCACCTGAAATTTTAGGCCGAATAGGTTAAATCTATAAGCCAAGGTGTGTTAGTTTTGCTTGATTCTAGAAGCTTCTATCACTAGTCTTTTCTAGTATATTCTCACTTGTACATAACTAAGAAATCTCCAGATTTTGCTAGAGTATTGTAACATATAGTTTGTACATAGATTTTCCTATATCAATCTAAGCTTTGCTGGGTACGAGAGCTCTCACTAAGTCTTGAGAACTCTTTAGAGTTAGAACCTTATAGAACTAAGCAAACTTCTTTATAAATAAAGTAGGGCGCTTAGCATTTTCAGCAAGCAACTCAAGCAAGTAATCTTGCAAGCTATCAAGCTCTCTTGTGCACACACTCTTGTGAATAACACTGATTCTCTTTGTCTCAATTGCTCGCTTTTCTCTCTAGCTCTTTCGTAAGCAATTTCGCATACTTTTAACTAGACGAGAAGCTTAATAGGTTTACTTTGCAAATGTTGGGCTATAGTTGCATAAGCACTGCATGGGTTTGTTGTGCAATATACTCATTCCGTGACAAAACACACCATAATTTTCCATGAATTAACAAAATGATGGAGACTGGGGGTAAGAAACCACTATGTTATCATAACTTTGCCTTTTAGTAGGTTATCTCAAATAACATACATATTATGAATATGTGTCCTTCATAGATACAAAAAGAAATATTCAAAAGGATAATCCTGAAAAATCATAAAATCATTTAATAAATTATACTTGTGAATATATATGTTGAAAGAATCATCTATATATAATTCTATAAACACCATTGAGATACACTTGTGCCCTTAAAAAATAGAGTAATAATATAATCATAAATGTTGATGCATATTTCTAGTCAACTTAGAAAATTAATTTACGCGGGGGCGATATAATGAAAAGACACAGAGACTTAATATGGTTCGGCTTTTGGCATACGTCCACGGGTAGAGAAAGATAAATATTTTATTAAGATCGCACTTACAACTTGACTTTCTCTCTCTTTGCTATTTTTTTTTTTTCGATGCCTTACACTATGAGAGACCTCTGCTTTTATAGTCTTCTATAGATAAAGTCCTTTTCTAACTTGAACTCTATCTAACTTTCCTCTATCCTCTAGGATTTTAATTACAAAGTATTTCTACCTTTTCATAAGTTGTATCTGAGTCAAACTCTACTTAATTTGCTTCTAGGCCAAGCAATGCCCTTCTATTGTCCTTCAACGATAGCTCCTCTACTCGGACTTGACTTTTCTTGTGCGATCCATAATCTAGAACTGAGTCAAGGGCTGTCTGGAACCATGATTTTTGCCATCCTCCACTCCTGCTCCCTGTTCCTGGGGAACCTAATTCTTGCTCTATGTTCCTGGGGGAACATGATTCTTGTTCCCCATTCTTGGGGAGCATGGCTTCTGGGGGTCTTAAGGGTATAATTCCTGCATATTTTCTTAGGCCCATTCCTGGGGTAGAATCCTTATTCCCATTCTTGGGGAGCACACTGGGGCCCATTCCTAGAGGTGAAACCTCTGCTCCATATTCTTGGGGGAGTATATTTTCTAGGGCCCACTCCTGGAGGTGAAACCTCTGCTCCCCATTCTTAGGGGAACATATTTTCTGGGGCCCCAATCCTGAGGGTAAAATCTTGCTCCCCATTCTTGGGGGAGCACACTTTCTGGGGTTCATTCCTGGAGGTAGAACTTCTACTTCCCATTCTTGGGGGCGCATATTTTCTGGGGCCCCAGGGTGGAATCCTGGGGGCAGAATCTCTACTCCCCATTCTTGGGGGAGCATATTTTTTGGGGCCCCAATCCTAGGGTAGAATCTTGGGGTAGAATCCCTGCTCCCCATTCTTGGGGGAGCATACTTTCTAGGGCCCATTTCTGGAGGTAGAACCTCTACTTCTCATTCTTGGGGGAGCGTATTTTTTGGGGCCCCAATCCTGGGGAGGAACCTTGGGGTAGAATCCCTGCTCCCCATTCTTGGGGGAGCATACTTTCTAAGACCCATTCCTGGAGGTAGAATCTTTATTTCCCATTCTTAGGGAAGCATATTTTCTGGAGCCCCAATCTTGGGGGTGGAACCCTGGGGTAGAATCTCTGCTTCCCATTCTTAAGGGAGCACAGCTTCTAGGTTTCATTCCTGAAGGTAGAACCTCTACTCCCCATTTGGAGGAGCATATTTTCTAAGGCCCCAATCCTGTTTGTGGAACCCTGGGGTAGAATCCCTACTCCCCATTCTTGGAGGAGTACACTTTCTAGGGCCCATTCCTAGAGCTGTAACCACTGCCCCCATTCCTGGGAGCATATTTTCTAAGGCCCCAATCCTGGGGATGGAACCCTGGGAGTAGAATTCCTGCTCCCCATTCTTGGGGACGCACACTTGTTGGGGGTAACACTTAGCGCTTTATTGACTACTTTATATTTTCTGGGGTAAAATCTCGTTTAGTCCTTATATTTTAAGGTTAGTGCTCGTTCAGTCCCTATATTTTTAAAAATACCTCAAAACATCCCCGACATTAAATTATTAACACATTTCCTCTTACTTTTTGTTGCTTTTCGCTTAATTTTTACAATATTACTCTCTTACAATATTTTTTTGGACATTAGTAAAAAGAAAAAAAATTAATTATCAATTTAATCTCAAAAAATAAAATAGAAACAAAATTAATATATGTTACTTATTTGTAACACACTATTGAAGAATTAATATATTAATTTTTTTATTACTAATGTCCAAAAAAAGGTAATTTAATTATTTTTACAATAAAAATTTTTTGGACGCATGTAAGCTTTCACAAAAATTAATATATATTCTTTTTGTTTTTATTTTATTTTTGGGGTTAAATTGATAATTTAATTTTTTTTCTTTTTATTAATTTTATAAAAAGAAACATTATTGTAAAAGGATAATATTGTAAAAGCAAGTCAAAAAAATAAAAAGTAACAGCAGGGATGTCAATAATTTAAGGGTAGGGATATTTTGAGGTATTTTTAAAAATATATGGACTAAATAAGCACTAATTTTAAAATATAGGGATGAAACGAGCGTTTACCCTATTTTCTACAATAATAAATATGTTCGTATAAATATTATTATACAAATGAATGTGGAAAATAAAATTTAATATTTTTGTTGACCGATCATCTTGACCCAATCTATAAAAGATTGTCCGTAAAAATGCTTGTGATTCTATAATTATTCTTAAAAATATAATGACATCTTTTGACAATTCGGGTTGCATTAATGTATCTGTTGTCAATTTCAAAATATTTCTTTGTTGGCTTTGCTTATTTTCTTTGAAGAGATTGTAGAGTAGCAAAACAAAACTATACAGCAACTTCAATTATATTTCAATATGTTTTTTCATTAAAAAGTAGAGGGGACGAAATCCAAATCATTTTTTTTTTTTTGACAATTCATGAATGAAGGAGAATGGAGATAACAGCTAAGCAAACAACTCAGCTCATTCGGTCAATATCTAAACATCAATCTCTCTCTCTCTTTCTCTCTCTCTCTCTCTCTCTCTCTCTCTCTCGATGCTTCACACTCTAATTTCTTCTGTTTATAGATTTTCTTTTCTTTTCCCTTTTTTTCTCAGAGGGAAGCAACCTTGAAAGCAAAGCCTTTACTAAATGAAAGCTCATTTGACTTGTATTGCAATGGCTTCCCAGATCGCATCAGACTTACAGATATGGGGTTGTTCTTCAGGGCCTAATGTATTTTTACCAACATGGCAAGCTATAGAGGTACAGGACACTATTTGCAGCCGCTTGAAACATAAGCCACCAATATTGCATGCTTTTACTACCGTTTCCAAATCTCTCCCAGCTTTTATAAGAGATTGAAGACAACGAAAGGCCATGAAGATTTTGGTTCATTTTTCCCCTGGTCCTTTCTAAGGAAGGCTATTTCTTCCGTGTTTCCTAAACTTAGTTTACTCTTCTTTCTGCCATCACTAGCTCTCTCGGGTGGACGAACCTGTTCCATTTATTCTTTTTAAAGATAATAAGAAATTGAAAACTTATATAAATAGTGTACAAAATCATATTCTTATTAATACCTCAATTTTATGCTTTAATAGGTACCCACAGAGCTAGTAAGTGAACGTAGAATTCCTTTATTGAATAAAAGGGATGTTTGCCTAGCAAAAATTTATAACCCTCCTAGTGTGCCTAAAGTGTTTTTGGATCAATTTGAGAGTGATTTCACATCATTTCTCAAATTTTGGTCATAAGAGTTGAAGACTGGAGGTCGTATGGTTCTTAACTTTTTAGGTAATGATAAATATCATACTGGTATCTTCGAGCTTTTGGGAATGGTGTTAAACGACATGGTCTCTGAGGTATCCTCTTTCTGTTTGTTACACATATATACAAGTATAATATTCTAAATAAGATATGTTTACACAAAGTTAGTTTTATACATATTAGTTTTATACACACACACATATACTTTCTTACATGAAAATTATTAGGTGAATTATTGCTAAACGATGTTATTTTGTAACAAAGCAATTACAATGTCCACTTGTAAAAATCGATCATTATTTATCACGCCTCTAGTTCATAAATTTATATATGTGTGTGAGAATTTTATATACTTTAAAGAGAATTACTATCTCTTTTGAACTAACTAGGGGCTGATTGAAGAATCAAAATTGGAGTCATTTAGGCTCGGTATTTGTTTTCTAAATATTGTTTTTATGAAACAAAAATGAGAATGAAAATGTTATTTAAATTTATTTATAAAAATTAAAAATGTGTTTCGTATCATTTTCAAAAATAATTTTAAAAATGAAAAAAATAAAATACGTTCGGTAGGAATATTTTAAAGAATTATTATTGGAATAATTTCCATTAATTTAAAATTAAGTAATGAATAATTATTTTTATTATTTAATTAGTTTGATTATTTTTATTTTAATAATAAATTAGGTGATCTTGTTAATTTTTTTGTTTAAAGAAAAATAATAAGCTCTACATATTTGATTTAATTAATATTTAAAACATAAATATTATAATGTACATAAGAAAGAAAAGATTTTTGAGAGGGAAATTGATTTTTTGGGCATAGTAATAGTAGTAGTAGTAGTAGTAGTAGTAATAATAATAATAATAATGTTGTTGATATTATTATTATTTTGTGAGAAGGTGGAAGAAAATTGTTCATTTTAAAACTTAAAACTGTATTGGAAAACAAGAAAAAGTTGTTTTCTTATTTTCTTTGTTAAAAGTATAGAATGAATTTTATATTTTCAAAAATACTTTCAAAAACAATCTACCGAACACGTATTTAGTATTTTCTGAATTCAAAAAATAAAAATCAGAATTTGAAAACAATGCCGAACCCACCCTTAATTATCCAGTCTATACACCTTGTGTTGAAGAAGTAAGACAAGTTATGGGAAGCAAAGGATCCTTTAACATCCATCAGCATGAAACATCGCATATAAGTTGGTCAGCAGGCTATGAGAACGATAACAAAGGCTTGGAGTTAAACAAGCACGCAAGAGCCAAGAATGTGGCAAATAATATAAAGTGAGAGTCCCTTCTGGCCAATCATTTTGGAAGTGCAATCATGGATGATTTGTTCCTTAGATATACAATCAAGGTACGTGCGCAATTGGAAATGGGGTTAGGAGCTTACACATTTCTGTTACTTTACTTGATTAAGAAATGAATTATGTAATTTCAAAAAAAAAAATTACGTTTTTTGTACGTTTATCTTTCAGTTCTTATCTTACGTGAAGCTCTGTTGTCCTCGTTCTTGTTGTAGTTTGTTTTGTTTGTTTGTTTTTCTTGTAATACGTATCACACTGCGTGAAATGACTAAGCTTTGTATCAATTTAGGTTATTTATGTACTTATGCTATTTTATGTTGTTTTTGTTAAAAGCTACAGAGTATAGAAGAATTCTAACTGTTATTAAAATGAGAATAATTTTGGCTATTAAATAGCCTTACATAACGAACCAAGCAACAAAACAGGAACCAAGTTTAACTGACTCCTAAAGACATGGAAGACTAAAATCAACAAATAATGTCACCCTTAACAATAGGAATTTTATTTTGACTAAGTAGTAACAAAATCAACTCAACATTTCCTCCCTTAAACTGAATGCTAATGCATCAGTTTACATCAGTTTCAGAGCAAACTCCTAATGATGCACGCAGCTTTAGGAAGACATCCAGCTTGAGTGGCTTAGTCATTAAATCGGCTAATTGTTCTTGTGTGCTGCAATAGACCAATTCTACAGTACCAGCCTTTGTAAGCTCCCGAAGAAAATGAAAACGCACATATATGTGCTTACTTCGACCATGCATTACTGGGTTCTTCGAAAGTTTGATTGCAGAACTACTATCACACTGAATAATAGTTGTCTTACCTTGCTTCAGACCCAAATTATCCAACACCCTTTTCAACCAAACTGTTTGACATGCACAAGAAGCCGCAGCAATGAATTCAGCTTCAGTAGTGGAGAGACTCACTATTGGTTGCTTTTTTGATAGCCAAGATACTGCTCCTGAGCTCAACAAAAAAACATAACCTGAAGTGCTTTTTCTATCTTCTAAATCCCCAGCATAATCACTATCAGTGTAAGCAATGAGTTCATTATTTCCTCCCTTCTTATAGAAAATTCCGAAATCAAGTGTTCCCTTCAAATATCTCAGCACCCTTTTAGCTACTTGGAGATGAAGCTCAGTAGGATTCTCCATGTACCTACTGATAAGACCCACTACGAACATCACATCCGGTCGAGTAGCTGTAAGATACATGAGACTACCCACAATTTGTTTGAAATAAATTTTGTCTACCTTAACACCACTTTCATCCTTCACAAGTTTACAACCTGGAACAATTGGATTTTGAACTGAGTTGCTTCCATCCACCCCAAACTTTTGCAGCACCTGTAACGCATATTTTTTCTAACTGATAAACACACCTCTTGAATTCTGCAAGATTTCAAGACCAAGAAAATACCTCATTTTGCCAAGATCAGTCATATCGAACTCATGTTTCATGGAACTTTTAAATTCTGAGACCATCAATTCATCATTGCCCGTAAAGATGAGATCATCTACATACAAACTCATAATAAAAAATTTCCCTTCTTTCTCTGTTTTGATGAACAGGTATGTTCATAGTCACATTTCTCAAAACCCTCTTTCAAAAAATAAGCTTCTATACGGCTATACCAAGCACGCGGTGCTTGCTTAAGGCCGTAGAGTGCCTTTTTTTAATTTATAAACCTTGTGTTCATAACCCTTTTTCACATAACCAAGCGGCTGTTCCACAAAAACCTCTTCATTCAGCTCACCATATAGAAATGCCGACTTAACATCTAGCTGATAGATAGCCCATCCTTTTTGAGCTGCAAGAGCTACTACCAAACGAATTGTTTCCATACGTGCTACAGGTGCGAATACTTCTGTATAATCTACCCCATGTTGCTGAGAGTACCCCTTCACTACAAGCCTTGCCTTGTGTTTATCAACTTCACCATTCTCATTAAACTTGGTTTTGTAAACCCATTTCACTCCAATTTTCTTTCCACCTTCAGGTAATTCTGTCAATTCCCATGTATCATTCCGTTTTATTGCTTCTATTTCCACATCCATGGCTTTCCTCCATTTCTCGCTTTTTACGGCATCGTCGAAATGAATAGGATCAGCAGTTGCAAACATGGCCAACTGAACTTCTTCTTCAGATAGTCCCTCTCCTGTCTCATAGTCTTGCATCCAAGCTGGTGGTCTCCTAATTCTCCCTTCATTCGAGCTAGGTGAGCTTTCCTCGGCTGGAGAATCAGAGGAAAAATTCTCCCCTTCTTCAATATTAGCATCAGAATTAGATTCACTTCTCCCTACATTTCTGTCGATCTCCACCACTTTTTCCTCACGATCACCCCATTCCAAATCACATGCAATTGCTTCCTCATACTTCTTGTCCAAATCCCAGCTTTTGTCTTCCTCGAACACAACATCTCGACTTATAATAATCCTTTGTGAAATAGGATCATAAAGCCGGTAAGCCTTCGACTCCTCGCTTACTCTCAACAGAATACAAATCTGACTTTTATCATCTAGTTTTGTTCGTTTGCTATCAGGCACATGAACATGAGAGATGCAGCCAAAGACTCTGAAATACTCTACCGAAGGTTTGATTCCACTCCACGCTTCTTCCGGAGTCATATTTCTCACAGCAAAGGTTGGACTTCGATTTAGAATATGTATCGTCCAGTTGACTGCTTCAGGCCAGAAGGTTTTGGGGACTCTTTTTTCTGAAATCATGCTTCGTACCATATTCATAATGGTCCTGTTCTTTCGTTCTGCGACTCCGTTTTGTTGTGGTGTGTATGCTGCTGTCAACTGTCTCTGTATACCATTTGCATCACAAAAATTATTGAATTCTTGTGATGTAAACTCTCCTCCTCGATCAGTTCGCAGTGCTTGAAGTGGAGTGTTTGTCTTTTTTTCCACTCGGATCTTAAATCTTTTGAAAACATCAAAGGCTTCGGATTTTCTGTCAAAAAGAAAACCCATGTTTTTCTACTGAAATCATCAATAAAGGTAAGTAAATACCGTTTCTTGCTGTTGGAGATCGGTTTGATCGGTCCGCAAATATCAGCGTGTAACAACTGAAGGATTTGGGAAGCTCTCCAGCTGCTTCTTTTTGGAAATGAATCCCTGTGCTGCTTGCCCACCAAACAGTCCTTGCATAGCCTTGAAGGAGTTTTAAGTTGTGGTAAACCATTCACCATTGCCTTTTGTTGAAGAGTTTTTAAACCCGTAAAACTCAAATGTCCATATCTGCAGTGCCAGAGCTACACCAGATCCTCAGTAATTGTATTGAAACAAACAGATGTTATAGGTTTAGAAATAGCTTGCAATATAAACATTCGATTTGCAGACATCTTTGTATCCATGATCAAACCTCTCTTATGATGAAACACCTTGCACCTTCCATGTTGGAACAGAACAGTAAGCCCCTTTTCTTGCAATTGCCCAATGCTCAACAGGTTGCTCTTCAATTCAGGTACATAGAAAACTTCGGTAATAATTTGTGTTGTTCCATTCACTTGTAACCTGATGTTACCCTTTCCTATTACAGTCATGCTTGAATTGTTGCCCAACTTCACAGAATCTCTAAAATTTTCATTTAGATCTGAGAGATATTCCTTTTTTCCACACATATGATTGCTGCAGCCCGAGTCAAGATACCACATATCTTCCTTGTTGTCCTTGTTCACATCTACGCATGCCATCAACAACATCTCTTCTTGAGTCTCTGCAAAATCTGCTCTTATCTCATTACTTGGACACTCCCATTGAAAATGTCCAAGTTTGTGACAATTATAACACTCCACTGTGGATTTGTCAAATTGTTGTCTGCCCCGTCCTCTTCCTCTTCCTCGAAAACCTCCTCTACCACGACCTCTTGCTCCTGAACTATTCTCATGTGTTATCTCCAGCGCCTGTTCCTCTCCATTATTCCTATGAAATTTCTGCTCATGAACAATTAGTGAACTTTCTAGCTCATCAATTGAAAGCTGATCAATGTTCTTTGACTCCTCAATTGAACAAACAATATAATTGAACTTCTCAGTCAATGATCGAAGAATCTTCTCTACCACTTTAACATCTTGCATATCCTCTCCATAATTTCTCATCTTATTAGCTACTGACATGACTCTTGAGAAATAATCAATAACAATTTCACCTGGTTTCATTTCAAGGGTCTCGAAATCTCTCCTTAGTGCTTGAAGGATGGAACGTTTCACCCGAGCATTACCTTCAAATTTCTTTTTCATTGAGTCCCATATCTGTTTTGAGGTGTCCTTCTTTAAAATTGTTTCAAGGATGGTCCTGTCAATTGCTTGAAACAAATAATTCTTCACTTTCCTATCCTTTAACTTCATCTCATCGAGGCTCTTTTGTTGTGCTTCCGTTACAGCAGCTCCGTCTGCAGGCTCAACAAAACCAATCTCCACAAGGTTCCAATATTCTTTGGACCTAAGGAAGTTCTCCATTAGCATGCTCCAATGGTCGTAATGACCATCGAAGCGTGGAATCGCAGGCTGAACAAAACTCCCTTCACTTGCCATCTCTTTCTTCTCTAGTTTTTCTTGAATACAAGTCACTCAAAAGCTGCAGCTTTCTATTCTCAGGCCCACTGGAGAAAAGCTCTGATACCAAATGTTAAAAGCTACAGAGTATAGAAGAATTCTAACTGTTATTAAAATGAGAATAACTTTGGCTATTAAATAGCCTTACATAACGAACCAAGCAACAAAACAGGAACCAAGTTTAACTGACTCCTAAAGACATGGAAGACTAAAATCAACAAATAACGTCACCTTTAACAATAGGAATTTTATTTTGACTAAGTAGTAACAAAATCAACTCAACAGTTTTATGTTGGTATTTCAATGGAACCCAAGGGCTGCAAGTATTCAATGTTTCTATTTATGGTGATGATATCTCCATTCCAAAATTTCTGTAAACCCACCCCATGTTTTAAAAATAATTACAAAGTGTACATTATTTTTAAAAAATTTCAAATAAAGAAGAACATTGGAGAATTAATTAACTGAATTTATCATAATTTGATTTTTTTATTATATTTGAATTTGATTATAAAGACTGCTCTGGCAGAAGTTTAAATTGACTATTTTAGCCTTATAAGGCAACACTACCAAGAATTTACTTTAACTTCAATATTTTTCTAATTTTATACCAAACTCATTTTTTCTATTACTACTTTATTAGTATGATTATTAAATTTTAATTAAACTAACTTGGTGTCTTTATGGCACAATACTCATGTAAATTATTGGACAGTCAAATATATGTCATTTACATGGAAGTGTGGTGAAAATAATAATTAGATTTCATTTAAAAAAATGTATTATAAGTCACAAAATTAAATACCTAAATTATTAGATACAGTAACTCTTGTTTTTTGGGACAATTTGATTATTTTATATCATAATAATAAAATAGTAAAATAAAACTTATATTAAAGTTTATGATTAAATATGGTCAAAGAAACCTAATAAAAAAGTTAATGGAAGGACTTGATTAAATAAACAAAACTTTTATTGATTTATATTTTTTGAGAATGTTGTGAATTCACTGCAATTATTTTCTAGAAGTGGGATGGATATACAAAAATATTGGAGCGGAAATATCCCCACCCTTAAAATTTTTTGACAATTACTTATTCCCACTTAATGTTTTAGTTTTTTCCATTTTAATTTATAATATATAGAAGAAATTAACCTATCACATTTCTTTGATAGCCTTGGTCCTTTGGAGAAGATTTTATTCAGTTCATCGTGAAAATTTGTTCTCAGTGCCATTTATAATTAAATTCAACAATGCACTTGATAGACCAAATTAAAACTAAAGTTAATAGCTTATATTTATTTTTAATGATTACAACCTACACATATATATTACTCTCAAGACTTATATTTATTGAAACTTTCTATGCATTCATTTATAATAAAATTTAAAAATTTGTTGGGACTGGATAAAAAATTTATTTCTTTCACTAATAACCTTGCATGTAAAACTACCATGCATATTTCCTGTTTTTTTAATTGTGGAAAGGGAAAAGAGGATCCATGAGAACTTGAATTAATACCCTCAATATTATTGAGAGCACCCGCGCATAACTTCTCATCTTCATTAATATATATAAATATATAGTTCCCTTCTAATAATGGAATCCCTTACTTTAAAATAACGGACAGGGTAAAAGACAAAAAATTCAGATTTCAGTAAATTACAAGACAAATTATATTGTATTGAATCTATAATTTTTGTCTTTTTACTTACCATGTACTTCAATGTATTAAACTATATATCTTAATAGTTTATTGGACATTGGTGAAGTTCAGAATTCTGGTCTATATTCGTACTATATATATATAGTATGAATATAATCGAGCAATAATGGCATACATCCCAATAAGAATCTCTACATTTTGTGTCAGTAATTTATTGAGTGATGGATTTAATAACTTCTAACCAAGTTCTCGGAGAGACATAATTAACTGCATTGATCTCGGTAGCTACTCCACCCACAGAATTTAAATAACCTAAAGGAGCATGAGTCAGTCCAGCACTGACTCTTCGATATATTTCTTGCTGAAAGTATCCCTGATCCCATTGATAACGGGTGGGACCAAGTAAAATTATTTTTTAGTAGTTGATAAAACTCTTTTCTCAGAGCGTGTACCTTTTATACCAAAATTGGGTAACTCAATTGATGTTAGACCAGAATCAACGAGGCCAAAGGAGGCCTATAATCAGAAAGACCAAAAGAAAATCAGCAAATCCCATATTAAATAACAGAGTCAAATTCAACAGCCCACGAAGGCCAAGAAAATTCCAATGTCGAAGTAAAAGGGAAGGGCTATTGAATTTTTCAATGTATTAAATAATTGAGCCGAGCTATTGGCACCCCTGCATTATTCTTATAAAATCCCCTTTAAATAAAATTACAACTAAAGATAACTGAAAATTAAACACATATAATTTTTTTTTCCAGCAAACTACTTAATTCATAATCAATCCTTTAAAAAAATATATATATGTTACTTCCTATTTAATGAAAATAAATTGTACAAATTTAGGATAATCTATTGTTCTCTTTTGATTCCTTATTTATTAAATATTTTTATACTTAAAATTGCTTTGATATTATAATTTGAAATTGGTATTATTTCAACCAATGATTAACACTAAAAAACTTATCACCCATATAACTTTTTAATTTGTGTGTAGGGTAATAATAAAATTGAAAATAATGAAAAAGATAGCACAATAATACTTTGAGTTTTAACAATAAAACAAATCAAATGAAAATTGAAAACTTAAAAAAGTGTATCTAAAAAAGGGGCATTTTCGAAAATAAAATAAAAATAATTAAAAATAGAATCTTATGAAGAGATTAGAGGGGTGCCAATGGTCCAACTCTATATAATTTGGTATTGAAAAACTATATTGAGACTCGACTAATTTAAATTCGGCGTATTGAAGGGCTATTGAATTTGATGAAGCAAAATATCTCTCGCGCTCGCAGTGAAAGTAAAGACAACGCCTGTCAATGGCATATGAACAACTATTTTTGCAAAAACAGAGACTGAACATGTGGGTGGGCTGTGGCCATTTTCATCATACGTGTTTGATTATAATTTGTAACCAAAATTGTTAACTGGAAATTAACAATCTACCTATATAAGAATGGGCATAGCAAAAATCCCCGTAAGGGCTCATTATATTAGGTAATTAAGGGCCGGGTGGAAGTACGCTTTTTCATACCTAATATTACGTCGATATCCAATCCCAAATATATCAAGCACCGATTCCAAAACCATTTATTGTTAGAGTGTTGGCAGCGAAGTCTCAAAGTCTCAATCAAACATAACAGATATTGAGACGTGTTAATTAAACTATCTAAGAAAATGCATTTGCCAACCACAACTGTTGATGTGTTAGGAACTTATGTTATATTGTGAAACCATTGAAAATGTCATTTGCTGTGCGACCGGTGAAATTTAGTGATTCAGCCAAGGTTAGCACTAAGAAAAAGTACAAATTAAAAGGCCACTGTTTTGTTTAAGAACTTTTAATATGTTTTTAATTAATTATCTTCATATAGGCATGCACACACTCAGATTTGAGATGGGAAGCCTTCCACTTTTTCTTAGTTTGAGTAATTAGTAGGAGAAGAAGTGGATCCTAATCTAATTAATAATTGTTAGTGCCTACTGGATATTATTTCTTTCAAATCAAAAGCCTCCCGGCCTCATCTGGCTAAATGTCACTGTCGTGTGATGTGATCGCGAACTTCATTGATGAAAAATAAGGGGATAAAATAATAACTTTGAAGAGTGGAATTCTAAATAGATTTTTTAATTTTTCTCTTAGTGTAATTTTATTCAAAAATAAAATTATAATCTCATCCGGGTTATTTTTTGAAACCTCCCCTGAGATTTGATATAATTTCAATTAGATGGTGAGATTGATTGTATTCTCACTTACCTCCCTTGTCGTTAGTATACATACAACTTGACTGTTAGTTGACTTGAGAAATGACTGAAATATCCAAACTAATTATTCAACCAAAAATTTTGGCGCCAACAAAGTAAGGGTACGACGAAAATAGCTTGCCAAATATATACCTTCTCTTCTCTCCAAATTAAACCTAGGTCTTAAGTTTTCCGGCAACAGGGGACGGCGGTTGGACATGCGTTTGACAGCAAGTTGATCTCCGGCAGCACGTGGCTCTACTTCTGCCATTTTGGCCGCAATATATCAAGTTAATTTTCGGTAATTTTGGCAAGCCTTATATTGTAAATTCTTTTTGTTTTTCGTTTTCCTAAGATTGATTGATGACAAATGGGTATATAAATGATTATAGATGAGCATTAGGATTGATTGGTGTGTAAATATTAAAAATGGTTTACTGAAATTGGTAGTTAATAAATGGCACATGAGGTGCTCGACAAAATGCCTCTTGGGGTTTGTTTGTCTCATTTTAGGTAGATTAAGGTGTTGATGGTGCATTCATGCGAAGTCCTATTTTGTAAGCTCATTATCTAGCATGAAAAGTTTACAACAACTAGCTTAAGAGGGTATTTTACATTTATGGAAAATTGCATGCGCGACAGGGCCTATCGCAACAAGTGCTTGTGATTTAGAGTGACAGGCACCGTCTCTCGGGGTACAGGTACATGTCTCCCCAAATTACAGAAAATTTGTTTAACTAACACGTGAAATCAAAAATCACTAAAAAATAATTTACTTCTCTCAGCAATAGACTATACCAGTCTCCAAAATATGTTAAGGGATTCCATCACCACCAAACCACTAATATTTTACTTGTTTAAAGAAATAAGTAAATTCCAAACCATCAAGTTATATGTCATCAAACCAGCAACACAAATAACAAATAACAAACATTTAAATTTGTACCGAGAGGAAAAAAAAACATTAGTAGGAGTTAATTGAATTGGAAAATAACACTAAGTAAAATGGCACCGTAATTTAAATTATAGTCACATGTGCATTTCCGCAGCTTACAATTGGTGACAGTCACAAATTGACTGAATTTCATCAGCCTATACATCCGGTAACCACCCATATACACAAAAATAACAAAAATAACAACTACACTAACAGTGTGCTATGATAGCTGAGTTATACTTTATACATGTCATTGTCACTATAATGTGAGTTTGTTAGTATCACATTTATACAAAATATACAAAAACTTAATCTTGTATCAATGACTGAGTACAAAAAGATGATACGACTTCTTAATTTGCCGGCATCCTCTCAAGAGAATCTTCTATTGCCGTCACTTGCTCAATGTGAACCTCATAATTCAAATCAAGGAGAGCAAACTCATTCTCGTTTGCTAAGTCAAACCAGTCCATTTTTGCTGTAGGTTCCAGTGGAACAACTGGCCTTTCGCTCCTATCATATGTAAATATGCACACGTTAATAAGTGAAAGCAAAGTAATAATTAAAAATAATAATAATAATAACATTACTAAACAACAACAACAATTACAATAATAAAGAAAAATAATGATAATAGTAATACATTTTAATAAAGATATTAATAATAATTGTGATGATAATATATGTGTGTGTGTGTGTACTATTTTTATTTTGAATTAATATTAAACACAAATTGTGTTTTTAGTGTGACATGCTTGTTGCACCATAATACTATCATGTCGCCCAAAAACACAGAAGCTGAATTCGGGCAACCTAAGCCGTCGCACGGGCGACAACGTTGTCGTCCAAAAACACAAAAACTGTGTTCGTGCAACGTGAGTCTGTCGCATGGGGGACAGGCCCTGTCGCTTAAAATCGCAGGAACTGTATTTGTGCGATAGACATACAAAAACAATGCAAATTCATAAACATATCAACTTGAGCAAACTTTGGTCAGAAAAATAAAAATTACAACTAAGACTACTTCTGTTTTGCATACTCATTTGCATAATAATAGCAAATTATTGGCTTTATATACTTTATTACACTATGTATGGTGTAAATCACAAACATAAAAAAACTAATAACAATTTTTTTCAACTTATGGCCACATATGTCTGAACCCATTCTCCTTTTAATCAATTTTTTCACCACCAACCCATAAACAAGACAAATCAAACACAACCAACAACCACTTATAAAATCTCCAAAAACAAGAAAATCAAAGGTATTTAAAAATTTTAGACTTTGATAAAGTAATTAACCTCTTACAAACTTCAATACCAGTGGCATATCCCGACCGCTGTCGATCGTCACCGGTCGGTCGCCTTCTCTGACCACCATGTTTGTCTTCTTCATGGGTTATATATGCTCTTTGTGTTTATTTCTTTTTATTCCAGCAACTGAGAATAGGGGAGTCGAGTGAAAAATGCTTTGATTGTTAATGTGAGAGAAAGAAATCTCCATTGCTTTTTTATGCTGGAGAAAGAGAAATTAACTCTTTTACACAATAGATATTGTGTGTAATCGAATAATACAATTATCCAATGAATTTCAAACCATTTTTTTATTGTTACTTGATTTTTTTAGATTTTTAGCATGTTTTTTACATTTTTGCCCTCAAATACTAATGTTATACGCGTATGTATACTAACGGGAGGGGAGGTAAGTGAAAATACAATCAATTTCACCATCTAACTGAAATTATATCAAACCTCAGGTGAGGTTTTTAAAAATAGCCCAATCTTAACTTTTGGTTTGAAGAGGATATTAAAATAATTTTATGGATGGTACAATTTTCTTTTCTTTTCTTTCGTTTCCTTTTTTTTTTCAAAGCAAACATCCTCAAAGGATGGTAAAACATTAACACTTTTCCTTCTAAAAATTAAGCACAATAATGCTATTCTTATTTTGTCATCTAGTACATGAGGGGTAGCCGGTTACGAGTGAAACTGAAACTAATTATTTTTCGAGGGAAAAATTTAGATGAGAGTCCCATTAAATTCCATTGATTTCTGTATATAAACCGTAAGTGGCTTAGAACTAGAGCAAGGGACACGACGAAGATCATTCACTCAGATGAGAAGCATGGAATTAGGGCAAGGTTCTAGCAAAAATGGAGCCATGCAAGTAGAACAAGTTCTGTTCATGAATGGAGGAGAAGGAGATAACAGCTATGCAAACAACTCAGCGCCATCGGTCACTTTATAAACTTCAATCTCACTTTCCCTCTTTCTTGATGTTCACACTTTAATTTCTTCTGTTTATAAATTTTCTTATCTTTTCCATTCTTTTGTTCAGAGGGAGGCAACCTTGAAAACAAAGCCCCTACTGCATGAAAGCTTGTTTGATTTGTATTGCAATGGCTTCCCAGATTGCATCAGATTTACAGATATGGGGTGTTCTTCAGGGCCTAATGCATTTTTGCCAACATTGCAAGTTATAGAGGCACTGGACACTATTTGCAGCCGCTTGAAACATAAGCCACCAATACTGCATGCTTTTCTCAATGATCTTCCTGGAAATGATTTCAATACCGTTTCCAAATCTCTTCCAAGCTTTTATGAGAGATTGAAGACAGAGAGGGGCCATGACGATTTTGGTTCATGTTTCATTGCTGCAGCCCCTGGATCTTTCCATGGAAGGCTATTTCCTCCGTGTTTCCTAAACTTGGTCTACTCTTCTTTCTGTCTTCACTGGCTCTCTCGGGTAAACGAACCCGTCCCATTTATTCTTTTAAAGATAATAAAAAAATTAAAAATTTAAAAAAATAGTGTACAAAATCATATTCTTATAATACGTCAATTTTATGTTTTAACAGGTGCCCAAAGAGCTAGTAAGTGAATGTGGAATTCCTTTATTAAATAAAAGGGATGTCTGCGTAGCAAAAACCTGTAGCCCTTTCAGTGTGCATAAAGCATACTTGGATCAATTTGAGATTGATTTCACATCATTTCTCAAATTTCGATCGGAAGAGTTAAAAACTGAAGGCCGTATGGTTCTTAACTTTATAGGTAATGATAAATACCATACTGGTGTTTTCGAGTTGATGGGAATGGTGTTAAATGACATGGTCTATGAGGTATCTTCTCTCTCCCCTTTTTGAACACAAACATACCACTATATTATATATATATATATATATATTCTCTTACATGAAAATTATTAGGTGAATTCTCACTAAAGATGTTATATTGTAACAAAGTAATTATGATATGCACTTGTAAAAATCAATCATTATGTTTCACATCTCTAGCTCAGACATTTGTATGTGTGTGAAAAAATTATATATATTTTAAAGAGATTTACTCTTTCTTTTGAACTTATTTAGGGTTTGATTGAAGTATCAAAATTGGAGCCATTTCATTTTCCGATGTATAACCCTTGTGTTGAAGAAGTAAGACAAGTAATTGAAAGAGAAGGATCCTTTAACATCCATCAGCTTGAAACGTCGCATATAAGTTGGTCAGTAGGCTATGAGAACAATAACAAAGGCTTGGAGTTAAACGAGCACGCAAGAGCCAAGAACGTGGCAGATAATATAAGAGCAGTCTCAGAGTCCCTTCTGGCCAATCATTTTGGAAGTGCAATCATGGATGATTTGTTCCATCGATTTACAATCAAGATAAGTGCACATTTGGAAATGGGGCTAGGAGCTTACACAGTTCTCTTCATTTACTTGATAAAGAAATGAATTATGTTATTTCCAAAAAAATAAAATAAATGTTTCGTACGTTTATTGCTTTCTGTTCTTATCTTACGTGAAGCTCTGTTGTGCTCGTTCTTGTATTTGTTTGTGCTTTCTTTAATACATATCACTTTACGTGAAATGACTAAGGTTTGTATTAATTAAGGTTATGCACCAATGCATGTACTCACGTTATTTTATATTGTTTTATGTTGGTATTTCAATGGGACCCACTTGCGGCAAGCATCCAATATTGTTGTTGTTGGTTGTTGTTCTTGTTATTAGTGTTTATCGAATATTTTTTTTCCCATCCCCTCCTTCATTTTTACTAGAAATTTGATTGTTCTAAAAGTGGTACTCGTATGGTACTTTGTTGAACCCACATTATTAGAAAGCAACATTTAAAATATCGCCCATATTGTTTCATGAATTCGTTAATTTGTTGAGAGTGGTGGGGTTTTTGATACTTAGTGGTACTTGTATGGTATTTTGTTGAGAGTAATAACGGTAAATATGTTTTAAAAAAATATAATTTCCTAGTCATAATATAAAAAATTAAATTGGCTGATTTTGAAAAATTTTAAAAATTTTAGGCTATTTATGTAAATTTTCCTAATTAATTCGACCAACCATTCTTTAGCAGCTTAGTAACTTTTCATAACAAACAATGTCAACTAGTCATTGGACAAGTACTGGGCACGCAATGGAGGTGATCAAGGAAACAGTAGCCATGCACACAACTTATCACAAATTTACAATAGCCCGGCTTGTACTTAATTAGATCAATTCCGGAGAGAATTCACAACATTTATCAGGCTTTGTTCAGAAGAGTAGATATCTACCTAGACGCTGTATAATCACTTGCAGTATCTTAATTAGAGGTACCATTAGTAATTTCACTCTATTATATGTGTATCTGGAGTGTTCTTGTCTAATATCTGTTTAAAATGTGAATACGAGGGCCTCCATATTTTTAGCTCCCCACCAGCCTTTATTAATCCTTTTGTCCGGAATGATACGTATGGGGTTGTCTATTCCCCGTCTAGTAACGTCTTAACCCTCTTTGGGAGCTCCCTATGTACCAAAATATATATATATATGAATATGAGACTAGATATCATTGCCTAATAATATTCTAATATACTCAATAATTTTAAAGCACCCAGATTCAAGTATAGATTTACATGGAAGGTAGTGTGGGCAATTGACCCCGCTTAACAAAAAAGTTTCTCTATCTTTTAGAAAATATTGTTTTGAGTACAAAGAAATTTAGATATAACGGTCAATTTCATAAATTATTAATTTTTTACTAACAATGAACTAAGTTTCTAAATTCACTAGTGGAATCATTGTAAATGTACATTAATTGTCAAGTTTAGCTACATCGGTTGATCTATTCAAACGTTTTCCATCAAGGTCTTGGGAGAATTCACACAACTGATATCACTTCGTTGAGAAAGAAGTAGTAAACAGCTACATATATTACACACACACATCATGATTGCATGTAACATTATAACTTCTCAGTTCTTATCTGCCTTAATATTTATTTATTCACCGCTCAAGGACTTGCTCTACACAAACACACACACTCCACGATTTCTCTCATACGCATATTGCCATAATTACATCACCATCATTATCAAAATGATTAATCTTCAATCCCATCCAAGCAAGGAGTAAAGAAGTAAATGTCATCAAGCCTATCATTACTTGGAGAATTGCCACCGTATACCAGTAGTCCATGTTTTCCACCCCTAAGCCCACCAGCAAATGCACACCATCCGCGAGGCCCGGGATGATGATCTGAGCCGGGCCCATCATCCCACCGTGTCCACACCAATGTCTCAGTGTCCAATGAGTAAAGTTCACCGGCGAATTTTCCGGCCCCAAGGTGGCCCAAGTCACTGGGGTCTACTTCTCCGCCGTAGACGACTATGTGTTTTCCGATCCCAACAGTAGAAAATACGCTCCGAGCTGTTGGTTTTTCGCCGCTCGTCTCTACCTGGGCCCATTGTGCATGGGCTGGATCAAAGCAATGCACATCATCCACTTCCACTCCAGCAAAACCATACACAACCCATATCTTCCCCTGGGTCACTATCAACCCGGGCCCACCTCTACCCTTGCAGTTCTCCCCTGCCGATGGATATTGGATCCATTTTCTATCAACAACATCAAAACCCCATAGATCATTAAGCCGGCCTGAAACACCACAACCGCCGAAGATGTACACGTGTCGATCATCAGCGGCCGTTGAGTGGTAGCTCCTATGAGGGGGGCCAGCATCACCGTTAGATAATAGGGTCCACTGGTTTGTACGCGTGTCAAAAGAGTACAGCTCATTGAGCTCCTTGTGTGTACCATCCCGACCACCAAACATATAGATGGTATGTCCAACCGCAGCCATTGTGACACCGACGCGTGGCGGAGGGACGTCCCCAGTAACATCGGCCACAGACCATGTTAGGGTTTCGAGGTCGAAGACATGGAGGTTGTTGTCAACCGGGACACGTGGTGTGAACTCGCCCCCGAAAGCATAGACCTTTTGTCCTACTATGGTAATTGCATGCGAGCTTCTGGCTCCAGGCCCGGAACCCTTTTGGTCAAGCTGAAAAACGAAGATCACAACCAAAAATGCTAATATTGAACAACTACATGTACAAAATTGACTGATTTGTAGTCAATTTGGGATAATAAAAACCATTCTCGATCGCGTGTCAGCAAACCAAATAATTTTGTCATTTTCCATTTTGAAGAAATCAAAATGATCTGTAAATGAATTAAGAATTGACTCTCCATTAACTCTTGATGACTTTTAGATAGGCAGGCTTCCAAGAAATTTACAAGCATTCCCTAAACGGAATGAAGAAAACCAAACCCACTACCTGTAATAATTATCCAGCAGCGGCAGTTGAACGATAATCAAAATAGACAACCAACCAATTATAGATAATTCGGTTGGGTCTGCAGAAAATAATATCAGAGCAGAATATGGAAAGAGTAATAAAAGCAAACCTTGATCCATGTGCCTTTGGCAGAAGCCATTTATGACTTGGGAAAAGGATAGGGGAGAATGGCCAAGACCCAAGAGTTACTCTCCAGTCTCCACTCTGCAGCCTGATTTCTTTCTTCTGGCTCTGGGTTCCAACTTGCAACCACTTGTATTTATATCTAAAATATTTTAACTGAGGCTAATATCGTAACTTCCCCCCCGAGGTTAGGCATATCTGGGTAATGCACAGCACATGAACCCGCTTACAAAAAGTCCTATGTCTAAACTACATGGATGCACCTCAACTTGTAACAATATTCCAGGAAGTGTTGGTCAACTTATGCTGCAAAATTAGCCATTATCACGGTGTTTTAAGTAAATATAATTTAGATTCTCTTGTGTCGTGGCATGGAATGAGCCCAAGTCGCTGTCAAAAGTTCTATTGGAAGCTAATAACCCAATTGCTTCATCAAAACAATTTTAAAATGTTTTCCTTATTTCTTCTTTTCACTGACCACCACCTGCCCCGGATGTGCCTGTTTGTAGTTTATTAAAATTAGTGTTATTTACAAACAAGTTGGTAGATTAACTGGAATAATTTCACTAAGATTTTTGGTTCGAAACTTAAAAATGGAGTTATATTAAATATTTATTAAAAGAGTTTTATTGTTTTAATAGTCTTACCCGATTCGAATCTAAATTAACCATTTAATGTAATATTTAGATACCAAATACACCCAAAAAAATTTGTCTCATTCTCCAACTACAAGGCATGATGCCTCCCTGCGCCTTACATCATCATGCGTTGCCAAGGATTAATTATTTGTTATTTTGTTTTGCCTTTGAGAGCACGAATCTCACCACAATCACATGAACCCCAGACGTATGTATAAGCATTTATCTCTGCTACAAATTGAATAGTTAAAGGCCATTTATACAACCTTTTGTTATTACATCAACATGAAACAATATTATGAATAATTATGAGCAACCAAGTCACCCACCCTTTCGCCCAGTGGCCAGGACCCTGTACTTATAACTGTGAGCGCAGCGGTTCGAGCCCCCGCGACGCATGTAGGGGTTTATTTCCTTCCTTAATTATTAAGTAAAGACAATCTTCTACCTTTCGAAATGTGAGTGGAGTAGACACCCCTCGAATATTAGAAAGAGTAAAATCTCGGCAGTGCTATATAAGAATTAATGTAAATTAGGCCCAGTAATTATCTGATTGTAAATATCAGTTGTAAATCTCATATAATATAAGTTGTAATCTGAGCATTATTCTCATGTAATTCAAAACAAAAAAAGTCACCCACCCTTTTAAAATTATTTTATTCTGCAGTTAGAACTGCTTTGTAGTATACATGCATCTGCAATGGAGTTCTATAATCTGCTGGTGAATCTTCCTGCAGATGACTAATGGTGGCCGTTAGACGGATCACAATACCGGCTGTTGAAGTACAAGTGGCTTTCTTTCCCGGAGCCTGTGGTTACAGGCATCGGAGAAAAACCAGCATAGTCCTTTTCTGACTTTGTTAGGCATATCTGGCAAATATAATTGAACATCTGATGTTTCAGTACGTAAGGTTGTGCTGCGTAATCCTCAGCCGGCATCCACTGCAAAAGAAAAATTTGAAAACAACGCTATATGATATGACGATTAATTGAGTTAACAAAACCAGTACAAATATCACCTTCCGCAATTATATTCAGTACCTGGGCAGCCGCAATCTCTGAGTCTTGCTTCTGAATGTCAAAGTTGCGTGGCCGTAGCATGCAAACAAAAAACAGATCCGATTTCCGGAAAAATGAACGGTGGCTTTGCCTGTTTCATTAAGCAAATAGCACAAACACTGTCAAGACCACAGAATTTGATAACCAAAACCGAGACAAGTGCAGCTGCCGAAGTTTCCTTACCTGAAGGCTAAAACTTCAACAAATTCTGTGTCGATCTGAAACAACAAAAAGGCAATTGAATTAGAATTAAAATGACTTGATACTAATTCGATTGTGCTCTATGGATTTGCACATTTTTCACTTACTCCAGTCTCTTCCTTAACTTCTCTCACTGCAGCAGCACAAATGTCCTCACCCTGTGGATTGTAAAACTTCAGATTATTAAATGTTCTTAAAAAATCATTTGGCCGCATAGTAATCCATCTCACTTGACGTGGGATATGTTTTCTATCATCTTTGTTACGTGCAGGCTTATATTTTTGCCTGATACTTGATAGAATCATTTTTTTGCTGAAACGAGTATCACATTATTTCACTACATGACAAGAATCACCCTAAAACTTAACGGATGTTAAAGGAATCATCTCACATCCACTAACAATAAATCCAAGATTATATATATATATATATATATATATATATATATATATATATATATGTATGTATGTATGTATGCATGCATGCATGCATGTATGTATGTGTATGGATGTATGTATATGTATGTATATAAAATAAACTTTAAACTTAATTTTTAATATATCTTTTTAAGTATGAGTTAGACAGATAAATATTCGTTTAATTCTTATATTTTAATAATACTTCAAAACACTCTTGAAGTTAAATATGTTATCTTTTTTTTCTATTTTTTCTTTACCTTTGCAATAGTATCCTTTAAATAATGTTTTTCACATTAATTAATTAATTTATAAAAATTTAATTAGTAAATTAGTCAATAATTATATATTTACAAAAAACTTTACATGGCTAATTTGGAATCACAAACTGAGCTATCCTACGATTCAGATTAAGTGCAAGAAAATATGTTTTTGTTCTAATTAAAGCGTACGAAATACTTTGAAAATGATTTTGTTTTGGGAAGCCCCTTATGTACGCGAAGACGTCAAGCAATAATAATTTATTTTATAAATTAAAGTAATGTTTACAAATAGTCGTTTTATAAAAAATAATTTACAAAATTAATCCTAAAAGTAGAATAGTAACATAAAAAATTACGAAAATTTTAATATTACTTTTAAAGTTAATTTGATAAATGAGCTTTTTTTATTAATATTCTCAAGAAGGTAATAATATTGTTTCAAGGATATTGTTGTAAAAGGAAAGAAAAAAAAGGATAGAATTGTAAGAATTTAATAGTAAAGTGTTTTGAGATTTTTTTTTAATACAAGTATTCACATTTTTTTTCATTAATATCCTCAAGAAGACAAAAATATCATTATAAGGATATTATTATAAAAAGAAAGAAAAAATAGACATAAAAGTTTAATATATTTAATTTTTTTTTTGGTATACTACATTGGGCCTTAATTAATCCAGATTCGAGCATGGTAGAATTATTAAGGCAATAAAACTTGCTCAATAAGTATTTAATGTAGCTGCATTCCCAAATCTCAAACCGAAAATCTTGGTTAAATTAAAATAGTCTCATGCGAGCTGATCTACGCACTTGTTGGTTGTAACATATTTGATAATAAAAGTGTTTTGAAATGCTTTTTAATATATAAATATTGAACTGAATACTTAAATTTAAAAAAAAAAAAAAAAGAGAAAAGGACAAGCATTAACTTTCAATTAGGCCCACAAAATTCCATATGTTGTTTTTCATATAATTCTATAAAGCACAACACGCTGAATCTGTATACCTCCTCAATGGTCCCGGTGGGAAGCTTCCAGACGCCGGTACCTTTGAGTGCTCCATTGTTCTCCTGCACAACCAGAACCTGCCAACCAAAAGTAGAACAATTCAACTTAAGCGGCATTCAAATATTGAAAAAAAAATGAAAAAAGGGAAAAGTCAACCAGTCAAGTTTTGTTGACCATGACCGGACTTTTATAAAGGGCGCCAGTGCTCGTGGTTTATGTGAAATTAATAAATTAAGGTGGAAAATCAACAGAAGCTGAGAGGCAATACCTCTCTTTTATTGTTCATGACAAAAGCACCAACACCAACGCGATGAGAAGCATTAGCAGGAAGAACATCAGCAGTTTCCGGGATCCAATAGACAAGCATCAAGTAATCTGGTTCAGCATGGTGGTACCGAAATCCTTCCTGAACAAAATTCAGAATAAGGACTTGGATCAAATCAAATATATATATATATATTAATTTTCTGATCCGGAATTTTAAAGTGCAGAAAAGTGTAGGAAAGTCTGAGAAAATTTTAAAACTGCACGATTTTAAAGGCTTACAATTTTAAGCCTTCAAATCATGCGGTTTTAAAACTTTCTCGGATTATCTCGCATTTTAAAATTCTGGATTGGAACATTTCTCTCTCTCTATATATATATATATAACCATATTTACGTATTGTATATATATATTTGTATTTACCTGAACTGCAGGTTTAACAAGATTAGCAAGTTCAATAGGCAGTTTAATCCAAACACCCCTCTTCCCCTGCAAGATGTAAATATTCTCACAAGTTAGTTAAAAAACATACCCCTTGGAATAATTCGTACGTAGGAATAAAGTTTACAAATTTAATGGCTAGCAATTAAATATATCAATGTACCTGCTGCCTCCATAACGATAATGAAGCTCTAAGCCTAGAAGAAAAGACCTTAGAATCCATTGGCTTTTTCATATCTACTGTAACCCCACCATGCAAATCACCAACAGCAGTGAGTAATTCTGGACACCGAACGCCATCTTCAGGCATCATGTTCTGCTCCTCCTCAACTGATATTAAATTCGTTGAAATTGGATCGCTGGACATGTTTCCAATCTATTAATATTGGAACCCTCTGTACTCTAGCCTGCGACCTGAACGAAGAGTAATGAAGCATGAAGTCAAGTTTATCAATGATTCAACTTTGAAACAAATAAAGCAAATGGCCAATGATATCACAAGCCACAATGCAAATTGCGTTAGGAGCAAACCCACTAAAAATAATAACCAGAATTGACAACACTCGGAAGACGCACTAATCTGTTCGCATGTATATATATGTATACCTATTGGTCGATAATGGAATCAAATGGGGCTGCAAAAAATATATAAGACGCCAAGGAGCTAGCCTTCAGCTGGCAAAAGTGTATATTTAAATTAACTTGTTGGTTCTGAAAAATTCTAGGCGCGAACTAAAATCAAATACGCTCAATTCTGACGCACATATGAAAAGATGTTCAAATGCATGCTGAAATATATAAGGTGACGAGAGGGCAGTAACGTCGTAGACGGGACTGGTCAATGAAACGCCACAGAGGCTCCTGTCAGTTGTTTGATCATTGCTGCGTGTTTGCCGTGAGGTTTCCGACTGTCCGTGCATGGAACGAGTAAAATTTAATTCGCAGCTTCTTCCTGAATTTAATTGTTCTATTTATTTTAGTCTCTTTTTTTTATTCATTGTGTTTATTGGTTTCCACGTTGTTTCATTTTATAATAAAATGACGCGTGGGAGCTCTTTGACGCATCATTATGTACGTTGTCTTGGAAGAGATAATGTTTACATCACCGTGTTGTTAACGTAATGGAAAATGTTTTGTTTAGAGAAACATGAGAGAAACAATGAAGAAAGGGGTAAAGAGAGAGAGTGGGTAGAGAGAGAAAAAAAAAATTTTCTCGTCTTTTTATTGTACTTCTCTCTTTCTAGCACTACTCTAACGTAATATGAGGCCCGAGGATTTCGTCTAACGGTTTTCAAACTGCTTTCTTTATCTAGTCTCTAGAATCGTATCAATTTTGAGTTTTACTGATTATCTAATTTTTCAAAAAGATGAAATAAAAAATTAATAGTAATATGAAATTCTTTAGGTAATATCAGTGTATGTTCCATCTATTCAATTCTAATTTCTTGACTTTAATGGCGTAAAATTAAAGTTAATTTACAAAATGGCACAACTTAAATTTGTATTGCTTTTGTTGCAACCAAAAAAAGGAAAAAAAAAAAAAAGAGACTGTTTTGGTAAGAATAATAACTCAAGTATGATAGTTGATTACCTAGCTAAGGTTTGGAAAATCAGTAAACGTAAACCATCATCACACTTGCCCTTCGGGATATTGTCGTCTAAAACTCTCTTTATTATGCCTACAAAACTAAGAAAGTTTCAAGTATCACATTATTTCTACTTTAAAAAACATTTTGAATACTATTATTTTGTACGTTCGTCTACTAAATTTATAGATTCTATTTTATGCTGTATACCCTTAAAAATTCCAAAAACACCCTCAGCTGAACTTATTCATTATAAACGTTTATTTACTTAGCACACCCATACAAATATTCATCACTCCCAAGTAAATTAACATTTACAATTTCATTTGTGTTTGCTAAAACAATCATTTGATCAGATTGGCTACATTCTACAATCAATATATATACAATTATTCTGTGAGTAATAATATAACCACAAACTCTCATACAAATTTATTTTATACAAATTGATGTGGCATGATAAAATTGGTTGAATTAAATATCTACTGGCCCACATAATCTATTTTTATTATTTTGTATTTTCATTCAACTAATGAATTAATGCTTAATCAGTTTGTACAAGATAAGTTTATACAATAGTTTGTGGTTGTATTATCACTCATTATTCTACAATCTTTAACCGTCACCGCTTTTCGAGTTTTTAACGTAATCTTGGTGTTGTTTTTGTTTTTCTCATGCTTTTCCCTTTTTATTTATTTTATATGATTTATTTATTTTCTTTACATTGTATTATTTTTAGAATTTTGTTTAGTTTGTGATAAATTAAAAAAAAACATTTAGGTTACATTTGCATATGTTATGCGATCAATTTTCTAACTACATTTGTTAAAACCCTAATTTATTCTCAAAATTTTTTTCTACACTCATATTACACAACTGCAGTAGTGTCTGTATGAATTTACACGACTATAGTCGTGCAAGTGTTCAAAATGTTCCAACTGTTATGACACCTTAGCATTCTATTAGTGCTTTTTTCACTAAATATATCCTTTGACTATTAGTGGACTGTAGTGATATATTTTGATAAGTTATGCAATTATTGTCATGTACGTATGAACTACACACTACAATCATGCACATATATAAAATGTTCCAATTGTTATGAAACCTTAGTATTGTATTAGTGAAAAAACTAAAAAAAATCTTCTGGGGAAGAAATATGTTTTCTGACTATTTACTGGGTTGTAGTTGTGTATTTTTACAAGTTACACAACTTTTTTCGTATATGTACGAATTTACACAATAACAGTCGTGCAAGTGTCAAAAATATAGTAGTTGTTATGACAATAGTATTCTGTTAGTGTAAAGAATACATTATTTTTACTAAATATATCATCTGACTGTTTACGGAACTATATTTGTGAATTTTAGCAAGTTACATGACTGTTGTCATGTAAACGAGCAATTACACGACTACAGTTGTTTAATTGGGCAAACGGTTCCATAATTCATTATATGCACTATTTTATTTTTTTTATTTGTTGTATAATCATGTGTTATATTATTGCAAGAAATGACTTCAGTACGTGTGCCTATTATGTTTTGTGGTGAATAGATTGAGCAAAACGGCCATTATAGATTTAATGGTACAGAGACAAGAGAGATCATAGTGCCCCGTTCTACAACGTATGCACAATTGATAGAAATAATACCTCGGGCTATTTCTATTGATATTTATGAATTTGACATTGAAATGAAGTTCAAACTTAAAACATTCAATCCAATGTCGCTCGTTCCAATTACGACTGATGATGATGTAGATTATTTTCTAGAAGAAAACGATTAGTGTTATCATTATAATGATTGTTTTAGGTGGTTTTTGTAGTATGTCCACATACTCAACTATAGTCGTGTATTTGTAAAGTTACCAGACTATTGTCTTGTATATCTAATTGTGCTTGACTACAGTCATTTATTAAGAGATGAATAATTGATATTTCAGTAATGGATAATGTGTGTTTTTTTAAAGATACTCGACTACAGTCGTGTATCTATGAAATCTCATACTGTAGTTGTGTATTTAGACAGATACTCAACCGTTATCATGTATCAATAAACATACCAGACTGTAGTCATGTATCTACAAATGTATATGACTATCCTGTTATATATCGCACATTTTACAAAATTATCTTGTTGTCTTTGAATGATACATTTAACAAAAAATAATTTGACACTATGTAGTTTGAAAAACCCGTCAGTAATCTTGTATCAATGAAAATACCTGACTATAGTCGTGTATCTATGAAAATACCCAACTATATTCATATATTTGGGTTAAGCATTCCTTGAGTGTGTATGACCATCCTCTAATATCACATACATTGTACAAAACTATCTTGTTGTCTTTAAATAATACACTTAACAAAAAATAATTTGACACTATGTAGTTAGAAATACCTGGCTGTAATCTTGTATCAATGAAAATACTCTATTTTAGTTGTGTATCTATGAAAATACCCGGCTGTATTCGTGTATTTGGGCTGAGCATTTCTTGAATATATATGAGCATCCTATTATGAGGGTAGTAAGGTAATTGCACATGAAAAAAGTTATTTATGAGAAATTTTAAAGTATGAGGGTGTATTTAGATAAATACAATAAATAACCAAAAAAGGGGTATGGCATAAACAAATCCATGCTTGCTTTCCATATGAAACAATTTTATTATCTTAATGAACCAATATAAATTTTGCATGTTTTAGTCATTATAGAAAAGAAGTTTTTAGGTTGAAGATAGGCAATAATGTAAGAAATCCCAATATTTAAGTTTTTAACTTAAGTTCTAATGTTATGTGTCACTCATCTGTTAGATGATAGATTTTATAGTTTATAAAATTATTTAACCACAATTTAGTAAATAAATATCACATGATGAGATTCATACTAAGACTGGGGGTAATTCTATAATGTCGTAATTAAAATCACGGCATCAATACCGTAATTAAACATAAATCGTGTAAAATGAAACATAAGACATGTAAATTTAACATAAAACTTGTAAATCAACATCAAGTGTAAAACAAAATATAAATTATGTAAATAGAACGTAAGAATTGTAAATGAAAGGTAAAATAAGTAAATTAATATAGGAGTGGTAAATTGATAAATATAAAATAAAACTTATAAATCAATATTAAGTGTAAAATAAAAAATAAATTAAGTAAATAAAACATAAGACTTGTAAATGAAAGGTAAAACAACTAAATCAACATCAGAGTGGTAAATTGATATATTATTGGTAAATAAAATAAAAATCTACAAATATAATATAAAACTTGTAAATCAACAATAAATATAAAATAAATGGAACATAAGACTTGTAAAAAAAAGGTAAAATAAATAAATTAACATAGGAGTTAAGGCAAAATAAGTAAATTAAGGAGTTATAAATTGATATATTATTGGTAAATAAAGCAAAAACTTATGAATATAATATAAAACTTGTAAATCAACATTAAGTGTAAAATAAAATATAAAATAAAACATAACATGTGTAAATAGAATGTAAAATAAGTAAATTGGCATAAGAGTGGTAGAATGATGTATAATTGGTAAACAAAACATAAAATTACAAATGTAACATAAAACTTGTAAATCAACGATAAGTGTAAAATAAAAAATAAATTAAGTAAATAAAACATAAGACCTGTAAATGGAAAGTAAAACAAGTAAATTAACATAAGAATAATAAAATGATATATTCTTGGTAAACAAAACATAAATTTATAGATGTAACATATAGCTTATAAATCAACATTAAGTATAAATATCATATAAATTATATAAATGAAATAGAAGACTTGTAAATGAAATATAATATAAAACAAGTAAATATTCTAAGAGTTATTGAAAAAAAAATAAAAACTTCAAATATAAAATAAAAACTCATTGTAATAATTGTTACCTTATATATTTACTGTTTTTATTTCTAAATTGAATAATAATAATTTCAGTCTTATGTACTACATGTGATAATATATGTGAAATTTTATTAAGGATAAAACTTATTCTCAAAATTAAATTTTAGAAATTTTTTTTTATATTTTTCAAAATTATTTGTAAGATAATTGATTTTGCATTCTTCTAAACCTACTTAACAACAACCCCAAATGATCTTTTGTTTAAAATTGATTTAAAAAAAGAAAAAAAAGTCGATGAACAGTAACACGGTTTGACCACGTGGTGAACAGTAACATTGTTTGACCACGCGGTGAACAGTAACATTGTTTGACCACGCAGTGAACAATAACACAGTTACCACGCGGTGAATAGTAACACGGTTTGACCACGCGGCATGAACAATATTGTTCATATATACAATATTGTTTACATGAAGCAGTGGAGCCAATCCAAATAGTCCGTGGTAAAGAGCAAAGACTAATTTGTAAAGCATATATGTTAGCAGTTGATGTTTTTCAAACTTGGTGGAGTTTGATGTTGTTGAAAAATTAATGGGAGAATGATTTTGTTTTGGCTTGTGGAAAATTCAAGTTAAAGGTGTATCCAATCTGGTAAGATTTGAAGGTGTGGACAAATTTGACACCTTAAGGAAATTGTTAAAAAGGTGGAGTGAGCTTGGCAAATTGCTCTAGAATCAGTAAAGGAAATACTAATATTCTCGCAAATGGTGAGTTTCTTTTTAAAAGATTGGGTTAGTTATTTTGGCATGTAGATCTCCAAGTTGTCATGAAAGAGAACATGTTACTGTTAGTGGGGCCTACAAAATTTGCACACAAGGTATGGTTGTCATTGATGTAGGCTGTGTGGTGGAATTTATGTCGATGGCTGACGACTTCCAAGAAAGCCAATATGGAAGTTGTACCATAAATTTCAACGGGATGTTTCGACAGGTGACGAGAAAAATCTTAAAATTGTTTATTCTAAGTGATATTCTCTTTTTGTGGTGGAGTATGGTAATTCTCTATGTTGAGAATTATGATTGTTGGTGAAGACAGTGCTTTATAGTAGTAATTATGATTTTTTTTAAAAAAAATTAACGTAGAGATTATTGAAAATTGATTAAAAAAAAAGAAAAAAGGTTGATGAACAGTAACACAATTTAACCACGCTATGAAAAGTAACACGGTTTGACCATGCGGCTTGAACAATAATGCGACATGAACAGTAATGCGATTTGAACAGTGTTATCGGTTTGGTTATAAATAGGAGAGCCTTTCATAAGCTTTTATGATCCTAGAGACGTAATTCAAATTGAGAGGAGAAAAATACTCTTAAACATGTAGATATATTGTAGGAGTATTTGACTCTTCAATATGGGTATTACGTGTTTGCTTTGTTAAGGGATATTTCTAGGAATCATCTTTTTGAGGCTTAGGTAAGAAAAAATTATTTATGAGAATGTGACTGTAAAAATTTTCCACATAATGAATATTTTTCTCTAGTTGTCTTTTGACAACGATCGTGATTTTTCTCCAGATTTAAAGTTTTCCACGTAAATTTGTATTGTGTGATTTGTGTTTTCTTCATTCAATTTTTCTATTAATTTGTTGCTTGACAAATTTCTTGGAGTGATCTTGGGAGGAAGTTCAATTTCCTAACATCTTTTAGTATAAGTAAGAAGTAAAATTTAAAACTACATAAAATATGTATAAAACTAAAAATTAGATCTAATTTTATTGATATTTCATATATGTCTAGTAATATAAGAATGTATTTTTGTTTTGTTTTGACTTGATCCACAAGAAAAATAATTTTGCTCAATTATCTTGTATAGTAAACAAACACTATGATAGAAAAAAAAGTTTATAAATGTCTTAGTATAAATATTGAATTTATGGTTAAACCAATTTAATAAAACTTATTCCAATTGTTTCCAATTCAATTGATGATTTTTTTTTACTTTACTCAAATAAATTAAATTAATAAATTATTTTCTTATTAAAGTTTAATGCTAATTTATATTTTTTATATTATTTTTATAAGTGTTTGTTTTGTTTATAATTTTAAAACACTAATTTACCACTCTTATATTAATTTACTTATTTTATTTTCGTTTAATAATAGTATATGTAATTCATAACATTTATTTTATTTTCATTTAATAATATTATATGTAATTTATAAAATTTATCTTTATCATGACATTGATACCGGACTTTTAATGACGACATTATAGAATTTCCCTTGGGATACCTAACATTGTTGCCCTCACTTATTTGATTTTGTAACGAATTGTACTTTGAATGAAAAGCATTGCTCTTGCAATCTTTGGAAAACATTTTAATGATGAAATAAAATCGCAATAAATGATAATAAGAAAAAAATGGAAAAAGATATTTTCACACGGGGTTTTTAATTAAATACCCTTTAATAGTTTCAAAATTATTCAAATACCCTCCCTTTTTGGTTTTCATGGATACTCTAACAAATGTGAGCAAAGTCGGAAATACTCTTAATGAATGCATCAAATTCACTCAATGAATTGTCTTCATATTTCTTTCCTCATTTCTTTCACCCAAATTTATTTTTGCTGCCGATTCTTTCAAAATCTCTTAGAATCTCTCATAATTTCTTACACAAATACAATTATGTATTCATTTCTTTAACACCCACTCTTTCTTTAAAGGTGCATTGCTTATTAAACAACCCAATAAGGTATGTTAATGTTGTTGGGTTTTAAATTTTTTAATTTTTAGGAAAATTTAGAAATTTTCCTCACATTACAATGTTTTATTTTCACCATTTTTTCTTATACATAGAAATATATGCAATGTAGGTTGTTTAATTATTTTTTTCAGCAATATAACTTATTTATGGCGAAAATGTTTCAAGTCGTGCATTCTTTTGATACCGTGTACGTTATATAGTTAGTCATGTAGGTTGTGTAAGTAATATAGTCGTGTAAGTCGTGTAGGTCATGTAAGAAATATAGTCGTGTAGGTCATGTAAGAAATATAGTCGTGTAAATCATGTAAGAAATATAGTCGTGTAAGTCGTGTATGTCATGTAGGTCGTGTAGTTACTTATATATGAAATTTAATATTATTGTTTTTATTGTATCATCAGATATGATTTTAGTACGTGTGCCTATTCTCTTCAATGGTGAATGGATTGAGCAAAATGACGAGTATAAGTTCAAAGGTTCAAAGGCTAAAGGGATAATGATACCACGATCGACAACATATGCCGAATTGGTGGAGAAGATAGCTGAAGTTATTGATATAAATACTTCGGAATTCGAAATCACAATGAAATTCAAACTTAAGACATCTGATCTTATGCCACCAGTTACAATTCAAACCAATGATGATGTGAAATTTTTTTAGATTCCAATTTAATTTCACTTCTTTTTTTTAATAATTTTCGTTGACATTTTGTGTCTAGCAGCAAATATAAATTATTAGCACAAATTAAGTCTTTAAAGAACTAAATTAATCTAATGATTAATGGAAAAATTCGTGTAATTTTAAAGTCACAATTAAACATATTACAGCCATTTAATTTTTTTTTTTTTAATCTTCAAAGTGCTTTCTTCCTCTGGCCAAGCATACAAACATACATGAGGAATGCCTGCATATAATTAATCCATGAAATCAATTAAGAAAAAAAATATCAACTATAGGAAATTAATGTAATATTATACACATAAGAACACCATTCGCAGTGATAAAATATTTTCACTCATAACTAGACATATCATGACTTACCATGGCTTATAATTGGAAATTAAGAATCTCTCTAACTAATGACATTTCACAGGGTAAAGGTATATGCACCATTCCAATTTATTGTGAGCCTAATTAAACTAAATGTAATGTGTAGATTCTATTGACAAGAAACAAAATGTGGAATTGAAGGTCGTGTAATTGTGTAATACAAGAAGATCGTGTAATTATATAATACATGAAGGTCGTATAAACATGTAATACATGAAGGTCGTGTAAATGTGCAATACATGAAGGTCGTATAATTGTGCAATACATGAAGGTCGTGTAATCATGCAATACATGAAGGTCGTGTAATACACAACCTTGAATCTTACATAATCTTACACGACCAAATCTTGTGTTACATAACAAAATTATAATCAGCACAATCCATTAATTTTTCACAATTTGCATGCAGCAAAACAACTAGAAATTTGTTTTCAAACATGTTATGAGAGACCCACAACTAATTACTCTATTTTTTCAATATAAAACCCTAACTTTTTATTTTTTTCCCTTGAATATTAACAAGAAAACTAATTACATGGAATTACTTGTCTCAACTAGTTATATTCTGACAATTTTACAGTAAATGATCAATTCTCTCCGGCGATTATGTAGTGACGAACTATGCTTCACTTTCTCAGTTGTGGCAGCTTCCCCTTCTCAGGCTTAGTTTGCTCGTGTCGAAGTTCGATTTATCATGTATGGAGAATGAATGTTTGTTTCGGTAGAGGTGATGCCGGTGAGGGAATTGCAGTGTTTGTTTGTTTGAGTTTGATAATGGAGGGAATTGCAGCAAATGAGTGTTTGTTTGCTTCAGTAGAGAAGGGAGAGGCGTTGTCCGTTGAGTTGAAATGTTTTAAAATGAGGATAGCTTAGTAATTTCCTATTAATTTTTAAAGAGTATCGATGAAATTTTTGGCAAAAATAGATTTTAGGGTATTGAGATAATTTTTGAAGTATGAAGGTGTACCGGGCGCAATCGGCACTTTTCACACGGAACAAAACGAAACACGAATCGCACACACAGCACGCGCCCCCCGCTACACTGTTGTCGCACTTTTCCCGGGAAATGAAGGGGTAAATACGTAACTTCTTATAGTTAGCAAATGCCAAACAGAAACACAAACGCATCGTAAAGAATTAGAAAGCGATTATTGCTTTGTTGTCTAGTTCTTGAAAATGTTGAACAAACTTTTAAAGAAATCAAAACGCAAAAGCACATTCTTAATAGCTCTGGTGCCATGTAAGCAAAGCAAAAGCAAAAGCAAAAGCAAGTGAATCTCACAGAGAAAAACAAACCCAGCAGAACAAAAATTGCTTGTTTCAGAAAAAATTAAAGACATGTCTTTGGGTTATGCAGAGAAGCTTTCTTACAGAGAAGATGTGGGCAGTGTTGGAATGTCCGAAATTTTCGACCCACCTCACCTGTTACAACAAAAAGTGTACTCTTTTTTCGTTCAAACTTCTTGTTACTTCTTTGCATGTTCATTTTTTGTTCTTGCTTTAAAGTTTTGTACTTTCTTGTGTTTCTTGAAATTCTTGAATTTAAAACTCATGTAAAAATGTGCTCAAATTTGAATGTGGCATGCATGCTGTAATGGGTTGTGTGTGATTTGTATTCGTGGGTTTGTTTGCATTTTTGTGTTTGTTTATTATATGGCGATGATTGTGGTGCAAGAAGTGGTTTTATTTAAAAAAAATTAATAAAAAAATTGGGTAGTGCATCTGTTGATATCTGATAAAGGAAGTTAGGGTTTTAAAGAAGTGTGTGCTTTGAAATTCTTGTTTTACAAGATTATTAGATGTTAGGGATGGAGCAGGGGAGCAAGTAATTCTAGTAAGGGTGATGAAAACCTTTGATGATCTCTAGCTAGATAAT
This sequence comes from Citrus x clementina, assembly GCF_000493195.1. Taxonomy (NCBI): domain Eukaryota; kingdom Viridiplantae; phylum Streptophyta; class Magnoliopsida; order Sapindales; family Rutaceae; genus Citrus; species Citrus x clementina. The sequence goes on from NW_006262688.1 coordinate 24,518,367, forward strand.
CTCTAGCAAGTAATCCTTAACATACAACATGGTTTTCTTGGTAATGAAAATTTTGAGTCTTATATTTAGGATTCTAAGTCATTTTATTTTGATTGCGAAGGAAGGCGTGTGTGTTTTGTGATGTATGGAACTTCTGGATCACAATTCCATGTGCGCTGGCTATTTTCTGAAAATTTTGTTTCGTTGCTTGTCTTGTTCAAAACAAAACACGTAAGCTTCCAATGTTTTGTTTGCATGAGGAGTTCTTTTGAGCACCAGGAGATTGTAGATTTTGACATGATTTGGCTGACATCAGTATCTTTTTCTGTTTAATGGTAGATTGCAGAGCTTGCAGTAATGATAAAGAAGCTGCGGAACTCCTTAAGAATCCTATCATATTGTTGACTTGCAGGATTAATAACCAAAGCCTTTTTTAAGTTTTCTTTTCCTGCACTTGCAGAGTAAGCATCTGGTGGCATTTACAGGTGCAGGGATATCAACTTCTTGTGGGATTCCTGATTTTAGAGGTCCCAAAGGAGTTTGGACGCTTCAAGTGAGAATCACTGTTTTTTATTTTTAGTAGTTGGTTTTTCTTTCAGTTGCACACACACAAACACATAAACATGGTGCATTTTGGCAGTTACAATGACTGTTACATGTTGAATTGCAGCGTGAAGGCAAAGGTGTGCCTGAAGCATCACTACCATTTGATCGTGCAATGCCAAGTATTACCCATATGGCCTTGGTTGAACTTGAGAAAGCCGGCATCTTAAAGTTTGTTATAAGCCAGGTTTGATTCATGCATCTTCCCATCAATATATTGTTCAATTTTCCATTTTATTGTACTCTGAAAATTTTAATATGAACTTACATGTTGACTATTTCTTTTAATCCTTTGTGTCTTTTTACATAAACTTCTTAGACATTTGGGTCAATGGCTAAATATTAGTGCTGACCGAAGGATATAGATTAAATCTCTACTTAATTGTTTCTAACAGTCTGATAGAAAAGCTTGAGTTAAAGTTTTTGGTAATTGGTTTAATTTTGTGGCTTCTCAATTAAAGGTCTTCTATTGACTGAAGTTAACGCATAGATATGTGGCACAAATTGAACCTTATGATCATTAACCTGCAAGAGATATTAGCCTGAGATGGTTACTTTTTCTTACCTACCATTCCATATGTCTAGACACTTCATGCTCTGATGCTTTTGATATTTGTTTCATTTTCAATTTTCAGAATGTCGATAGCCTGCATCTGTGTTCTGGAATACCAAGGGAGAAACTTGCTGAGTTGCACGGCAATTCTTTTCGAGAAATTTGCCCATCTTGTGGAGTAGAGTACTTTTACTTATTTTTCCTGTTCACAATGTGCTTCAGTATTTTGGTTTAATCATTTGGAAGAACCTTTCTCCCTGTCTCACTTTCTCTTTAGGATTTCAGTTGGTATAGAAATTCAATTTTATTTGACATGTACAGGTATATGCGTGATTTTGAGATAGAAACCATTGGTATGAAGAAAACACCACGCCGTTGTTCTGACGTTAAATGTGGGTCAAGACTTAAGGACACTGTTCTTGATTGGGAGGTAACTTTCTACTGCTTTTCTACACTGCACTGTTAATGTAATACTTGATTTCATGCTTTGCCATCTGCTTTGCTGCTTCTTGTGTATTATTTAGTCACTTGATACAAAGACAAATCAGATTGTTTTAGTTATCTTAACAAAGTTAATGCTGCTGATAGTCTTATTGCTTTTATTTCAGGATGCATTGCCACCAGTAGAGATGAATCCAGCAGAGGAAAACTGTAGGATGGCAGATGTTGTTCTATGCTTGGGTACCAGGTGTGTTTCCTTAATATATGTCTGTGCTGCACCATTGTTATCTTCATTAAAGCTGTAATTTTTTGCTTTAGATCATGCAGTGGAGATGGAAGTTTAATTCCCCCTTCAATCTCTTACCTACGCTTTGGAGTTGATATTTTAAAAATAAATGAATTAATGCCCCCATTAGCCCGCATTTATCTGTTGCAATCGTCTGGTAATTAAAAATCACATTTAGCCGTCCTCTTTTTCTGATAAGAGTATTTTGCTATTCTTTGGATTATTCATTTCTTGTGCCCCTTTTTTTTTTCAACTTTACCTGATAGTTCAGCTCAGGAAGTGTTCACATGCTATGCTTCAGAGTGGTGGAGTAATTACACACAAAACTCTTTGACATGTCATCAAGTAAATTTGGAACAACTTACTAGTCAGCCTAGTAAAAATTGTATATAGATGCTCGAATTTTAGCAGTTTAAAACTTTATGTCTAAGGTTCCATCAGCATGTGGTTTTAGACTGTTTGAAGCCGAGGTTCTTAGAAGTAGTCATCTTTTTATGTGAACAACATTTTCTTGTGTGCAATTTTCCTTTTCTTTTGTCTCTTTTAGTACTTCATTCAGATTGCTGTTGTGCAGTTTGCAGATTACTCCAGCTTGCAACCTTCCTTTAAAATCACTTCGTGGTGGGGGTAAGATCGTAATTGTAAACCTACAGGTATTTCTTTATTTCTTTTTCCTTCACTCATGAATCTGCTATGCTATTTTTTAGTACAGGCTGAAATCTTTATGTGTAACTGATCACTACTTCAAGGTTGTACTAAGGCCATGACATTATTGGGCTTTTCTTTCACATTATAAACTATGACAAAGACCTTTACTGGTATAAGTCTCTTGGGAGACTTGTGTCTCATGATCATTAAAATAATTTTGTATCAATTGACTTAACTTTCTCTTCTCATCCAGAGCAAGTATTTTATGCATATGATTAGTCAGCATCATTTTTTACTGCTCTCTTTACTTTTCAACTTATATGTCCAGCAAACGCCAAAGGACAAGAAAGCAAGTTTGGTTGTTCATGCTCCTGTTGACAAGGTATAGTTATCTTATTCTGAATTACTAAGCATAGAATGCTTAACAATTTTTTGTGTTACTGCATATTTTGTGCTTCCATGTTTTTCTCTCATCGTTGTCAATTCCACCATAATAGTTTTAAGTTCTGACAATTCATTTGTTATGCAATAAGAGGATGGCTTTTTTGAAGCACATATTGAAACATCATTGCAGTGCTGCATTGTAACTCAGGGTGGCTGTCCTATTCGTACCATGACCAATACATAAGAAGCTCCTGGTATAAACCAATAAACTACAGGATGGGACCCTGCTCATATTGAATTTTTTTTCCATTCCTTGCATTTTACTATGGGATGCATAAGGGTTTTTTTTATAGAACCAAAGGGCAGTATTATTTATTATACATTTCAAAGAACCAAACTTTGTCTGTATATTATAAAAGAAATATGTAAAGTATGTAGTGCTTATTAATCAGTTGCATTAGTATATTTTCAGTGCCTTTTTTATCTTAACATGCTAGATCATCAAGCATATCAGACATCTTCGAACTGGCTTGATTCTTTTGATCAACAAAAGTGTAACTTGAAAAACGACAGGTGATTGCAGGGGTTATGCATCATCTTAATCTGTGGATTCCTCCTTATGTTCGAGTAGATCTTTTTCAGATTAATCTTGATCAGTACTCTAGGCCATCACGATCAGGTATCTTTCCAGCTTTTTGCTTATTTTCATATATCGATATGTAATAGGTTTGCTGATGGAAGACATCATTTGGGATCCCAAGCTTTTTTATTCAAAGTTACGAAGTTTTGTCACAATTCGTGAGTGACTTAAGCTTGCATTTTACCTTCTTTCTGAGTGAATAATGACTGCTGTGCTGCAAAGGCTGGAAAAATACTTATTTAGACTATCTTTTAGTTATTATTGCTCCCATGTGTGGTGAGTGATATAAATCAAAAATAAAATGGAGTGCCTAATTGTATTTGTGATTTTTGGGAGCAATACAGACAAGTATGTGAAATGGGCTCTCAGGGTAGGCAGTGTTCACGGACCCAAAGCTCCATCGCCCTTCGTCCAATCAGTCGAGGTATTTCCTTTTCACCTTAGATATTAATATCTTTAGAGGGATGATTTTCTTTTTTGCAGTTGCTGCGAATACAGTTTAACCTTCAAACAAAGGCACCAGTTATCCCTCTCAATCACTTCCTGTTATGTTTTAAGACTCTTTACCTTTTTGCTTGCTTTTCCCTTGCTCATATTCTGATTGAATCTGTATTTAATTCTCCTGTATTTGAAATATAGGTTTCTTTCTCAGACAGGCCAGATCTTAAAACAGCCATTTTGAATAAACAACCATTCAAGCTGAAAAGGTATCATCCATCAGAAATAGTGCTGCAATCACTGGTGTGAAATAGCACATTTTGTGCACATTGGACATAAAATTTGGTTGTCTTCATATTATATTACTGTTACACAATAAATTTACTGTACATATTCTTTGATTTTAGCTGCTGCTTTCGCCAATGAGTTTTGTGAGGGGGATTCTAATTGTTTTACCCCTTCATGTGCATGAACACACTAGGGAAACACTTAAAACAAGACCATTTATCATAGCCCTAAAACTCAATTTTAGTGATGGTTGTGGTTGTCGGTGCGCCAATGTTGACTTCCCTTATATACTTCTCCCTCAAATGCCCGTTCATCTTTTTTCCTTTATCTTTGGTATAACGTCAAACTAATGCTGTATGAATCCTTTTAGCCTCTTGGAATTTCTCCTTGTCACTAGAAAAACTTATGCAGTAATTTAAGAAATCATAATTGAAACTACGTTATCAGTTCAACTTTTTAAATCAGTAATTTGTCCATGGTAACATTAATTAGGATGTAATATCTGTAAACATGCTCTATTAGTCTTTTTGAAGAAATTACACTCTCAAGGAAAGGTCACAGAAAACCATCGACTTAATTCCCGTCTGTGTATGTAATGCAGGAGGAAGCAGATAACATCAGCCATGATAAGGACACCGTTGTTCGGAAGCTGAGGAATGCAGCAATCCAAAGTCAATGCTGTGGGCAGGTTTCACTAGTTGAAAGAAAAATTCGTCTAACTCCGAGGACTGATATTTTTGTCGGTGCCATTGCAACTAACATCGTCTGGTACTGCAATTTTCCAGAAGGCTCCAGATTCCCTGAAGACATACCAAAGAACAATGATCACTTGGTGAGCAGGCACAATGATAGTGTGAGCCATACCGAAATGCCGCCAAAAAAATTGAAATGCTACTGACTTAAGTGTACTGGCTTTTCGGGAGTAAATATTTTTGAAAAGCTGTCACGCTAATAACAAAAAACTGATTCACAGTGGACGCTTACATGTACTGTTGCTTTTAAAGCAACATGTATATTTTTATTTATCAATGTAAATACTAAGTACTGGGTAAGTACTATGATTATGGGATGGCACTTTGGTCAATATTTTGACAGTTCAGAAAAGAAAGATGACTATTGGATATAGAAAAATCAATGCCATCCATTTTTGACTTGCGTCTTTTTTGCACATCTGAGTTCATATATTTATGTATTTAGAGGCAATGCAGTCCATGTGCATCACATTCGGCTGTGTCATCAACTTCATGTTGGTGTTCTTTTAAGTGTGATCGTGAACTTCAAAGCTGTGAGCCTGTAACATCATATTATTTTTATTTAACTAATGCAAGCCAAAACAAAAAGGCTATTTTACCCACCCAAATATTGGAGTTGTTTTCGGTTTTTGTCGTTGTTAGAGAATTTATAACATAAAGGCACAACCATTTGTCCGAACTCCGAGTTGAACAAATTAATGATTTAAAAATATTATAGAATTGCAAATGACAATTGCCCATTTGCTGGCGTCCCATTTTCTCACTTTCCCCCGTCTTTCTATTTTTGATTACATTTCTAGTATAGTCAATATCTTTCCTCTATAAAAATAAGTTAGTTGTTGGACAAACCCTTAGTTTGTTTTTCCTATACATCCAATGAAATTTTCAAATCTTAAGATTCATATCTAAGCTTGTTGCTGACTCTTCTGTTTCGTGAGTATCATAGTCTGGGTTCTTTTACTTTCACATAATTTTAATGGAGCTTCTGAACTTTTTTTTTTTTTTTGATGCTGACCCTCAACCGCAACATCTGTTCTGTTGATTAGCAACTGATTTTGAGTTCGTGGGTGAATGATTTTGGGTTTGGTCTCTTGTTGGACATTTGTTAAATATGTTGACTTGATCTGGTTTGGAATGTAATTTCTTTCTTTTGTTTAATTATCTTGCTTTCAGTTTGTTAGTCAATAAGTTTCCATTGAAACCCTTCACTTCTTCTCTCCAGTTTATATGCTTGACTTATCTTATGAATGCTACATTGGTTTCTTTTATCCTAATTATAGCAAATGAAATCTGCATAATATAATCTGCTAGTTGATGTTAGATTGAAGGTGCATTGTTCTTTTAATTCTTTTCACTTGTTTTGGATCAAACCAAATTTGGTTAGCTTGCATTTCGCATTTCATTACTTAGCTCTGCATCAATCTAATTTTGATATTGGTTATCAATACATAGGTTTTTGTTGATTAAATGGTGGGAATACTGGCTTCACAAGGCTGCTGTTGCCACAGTAATCATTTGATTAATCAACAAAAAACAATGGAAAATCTGAGTTTTTCAAGCTCGGTATCAACGTTAGAGAGGTTAACATGCAAACCAACAATTACCAATGGATTATTCCAGTTTCTAGTGCAAATGAAACATACTGGGTCACCTTCAACATTGGGAATCAATGGAAGACCTGTTAAAATGGTACCCATTGGCGAGGTATTGGGAAGACACCCCCAGCTCAGTCATAATATAGATACAGTCAATGGCTCAAAGCAGTCCGTTAATGGAAGTGTAGTTAAGAGAAAATCTTCTTCAGCCCTGGTTAGAACACCAAAAGGTAAAGGTTTGAAAGAACTTCCACCGATAGGGGAGTTGAAGGATACACTTTCACATCAAAACTTCAGTTGGTCTAACGAGAATTATAATTCCTTGCAAAGAAGTATAGATATTTGGTTATTTGTTATTTCATTCTATATCCGTATTCAGTTGGATGATACCAAATGGACATATTTTGGAGGCTTCATGGAAGAAAAGCAGGTGAATTTGGCTGACATTTAGAGTGTTATACAATGCTGAACATTGGATATTCTAAGTCCTACTCAATTGTCTTCACTACTTATTTCCTACTTGTCCCAGTTTCTGACCGTTTCTTTATTTCTTATACTTCAGTCTTTCACTCTTTTGTTTTCACACTTTGGTGTTTATAAAATGTATCTCTTTCAGAAAAAAAGAAGAAAAAGGACTGCCTCGTGGCTACGGGAGCGTATACTGCAGCTGGGACCAACTTTTATGAAACTTGGGCAGTTATCTTCAACAAGGTCCGATCTATTTCCACGTGAGTATGTGGATGAGCTTGCTAAGTTGCAGGTACTTCTTGATTTCTGTCTTTATATATTTTCTAATACAAATTTTCCCAACATGATTAGGCTTTTTAGTGCACACATCCAATCATTCATGTAATCTCACTTCATTTTAAACTGAAATGTAATCTCAACTTCTTAACTTTCATCTAAATATTAAGTTCTTAATTAACATTATTCAGGATAGGGCCCCTGTATTCTCACCAGAGAAAGCAAGAAGCTTAATTGAGAGTGAACTGGGGGCTCCCATTGACCAATTGTTTAAAAAGTTCGAGGACCAGCCAATTTCTGCTGCTAGTATTGGTCAGGTGTTGATTCTCTTTAGCTCTTCCACCCAATTGTTTAAGCTTTTTTTTTTTCCTTTATCATAGTATCAGAAAAAAATGAGATACAGTTCCACTATCAGCATTTAGAAGCACATCTTAGTGCATCTTGAGAAAGTTTACAAATTTGGATACAATATCAACAGGTACATCGAGCTATCCTGCATAATGGAGAGAAAGTAGTTGTAAAAGTTCAAAGGCCTGGTCTCAAGAAGCTTTTTGATATTGATTTAGGTGAGTAGAGCATTGTTTCTCTCAGTTCAACCAAATTGATACTTTGGATTCTTATCACTATAAAATACTAGCTGCCCTTTCTTTTTAATATTCTTGGTTGGATCCATTAGGACAATCTTTACTGTTCTTCTTCTTCTTTTCCGTAACTATATATTTGATCCATGCGAGAGTTACGTCCAGTTCAGTACATTTATTTAGGAAGTGTCGGGTAGCAAGCAATCCCTGTTACATTTACTTTAACATTTGCGCAACAATGGTAATACATTGTTTCATTATAATATACCAATATTACTCATGTACTTGTGTTACCTGTACGTGTATCCATGCATCTCTCTATGTACACATTAATATAGAGGTTAATTTGATTTGCAGTTTTCTTTGTATTCTGAAATAGTAAATCAACCTTGGCTTTGTCCTTTTGGTGTTTGCTGCATTGATCTTTCATGTCCCTGCTTCTTGCATACAGGAAACTTAAAGCTAGTTGCAAAATATTATAAGAAAGGAGGATTATTTGGTGGTCCAGTAGCAGATTGGAATGGTATATATAGAGAATGTTCCACGTAAGTAGTAAGTTGAATTAATTGTTATCCCAGCTTTGTTCTTCAAAGACTTCAAAGGATGAAACTATAAGTATGATAACATATATCTGGGTCCTTATAGTTTCATATTGACACCTCAACATCCATACTAAAACACAAAATTTACTCAGCATCCACAAATTGTACTTTTCAATACAGGATTATTACAAATTTTTTTGGTTGGACAATTTGTTTCCGTCCTCTTTTTCATGCACCCAGCCCTTGAATTAAACATGGATTGAACCCTTGGTCTTACTTCTGGAGCAAGAGACTAATCAACTAGGCACCTTAGGGATGACAATTCTTTTCCAATTATTATAATGTGTTTATGCAGTAATCTTCTATTCCAATTATTTTAAAATGCAGTAATCTTCTACCTTTTTTAAAACTCACAGCTCACCCTCCTATTGATTCCAGGATTTTGTATCAAGAATTAAATTACATAAACGAAGGCAAAAATGCTGACAGATTCCGTCGAGATTTCCGGAATATAAAGTGGGTCCGAGTGCCTGTATGTTTCTTGCTCAAGAATACTCCCTTCCTGCCACTTCTTTCATTAGTTCTTCAATTTTATTGTCACTAACACATTTTTTTTTCTGGAATTTCAGACATATTATGAGTTCTTAAATTAACTTTTTCTCCCTTTGTAGCTTGTGTTTTGGGACTATACTGCCTCGATGGTATTAACCATGGAGTATGTACCAGGTTTTACCCTAAACCAATACAAAAGTTTTTGGTTCAAGAAGCCATGGAGGTTTCACAATGTATGTTTGGGGACCAAACGCAGATTTCTTATGTTGGTGATAATTGATGTTAGATTGTTACTTCTATATCAGGAATTAATATCAATGAGTTGGAAGCACTAGATTTCCATGGTTATAGCCGATCTCAGATCTCCTCCCGTGCAGTTGAAGCATTCTTGATTCAGGTTATTAAGTTTAACCCTGTCTGAATTGATTAATCTTCTTGTTCTTAATTCTGAAATGATGACTGTTATGAACCATGTAAATATCGAAGTCCCTCAGGACCTTATTCATTATGTTCCCCCATGATTAAGTAAGGTTTGTTGACCCAATTATAATATAGTAATTTACTGAAGTTTGCCAAAATTGCAGATGCTCAAAACCGGTTTCTTTCATGCTGATCCTCATCCTGGAAATCTTGCAGTCGATGTAGATGAAGCACTGATCTATTATGATTTCGGTATGATGGGAGAGATCACACCTCTTACTCGTGACAGATTGCTTGAACTTTTCTTTGCAGTTTATGAGAGAAATGCCAAAAAGGTCTACTTTCTATATATTGAGTCACTGTTCTTTTTGCTGTAAGTTGATGTTGACCATTAAAGTTTAGACAGTAAAGTTCTAAACATACCAGACTTTATACTGATATTTTCTCTATACAAATTCGAAATCATAGTTGTCTACCCTCTTGTCTACCCTCTGCCAGTACATAAGACACGAAAGAATTTATTCTTAAACTGGATGTTTATCTGAGAATGTTATGAACATTGGGCCCCACACATCCATCTGCAGAATCTTTTTACTGTCAGTTATGTTTTAAGGATCATCATTTCTTTCTTGCTTAGATAATTTGAATAATAACCCATTTCAGAAATGCAATTGAAGTGATTAGAAAAACTCGAGTAGATCAAATTTTGCTCCCCTTGCTTGCTGGCCCAAGACTGAGCAGTCATTATGCAGGTTATCCAGAGCCTAATTGATCTTGAAGCACTTCAGCCCACAGGAGATTTGTCTTCGGTAGGCCATCATGCCATATTTTTTCATATTAAACATTAGAAAAGGCATTGTTACACATTGATGTGGCCTTCTATTCATTATGGATTGCCAAATCCTTCAGTAGATCCATCTCGTAGATTAATAGTCGTTTATTCTATCCTTAGGTGAAGAGATTTGTGCAGTTTTTCTTGGACAATTTATTCAGCAGACCAGATAAGGAACAGACGCTTGCTGCTGTCGGTGAGGTGTGTAAACCTGGACACTGGAAATTTTCTCATGTGATATAGAAGCTTAAAGAAAAGGCAGTACCTTCCTGCATAAGAACACTAAACAGAAGTTAACGACACATGTGTTGTTAAGGCTTTTTGTCAGTTTGTTCGTTTTTCTGCAGGATTTATTTGCTATAGCTCACGATCAACCTTTTCAGTTTCCATCAATCTTTGCTTTTGTTGTAAGGGCATTCTCAACACTTGAAGGTCCTCTATTCTTATCCCCATATACGTCATCCCCAAATCGCAGTATAATAATATATCAAATCGATCTTTAAATCTTCAATTTTACTGTTCATTTTTCTTTACAGGTAATGGCTATATGCTTGACCCAGATTTTTCCTTTATGAAGGTTGCTGCACCTTATTTGCAGGTTATATCCACTTCTCTGGGCATCTATGATTAACTCCTTTGCAAATAAAAAAGGATTTCATGACGTTTTGGTGATCATTTCTATAGTTGGGAGTAGACTACTTATTATTCCTTCTTACAGGAGCTGCTAGAGATGAGACAAAAGCAGATGATCGCTAAGACGCAGCCTGTGGAAAATATAAGGAAACAAATTGATCATGTAAATGCTTATTGCTTCTTCTCTAGTTTAAGATAATTTTTCAATAATTACTAGTATTGAGATCACCTTTGTATGTTTCTCAGGCCCGATCCTCTACCGTATCCATGCCATACAGAGTTCAACGAATAGAGGAGGTTGTAAATCAACTTGAAGCGGGAGATCTAAAACTCAGAGTCCGGGTGCTTGAGGTACTTAATCATCTTTTAATGGTGATGCAACGTTGGTTTTATTTCATTTTTCAATACATTATCCATTATTTCTCATATTATCAAACCAGATCCTTCATTCAGCCTTTAAATCTCCTAAATTGAAAATTTTACATTTACCAGTCAGAAAGAGCAGCTAAAAAAGCAACAATACTGCAAATAGCAACCATTCGTGCTGTATTTGGAGGTAGCCTGCTCAATCTCGGGGTCACCCTTAGTGGTCAAGCCCATAAAGTTCTGGCAACCGGATCATTCATTGGTGCAGGTGCGCTTATGCCTTTCACAAAACAATGCCATTACTCTCCATTAAGTTCCAATTTCATATTCATCAATGCTCTAGTAGCTTGAATGTCTTATTATTTCCTAAAATGCAGGAGTTTTCTTTATACTGTTTCTTTGGTCGATGCAAAGAGTGAAGGAGCTTAACAAAATTGAGAAAATGATATAAACATTACACTTATGATTTTCATTCTATTCCTTTAGATTCTGCTCTTTGTATCAACATATACGCAACATTGTTAAGTAAAGAAATGGCTCCCAGGGAGCATTGTAGATTGCACACTTAAAATCACTTGTGAAAGCAAAAAGGAAAAGAAAAATAGATCATCAACTAGATAGGTTGCTTTAAATTACTGTGTTTCTTTCTTCGACTTTAATTCTACATCTAGTCAAGCAACCGAGGATTCCGACTTCTAAAGGGCTCTTTTCTCTGGTACCGTTTTGAGGTTTGTCAAAATGTCAAACGGGTGGAAAAAGATCAGAAGACAGTTATCAGAAACCTCCATGATAGGTTCCTGATCTTTTCCATGTACCTAGCAAATTCTCTCTAGAACCTAGCCATACAGATATTAAAGCCAACACGGTCAAAAGAAGTATGACACCTAACTAGATATTGATGGTGATCATACAAGAAGCCTTCTTTTTTCATTCAATATATTAATGGGGAGGTCAACCTTTTCTTTCGTCTAGTTCCGAACCTTGTGATACGAAAATCATGTATTTGAAGCAAACAAGGCATATGCATCAGTTGAAATATTCAATTTTCTCACACTTTTAGGTACACTTACACCAAGGCAAACTCATTGTATATCCAAGGCCCTAGCTAGCATCTAACAAACTGATGAAAAGTTGGCCAAAATGCATCAACTATTTTTGGATAAATATCCAACACCACTAATGATTTACTAAACTTTTTATGTTTTGTAGTTTTCCATATGAAGTTTATATAATGTATTATGTATTTACTTTTCTATTACCGCCATTAAAGGATGTAACAAAATATCAAAGAATGACTATTCGACCCCTAAATGTGAAAAAAAAAAATTATTGGTTGTTAGTTTGGATTTTTTGAATTATACTATTATTTTGGATTGACAAGAAATAACTATAAACTCCAAGTTTACCAAAACTGATTTAATGTTATTATTTTCTATTGATGGGAGAAAATTATAATGTTCAAAGTTTCTCATAATTGATTTTATGATTATTTTGAATGTATTTTAAATAACTATGCCTATTTCTATTTATTGTTTATTAAAGATTTATTATTTTTTATGAAGTTATGTTATTTAGGATGGCTTATACGAACAAGGGTTCCTAATTTATGTTATAAATGAGCTACAAATTAACCAGGTTACTTATTTTGATGATTTTATATTTTTAAATTAGGTAATTGATAAGTCTATATAGTTAATTTTGTAGCCCTTATTAGTCCCAACTACTTCCTTTTTTTTCCTCATTTTGATAGGATTAAATAATCTTTTTACATTCACGTGTAAAACAATCATCTTATTAATATTCTGTTAAATCCTCTATCGGCATTAATAGAAAAGTGAAAAAGTGATGCACTATAATTTTTGATAGATCCTTTCAAAAGAAAAAAATTGAAGTACTTTTTACAAATTAAAAAAACCAAATGGTAGGTAGTTATTTTTTCATTATTTTTTTGTTATAAAGGTCCAACACTCATTTTTTTTTCCCTAAAAAGAAATCAATATCACGTTGAAAATGATTATAGAGAATCTTCCTTTTCTTTTTTCATAAAAAATTGACCTTTTCACATAATTCCTGTATAATTATAGGGACATATACAAAAGTTAGATTTTGAAATAAGTTTAATTATCAGCTAATTGTAGATAAACAAAAAAGTAAAAAAATATGATATTGTTCATGATCATTTAACTTAATCTAAATGGTGTAAAACAAGTCGATATTATTAATTGTTATTGATATTCCCTTTTAGTTAACAAAGATTAGCCCTACCAATTAGCTAACATGATCTATTTAGCAAACATTAAAATAAATAAATAGTTGAAAAGCAGCCACATAAACTTGTTAAACCCAAGTCAACTCCTTGAACAGCTAGGTTGACCATTTAATTAAGGTTATGTTTGGGATTGATGTACTACATCTTTTAAGTTACAGCTTCTATAGAAAAAAGCAATAACGATGAAATAAAAGTTAATATTATATAATAAATAATAATTTTAAAATAATAATTTTGATAAATTAATAAAGATATAATATATTTTTCATCACAGAAATGTAAATTCAAATCAATCTAACTTCAAAGTTACAGTAGTTAGTGTTTACCAAACACTTGAAAGCTGTATCTTAAAAGATACAATTGTCCAACCTCAATTCCAAATAGACCGTGAATATCAACTACAAGTTAGAACATGTCACAATTCTCAGCAAAGCAACCTACTTGCCTGTCACCATAAACCTATCTAAACCACAAAGCACCAAATTAAAAAATTATTTTAAGATCACTAAATTGATCTTCTCAAAAATTTAAAAAAAAAAAAATCACTAAATTGTTATTATAGATCTTATTTTAACATCCACGCTATTGGTTAATAGTTTATTATTTCCCAATAATAATAAATAGTTCTTCCATTTATATCAAATATGTCCCCAATTTGATAATTTCAATCGCAATAACTGAAATACCCTTTAGAGTTAAGTTATATTACATATACTCTTGGAAGTCCAAAATTGCAAGGTTAAGATGATCATTTCAAATTTTTAATGGCGATAATCCTGGACCTGTTGATACGGATAAATAAGTCATCGCTTAAAGAAACATCAGGGACTCATATATAATTTTACCCATTCTTGACAAGAAAATAAAACCCGCCACGCAACTGAATGGTTGTCGTGAAGATTCAACTTTCAGTTTTGTCGTTAAAATGAAATTACAAATATACCCAAACAAAAAGAGAAAGAAAAATCAGACCGAACAATATGTTGAGTAACTTAATCAACTAGAATTGGCAAGGGAGACACGCTGCCACTGTGCTGTCCACGTTCTTTTTGCTCGTCCACATTTTGTTCATAACACTTATTTAGTCAATTTATTTTCTTATAAAAAAAAAATCAATTTTTTGGTCATTTTTCTTAAAACCCAATAAATCTCTCAGCTTCGAGATTCATTTCTAAGACTTGATAGTTACTCTTTCTTCTTCTCTTGTGAGTATCTTCATCTGGGCTCTCTTTAGTTTCAAACAAACATTATTCAATTTGCATGTATTAATGTCTTTTAAGTTTAAACTCTTCTGTTCTCTTAACTAACTTAGTATATATGTTCATTCATGTTTAGATAATTAGAATTAATACTTAAGAGTCATTGACTTGGTGGGTGAATATTCATTGCTCATTTGTTTTCTTCTTTTGTTTCATTATCTTGCTTTCAGTTGAGTTTTTTTTTTTATTTTTTTATTTCATTGAGTGTTCTGGCTTCAGATTTGTCGTGTTAATGGTTTAATTTTCGTGTTTCCCATTATAACTGACATTTGCTCGCTTTAATTCTTAGTATTGTTATTTGGTTTAGCATCAGTCTAATTTCTGTATTGATATCAATCCATAGGTGTTTGTCGATTGAATGGCGGCAATACTGGCTTCACAAGGCTGTTATTGCCACAATATTGATTTGATAAACCAAGGAAGAGATATGGACAATCTTAGTTTCTCGAGTTCCATATCAAGCTTTGAGAGGAAAACATGTAATCCAACTTTGACTAATAAAGCATTTCAGTTTCATGTTGAAGCGCGGCAAACTGAATCTCCCTCAAGAGTTGGGACTAATGGACGATCGGTTAAGATGGTACCTGCTAGTGAGGTGGTGAAAAGGAATAATCCACCCAATGGTAAGGTTAATAAGATGGTCAATGGGACAAAGCAGGTCATTAATGTTGCAGGTTTAGCTAAGAAAAATTCTACTTCGGCCCTCGTTAAGGCACTGAAAGGCAAGGGTTCAAATGAACTTCCACCAGTGGAGGAGCTGAAGGTTCTGCCCTCGGATGAAAGTTTCAGTTGGGCTAATGATAATTATAATTCCTGGCAAAGGATTATAGATGTTTGGTCATTTGTCCTTTCATTACAAATCCGTATTCTGTTTGACAATGCCAAATGGGCCTATTTGGGAGGCTTCTCAGAAGATAAACAGGTATATGATGCTGCCAGATTGGCTTCAAACTTTGATCAGTCATTATCATTACTGATTTCATATTTGGCCAAGTTTCTCATCATTTCTTGGTCTCTTCGACTTAAATCTTTTTTTTTTTTGGGGGGCTTCTGGCTTTTTTGTTAATAATTATCTTCCATTCAGAAAAACAGAAGACGAAAGACTGCCTCATGGCTAAGGGAGAGTGTGCTGCAGCTTGGTCCAACTTTTATTAAACTTGGGCAGTTATCTTCAACAAGGTCAGATCTTTTTCCACGTGAGTTTGTGGATGAGCTTGCCAAGTTACAGGTACTGCTTTTACTGTCTTTACAATTTAGCATTGAATTTCCCCGACATCATTTGATTTTAGGTGCTGATATCCTGTAATCCATATAACTAGTATTACTTTTTACTTTTCATATAAATTTTATGTTCATATTCAATATAATTCAGGATAGGGTTCCTGCCTTCTCTCCAGAGAAAGCAAGACACTTCATCAAGAATGAACTTGGAGCTCCTATTGAGCAATTTTTCAAAACGTTTGAGGACCGGCCAATTGCTGCAGCTAGTCTTGGTCAGGTGTTTGATTCTTGTTACATTCCTCTTTTTCTTATTGAACATCGTACATTAAAGCTGGTTTGTCCGTTTAACTTCACTTAAGAAGCTTGAATAGTGTTGTCATTGTTAAAATTCTTGACATTTTATTTAAGTTTTACTTGAGGTGATTCCTATTCGCTAATTTGAATTTCAAAGGATACCATCTATAGGTACATCGTGCAATCCTGCATAATGGAGAGAAAGTTGTTGTGAAGGTTCAAAGACCTGGTCTGAAGAGGCTGTTTGACATTGATTTACGTAAGTAATGCACTTGCTCTGTCAATTTGACGGTAGTGATATTGTAGTTTCTTTTAATTGTATTTAATTGCTTTATTTCTCATTTCCCTTATTATGTGATTTCATCAACTGAAACAATGTTTTTAGTTCTTAATTGTACTTGAAGAAGTGAATTTTTATTATCCGTTATTCCTGCTTTTTCCATACAGGAAATTTAAAGCTAATTGCAGAATACTTTCAGAGAAGTGAAACATTTGGTGGTCCAACAAGAGACTGGATTGGTATATATGACGAATGCGCCACGTAAGTATTAAGTATTGTCACTTTTTTGTTAGATATTTTTCTAGGATCATGAAACACTAAGTAGGATCAATGTGTGTAAATAACATGTTGTGTTGAGTTGATTATTTTTTTATTTTGATATAATATATTTATGCATTATTGAGTTGTAATGGATCTGATGAAACTTGATATAATATATTTATGCGTTATTGATCTTTGTTATAATGGATCTGATGAAACATGATGGTTCTAGAATTGTCTCAATGAAGTGTGACACAGTTAACTCGTGCTATGCTTATCTTATTGATTTCAGGATTTTGTATCAAGAAATCGATTACATAAATGAAGGAAAAAATGCTGATAGATTCCGTCGAGATTTTCGGAATATAAAGTGGGTCCGGGTACCTGTATGTTTCTAGCTTCAAGACTACAAATATTAAGTGGCACATAATCAAATAGTTGTGCAAAAATTTTCTCAAAATTCTCATCAATTATGACTATAAACTTATTAATTTTGCAATTTCTAGTGAGCATAGATCTAGTCTTTTAAGTTTAGAGTCTCTTGTGGATTCCTAACTGGAATTTTGTTCCCCTCTGTAGCTGGTGTTTTGGGATTATACTGCTACAAAGGTGTTGACATTGGAGTATGTACCAGGTTTTAGCCTAAACCTCTGTGCGCGCGCATGTGTGTGTATTAATTCAAAATGATAGCAAGAATTTGCATTGTATAGTTCCACATAAATTTTGTGAAACTGAAATTTAATGGATTGAGATTTTTACTTTTGTATCAGGAGTTAAGATCAATGAGTTGAAAGCACTAGATTTGCAGGGTTATAATCGTTCTCAAATTGCATCGCGTGCAATTGAAGCGTACTTGAATCAGGTAATTGATATTAAGTTTTGACAATATGATGAGTTGATGACTATTAAGTACCTCCATTTGTTGTACAACGGTGAAATTGTAATGTTAGTTACCCCGCTTATAATGTAGTCGTTTACAGTATCTTTCTAAAAGTGCAGATACTCAAAACTGGTTTCTTTCATGCTGATCCTCATCCTGGAAATCTTGCTGTCGATTTAGATGAAGCACTCATCTATTATGATTTTGGTATGATGGGGGAGATTAAATCCTTTACCCGTGAAAGATTGCTTGATCTTTTCTATGCAGTTTATGAGAAAGATGCCAAAAAGGTGTACTTTCGATCTATCAACTGCTCCCTTTGATTTTTCTTTTGTGAATTTAGGTTGATAAGAGTTTGGTACCCATCTACTGAAATTGGATGGGTAATTTGTTTATAATGAAAGTAAATCAAATTTTTTTTCTCCTTGCTTGTTAGCCGAAACTGAGCAGCTATTATGCAGGTTATCCAAAGGTTGATTGATCTCGAAGCACTTCAACCCACAGGAGATATGTCATCGGTAGGTCATCATGCCACACCATCCAAGTGTCAACATTTGAAATGGAAATGTGTACTTGCATGGTTATTGAAAAGGAAATGTGTATTCTGTGGTTATTCTGTAGTATCCATCTTACAGTAGTACTAATTGTTCATTCTACTCCTAGGTAAGGAGATCCGTGCAATTTTTCTTGGACAATTTGCTAAGCCAGAGTCCAGATCAGCAGCAGACTTTGGCTGCAATTGGAGAGGTTCTATTAATTTTTTAATTTATGTAGTTTCTGAATACCCTTATGTGGTATCAGTAAGTTAAGGTTATTTGTTTGTTTGTTTGTTTGTTATGCTTTTGTAGGATTTGTTTGCAATAGCTCAAGATCAACCATTTCGGTTTCCATCCACCTTTACTTTCGTTATAAGGGCATTCTCCACACTTGAAGGTCCTCTCACTCTCACATTGCCTTAAAAAATTCACTTCTGAATCACATTAGACCATATATCAAGTTTATGCAATGTAATATTTGAACTTTTTCATTAAACCCAGAAAATTTGATAACCGCAGCTAGTCCATTGCCATTTTACTGCTTTATTCTGAGTATCATTGTCCTGTTACAGGTATCGGCAACATTCTTGACCCAGATTTTTCCTTTGTGAAGGTTGCTGCACCTTATGCACAGGTTAAATTCACTTCCCTTGGAATTTTCATGCACGTTTTGGTAATCATTTCTATGGTTGAAACTTGAATAGCTTGGTATTCATTGTTTCTACTCTGCCTGCAGGAGCTATTGGATTTAAAACAGCAGCAGCAGTCTGGAACACAGCTAGTGGAGCAAATCAGGAAACAAGCTGATGATGTATTGCTTTTTGCATTCTTTCTACTGTTGCCATATTTTTTTTTCCCAACGGATAACACTGAACAAAAATCTTTTTTTAAAAAATAAACAAATAAATACCTGTTATTCTTCTGATAATTATGTTATAAATGAGAAGGCTGAATTTCCGTCACTGTTAGTATCAAGAACATTTCCATCTATTTTCAGGCCAGATCTTCGACCATGTCCATGCCATCCAGGGTTCAACGAATAGAAGAGTTTGTGAAACAACTTGAAGCAGGAGATTTGAAACTCCGAGTACGGGTGCTTGAGGTAATCATGTCTTAATAGTTCCAGAACTCACAAACAGAAATGGAGAAAATGGACTGTGATTCAGCATTTGAAATCTCTCTTTGTATATAATTTGACTGCATTGATTTTGAATGGCTATAACTATGTGTACCAGTCTGAAAGAGCAGCTCGAAAAGCAACAATACTGCAAATGGCAACTATGTATACAGTTTGTGGGGGTACCCTGCTGAATCTGGGGGTCACATTCACTGGTCAAGGCAGTCAAATTATTGCAAATGGATCATTCATTGGTGCAGGTGATCCCTCAGATGCTAATATTTCTCAATTGAAACCTAAGTTCATATTCATCAAGGTTCTATTACTGACAGTCTTAAATTTATAAAAATGCAGGAGTTTTCTTTACACTACTTTTAAGATCAATGCAGAGGGTGAAGAAGCTTGACAAATTTGAGAAAATGATATGAATTTAACCCATCACATCGATTTTCTTTGTAAGCGTATAAATCTTGATTCTCATTTTTATACAACACTAGGAATCTCTGTAAGCTGGAGGGTCTATTCTTTGTATTAGTATACGCAACATGGATGGAAATAAATTGATCTCTGTTGGTAAATTGGGAGCTGTATACATTGTACAATGTAACTGCTTTGTTAAAGAAAATTAAAAGAAATATAAATACAATCAGCTTGGTTACTTCAAAACAGTGTTCTTTTTCATAGAAACATGCGTTTCTTTCTTTCATTCATACAAACACTTTGATTGAATTACATACATACTCAACAGAATAAATGAATCATCAGCTTTCAGGGCATTGTAAAGAGTAATATGTCAAGTAGCAGGAAAAAAAACCCCCAAACGATTAGACACCTCTTCAACTTACTCACAGGCTAATAATTTGCATAGCACTTGCGGGATTGAAGCACCTCATTAAAGGCATAAGATGTGCAGATAAGCTCAGGCAAGAATCAAAATTACAGGAAGAGTATCCTCTTTCAGTGCAATAACCTGTGTATAACCACTGAATCGGAACCGGTCACCTGCAATGAAATAAGTTTCTAGTAAATAAATTAATCAGGGCAATAATAGCAATGCATGGAATACATAATCGAAAAGTAGATAATTTATATTTACCTCAACAGGTGACTGAACAAGCAATTCAGTCTGAAGCATCAACCTCTTAAGACTTTTTAAAACAACAGAAAATAGCCAGTAGCCATTTTAGTAGGGAGCTAGGCAGCTAGCACGCTGATTCCTGTGCAGAGTCTGCTCAGGACTCCAAAGAGTCAACTCAAGGACGAAACTGAGCAATAATGATTCACCAATATTTGTCAACTTTCTAAGCTGTTTGCTTCATAAGATCCTTGGACTCATCAAGATCTACACCACTATTCTCTCCTTTAACAATGTCAGCCAAGCTAATGGAGTTTGAAACCCATCCAAACGATGCCATACACTCCAGAACCTTTGCAGCATAGTCCATAACGCCTTCTCTGAGAAAATCATTAACTACAGTCCTACATGAGGCAAAACCAAGCCTAAAGCCACTCTCTCCCATTTCATTAAGCAACCTCAACGCTTCAGAATATTCCTCTCTTTTGCATAAAGCTTTTATGATGGCTTTATATGCTTCTGCACTAATTGGCATACGCTTATCAAAAATCAAATCCTTCAACTTCAAAGCTTCCATCACGTTACCTTCTTTACAATGAGCATCAATCATAACATAATAGGTGAAATTATCAGGCT
The DNA here is from genome assembly GCF_000493195.1 of Citrus x clementina. Taxonomy (NCBI): domain Eukaryota; kingdom Viridiplantae; phylum Streptophyta; class Magnoliopsida; order Sapindales; family Rutaceae; genus Citrus; species Citrus x clementina. Next base: position 24,539,472 of record NW_006262688.1, read on the forward strand.
CAATTCCCTTTCCTAACATTTCTTCAAACACAACAAAAACCTCAGATCTATTCCCCATTCTATTGTAACCATTTAAAAGTGATCTGTAAGTGATTGTTGCCGGCTTCAGATTCCTTTGCTGCATCTCTAAGAAGAGTTGTTTTGCTTTCTCCATGTTTTGCACCCTGCAATACTGATTGATAAGTGTAGTGTAGGTGTCATGATTGGGATTAACCTGCTCTTCTAGCATTGCATCCAACAATTGGTGTGCTTCTTGAAGCTTGTTACTTATGCACAAAAACTCAATTAAAGTGTTGAAGGAAAGGGTAGAAGCCAAGCCCTTCTCCAGCATATCTCGAAACAGCTCCAGAGCTTGTTCCAACTTTTCTTCCTTGCAGCATCCAGAGAGAAGGGCATTGTAGACTGAACCATCGAGAGGAACACCCCTCTTTGTCATCTCATCAAATAACTGAAATGGCTCAGTCAAATCTCCAGCTTTGCAGAAGCCATCTATTAATACATTGTAAGTAAGGGTGTTCGGTTCAACTCCTTTTTCACACATCTCCTCATACAGTTGAAAAGCCTTATCTACATCACATATTTTGCAAAAGCTGGTGATAAGGGAATTGTAAGTGTCAACATCAGGCACCAACCCCTTCTCTAGGAGTTCTAAGAAGATTCCAAGAGCTTCTCTTAGTTCTAATTTCTTCGAAAGGCCATTGATGAGCACGCTGTAAGTTTGAACTTCTGGAAGAATACCCCGGGCAAGCATGCATCTAAATGTGGAGATAGCTTCTGCTATGTTTCCCTCTTTGCAGTACCCATCAACAATGGATGTGTAAATTACATCATTAGGCACTAGACCAGAATTTAGCATCTCATTGAAAAACCTGCCTGCTGTCTGCATCTCCCCTGCCATACAGTATCCAAGGATAAAAGCTCTGAACGAATGAATATTAGGCTTCAATCCTCTCCTTAACATCTCGACCAAATAGATCCTTGCTTCATCCATCCTCTTGGCTTTGCAAAGACCAATTATTAGAGAATTGAAGCAGGACACATCTGGTGTTATTCCTTCTCTTCTCATCCTCTCAACCAACTTTCCTGCTTCTTGAAGTTTATTTTTCTTGAAGTAAGTCGAAACAAGATTTGTGTAGATAATGGCATTTGGTTTCAATCCCCTCGTAATCATTTCTCCCAAAATAGCATTGATTTGCCGTAGATCTCCACAATGGCAGAGTCCATCAATAATCACACCGTAAGTAAATACAGAGGGGACCAAGTTCTTTTTCTTCATCTCATCAAGCAACTCAAAAGCACTAACCATTTTCCGCATCCTGCAGTAACCCTGTATTAACGAAGTATAAGTTCTTGAATTAGGTTCAATACCCATTCTAATTATCTCATTTAACACTTCCCTTGCTTTTTCCATTTTACCACTCTTACAAAACCCTTTAAGCAGTGTGTTATAAATGACCAAGTCAATCTGATTACCAGAAGCAACCAACTCATCCTTTACTCTGAAAGCTTCTTCCACATCACCTTGCTTCACAAATCCATCAATCAGTGCATAGTATGCAACAGTATCAAGTTTCAGACCCTTTCCAATCAACTCCGATAAAACCAATCTCACATCTCCCAACCTTTTTGCTGCAGAAAACCCATAAATAAGATTCACATAAGTATAACTATCAGGAACCAACCCCTTCTCAACCATCGAATTCTTCAACTCAACTGCTTCATCTACAAATCCCACTCTACACAAGCCACCAATAACCACATTATAAGTAGCAACATTTGGACGACACCCTTTCTCCCCCATTTCCGAAAACAGTCTCTTTCCTTCCTCAGCATTCCTCACCTTAAAGTAAGCATCTATCACAGTAGTATAACTATAAACATCAAATTCAAAACCCCCTGCATTCATTTTATTCATTTTCGCCCAAACCTTCCAAAACAACTCCATTTTCTTACCCTTCAACAAATCCCTCAACAATGCATTACAACTGAACAAGCTGGGCACAAATTCACATCCCGTGTCACACGAAAACAAATCAACAGCTTCATCCAACAACCCAATCTTACTATACCCATCAATCAACATATTAAAAACCAAACCTTTGCACGCAAACTCATCAGATTCTCTAAAGCAGCCATCAACGGCACTCAAAATCTCAAAACCCGAATTATTTCCATCACTTATCATTCGTTTAACAATAGCACTAGCGGGCCCGTACATTTTACAATTGCATAAAACAACAAAAAGCAAAGACAAGACTTTTAAGTCGTTTTGGCAGGTACCCATTTGGCGTTCGGACCAGTGGAAGAAGCTGAGCAAGCGGGTCAAATTGTGGGCCCGGTTTAGATGGATAACGGATCGGATCACATCTGGGTTTAGCTTCTTGGGTACGTTTGAGGATGTCAAAAGTCGCTGCCAGTCGTTTTGCGTAAGGATGCTAGTGATTTGTCGTACTGTGGCTTCTTGTTCGGTGAGCTGCGTTTGTGAGGAGAAGCGGCGCGTGGGCATGGGTCTGGTTCTGGCATTGAGCACGTGTGAGGACGCACGTGTGAGCGCCCGCATGGCTCAGAGGAGGAAGACGAATGTTAGTGAGCGCTGCTTTAATCAAGGTTCAAGGACGATATACCAATTTTTTTTCTTTTTTCTTTTTTTCTTTTTTCAATTACTTTTAGAAACCCTGATTACAACTTATTTACCCAGGTCTTTTTTAATTTATTCATTTCATTTTCATATAAATTTTATGACAGTTCCACGAGGCAGATAAGTGGTTCTCATGTAATTTTATTTAACTGATTATGTAAACTTAAATTTTTAGGGAATTAAGAGACTAAAAATTATATTTAGATTTTCTCGCTCTCTAAATATGTAAATTCGAATTTTGGAAGAATTAGGGGATTAAAAATTGAATTTGAGCTTTTTTTACTATCATATTCTTAAAATTTTAAGGTAAAAGTTCAAAGTCTCAATGTATATTTACACTATGTTATCCTCCTGGTTACATAATTAAATGAAATAGATATATTCTTAATATATCTATTTGATCTATGGTAATTTCAATAATTTGATATACATATTAGGAAGCCATGCAACCACCTAAAGTTATTTCCTCTCATTTTTAGAGAGTATGTTACTATTATATCTATTTTTGAAAAAAAAAAATGAGTTGTGAAAAAGAGAGATGGTAGTATGTTGTGCTCAACCGGCTTAGTAAAGCTCGAGCCCCACCCCCTAGCATGTATTTTTTCGGATCATGTCCAAAAACCCAAATTTTACATTGTACATACATATATACCTATTTTTAATTATGATTTACAAATTCATGGTTTATAAAAATTTATTTTTTGTTAGATTAGGCTTTAAAAGTTGGGCTTAAACGAAACTAAAACTTTAAATATTAATTACGAGTGTGTTAAATATATGTTAAGTATTTCTAAAATTTTCAAGCTAGTCTCAACTTTTTAGGTGAGGCATGCGCCCGACCTTAATGTTTAGGAGTCGTGCATCTGAACCACTTAGGTTGAGATTTAGTTAAATTTTTCTACATTCCTAATAAAAGATCTTATAAGACTCGAACAGATAAGTGTTACATTCAGTAACAACTATCATTGGATAGCCTAATAACAATAAAAAATTATTATAATTATATAGTATAAGTTATAATTTTCATGAGTGTTTGCTACAAACTTGCCCGCTAAGTGTTTGATAAAAGGTCCCACAGACTAAAATCAATGGCGAACATTTCTATCTCTTCCCTTTCTCCTTCCCCTACTTCTACCTCCAAATCCTTTGCTCAGGTTGTTGGTACAAGTTCCACTCCACCTGTTTCCATGCCTTAATTGCTAAAACTTCTTAAGTAGTGTGACTTGACTTGTATCAAAATCACATAATCCATTTACCAACATCGATTGTAGAAGTGTCGCACTAATTTAATTGATCAATTACTACTACGTTTAGGATCTACACCTCTTAAAACTCATGAGCTTCGTAACTTGCTTCAAGTTGTGTGGAAGCCTGAAGCTATTTGAACTTTGGTCCCTTTGACTCGTGGCTACTTTGATGTACATTTTTCCAGTAAAGTAGGCTTGCGAATGGCTTAAAGTGGTGGTACTTGTTTCATGAGTGTTTTCATCTTTATCAATGGAAAAAGGACTTTGATCTCTACGACCGTACATTACACACACATGCTCAAGTTTGGGTGTGTTTATATGATTTGAGTCAAGAATATTGGGAATCAAGATTCTATTGGAAAATTGCATATGGTATAGGGGCTCTGTTGCAACTTGATAAATAAACCAAGGAAGGAATTTTTGGACATTTTGCCCGAGTTCTGGTTGATATGGACGTCTCAGAAAACCCGCCATCACGAATATTGGTTGAACGCGAAGAGTATTCATTTGAGATAATCGTATATTACAAAAACCTTCCCTCTTAGTGTCTTGTTTGTGGTTTTCTTGGTCATAATGCCTCTAATTGTTGCCGAAACTGTGAAACAGCCGCTGCCACCCACGAGCCTAGTAAGAACCCTTCAAACGTGTTTATCGACCAGTTCCAAATACAGAGGTCGTGCAAAACCAATCTTCAGATGAGGTTATTGAGAAAGCTCTTGGTTGCAACAAGGCTTCCTCACTACAATCTTCTACAAATCTTGCAATTGTGGTTCATAAAGCACCCTTACTTATGGACACTACACTTAGACAATTTGAAATTGATTTACTTACCTTAGAAACCTATCGCCCTGATGATGATGACTTTTCACAGGATGACCAATGATGTTTCAGTGTAAAACCACTAGATGACTAACCCCTTATCTATGATTCATTTTACAAATCAGCTTGGGCCATTTATTAAGCAGCTTATTACTACCGACCAAATGACCATGACCATGTCTTTTACTAAAAATACATCACCAATTGATGAGGATGGTTTCTAAACAATACATAAGCATAAAAGACATAAAGTGTGTGCTCGCTCTCTTCTGTCTAAGCCGTACTTCGCAAAAGGGAGTTATCAGAATATGGCAAAATGAAGATCTTATATTGGAATGTGAGGGGTGTAGCCAACCTTAGCATTCAGTCAGAATTGGCTAATTTATGCTTTACTTATAATCTTGATTATCTTTGCATTTCTGAGCCTATGGTTTCTTTGTTTTTTATTCCTTCTACCTTTTAGAATTTTATTCAAATGAAATTTGTATGCTCTAATGACAGAGGTGAGTTATATGTGGGTTTTTAGTGTTGCTCATTTACCTTTAAGTAGTCCACTGTTCAAAATAATTAATATCGATACAAGTTTGTCTTGATAATTCACCCTGTGCTCTATCTGTTATGTATGTTGCCATAAATTACATTGACAGACGGGTTTTATGGGATGCTCTTATTTCCTTTACTGCTTCTTATGACCAACCTTGGATGGTTATTGGAGACTTTAATGTGATTATGGGGACTCACGAAAAGGCTGGTGGTAATTCTCCTCCCACTATTTCTTGCTTAGATTTTTCTAATATGATTGATGCATGTTGTCTAACCCATCTCTCAATTGAAGGAATCTCTTTACTTGGTGTAATAGTTCAAACACGGGTCAGATTGAAGAAAGATTAGATAGGGCACTATGCAACCTTGCTTTCTATTATGCTTGGCCAAATAATAAAAGCCTTATTTTGCCTCGCTCATGCTCATATCAGAGTGCTTTGCTTGTTTATGTTTTCCTATTAATAGCCTAGAGAAGGTTAGAGTTATATGGCTAGCTGATGGTGATCAAGGCACAAAGTTTTTCCATACTTATTGTAGAACGAAGGTGGCCCACTCTTCCATTAATAGTTTACACATTGATGGTGTTGTAAACTCTAATCATGTGGAGATCTCTAACAATCTAGTTTCCTATTATGCCAAGCTTTATTCGACAGCTTTTAATTTGGATGATCCAACAATAGTTTGTTCAGTGTGAAATGCAAGTTATGCAACCCAAGAGGGGGGGTGAATTGGGATTTTAAAATTATACAATACAATTCGCACAACAATTTAATCTATTGCCTTTATCAAATCAAAAACAACAAATTCAATTAAGAACAATATTAAAAGAGTAAGGAAAGAGAAAACAAACACAAGGATTTTTACGTGGTTCGGCTATCCCCGCTTACGTCCACGCCTCCAAGCACACCCGGCTTGAGGATTTCACTATCCAAGCCTCTCAATGCTTCAAATGTTTACAATTGACTTCTAAAGTGTTAATGACCTTTACAACAAGAGATTATCTCCTCAATCTCTTCACCCCAAGTGTTTCTTACACTTGTACACTCATAATTTGATGAGAAATGAAAATCACAACAATGAAACTCTCTTTAAGAGTAGATAACAAATTATAGCTCAATGATGATTTACAAAATGGAAGCTCAATATATGTTATATGATCTTATTTTTCCTTATATTAATCCTTAAAATGAAGTTGGAGTTGAGTTTTTATAGTTAAAGCCTGAAAACTAGCCGTTATAGACAAATTCTCGCGCCCAAGCAGTTAGCCGCTTGATTTATCCGGCTAGCCGCTCATGAACAGTGATATTACCATTATTTTTCATTTTTGCTACAGTAACACTGTTCACTAAAATTACACTTAGGTCCAAATCTTTCAATAATTATACTATGGCCCAAGACGTCATACAACTTTACAAATAGGTCAAATTTCAGAATTTCTAAATAATAATTGTCTTCCCAAAACTTTCTAAAATTATGATATGGCCCCAAAAATATTATTCTTTCACAAAAAAATCATTTTCAACATAATACCCATATTTTTCAAAGTTCTCAAAATCTTTCACTTTAGTCTAAAATATTCATAAATTATAGTAGGGCCCAAAACATTTCAAATATTTATAAAAACGTCCAACTTCGAAATTTAATAATAATACTTATTAAAATCAAAGATTTCAAAACTTAGCATTTAACTCCAAATTACTCAAATCCACAAAATACTTTACTTTATAAAAATAAAACCTTTTAGTTTATGAAAAGTATTTAATTAAATTAATTTCTTGAGCTTCTCAAATACTAAATCATGCATCAATTAAATCATACCGGCTTTACAAGAATTTATCGCACTAATTTGTCCGTTGAGCTCTAAAGTTTATTCTTGATTTCGCCGTTGTCCGTTGAGTGTCTTGAGCTTGATTTCACTTGATTCACTTGCATAAATATTACCCTTAAAAAACTAGCGAAAATGTGAAATACAATATCTATTAAATCACTTAATAGTATTACTATCCCTCCAAGCTTGCAATTGTGTATGAATCAAACATAATTGGCACAAAAAAGTATTGGATGTCACATATAAAGAACCCGAAAATGTCAAAGTGCCATCATGAAAAACCTTCAAGAATTTAATGAAATAACGAGCATATTCCCAATCAATTGACGAAGGACACGTTTTTTGCTCGCTCAAACAAAACTCACGAATGTATTGTGCATCATGAAGCTCTAATCGATCAAATACTTTTTCATACTTTTCAGCAGCCTCTAACATGAAAAAAGTGGAATTCCATCTAGTTACGACATCTAGACACAACAACTTATTTGAAGAAATTTTCTCTTGCTCTGCATATGCCTTAAACTTTTGTGTCCTAGAAGGTGAAGATCTAACAAATCTTATAACATTACGAATTTTAGAAATCGACTGATGATACTCTTTTAACCCCTCTACAACAATGAGATTAATATATGTGCACTACACCTCAAATGCATATTTTGACCCCCTAAGATTGCACCATTCCAATTGTTCACAACTTTTGACAAATAAAAAACAACACCATCATTAGAAGAAGCATTATCAACCGTTACTGTAAAAACTCTCTCAATACCCCAATCTAATAGGCATGTTTCAATTTGCCTACCAATTGTTTCACCTTTATGGTCAGCAACTTGACAAAAATTCAATATTTTTTTGTGCAATGTCCAATTATCATCAATAAAGTGAGTTGTAAGACACATATAACAAAGATTTTGAGCTGAAGTCCATGTGTCTGTAGTGAGGCAAACTCTTTGATGATTACTAACAAAAAAATCAGTCAAATCTTTCTTTGTTTTTTTGTAAAGTTGCAAAATATCACGAGCAATAGTAGTGCGAGATGGTACTTTAAATCTATTTTCAAAAACTCCCAACATTTCCTTAAACCCTTCACCCTCTACAACTCTAAATGACATCTCATCTTTTATAATAAACTTAGCAATTGCTTCCCTACAAGCCTCAACACTATAGGTCGTTGATACAAGACTACATGGCTCTCCAATTTTCACTGGTTGGTAAGACAAAGTTTTTTTGTTTTTTGTCTACTCGAGCTCGACCAGGATATTTTAGACATCTCTCTCTTATATGACCCAATAGATTAGATGTTCCTTTATTAAAACCACATTTATATTCTTTTCCACAATATCGACATTTGAATCTAGGATGCAGTGGATTAGAACTTAATTGGATAAAATGCTCCCAAGCTTCTGAAGTAGTGGATTTATTGGGCGTACCTTCAGCATTACTGGATGATTTAGAACTTGGGGGAGCTGAATCTACAGCTACGCGTTTTCCTTTATCAAGTTGAGAAGTCATCTACATCACCAATATGAAAAATCATTAAAATTAATTACGAAAAATGACAGGAACAAATTAAGCTTAAAAGAGTTCAGTTACGAAAAGTAAAAGAAGCCAATTCAAAAAGAAAAATCATGAAATTCATGTGTTACATCCGAAAAGGCAATATGATTGCTAGATCCACAGAAGCAACATGATTCAACCACCCCCCATAACAACTCTTTAATCTTCATTTTTTAAAAAAATAGCCCATCAAACAAGAAATTAATAGATTCAGCCACATGATTTCAACTGTACACTCAACCAGCTACAATCTGAATTAATTTGCTCCTTGTGGTTGCATAATCAGGATTTTGAGTGTTCCAATATATCTATATATTTGGCTACACTGACCAATAATTTAGACTAATCAAAATGCCTTTAATATTTCACAACGGCCAGGTACTGTGCAATTTCTCTCAGTTTTACCACAGAACAAAAAGCAAAAGCAACAGAATTAAGACATGCAATCAACAAATAATTCTCTCCCTCGATCCCCAACAACCTTATTATTAACAAAAGGATATCAAAATCATTATCCCAAGTCACCATTGACAAAAAAGAAGATACATAATAATAATTAAAAAAAATCAGAACAAATGTTATCGAAGATAAAATCAAAATAATAAATCAGGAGAAGGTTTACGAGTACTGTACCTAGAGAAGGAGATAGAAACACCATGGTAAGGTTTAATAGTACTCGTCGGAATCGTGCGTGTGACTGTGACGGCAGGGCTGCAGGAAGCTTAGGGTTTTTTTTTTCGTTTGCAGATTGTTGGTCGTGACCACTGATTTGCGGTATAGTGCTAGTTTACTTTTGGGCTTTTGGCGTTATCTAGTTTACTTTTGGCTTTATGTTATTGTTACTTTTTTTTTTTTACAAAAGCTTTATGTTACTTTACTTTTACTTTTGGATGACTTTACTTCAATAGTTTTTGACCGCCGATTTGATCATTTTTTATTTTATATTTTTATTAGATAATAGCTAAATTATATTATGGTACTTATGTACTTATGTAATGTCATATTTATAATATTTTTAAAAATAAATAAATAAATAAATATTTTTTTTTACGGATTCACGGATTTTTACGGATTCACAGAAGTAAATCCATATCCAATCCACCGACTATGGATTTTTAAAATTTCAATCCAATCCAATCCATCAATCCACGGATCGGATTTATAAGGATCGAATTTTTACGAATTAGACGGATTGAACGAATCGGATCGGATTCTGAACACCCTTACTTAATACATATGTTTGTTATCATCAAAATTACATTACGTGTAGCCCTTTAGGCTAACACAATGATCTTTCATCTAGTCTTTGAGGTTGATAATGTTCTTTTAACTGCGGTGCCTTCTGCATTGGAAATCAAAGATACTGTCTTTGCCATAGACCCGAATAATACTCATGGCCCAGATGGTTTTTCAAGTCTTTTTTATCAACATTGTTGGCATATTGTTAGTCCTAATGTTGTCCATTTTGTCTAGCATTTTTTCACCACTAGTGAGTTACCTCATAATTTTGACTCTAATTTTATTGTGTTAATTCCTAAAGAGGATGGTGCCATTGAGGTTTCTAAGTTTCGACTAAAAACTCTTTCGAACTTCCTCTTCAAAATCATTCCGAAGATTCTAATAGATAGGTTGGGTACATTTATTACAAAAATTATTTCTCCTCGCAGACTGGCTTTGTAAAAGGGCGTTGTATCTCTGAATCTATAGGTTTGGTTTCCGAGGCATACAATCTTCTTGATCGATGGATTCAAGGTGGTAATATGAGGTTGAAATTAGATATCACAAAGGCCTTTGATACAATTGAGTGAGATTTTCTTTTTCGGGTTTTAAAGAATTTTGGTTTTTCATCTCAATTTATTTCCCGAGTTTCTATTTTGTTGCACTTTACTTGCATTTCCATTTATGTTAATGGCACTCCGAGGGGTTTTTTAGCTGTAACAGAGGAGTGAGGCATGGTGATCATTTGTCTCTACTACTCTTTTGCTTGGCAGAGGAGGCTTTTAGCAGAGGCATTCTTAACTTATGAGAACAAGGGTTAATCTGTGGTATCTCTTCTCCAAAACTCAATTTTTCTCCAAGTCATGCACTGTATGCGAACGACATTTTTATTTTTGTTCGTGGTGATTATAATTCCCTCTTTAGCTTGATAGGGCTTTTAGAATCTTATAGTCGCGCTTCTAGTCAAGTGATTAACAAGGCTAAATCATGGTTCTTTATTAGATCATATATGAGTCACATGATCAATTTTTTAAAGTCTTTTTTGGGGTTTCAAGAGGGTCCAACTACTTTTACTTACTTGAGAGTTTCGATATTTCACGAAATCTTTAGGAAGTAACACTTGCAGGTTATTACTGATGGAGTTCGAGAAAAGCCAGAAAGCTGGTGATAACTCTATGAAATGAGAATTATTATGACACTTTTAGACTTGAATCAGTAATACTTAGAGAGTAAATGACATATTTTTATTGCATTTTAATTATATTTTGCATAAACATCAATTTTAGTTTATTTTAATAATTTTTTTTTATTTAGAATAATTTGTGTGCTTAGATTATATGTATAATTGTAAGTGACCGGAATCTCAAATTTTAAGGAATGAATGCTAATGCAATAGGCTTGCAAAAATAAGGAAAGAACTTGATTACAGAAGAATTGAAATAAGTCTAGAACAATGCAGATGTTGTAGCCGTTCATGCAGTACCATTGTTGTAGCAACTTTGGAGTATTGACAGAGAAGATACTTAGAAGATTGTGATATGGAGTTTCCAAATCTGGAAGATACGTGCCCTAGACTTCCGGTTGCCCTAATTTTAAGCTATAAAAGGAGCACACAGGCAAAGGAAAGAGGGAGTCATCAACTAAAGAGAAAAACTGAAAAGAAAAAACAAGAAAACAGAATTCAAGAGAGAGATTGAAGGTTGTCATAGAGGAGAAAACACAGAGATCAATTAGAAAATTAGCCATTTTTTTATTTTCTTGTTTTTATCTCAGTATGGGGATGTATTTGATGGTTAAAACTCATTTATTTATTTATTTTTCGCAAATCATGAACTAAATTTGATTGTGGTTGAGTGATAAATGAACTTAATGGATGTTTGAATGACATAAGTGTGTTGCTCAGTATTTGCTACAATATTTTATCTTAATTGTATTTATTTTAATTCTCTATTTTGGCTGACCACCTATTTAGGGATATTAACTAAGAAAGAGCCTTAAAAAAGTCACCTAAATTGAGTCAATTTCAATTTAAATAGGGTCATGCTTTATCTAAAATTAATGATGAACATAGGAATTCACTTGTAGGGTAAATATAACCTAGATCGTTTATTGTTATATTTAATGTTGACGTAACAATTGGTCACTGTTATGTTGCATTAGATATAAGATATCCAACAGACAACAATTGAGGATACATGAGGGATTTACCCAGTGTTGTAGCAGATGATATAGCAACGATACTAGAATTGAAATAATAGTCAATACCATTAAGTGAGTTTATTCATTCAACTACTCCATTTCCATTTGTTTTATCCTTGTGTTTGAAGTGAGAATTTTCTTTATTTTATTTTATTTATTGCATTTTTACTTTAATTTGTCTATTAGTTTCATTAGTTACTTTATTTTCATTTAAAACAAAACTGCATTGTTAAAGACCGCTGAAGCAAATCTAAAAACATCAATCCCTGTAGAGACGATATGAATACTCATCAGTATATTACTTATTGTATACACTTATATATCGACACTAATAGATTTAAAGATTGCACACACCAGCTGGATGGGAAAGTTACTTTCTACGGCTGGCTGCTTTTAACTTGTGTAGTTTGTTATCCAAGCCATGTTATTACATAGCTTTATGATCTACCAATGACCATGCTCTCTTTTGAAGCAAATGAGTGGTTGGATCCGTAATTTCACTTGGACTTGCTCCTGTGATACTCGAAAAAAGATTTTTATCTCTTGGCATCAGGTTTGTGCTCCAAAGGAATTTGATGGTTTAGGTATTCGTGACCTGTCCTTGCCTAATCGTGCCGTTTCCTTAAGACTTCTTGGCCTATTTTGACATCTTCTTGTATTTGGTGTCAGTTTTTAAAAGGTTGGTATCAACTCTCTTTATACAATTAGTCTCGAACTTATTCCAATTCTTCCATTTGGCGGTGTTTGAAGAGTTAAATTCCTACTTTAGTTGCTAGTTACCGTTAGGTTGTGGGAGATGGAAAAAGATTAACCTATGGCGTGATAGATGGCTATCAGATCCCATTGATTCTTTATTGAATATTAATTATTTAAGCATGAACCTTAATTCTTTTGTGAGTGCCTTGACTGGTGATAGTGCTTGGTATATTCTAGATCATTTTCAATCTTTGTTCCCTCAACTGGTTTTAAATATAAAAAATATAATGTTGCCCCTATTTGATACTGAAGATAAGATGGTGTGGTGCCACTCAGTAGATGGTGATCTTACTTTGTCATAAGCTTATCATTTTTTACTTGGCAACTGTGAAGTCTGCCCTTGGAACAAATGTTTGTGGTCACCTTTTATTCCTCCAAAAAAACTCTATGTTTGCCTGGAGGTTGTTTTATAATAGACTTTCAATAGATGATCAGCTACGTTTATGTGAATTATGTGTCATCTCAGCGTGCCCCTTTTGCTTGCAAACTGATGAAATAGCTGCCCACTTATTTTTCTTATGCGGGCTCTCTCAACAACTTTGGGGTTGGCTTCCTTCTTTATTTATAGTCACCTTTCCTATGAATAGAGACCTTGTGAGTTTTCGAAAGCTAATTCTTGATGATAGATTTTCTCATCACACAGCCTCCCTTTAGTGCATGGCTTACTTCATCCTGATTTATTATTTGTGGAAACCTTAAAACTTATTATGCTTTGAAAATCGTGTGCTCTCCTTATCTCAACTAAAGGCCATTATTGCTTCTCACATTATTTTATTGAACTTTTATTGTCCAGGACACACAGGCACTCAGGTTTCAATTTATGACATATTGGGCATAAAGAAGCCCTTATGGCATCCTCCAAAGGTAGTTTCAGTTTTCTGGCATCCTCTTTTAATTTATTGGGTTAAAATTAATACATATAGCCTTGCTAGATGAAATTCAGGAAAGACAGCTTGCGGTTTTCATGGGATTTAATGGTGCCTTTAAAGGATGCTTTGCAGTGCCTTTAGGTATTAATTCATCATTTTATGCTGAAATATTTGGTGTTATTATGGCTATTGAAGAAGCAACTAATAAATGGCGGCAATATGTTTGGTTAGAGAGCGACTCTACTGCTGCGCTGTCTTGTCTTCATAATCCTAAATTTGCTCCTCCATGGTGCATCCGTAATAGATGGATTAATTGTTATAGCTTGATTAAAAATATGATTTTCAAATGCTCCTTTATTTTTTGAGAATGAAGTTAGGTAGCAGATTGCTTGTCTAACTTGGGTTTATCTTATTCCGCGTATACTTGGTGGGATTATCCACCAATGACTATTAGGAAAAAGTTATTTGAGGATACTTAGGGCTATCCCAATTATCTTTTCATAACTTAACCTTTCGTTCATGAGGATCCTATATCTCTTCTCCCTTTTTTTTAATTATATTTTCAGATTTATATAAAAAAAAAAATAGTTATACTTACTGACATCTACATTAAGAGGTTAAAAAACAAATGACCTTCATGACTAATGGTGGAACTAGTCTTTCAATTTATGGTGCGTTTACTAATCAGTAATCGGAATGAACTGAAATCGAAATAGGGAATGATAATCAAAATAAATTGTTTGCTTTAGTTATGAGAATCGGAATCGAAATGAAGTATATTGTCATTAATGTGCTTACTTTATCTTGAAATTGGAATATATCATTACAATTCTAAACTAACTTTAGTTAATTATTGTGAATTAGTAAAAGAACGTCTATCGTAGCTTAGCCAACACAATTTATAGGATATGTATTTTATTTAAGAGGATACTGGAAGCAAATTGTATAAGAAGAAAATATTTGTATTGGCCAAATTGATACTGAATGGAGCTTTGTCAAGTGCAGGTGGATACTGTTCAATGGAGCTGTTTAAATATTTTATTTGTTCTTACATTTTCTTTCACATTCTTATATTCTTATCAATGCCAGGGGCCAGAAAATGGCCCATTAGTTGGGTCCAACAAACTTTTTCAATTATAAAAGAGTGGTAGAGAATATAATATGATTGAGAAAAAAATTGAAAACATGTAACATTATTTTAGAAATCAACAATGTAATACTAAACGCGGAAAAACTTATGAATTCATATTTCTAAAAAAAGAAAACTTAAATTTTAATAGTTTTATTTCCCTAGCAAAAAAAAAAAACTAGATTAACAAATTGAGCATTATTTATTCAAAAACAAAATAATATATATATTTTTTCTCCTAAACCTACTTTAGGATTGGTTGGTACCTCAATCTCTTGAAGTACAAGTACATGGATTCAAAAGTCCCTCTAGTGAATATGAAAGTTAATTTTTTTTTTTAAATTTTTCATTGAGGACTCTATGGGCTTATTTGTGCTTAGTTTTTTTGAGTTTATTTATGTATTTCTATAAACGTATATGTAAATTATAATGCAATATTAAGATATTTATAAACGAGGAAAAAAAAACTATTTTTTATGTCGAAAATAGCACGTATTAAGTAGAGACATGCTCTACATGTTGTGTGTTTCTACAATTCAATCTTTGAATTAGTTATGTTTGTGTTAGTTGGCTCTAAATTATAGGATAATTCCCTCCAATGAATATGCAAGTTAGTTTTCTTTGATTTTTAATTGACGATTCAGTGGGCTTATTTGTGCTTAGTCTTTTTGAGCTTATTTATGTATTTCTATAAACTTATATGTAAATTATAATGTAATATAAAGATATTTATAAACGAGGAAAGAAGTTATTTTTTATGTCGAAAATAGCACTTATTAAGTAGAGACATGCTCTACATGTTGTGTGTTTCTACGATTCAATCTTTGAATTAGTTATTGTGTGTGCTAGTTGGCTCTAAATTATAAGATAATAATTTAGTTTAAAGTAGAAAATTAGTGCCGGGTCACAAATAAAAAGTAAAGATTTGATGATTGCAAAAGTAAGTAATTGACTTGTTAAATATATATATTTTAAATATAAAAAGCAGTGGTGATAAAAATGATGACAATTAAAGTCAATAAAAGACTCCACAAAACTAATTTTTCAATAAATTTTCTATTGATGCCAAACTTTGACTTACCTTTCAACGGATCTCAATATGAATTGAAAAAACAAAAATCCTGATTTTAATCCAACAAATAAAAATAATCATCACTTTTCGCATTCATGCTTGATGCTTTTCTAAAGAATAATATTTCGATAAAATTAGAGAAGGAAGTATGAGGAAAATTTGACATGGCCAATTACCTTAACCAATGTTACTAAATTTACTAGTTATATGAAAGAGATAAATAATTGTGACCTTAATTATTTCTTTTAAGATGAATTTAGTATATACATAGTATAAAAAACGATTTTTTTTTTTTTGGGGCTCAAACTGTTGAAATCCTCAAGCTAACGTCTGAATCAGTACTCAGTAGACTGCGTAATGTCCACCAACTTGGCTTGTCCACTAATTGAGTGCGTAGGAAGTTGCTGAAAGTTGAATTTAATATTAATATTACTACTTTGATTCCAATATGTGAAGTTGAAAATAGAACAGAGTCAACTATTGTAAAATTAACTAAGCCACATTTTGAATGTTGAGTATATTTTTTCTATTCTTCGTTCAAGTTGTTTCATTTTATTTATTTTTAAAAAATATTTTTAAGTTACGCTCATTGCTATAGTGTTGATCAGGACTCGTCTCAAAATTTTTTGCGTTCTTATTTATGGAGAGGATAATTCAATTGACGATGATTTAACAAACTTGAGTTAGTTGAATGATTCTTAAATATGATGAAATGAGCCGTTAATTTTCATTAATTCTCCTAAAATTTTCTCAAATATTAATTTGTTCAATGAAATATGAATTAATTTGGACTAATAAATTAATTATGTGACATTGTGTTGTATTAAATAATTTTGTAAATATGGAATCTTAAAAATATATAAATCCCATTTTGGAATTGTATTAAAGATGCGGTGCGTTGGATATATTGCCACGTGTTAGCCTGTTAGGTTTTGTTTTTTCTTCGAAGCCAAAAAAAATGCACGTTGATGTTATCGCCCACCACGCTGACGCTGCTGATGAAATGGACATGCCGTAGAATCTCGTCAGCATGAATGCCAATCCGGCCAAGTACGATTCGATACGCTGCCGTTTGGTGACTAACGGTTAACTAAAATGCTTTGTTCATTTACGTTTTTGTACCTCCAATTGGATAATGCATTATGAATTTATGGGACAAGCAATCTTATTCCAAATAATGCAACCTCCAACCCTCACACACTAAATGCAGCCCCCTTTGAAATACCATTTATGGTTCCCATATTTCCAAACCCCGCATCTAAAAATTAGGAGAAAAAAAATTTATATGAGTCGTATATCACATATTTGTTTATTCGTCAATAAATAGATGTCACATGTATATATATTTATTAAGAAAAAAATAACTTAAAATATGTATAACTTATTTATTTGATAACTGAGATGAGATCACTCCACATAAATTTTTTTATAAAAAATAACTAATTTCGGATAATATCATTCCATATAAATTTTTCTGTAAAAGATAATTAAGAAATAATAAAAAATAATCCAATCAATAATTTCACGTCAACCATTACAATTATAAATTCAAAAGTTATAATACGTGACAGTATAAGTAATCTTGCTTAATTTGAATGAAGATACCACAAATTTAAAAAATATTTTAACAAGTTGTTGTTTAAAATTTTTTTCCCCAAAAATTTGGTTACTTGTGTATTTAAAGACTCATCCTCCGGATATTTCGTTTTACTTTTTTCTAAATTTTTGTTAATGAAAATGAACAAAGTGTCTCCAAAAGGCTAAATTAGTAAATACACACCTGTGCGCGAGACACGTGCTCGGACATTCCGCGGCCTCTATATAATCAGAAGTTCAGAACAACTCTTCGCCATTTCCTCAGCACGACATTTCTGCGCTTCCACCCGCAAAAACCATCTCCTCCTCACGTGATCCACACTCACTCTGAATCTCGCAGGTAAATTCCATGATGGAGTTTTTTTTTTTGTTTTTTTGACCCCTATTATTGAAGTAATTCAAATGAAAAAGCTAAAAAAAAAAGTGCTAGATGTTTAATTATTTGTTTCTTCAACTTAGATTTAGCTGATTTTAATGTTTATGTTCCGTTCGTTTTTGAAAATTCTGTTTGGTTGGTGAGAAAACTGAGGGAAGACGAAAATGCAGAAGATATTTTATTTTTTCTGTTTTTCCTACATTTTCTCGGTAGTCAAATGACGGTTTGAAATTGGATAGTTAGTTGTTAGTTACGCATTTTATCTACTTTAGAACTATTATTTAATTTAATTTGGCAATTATTTATTTACGCTACTGTAAATGCGAATTCAAATATTAACAGAGATTTACCAAATCCAATTACTAACGTAATATTCTTCATGATTAGATTAGTCTATATGCGATCTGATTTTAAACGATTTCTTCAAATCTCTTCTTTTTTTTTTGGTAATTTATTTCCTAATTATTAACTTCTTTTTTAATTTTTTGGTTTTTTTGGAAAAAAGAAAGAGTGAAAATATAGTTTATTTATTTATTTAATGTTTCTACTGTCTTCATGCAGTTATTATGGATCCTATAATAAGCAAGATCTTTCCTGTTTTATCCGTTCATATGAATTGTGCTTAGTTATCTGAGTTTACGTATTTTGTTCTGTACCTACTTTTTTATTTATTTTTTGAGAGGTACCCACTTCTTTATTGATTTAGGATAAGTAGAGTCAAAGTCTAATTTCTTTTTTCTGGTTTAATTAGGGTTGCTTTATGTTTTCTTGTTGGTTCATATGTATTGTGTATTTGTGCTTGTGATTTTAGGTTCTTTACACAGTTTTCGTCAATAATATTCAGTAATTTCTCAATTGAGATCTTTTCCTCTCTAGTGAAAGCTTCCTTCTTGGGTTATTGAGACTGTGCACTAGAACTACATCTAGTATCTTTTCCATACTGCCTCATTTATTTGACTAACCATAAGTGAAATAAATTTGTACAGATCGTGATTGGCATTGACAAATGGCTCCAGCGGCAGCATCTGATTCGATAAAGCCTAGAGGTGTTGTTTCAAAGCATGTTGATGATTGTAGTTAGATTAGTCCATAATTGCTTATATTTGTGAGCAAAAAAGTGCTATGTTAATATCAAAATTTTTAACGAAATGATTTGTTTTTGCTCTCATACTTACATGGATAGTAAGAAAATATTAGGATACTAAATTTATAACTTTCAGTTCTAAAAGGTAGTGTGCTTGCCAATTTTTCAATCTTCTCTCTTTATGTTATACAGATGTTTGTATTGTCGGGGTTGCTCGTACACCAATGGGTGGATTTCTTGGTACTCTATCTTCCTTATCTGCTACCAAGCTTGGATCTATCGCTATTGAAGGTTGGAACGAAACCTTTTATTTTCTTCAAGCCAAATACTGAAATATTATTCTATTTCTCTTTCTTTCTCTCATTCTGTATCTTTAATGTAAGATTCTAACTCATTCGTTTTTAATTGTTACTTTTTGTCACCTACAGCTGCTCTTAAGAGAGCAAATGTTGATCCATCACTTGTACAAGAAGTTTTCTTTGGTAATGTTCTCAGTGCAAATCTAGGACAGGCTCCTGCTAGACAGGCTGCATTGGGTGCAGGAATTCCGAATTCAGTGGTCTGTACTACTGTTAACAAAGTTTGTGCATCCAGGCTGAAAGGTAACATGAAAGAAGTCTTTTCTTTTTCCTCTCCCATTCTCTCTTGGGTTTTATTTTCTATTTTTTATTGTTTGGGAATTCATCTTAACATCTGTTGGCATTTTGTTGGTCATTGCAGCTATAATGCTTGCATCACAGAGTATCCAGTTGGGGATCAATGATGTCATTGTGGCTGGAGGAATGGAAAGCATGTCTAACGCACCTAAATATTTGGCAGAAGCGAGGTTTATATCCCTCCCTCCCCTTTTTTCTCCCCAAAAGTGGAACTCAGTTACAGATTTCTGATTTTGTACTTGCATGCAGAAAGGGGTCTCGACTTGGACATGATTCTCTGGTTGATGGAATGCTTAAAGATGGATTATGGGATGTTTATAATGATTGTAGCATGGGAACTTGTGCTGAACTTTGTGCTGAACAACATTCAATAACAAGGGAGAATCAGGTATTGGATTTCTCCGATTCTTGAATTTCATCTGTAGAAGGCTACTAATCTTGCATTTACAACTCATGATTCATATCTTCATGATTTCTGCAGGATGACTTTGCTGTTCTGAGCTTTGAGCGTGGTATTGCTGCCCAAGATGCTGGTGCCTTTGCATGGGAAATTGTTCCAGTGAGACATCTAGTTATATTTAGTTTAAGTGATGCTATGTCAGGTTTTGTTCTACATATTTGCATACTGAATCTAATGCAATGCAGGTTGAAGTTTCTGCGGGAAGGGGAAAACCATCAACCATTGTTGATAAGGATGAAGGTTTAGGCAAGGTAAATATTATGTAAATTCAGATGCATAAGTGTATTCACACAGTGTTATCTTCAATCTGCTGATTCCAATGATATGATACGTATTTTTTACCTCCATTGAGATTGATGTTTTTGTAGCAAGTTGGCTATAATAATTTCCTTTTGGCAAACTTGCAACTGCCGGTTAAACTACCTTCAGTTTGCATTTGGAATTGTTTTTCCAACTTCCTGCTTAATGATGTTGCACATGTTGCTTTTATTTTATACCAGTTTGACCCGGCAAAATTGAGGAAGCTTCGACCAAGTTTCAAGGAGAATGGAGGAACTGTTACGGCTGGCAATGCCTCTAGTATAAGGTCAATCCCGAAACAGGGTCAAAAATTTGACTTCAAACTCCGAGATTATTGCTTTTTAAACTTACACACAAAAGCTTTTGAAATTTACCTATGAGATGTTTATTCATTTCATAGTCATGTTGCAACAACCTCCATGTACTGGCTTGCCCTAGTTATAATCATGTTAGAAACTTGCTCCTTTGTATCATGAAGCTATTAAGAACTTGTAATCATTTTGTTCCCTAGTCTTTCTATTAAGAATTTGTAATCATTTTGTTCCCTAGTCTTTCTCAGGAGAAACTGATTATCCTCAAACAACTTTAAAATTTCATCCATTAAAGCATATGCAGTTTCTCACAATTTTGGTTATTTGAGTCCTACAAGGACTTGAAACCAACCTCCTACTGAAGGTACAATTGCTCTTATTGACAGTGATGGAGCTGCAGCATTAGTTCTAGTCAGTGGAGAGAAGGTACTTAAGCTGGGTTTGCAAGTGATCGCCAAGATCACAGGATATGCTGATGCTGCTCAGGTACATTTCCATATATGTAGAAAAAAAGTAGTTATGGTGCCTAGCACACTAAAATATTGTGAGCAGTAGATGACTGTTTCTCATACTAGTCATTTCTATTTTTACTTTTATTATCTATTTTAGTTTCAAGCTTCATGTCATGTGATGTTCATACGTGTTTACTTTTCAGGCACCAGAGATGTTTACGACAGCTCCAGCCCTAGCCATACCTAAAGCCATTTCAAATGCTGGCTTGGAGGCTTCTCAAGTTGACTGTTACGAAATAAATGAGGCCTTTGCTGTAAGATTTTATTGCTAATTGTTAATGTGGTTTCTCTACCAATTTTGGGGATTGCTGTATCTTGAATTACCAAATTGGTTTTTGTAGGTCGTCGCCCTTGCAAACCAGAAATTGCTTGGACTAAATCCTGTGAGTTCTCCGCCTCAAAAGTTGATTCTCTGTGCATTTGCTCATGTTTTCTCTGCCTATGCATGAGCATATGCAAGTTTTCAAAATTGTTCATTTATTAATCAAGATCTTTTTCTGATCCTGCTTACAGGACAAGGTTAATGTCCATGGTGGAGCAGTAGCTTTGGGACATCCTCTGGGCTGCAGCGGAGCTCGTATCTTGGTCACACTTTTGGGGGTATGTTCTCAAAAACATCTATTGCATCATCGTGTAAAGATTGTTTTCTTTCCATCATCATTTAACGAAATGTTACTGCAGGTACTTAGGCAGAAAAACGGGAAATACGGTGTTGGTGGCGTTTGCAACGGAGGAGGAGGTGCATCGGCACTTGTTGTAGAGCTTGTGTAAGCCTTTTCTGTTCGGGTAAGTCTCATGCATATTCATTTAAAATTTACATGAGCACATAGGCATAGTTAGGCTATGATTAACATGACTGCAACTTCTCTTTGCTACAGATTATTATCAACGAGGTTGCACCCTTCTTGTGGAGTATAATTATGGCCCATTAGGGTGGGGTGTTGTGCAATTGTATCTCCGTTTCTTTTTCATATGTGCTTTCGTCTTCAATAAAAAGATAATAATTTTCTGGCTTTGCTCTCTCTCTGTCTCTCTCTGTCTCTTTCATTTTATATATGTGTGCGCGTACGTGTGAATTAAATGGTATGAACTTTGATGATAATCGTGCTATTGTATGTAACTAACAATTGAAAGTAATTGCGTGCAACATCAAACACCATTGCTACTAAATTTTTAGAAACACAATTTATTTATAATCGTTATCCGTGATTCAAAACAGATCCATACTGCTCTCCAGTAGCAAATGACCCAGCAAACGTGCGCAAAAATCACTCTCAATCCAATCCACATGTTGCATCCTATTAAAAAAAAAAAAAAAAAAAATCCACACGTTACATGTAGAGAAGCCTCATGAGACTATCAATAATTGGGAAGCTAAGTTGTGTCATCGATGCACCAGACATTGCCTAATGGGTAGTTACAACATTTAAGCTTGTGCGTAAAACAAGAACGTCATGAAATAAGTGATCTCTCTTCTTCTTTTTTTTCTCCATTTAAGTTAAAATCGAGGCATCTTTACCAAAATACAATTCTATAATCACACAATCTGATAATACATTTAGTTTAAAATTGGAGACTCAAAGATTTTCTCAATATTGTATGTCACTATGCATGAGGAATACGGAATAGGGTGAGGTTATTTACATTCTTAATAAACTCTTTAAACACTTTTTTAGTTAAGATACTCGATGAGAAAATATTAAAATTAAATAATTACTCAACAAGCTCTTAAAAATTTCAAAATGACCTCAAATTGAATCATTGCCGTAGTATAGTTTTATTTTCGGTCTACAACCACAAAAATAATTTTAAAACCCAACTCTTTCTCTCTTCGATAATTCACCAACAAGAACATGCTTTTCATTTTATTTTGGTTCGCAAGCTTCGGGTATAGGCAGACGGATAAAAATAGATGATAACATAATCTATAAGGCTTGTGAGCCATGACCAATCCAAAAGCTAGTTAATAGAAGAATATATAGGATTTTAATTTCATGAAAAACGTCAGAGGTAGGATCAGATAAAACTAAAAACCAACAGCTTTCTATGCTTGTGATTGATATTAATGAAGTCTTTGCATAGAGATGTTAACTAGATATCTTTGTAGATTTTTTTTTTTTTGAGAAATTATTTCTGCACTGTCTTTTTTTTTTTTTTTTGGTCAGATATATATTTAACTACTACAAAATCTTGACATGTACTTTGCGCCATCTTTATTTTTAAGTTTGTAATCAATTAACTACTTTAACACAAAAAAAAATGACTATTTTATCTTTAAATAAATTAAAAGACCATTTTATTCTACAAAATTTTGAAAAATAAAAAAATTCATAATTATAGAATATTCCTAAATTTAATAAAATAAATCAATCTTAAATTCAATATGTTAATTTTTTATAAATATAATTTCATTTAAAAATTATCATGTTAATTTTTTGTAATCATAATTTCATTTAATTTGTATAGGGAAGTTTCTTAATATTAATTATTGGAAAGTTTGCAATAATTATAGAGAGCTTTTCTCTTCATTTTAATTTTTGTAAACTTCCTATACTTAATTTAATTAAAAAAAATTAAATGAAATTACAAATACAAAAAAAGTATAATTACAAGATGTTATTTTTATAATTATTATTTTATGTAAAAATTATCATCTTAAATATTTTAGATTTATTTATTTTAATGAATTTAGGGGTATTCTTATAATTATAATTTTTATATTTTTCAAAATTTTGTGGAAGAAAATAGTCTTTTAATTCATTTAGGGATAGAATGGTTACTTTTAGTATCAAAGTGGTTATTTGATACAAGTTTAAAAATAAAGATATGCCACAATTTTGTGGTGGTTAAATGTATATGTGACAAAAAAAAAAGTGGTACAGAGATAATTTTCTTTTCTTTTTTTAAGTTGTAGATTTAAAATTGGTAGTGAATCTAAGAAATTTGTTAATACTAAGATTTATTGGTAGAGAGAATTTAACCGAGCATAATATGTCAAAAAGAAAAAAAGGTGAAAATGAGACTGTGAATACAAATATATAGGAAGTTTAATTGTTTAAGTACTTTTTTCATGCATTTTTTCGTTAGAGATATTATGGCATAATAGGTGTGCCAAATAGAATTTCACATAAAACCAATGTCACAAAAGAGCTCATAACATAATATTATCGTGAAAAAATAAATCTTTAGTATTTTATTTATTAAAAATAGCTTAAAGGTTAAGGTCATATTTCCTAGTGCGATGTAGTGGAAAAAACTATAACTATAAAATAAAAATTAATAGTATATAGTAAATAAAATATTCAAATAATAATTTTGAAAAAAATAATAAATATCTTATAAATTTTCATCATACAAGTAATAGATTAAATCAACTTAACTTCTAAACTACAGTAATTTTTCATCATAGCTCAATAGTACTCACCTTGCAACATAAAGACTTGTAATCCTTGAGTTTGAGTCGCGACGAAGGCCACGAGTTAAATAAGTGGTACTATAGTTTGAGAAATATTGAATCAAATCCCGAAAAAGATAATATAGCTCTATGAACAATTAAGCCCATCAAGCCCGACTAATAAATCTCCACGAAGGATTGAGCCCATCAATATTGGGATGATCTGGATGATTTAAATGATTTAAACCTGGGAATAGAGATGGCCAACAGACAGTGCCCTGTCGGCCCAGGCCTATTAAAGGAAGTCCACGTGTGCTCGTGCTCATGTCGAGCCGTACCCATTATTCGTTTCGTGTCATGTCGTGCCATGTCTACACCTGTCATACTGTGGGCCGTGCCGTGTTGTGCCTAGGAAAAATAGTCCACTAAATTTTTTTTTTTTTTAAGAGCGTATGCTAAGTTATTGACTTATTTTTTTTAAGTTTATGTACTTTGTTTGGACCCATGTGCCTTTATTTAAATTTAATAAAATAAAAAATTAAAAACTCAAGTTCATATTCAATAATAAAAAATTAATAATAATAAGAGAATATAATATTAGTTGTTAAGTTTGACTCTATGGTATTATAATTCTTTTTTGGTAATTAACAACAACAATAATAATAATTTTTTTAAGGGTTAACTTAATTGTTAACTTGGAATTACGTAGAGTCATATATCATAATTTATAATAATATTAATACATATTTATAAAATCATGATATATATAATTTTATTTATTAAAATCATGATATCAGTTATTTATTTAATAAATTATAAATATAAATCAATTATAATTTTTTTGAAACTAAGAATTAAATAAATTTAAAAAATTTGAGCTAATAAAATATATTAAAAAATTTAATTTTAAGTTATTTATAAAATTATAAAATTTTAAGTTTACTTTTATTAAAAAATGAAACGCGTTCATTGCGTGTTGTGCTTTATCATATCTCTAATTATGTCGTATTTTTAAGATCCACGTGCTTAAAATTTAAACCTAACACAACTCACGTACGTATCGTGTCGTGCCGCGTGGTCTACCAGAACGTGCTTGTACCGTCCGGGGCCACCTCTACCTGGAAATGCGTCGAAAGACACATTAATATCACGAGCTGCTCGAACTTATCTGCATGGATTGCTGTTAAGTAATCATGTCGTCACGTTAAGCTCAGAAAGTCGGCTCCAGTGATCCTTTAGTGTGAAATAACCTTTAAATACATTAGAAATTATTAAAAATCTTCAAAACTTCGAAGTAATTTAACATATTGACCAAATCGAACAGCAAACAGGTTTTCGGCTTTTGTCAAAAGTCGAAAAACTTTTTCATACAAATGATCGTAAGGATCTGATTTTATCACTTTTCCAACGTTGCACATTACCTTACCAAGAACCTGATCCCATCAGATCATGGCTCCCACGGAATTGCAAAATGCATTATGCACGAAAAGCTTAGCTGGAAGAACCAAACACCGTTGAAGTCATTCATTCATTCAAAAAAGTGGGCCCTGGGAATCCACCCTTTCCATTCTTACAACAACATGTCTTGTCCTTGGCCCATTGGACCCACTCTCCCTCTCTCTTACAAAAATATTTTCTCTTTCTTTTTTTCCTTTTTCTTCTTCATTATCAATTGAAGAACAAAGCGGACACGCCAAACTCAATAGCTTAAAACGCAGCAAGCATCAACGAAAAACGACTTCGAAGTTCCCCTCTCAAATCTTTCTCCTCAACCCCCATGGCTGTAAGCTCTTTTTCGATTTATGGAAAACAAACAAAAAAAAAAAATTCTTTTTTCCCCCCCTTTTATTGCCTTTGGCTGATTACTGTTTTGTTTCCTTTTAGAGCTTGTGGGTTTGTGCAGTAGCTTATGTGTCTTTAATAAGCTCGTTTACTTTCAGCTGAATGGATTTAATTCAACACCCCACATGATCCTTTGAAGATTGATGAGCTCAGATGTGATTGGTTGTTGCTTATTTCTACCCTGTAATTTATTTGCTTCAATTTGGTGCTTGTTGGTTGAGTGTCTTGATTTTTTTTGCTTTCTCTTTTGGTATATGAATGCAAATATTGGAAGTTCTGCCAACAGGGTACTTTAAAAAAAGTTTTTATGCGGTATTAGGAAACTAAAAGTAGATATGTCTTTGTACTGAGGCTATTCTTTATGCTAGCTGGGCATATTGTGCTGCTGGCGTGGAGATGGAATGATAGTTTTTTGAGGAACTTTTATTTTTTTCTTTGTGACAAGTTGGGTTTTGTTACATCATTTATTGATTTCTCGGATGAATTCCTTGGTTTCCTCTGTTGATGCGTCTGTTTCAATGCATGTTAAGTGCCCATCCGCTTTTTGGCTAACTTATGTTTATGTTTCTAGAGAAATTGTCAAAATTCAGGGCTTTAGTGTTTATGTAGATTTTTCTGCTGCCATTCCTATCGATTTTTTATTTATGGCAAGTTTCCTTCTGATATGTGTGACCTCTCAGTGAAATTTTAATATCTACAGGAGAAAGGTGGACCATTGCCAAAGTTTGGTGAATGGGATGTGAACGATCCAGCATCAGCGGAGGGATTCACTGTTATTTTCAACAAGGCAAGAAATGAGAAAAAGACTGGTGGCAAACCTGACTCACCAGTGAAGGATGATTCTCAATTTAAACATGGAGCTGTACTTGGAAAGCCTCAGTCTGTAAGTTGCCACTATCTCCTAATACCTTATTTTTGTTGCTGTTTGATTAGAATCTCCACCAATTTAATGATTCAGTTTAAGTTTTATGAAGTTGTTGAATACCTCAAGAAAATGTTTTGGTACACCAGTGATCAAATTAAAGAATTTGCAATCTAACTTTTAGTTCCAACTTCAAAGCAGAGTAATATCGTGATACAGTACCTTCTTATTAACTCACTCATATTATTTGAAATTATAGCTTATCACCCTCAATTTCCCATTACTCACTTCTCATGTTTGTGTTTTGTTTCTAAAATACAGTCTTTACGCTAGGATTGCACCCATGTCAGAACAAATCTTAGTTTTTGCTCATTATCTTTTTTTTTTGGGGGGGGGGGGGGGTGTGACATTTCAGTTGATTCTAATGTATGTGTATACTTCTCATGGCCAAATTATTTCTAGATGGCTTTCTCCTAGTTTCTCCTGAATCAGTACCATCTCCCACTTCAAATGATATTCATCAACAGACCATGTCCTTTATGCAGGAAAATGCTTTACATTCAAATTTTACTGAAAAACATTATGGAAATACGTGGCGTCACAGTTACAGTATTTGAGACATACTATGTTATGACAATACATATATCTTACCAGTACCCACCCTGTGTATTTAGAACTAATACTATATTGCTTGCCATATACTTTTATGACAGAAAATTAGTGTGGCTTGATGGATATCCAATTGGCTGGCTATTGTTTCCATTTTTGGAAGGTGGTTATGAAAGATGAATATATGAAGTAACATAAATGGTTATTGTTTATTGTTAGTATATGCCCTTTTGAAATGAAAACAGCACACATGTACCATATTCTAAGGTTGACCAGTCTACTTATTTTGATGTTTGCAAATGCATTGATTTGCAGAAAAAATGGTTTTGCTGCATGCAAGCTGCCCGTGCAGAATCATAGGAAGCTCTTATCTTTTAAGAGCTTTGCAAGAAAAGCTTCATATATCTATGTCCAGCCACGATGTAAGATCCGGAAGACTGGAGCTTATCAGAAGCTATGATAGGTCCTACTGGAATCTGTTTGTTGTGAATTTAAGCTTTGGTGATGGTGCGATCCTACGGAAGAATATTATAAAAGAACTATATTTTATGTTTGTGATAAGTCCTTGCTCGGGTTCCACTACTCCCCTTCATTCAGTTTTTCATGCATTGACTCTTTTTCTCTGTGAAAATTCTCCTCTCTATTGTTTCAAGTGAATGTGATTTTCTGTATGAATCTGTGTACTTGTGCCAAATGGTCATATTAGAATGGTTCTCCAAGAATACTGGTTTCCTAATTTGCTGCAGGCGACCAGTTAATTTCCTTCCATTGATGAATTATCTGGCACTTTATTCCCCAAAAGAGAAGATTGAAGCATGAAAAAGAAAGACATGTAAACGATCTACAGACAGTTGCCTTGGCACACATCATGTAGAGAAACTTACTAATATGAATGGGACTAGCTACCAAAGCAGGCACAGAGACATGGAAATCAAAACCTCCAGCTTGTCGTGTTATAATAAATGAACATGCATTGCACTCTAAGCTCTTGATAGTCCTTGTTTTCGGTCAAACAAGCGCTTCAAAAGATGGATTTGGAGAAAACTAGCCGTGATAAGGAAAAAGGATCCAAGCATCGCTTTGTAGATTGCTCTCCGGCTCATTGTTTTATTCACTTTACCAGTCAAGTTAAATCCATTGATCAATGAATGTTTCCAGATTTTATCAGGATTAGCGGAAATGAGTGTAAAGTTGTTACCTATGGATTGGCGTTCGGTCTGAGCATCAAACCAATGCTGTTGAAAGTGAATGTCGTAAAGTGCTTCCTCCAGCTTTGCTATCTGATCCAATATGGGATTAATATGCTCTGCAGATATTCACAAAAATCATCAGTGAGCGAAAGAAGAAAGGAAGGAAGATTGTTTCGTTCTCACCGTCTTTGGCATGCTGATCGTCGTAAGCATAGTGAGCACAAACTCGAACGTTGCAGTGCTCCTGCGGTCAAAGTCACGAACACGTTCATCAGAAGGTCCCGTCACCTGATAATCTCAACGAGCATTTAAAAATGATCAGTGATCCGTGCAAGATAATGGACAATGAAACCTGAAAAATAAAACAAAGCTAAAGGAAAA
This sequence comes from Citrus x clementina, assembly GCF_000493195.1. Classification (NCBI taxonomy): domain Eukaryota; kingdom Viridiplantae; phylum Streptophyta; class Magnoliopsida; order Sapindales; family Rutaceae; genus Citrus; species Citrus x clementina. The sequence goes on from NW_006262688.1 coordinate 24,568,920, forward strand.
CAAATAGAATGATACATACAGTGAGTTCAACACCTTCATCAGAGTAATGCCATGGATTATCAGCCTTAACGACAACAAAAGAACAATGAAGAGTGTCACCTTCACATTCAACATTATGAGACACATTCTTCTGTGTCTATTTCAAATCTTATGCCTTGTGTAATCCTCACAAAACTCAGCATACCCACCAGCATTATCATTAGTACCACATGCTTCAAGCACCGAAATGTGTCCATATCAATCTGTGATTTATCTCTAGATTAATAATTTTAATGTCTCAGACTTGAAGATATGTCATAACATGAGAGCCAAGAGAGTGGCTGATTTGTCAGAAGTGTATTTGATAACTAACACCAGCGGTTTAGAAGTTGTAATATATTTGTTTTCTTTAGGATACAGTTTCAGTTGTGAGTGTTGACCGAGGCAAACTTCCATTTGGAACTCTAAAGTCTAAACGATGTCGCTTTTCATTTAATAATCAGTCTTTAAATGCGTTCTTCAATTTGATGGGATTATCCAATTAAGCAGCATCGGTTGTTGAAATTCTCTCTTATTGTCATTATCACTGCCATAAGTAATTCATTTTAAAATAAAGTTCATATGACATAATTGAACTGGATGAGAACATTCATTTAAAGATTAAATCCAAATAATGATAAGAAGAAAATTTAGAATACGATAATACTTCAATTTGATGGTAACACGAGAACTGCCAAGACAATCAAAAGCTGCTACTTCGTGTATCCTATTATTATCTGGTGAGTTTGGTCGCATTGACATTACTCATTAGTAACTTTACAAACGCTATTTTTGACCCATCAAAAAACTGGTCCTTTTTTTTTTTTATCTTTTACTAATAAGTTTCTATGTAGTAGATTGAGCAGACTGTACACCAAAAAGTCGGTGACTAATTCCTCCCCCCATACAGCACTTGTATCTGTACAACACAAACATGCGGGTTCCATTGTCAGCAGCTATACAGAAGCAGGGGATGGCTGCAAGATCTTCTTCTCCTCTGTTGCCAGCCTCTTGTGTAGTCGCTCTAAATGAAAAGTAAATTCCGCGTGTAAGTCCCTCAGCAACTTTGCTTTCTTGAACTCCTCAGTTCCAGAATAAGCAAGCTTCAATTCATGGCTAATCCCAGCATTGCCATTCTGTAGTTTCTTCTGCAAAATGTAATCCATCAAAATCAAGTTTCACAAAGAAGCATCATGCCATCATATCTGATGTTGAATTAAAAAAAGTTAACAATAGCTAACCTGAGATTTAAGCATACAAGTCCCAGTTGGCGCTGATATATCACGCCACAAGATGTTTCTGGCCACCACCCACGGCCTGCAGGCAATGCAGGCAGTGATTAAAGCAGAAATATAGAATCCGTAAATCCAAACAGAGCAGGTTCTTGATGGCTCTCAAAAATATCTTAAAGTATTAAATGGGAGCTGTTAGACAAAGAGGAAATTAGCATCATACTTGCACGGCATCGCTTACCTTCCTCTAGAGGATATGATGATATGTCCTGGGTTATTAAAAAATTTACATAAAACTTGAAGATCTTTATGAGTATTCAACACAATTGCTCCTCGAGCATACGACTCCTTTGACGAACTTGCGAAAACATATGATTGAGATACTATTGAAGTCTGTTGGTGAATGAATTCAGTAATTGTTGAAGGAGATAAATCTTTCTCCAAGTTCTCAATTAATATCAAGTAATTGTCTGCTCCTCCAAGATCAGCATCTTGCCTGTTGATTTCATTAATATCTTCAGCCCAACCTACCTTTTAGAAAATGGAAAGAAGTTAAATGGTTAATGAGATGTCCTTTCATAGAAGTCTTAAATTGGAAGTCACTATCAGGAGCACAACATTTTGATAAAAGAGTTGGGTCTTTAAAGCATGGGGACAAACCTTCAGACGGATGAATTTGACTGACCGACCGCTTGGCACACTTTTTACCCTGCAATAAGTGGAAAAAACATCAATTATTGCTCTAAATGAACGCTTGCTAGTGAAAACAGATTGTACTCGAGCAATTCTAGAACACCATATACAAAATTGACTTGCCTGCATTAGACACGACAGCTAAACAACTAGCTACTATTTTCTTTATTGCAAGCATTACCACCAAAGGATGTAATATAGCAGATAGAACTTAGAAGTTGAAATCTAGCAGTGGTACTTACAATTTTCTCCTTTGCTCTCTCCAGAAATAAAGCCACATTTCGATCGGGTTTCTCCTTAGACTGGACGAGGCATATGTTTTCAATCTTCTTCTCCATCATAATGCCGGCACCGGGGCCATGCTGCCAAACAAGTACGAAGGTGCACAAACACTCTTCTTCCCCCTTTGCTCTAGAATGCCTTTCAGTAATCACCTGCAAGAAGCATATTGTTTTCCGGAACGGGGTTGAAAATGGAAATTTATCATTTCATTCCCATATGAAATTCCCTCCAACAAGAAGGAATCATCTAAACATTAATCCAGTCGAACAACACCAAATAGTTACCAGGATCACAACACATCACTCAATTAAAAGTCAATGTTGACTCATTGACATGCACAAACACTTCATTCGGCTTGAGGAACAGAAAATCCTAAAACTGGGTTCGGCTAGTTTCAGATAATTAGATAAAGGTCTCTCCCTCAGAGAGGGAGATCGTGACAGAAGAGAAGGGGGGGGGGGGGGAGCCTTTAACATTTTAACCCAAAAAAGATCACATTTTTATCATCCAATTTCAGTGCAGCAAAATGGTCAAAAAAAAGAGGAAAAAAAGATCTTTTGAAACAAGAGAGTGGCAGAGAGAAGTAAAATACTAACGTGTTCCATAACGGCGTCGTAGAAGCGAAGGTCGAAGCCGTTGAAAGAGTGGGAGGCGCAAACCGGCAAGCCCTCGACGGCCTTGGAGCATTCCTCGTCCTGTAACTGTACCGACACCGGACGGAACCTCCCTTCAAACTCCTTCAACTCCTCGAAGCTCTCGAACCTGCTGGCCTCGAACACTTCGTCCAGGTTATCCGAAAACCCCACGTACTTTATCGTCAGCCTCTCGCCTTGAGCGCCGACCAGCACGCTGTACCACGCGTCGTCCCCTTCCGCCCGGAACTCCAACTCACTCTCCGCCGCCGCCGACATCCAATCAACGGTGTTGGTCAATGTCGGGAGATAATTGAACTCACCTTTCTTTCTCGTGTGCTTATCCAATGTCCACCACCTGCGTGTGTTTGTGAGAAGCAAAACGAAACCATGAACAAAACTGGATACAAGGAGATGGAAAAGGAAACGAAAAAATTGGTGCACTGTTCTGACACGTGACAGGAGCTCGTGATGATAATGATTGAAAAGAACTTTTGGTATTTGTTATTTTTGAGAATAATATATGAGACTTCGTTTGTCATTCGAGCCCCACCATTTTTTTGGCCCCTCTGCTGATCATTATTAAAGCCCCAGCTCTCAAATGATGTCAAAAGCTTAAGTAAGGATTGGTCTAGGCCAAAAATCAAACGTGTAAATGTAATCGGAACATGCATGCATCATCTAATAAAGTTTTGTCGCATGTACATTCATCTTCATTAATAATGATAATTAAAAAAATATTAGTAATTAATTAAAACAGACGCTATGATTGATTTTATTGTATGGTCGGTAATACGAACTGACTAATCTCCTGATAGCTTATCGTAAGAAGTGACCGACTTAATTAGTTCATAAAGAAGAGAGCATGGAATTAATTGACCTCCCTCATAACGAACGGCAAATGGAATTAAGTGCGGCCAGGAGGTTGCATTTAACATCAACAGCAGCTTTAAATTTTGAATCTTCCGACTGTAACTATCACTTTGAAGCTTTCTTTTAGGTTACAAACCAAACAAATCTCGCATATTCTGATCGTCCCCCTTTTTTCCTTGGGGGGAACTAGCAGGTAAAATGCAGAGACCACAGTTCTCTTTTATTATTCTCAATCCATACAACAATACCATTACTATCAGATACAATACATTATTCCAGTTCACTAGTGAAAGTTACAAAATTCAAAAGGAAAAGGAAATAAGGCTATAGAATACAATAAGGGGGACGGTATATTTAATCGATCGATCAAAAGGTGACTTTATTCATCTTCCATCTGAATAACATTCACCCGTACATTCTGAGAAACAATAAAATAGGAGCTCATACAGAAATGTCTTTTCCAAAAAGTCCAGTTATTCCCTTCCCGGGGTCGTCTTGCTTCACTATTGACTCCCCAACCAGAACCTGCAAGAGGGCAACAAAACTTTATTCCCACACATGTACTGATAATTGATTGCAGATTCTAAGATGCATTTCTGTTAAGTTTTTCTCATCTAATTTACATAACATATGCTACTGTTTTAGCAAGTATGTTTGCGGAGCAAAAGTTAACTAATGCATTAAAGGGACACTCATATCACACGTCATTTGTTGAAGAACCACATGGCTGAGGAATTACATACATCTAGGTTTCAAATGAAATGAAGTCTATGTTTAATGTCAAAATAATGTGTGGAACTTGGAATTTAGCATGTAAGGAGGAATATGTAGTAAGGTGAAAAAGCTTACAGCTTTAACACCAGCTTCTTGTACGTATGCGATATCATCGGGAGTAAATAGCCCAGATTCACCAACCACCTGAAAATGTCAAAAGTAAGGAATCCAAAATGAAGAAAATATATGAGAAGATGGCCCGCACAAAACATCTGTTTCGTGAATAAGTCTTATCTGGTAAAAGGACCACTTACAATTATGTTCTTTTGACGGATTATTTCACCACGCTCTCCTTCAAGAAGTTTCTTTGTGTTACTAATATCAACCTCAAACGTCTCTGTGGGATAAGAAACAATAGAAATTGCTAGTAAGCCAGGATGGGTAAGTCTATCCTGAGTCAATTTATAAAGATACTTAAGAGGGCCAAACAAGGTACAAGGATCATAAGTTCCACAAATAAATCAATTTTTATAAAAGTTAAAAAAGCATACCAAGGTTCCGATTGTTAATACCAATAAGTTCAATCCCCTCAATTCCAAGAACACGATCCATTTCCCTCTCGTCATGAACCTGGAATGAACCAAGGCAGGTGGAGTATTTAATATCCAATTTGTGACCACTTTATGCAGTAATGATGAGGAGACTAAAGAACCAACCATAGTCTCTCATCTTCATAATGATAGAGAACCAGCAACTAATTAATGTTTTACAACTAGGATATATACTCAAGCATAAAATAGTGATCTCAGACACTGCCAGTTGAAGGAATAGTTATGGGAATCAAACAAATGATAAAAGAAGCCCCATTCAAACCTCAACAAGTGCAGTCAAACCAAGCATCTTGCAGATCTTAGTCATGTATCTGATATCAAGATCAGGCAAAACAGCAGCGATCAGAAGAACTGCATCTGCACCTTTAGTTCGGGCATAGTAGATCTGCCATGCGTCTACAATGAATTCTTTGCACAATAGGGGGCACTGCAATCGTGACGGGCATTAGAACCATAACTTATCCTAAAAATATTAGAACCATAACTGATACTATTAACTGTCGTACGAGAAGATGGACAAAGCTAAAAACACAGACAGGAATACAAGATAAAAAAACACACCTTCACTCCTGCACTCCTTACAGCCTCCAAGTTTTCAAAGCTTCCCTTAATTGTTAAGAACAGAAACATGTTAGAGGAAGCAAACAATCATTTGAGCATTTATATCAAAATTTAAGCACATGACTGCTCTAAAAGATAAACTTACCTTAAAATACTTTTCATCTGTCAAAATACTGAGACATGCTGCTCCACCTTTCTCATAAGATCGGGCAATTTCAACCTATCACAAGAAAGTTTCAGACAAGAGAAAAAATAAATAAATAAAAATAAAACCTACATGTATATGCCGGTGGGCATGATAGAGAAAGAACAACAGTTGGAGGAGGCCTAGATGCTTAGACAAGGTCAAAACTCATTACATTTGTGGGCTCTAGAATATACAAGGAACAATTTGAATTGAGTATAGGTAGTGAGTACTATATTTCAATTTTCAACAATATCAAATTCAGCTACAATAATTGGATGGGATGGCAATTAAGGGCAAAATTATAGAACATGCATACTTACTGGATCAAAATCCTCTCTTAGGATTCCTCTGCTCGGAGAAGCCTTCTTTACTTCAGCAATCAGAGCAGGAAGTCCAGTTCGTTGATTGGCAGCCATAAGAGCTCCAATGAAATCTCTAGCTGGAGGAGCATTGTCAAGGGCATTTTTGAGCATAGATAATGGCCTCCTCTGTTTTAACTGAAAAGGAGTTTAGCATAAATGTCAACGCTCATCAAAATAATCAAAAGAAAAAACATAATTAGAAATAAAGTTGAGAGATTACTTGAGAAACTTCCACGTCCTTGTGCCATACGATCTCCTCCAAAATGTTACGAGGTGTATTGCCCTCATTCTGTATCCGGAACTGAAAAGGTCCCACATAGTGCAAAGGGGGCCCTGTCGGTGGACGTCTCCTAATTTTTATACCCTGGCTAGCAGCGACTTCATTTATCAGCATCCCCACTTCCCACTCTTTAGCTTTAAGTGCAGTTTCAGCATCTTCCATCACTGAGGAAATTGTAGCCGACCCATCCTTGGTCTCAGCCTACAAACAGAATTACAACATCTTTTAGCTCCAAAGCAAATAATCTGAGGGCGCGTTCCGGATAGAGTGGATGTAACTTTTACTCCACATCAACAGTGGAATATATTCACTAGCTATCAGACAGGCCAAAATAAAAAACGGGCAGTTAATTACCATACATTTTACATTTGCAAGTCCCACTAAGAGAAAATAATTTTTTGTTTTACGATTTCAAGAGTAGCACACTCGATGCAGTTTTTTAGTACATGAAAAAAGAACTCTTTGCATCATCATCATCAATTAATCATAATCATCACGAAAAAGGTTACCTTTTGAGCTCGAACGGGCGTGAAACCGACACCGTTTCGTCTGTGCGCGTCCATTGCGGAGGCCGGAATGGACCGTACGATTGAAAACTTACTGGGTCTGCGATTCAGCGTTGGAAACAAAATCCGGGGTGTCGTTTTAGGATAAACCAAGCCCTCCATTTTTACTCTTTTATGTCTGTGAATCCCTAAGCCAAGGCCGCGACTTCCTTCTTTTAAGGTTTTGGAGATTTTGGTGCCGGGAGATTTTCGGAGTTTGGTGGCGGAGATATAATGCTGCCGGGTGTAGAGTAGATTAAGTGCTCCTGAAACACAAATTATTTCCTATAATTCCTAAGAATAAAACTATAAGATAACGTTGGTTGGTTGCATTTTTATTTTCTATTTCAATGTTGTAAACCATTGACTACTTCGCCACTGAAGTTTCAAGTTTCACTTTGACAAGGAAAATAATACCTCTTCCAATGTGGGTACGATAGTTGATTTTTGACGTGAGAACCATTTAATTTTTACACTTTGGTGATTATTTATATTTATTTCTTTTATATTTTATTATTATGTTTTTATGTTGTTAATATATTATGTTGTCAATTTAATTATTTATAATAATTTTAATTTATATGATTGTTCTAAAATACTGGTTATATTATAATTTTTTTGTTAATACGAGTGGTTTAACCGTCTGTTAATTTATTTTAATTTTAATAAATTAATATTTATTCTTACGTATATATTTATTTTTTAATATTATTATTGTAGCCAAAATTTTGTATCACAGATAAATAGCAATATAATTCGTAATTAAATGAAAGTGAAAATTGCAGTCAGTCGAGTATTCAAGCACATTTTATTTGACCACCAAATAAAAAGCTTTTTTTTTAATCATTTTTTGACCATAAATAAGAGCTGGCAGCAGAGCTGATTCGGAATAAGTAAGTTCGGACATGATCAATTTTCAGAGCTTTCTGTCATGATCAACACATAATGTCATCTATGAAAGAGTATTATCATATTCACAATCTAGTTAAGATAGTATCTCAAATGATATGATATTTGTTTTGACCAAATATTTATTAAGAAATATTAGAATATATACACATTAAAGGAAAAAAGACATTAAAGTTCTAACATTTATTGTGATGATCACATAGATTCTATTGATTTTAGAAATGATCATACAAATCTTTTTTTAACTATGATATCATATCCTTCAACTACAGTCTAATCTTTTATGATACTGCAGTTAATCATAATCTATCTAAACAAAACATAAGACTTTTCAACTTAATATAAATCTTATAAATCAACAGTCGTTTGTTTTTTCAACTTAATAATTTAATTGACTTAATTTCAATAAATTAACTCATTAAATCTGTTTATTTTTTCAATTTAATGAAAATTTTCAGTCATTAAGTCATTAAACTAATTTTTTTAGCTTTTTATTTAATTTAAAAAGTTTGAATGATATTACTAAAACATATTCTCCAAAGTAAAATATACCTAAATAATTAATTTATTTTCATCTTTACCTAAATAAACTTACAAATTGGTATTACTATTCGTCTTTGTAACTTGTGATAATATAGTGTTGTTATCATTATTATTTCTATCTTTTTTTTTTTAAGTTAGCTTTATTTATCTTTATAATTTGTATGAATTTTTTTAATATAAACTTCATAAATACAATAAAATTTATTAACATGTTCTAATTTTGAATATTAAAGGGCTATATATTCACTCAAAAGTAATTTATATTATGATAAAATACTATCTTATTTATATTCATTGAGATTTCATTCTTTGTTAAGGGTACAAATGTAATAGTACTAATTTTCATATTTGAAGTTAAAAAAAGAACAACTTAATACTTATTTTCAAAAATTCAAATAAAAGATAAATGTCATTCAGATTTAGATATTACACTCTATTCAGAATCCAGACTAATTCAAATTTATTTGGATTTTGAAAAAATAAAAAAACACCTCGTAAGTGTAAAATAAAACATATATTAAGTAAATGGAATATAAGACTCATAAACAGAAGGTAAAAAAAATAAATTAACATGAGAATGATAAATTAGTATATCATTGGTAAATAAAAGAAAATTTTATAAATATAATATAAAATTTATAAATCAACATTAAGTGTAAATTAAAACATAAACTAAGTTAACGGAACATAATAATTATAAATTCAAGGTAAACAAGTAAATTAACAATAGAATGGTAGATTGGCATATCATTGGTAAACAAAATAAAAACTTACAAATATAAGGTAAAACTTGTAAATCAACATTAAGAGCAAAGTAAAACATAAATTAAATAAATGAAGTGCATGATTTGCAAAAGGAAGGTAAAACAAGTAAATTAACATTAGAGTGGTAAATTAGTATACTATTGGTAAACGAAACAAAAAAATTAACAATTATAATTTAAGACTTGTAAATCAACATTAAATATAAAATAAAACATAAATTATGTAAATGTAATATGAGACTTGTAAATGGAAGGAAAAATAAGAAAATTAACAATAGAGTAATAAATTATTGTATTATTGGTAAACACAACTAAAACTTATAGATGTAACATAAAATTTGTAAATCAACATTTATTGTAAAATAAATTTAAATTTTGTAGATTATGCCTAAAACTTGTAAATAAAAAGTAAAATATGTAAAATAATATAAGAGGTACTAAAAAAAAACTAAAAATTTACAAGTACGAAATAAAAATTCATTATAATATTGATTACCTTATATATTTATTACAATTGATTTGATGTGAGTCATTTAATTTTTCTATTTGTGTTTATTTATACTTATGTCTTTTGTGCACTATTATTATGTTTTTATATGGTTGGTCATTTAATTATTTATAACAATTTCAATTTATATGGTTATTCTATGATACCATTTATATTATTATTTTATAATATTGCTTGTTTAATTTTTTTTTTTTGGCTTACATGACTGGTTTAACAGGCTATCAAATTATTTTAATTTCAATAAATTAATATTTTGTTCTTGCATATATTTGTCTTTCAATACTATTATTGTAGCCTGAAGCTTGTCATAAAGATAACTTGATAAGAATCTAAAATTTTAATCTCATTAAAAGTCAAAACCAAGTTTTCAATTATGATTTTAAAAGATACTCTCTAACTTTTATGCATCAAATGTAATCCTCCAAGAAAAATACCCGAAGCGTCGATACCGGAAATAGTATGAGGTGATAGTATCTCTTTTTATTGTTGAACAAAATAATGAACTCCTAATTAATCATGAATTACATCCAACTTGCTTTCAACCATTCCTAGAAGTGAATGCAAATACGTGTGCCAGTAATGGACGTAATTAGGAGGCAAGAAAGAGCATAGTTATTACTCCGTGGTGGTCAGGGGCACTCAGTACAACGAAGCAACAATAATAGATGCCACCAGAAATGGAATGTTTATGAGAGACATAATAAGGACTATAGTGTAAAAATAAAAATACTAGAAATGGTAATGAAGAAATTTGTATTGATTTGAAGGAAAAGGACATTGATCATGCACATGCCTTATAGATAAATATTTATTAGACTTCTACCAAGCATCTAAGAAAAACAAAGGAAATATTGAGATTAATTTATTCAATAACTCTCATCTTGTTGATTAGATTCATCTTGATGTCTCTAATTTCTTTGAAAGGATATGAGGAAAAATCAATCACTCAATAGGTGATGGAAATGTCCACACTAATTAAAGCTCTCATTATTATGCTATAATTATTAAGTTACCAATAAGTTAATTTTTTTTTTTATAGTTTCATCATATGTACTTAATATTTATATTCAATCTTGATGTCTAACATGAATTTTTGTTTAATATAACGTTGTAGATTATATAAACAAACAAATTATCTATTTTGGAGACGAAAGTTATCGATGTATGTGTTGAGTGTTAGAAAATGCATATTTATAAAGGAGAAAACCGTCATTTTACATTTCAAGTCTTACTAACAACCCTTACTTTTATGTATTTAACCTTCTTGTGATTTAATTACATGTGTTTTATTTTAATTAAGTATTTTATGTATTTTAGGGGCATTATAGTCATTTCACAATAAAGGAGAGATCAGACGGCAAAACGGACATCACTTTTGAACTCAGGACGGTCGAAAACCTTAAGAGGAGCATAAAAGGAAAAATGGCACTATTCATATGTACGGTACTATTCATGTGTACGGTACTATATACGTTACTGTTCACAATACTGTTCACATAGACGGATCGATGACGTGGCATTGACCGATGATATGGCATTGACTGATGAGGTGTGACGATCCTGTTGAACTAAAATTCTTATGTACTGTTGATGGTGACGTGACAGCATATCAGTGGATGAAAAATCTCGCGTACGGTACATGCATCACACAGGATTATTTTCAACCAAACCGCGTTATTGTTCATCCGAGTCAAACCGCGTTACTGTTCATCCGGGTCAAACCGTGTTACTATTCATCTACGTGGTCAAACCGCGTACTGTTGACTGATGACGTGGCGCAATCTTGAGCGTCCAAACTGGTTTTAATCCGATGGCCATGATTTACTTGATGTATCTATAAAAAGGGGGCCTCTCCCCCCTAATTTGATATCTCTGAATCCATTTTTGGGATCCATTTTCTGTAATTCCTTCTCCATCTTGTATTTTCTTCGTATTTTAATAAATTTCCATTTTGCCCCTAGTTCAATTATGAGTGGCTAATTTTCTTTCAAGCTTGGGTTGAAGTTGAAGTCTCAACATGTGTCATGGGCTTTATTTGGTAAATTTATTTTCTCTTCCCCTCTAGTTTTTGTGGATGTTTTGACTTCTCGTCAACAAATAATACTAATCTTGTCTAGTACCGCCTTGGTTTCACCGGCCCTCTAGTATAAGGTTATTATTATTTGGCACGATAAGCCCTTAGCACCATATTGATTAGAGCGTGGTTCATGAGGTGTGGATTCCCCCCTCATGATTTAATTGGCATTAATACGGATTATTTAGCCCATGATGCATGTTGATACGGATCCAGATACCCAAGTACGTCATTTTAATAGAATTTATTCTTGCCATTTTAATTTAAGTTTTAGTATATTCCAAATCATTTCCACCACAAATCCAATCACCCATTTACAAAATTAATTCTACACAATTAAAATCCACCTCCTCGTGGGATCGACACTCGTCACCATTAGTCTATACTACAATAGATTCGTGCGTTTGCGAGTACAGTAAAATTTGCACAACAAGTTTTTGGCGCCGTTGCCGGGGAGGTAAGTAATTTTAATTCATAGAATTAAATTTTTTTTAATAATTTCTTTTATTTGTTTTCTTCTATTTTTTTAATTAAAAAAAAGTGAATCTACATTTAAAGGTTAGTATTTCTTTTCTTTTTCTCTTCTTTAAAATTATGTGATTTAATTTTCAATTTATTTTTCTTTGTAATTTTTTTTAATTTATTAATTTAATTTTTAGTTAATTTATTTCACGTATTTATTTTTGTGTATTTTTATAGAAAGGTTTTAATAGCGCAATAAGGTTAGTATCATAATTTCTCCCTCTTATTTATTTTTATTTGTTTTGTTCCCATCTTTATTTTCATTTTATTTGTTTTGCATGTATGGTCGTAGGTCATTATTACATAATCTTGAACCTATAGACCTTGAACTAGAAAAAACACTTCGCACACACAAACAAATAAAAAATAAAATGGATTTGCAACCACAGGAGAGGCCATTTAAGGACTACTTCAGTCCTTTAGCTAATTTGAGCACATCATGCATAAAATACCCTAATGTAGCTGCTAGGAGCTTTGAACTAAAACCTAGTGTGCTAAATTGTCTTCCCACATTTTATGGCCTAGAAAATGAGGATCCATATAATCATCTGAATGATTTTCATGCCATTTGTCAAACTTTTAAATATGAAAAATTTTCAGACGATGATGTTAAACTCAGATTATTCCCATTTTCTTTAAAAGATAGAGCCCGTTCATGGTTAAATACTTTGCCTACTAATAGCATCACATCATGGGAACAAATAGTTACAAAATTTTTGAATAAATATTTCCCAGTGCATAAAACCAATGCTATTCGCAGGGAAATCTCGGAGTTTACCCAAAGAGAGGACGAGCAATTTTTCGAAATATGGGAGCGATTCAATGGGCTACTCTTGAAGTGTCCACATCATGGGTATGAGAAATGGCACCAATGCCAATACTTTTTGGAGGGATTATTGCCGAATGTGCAAGAATGGCTAATGGCAACAAGTGGAGGAGAGCTAATGTCAAAAAGTGCATCAGAGATTTGGGAATTCTTCCAGCGACAAGCGGATAATTCCCAATAATGGAGTCGATCACTCAGGAATACTAGAAGAATTAAAGGAGTAAATGAGGTTCACATTGGCGAGTCAAGTTCAGAAATTAAAGAAGTCAAAGCGATAATTGAAGGTCTCTCTCGACAAATAGCATCGTTATCGACTGCTAAATCAACAGAGCCACATGACCATGACTCATACTCATATCAAGCCAATGTCATAGGTGTAATGAGAAAACCATCGAATTACAACCTATACTCCAACACATATAACCCTGGATGGAGAGACCACCCCAATTTTTCATGGTCTCAAGGATTCCAACAGAACGGACCAGCAGCTCCAGCTCCACCAATTCCACAAAATCCTCAAGCCTCTTAGCCACCATTTAGACCATACAATCAGAACCAGAGCTACACTCAGCCCAGACCATGGGAGGATGCATTCCAGAATTTCAAGAATGTTACTCACTCCACGATTGAGCAACAGAACCGCACCATTGATGGACTACGAAATGAGTTGAGAGCAGGCTTCAATTCACAAGCCCAATCAGTTTCAAGCCTTGAGAAGATAGTGGGACAACTTGCTTCTTCAGTTCAGACCTTGGCAATGACCGTTGAGAAAGGTAAGTTTCCAAGTCAACCAGTGCCTAACCCTAAAGGAGTGCATGAAGCAAGTACCAGTTCACCACAGCAGCATGGAGAAGTCAAAACAGTAATGACCTTGCGAAAAGGAAAAGAAGTCGACAACAAAGTGGAGATGCCTGTGACAAAAAAAAATCAAATTGTACCTGTGAATGTTGAGGACTCATCACCGGCGGAGAAAGACGAAAACAACTCACGAGAATATGTTCCGAAAGCTCCATTTCCTCAGAGGTTAGCAAAAGGAAAAAAGGGAAAATCCACAGGTGAGATTCTTGAAATCTTCAAACAGGTAAGTGTTAACATCCCTTTGCTTGATGCTATTAAACAAGTTCCATCTTATGCCAAGTTTCTTAAAGACCTTTGTACTAAAAAGAGAAATATGCATGTTCAAAAGAAGACATTTTTAACAGAAAACGTTAGTTCTATACTCCAACATAAAATTCCTTTAAAATGCAAAAACCCAGGCTCCCCCACTATCTCATGTAGCATAGGGAACCACACAATTGAGAATGCTTTGTTGGATTTAGGAGCTAGTATAAATATTTTACCTTACTCTGTATACGTGAAACTTGGACTAAGAGAATTACACCCAACTCCAGTGGCGTTACAGCTTGCAGATCGGTCCACGAAAATACCTCGTGTCATTGTGGAGGACGTGCTTATCCAGGTAGACAAGTTTTATTTTCCTGTTGATTTCATTGTAATTGACACTCAACCAATACAGGATTCAAGGAAGCACATCCCCATTATTCTAGGCCGACCTTTCTTGGCAACTGCGGATGCTCACATTCAATGCAGGACTGAAAATATGCAGTTGTCCTTCGGCAACATGACTATGGAGCTGAACATCTTCAATATTGCTAAACAACCTCACAATGCAGATAATGGAATTGTTGATGTGGATTTAATTGAAACAATAGTTGATCACACTTTTCTTTCAAACCTTAGTGATGATCCTTTACAAACATGTTTAACTCACTTTGGTTTTGATTTTGATATTGACAGATCGGTTGATGAGGTCAACGCCCTGCTTGACTCAACACCATCTATGGACACTAATAAATGGAAGTCAAGAGTTGAGCAACTAGCACCATCAGAGAAGAAACTCATCCCATCATCAGAATCACCACCGAAACTCGAGCTCAAACCATTACCCAACACTCTGGAATATGCATTTTTGGGAGAAGAAAATACTCTACCGGTAATCATCTCATCATCCTTAAATGACGAACAAAAAGGTAAGTTGTTGGATGTTTTGAAAGAGCACAAAGGAGCATTATGATGGACCATAGCAGACATAAAAGGTATAAACCCAGTAGACTGCATGCATTATATTCACATCGATGAAAATGCTAAATCTACTAGGGAAATGCAACATCGGTTAAATCCTAACATGAAAGAAGTTGTTAGAACATAAGTCCTTAAGCTATTAGATGCAGGTATCATTTACTCAATTTCTGATAGTTCATGGGTCAGTCCTGTACAAGTCGTCCCCAAAAAGTCAGGAGTCACAGTAGTTACGAATGCTGATAATGAATTGATACCCACTAGAGTAACTACAGGATGGCGTGTTTGCATTGATTATAGAAAGTTGAATTCCGTCACACGTAAAGACCATTTTCCTTTACCATTTATTGATCAAATGCTTGATAGATTAGCAGGTCATGACTTTTATTGCTTTCTAGATGGCTACTCAGGATATAATCAGATTCCCATAGCACCAAAAGATCAAGAGAAAACTACTTTCACTTGCCCTTTTGGCACTTTTGCATATAGGAGGATGCCATTTGGATTATGTAATGCACCTGCTACATTTCAACGATGCATGTTGAGCATTTTTTCTGATATGGTTGAACGATTCCTTGAAGTCTTTATGGATGACTTTTCTGTCTTTGGTGATTCGTTTGATCAATGTTTACAGCATCTAACATTAGTTCTGCAGAGATGTATCGAGAAGAACTTGGTCTTAAATTGGGAGAAATGTCATTTTATGGTAAAACAAGGTATTGTTCTCAGTCACATCATTTCGAACAAAGGTATTGAGGTTGACAAAGCCAAGGTGGATCTCATTTCTAATCTTCCTCCACCCAAAACAGTCAGAGAAGTAAGATCTTTCCTTGGGCATGCTGGTTTCTATAGACGTTTCATTAAAGATTTTAGCAAAGTTTCTAGACCCTTATGCAATTTACTTGCTAAGGATGTACCTTTTATCTTTAGTGATTCATGTCTTATGGCTTTTGAAAAATTAAAACAGTTGTTGACATCATCACCCATCATTCAGGCCCCAAACTGGAGCTTACCATTTGAGCTAATGTGTGATGCATCTGATTATGCAGTAGGAGCAGTATTAGGACAAAGAGTTGATCGAATTCTCCACGTTATTTACTATGCTAGTATGACATTAAATGATGCACAGTTGAACTATTCAACTACTGAAAAAGAAATGCTAGCAGTAATGTTTGCATTGGAAAAATTTCGATCATATCTCATTGGTTGTAAAATAATTATATTCACAGATCATGCTGCTCTTAAATATTTTCTCACAAAGAAAGATGCAAAAGCTAGACTAATTCGTTGGGTGTTACTTTTGCAGGAATTCGACTTGGAATTCAAAGATAAGAAAGGGACAGAAAATGTTGTGGCAGATCACCTCTCTCGTCTCCATTTTGACACAATTACAGAATCATTACCATTGAATGAGTCATTTCCAGATGAACAATTAATGAATGTGGAAGTATTACCTTGGTATGCTGATATAGTTAATTATCTTGTTACAGGTAAACTTCCAGAGTATTGGACCAAGCAAGATAAGGCTAAATTCTTTGCAGAGATAAAAAATTTCTTTTGGGATGACCCGTATTTGTTCAAGTATTGTGCAGACCAAATTGTTAGACGATGCGTCCCAGAAAGTGAAATTCATAACATCCTTTTATTCTGCCATGAACAAGCTTGTGGAGGCCATTTCAGCGCTAAGAAAACAGCGACTAAAGTTTTACAATGTGGTTTCTATTGGCCAACTATATTTCGAGATGCTTACACTTTTTGTTCTTCATGTGATAGGTGTCAACGAATGGGGAGCATTACACGAAGGAATATGATGCCACTAAATCCAATTTTAGTGGTTGAGATTTTTGACGTATGGGGTATCGACTTCATGGGACTCTTTCCCCCGTCTTTTGGCCATCAATACATATTGGTTGCTGTTGACTACGTATCCAAATGGGTAGAAGCAATTTCATGCAGAACTAATGATCACAAAGTGGTGATAGGATTTTTGAAAAGCAACATTGTTTCACGCTTTGGATTCCCTCGAGCGATAATCAGTGATGGTGGTGCCCACTTTTGTAACAAAGCATTCAAGGCTCTTTTGACAAAGTATTCAATCACACACAAAGTGGCGACCCCATATCATCCGCAAACCAGTGGCCAAGTTGAGATATCCAATCGAGAAATAAAGCACATACTAGAAAAAACAGTGAGGCCAGATAGGAAAGATTGGTCATTAAGACTTGATGATGCATTATGGGCATATAGAACGGCTTTCAAGACCCTGATTGGGATGTCACCCTACAGGCTAGTGTATGGAAAAGCTTGTCACCTACTTGTGGAACTTGAGCATCGTGCATATTGGGCCATCAAGAAATTCAATTTTGACATGCAGCAAGCCAGCTCAGAAAGAAGATTACAGCTGGCAGAACTTGAAGAAATTCGCAATGACGCATACGAAAATGCCAAGATTTACAAGCAACGAATGAAAGTCTTCCATGACAAGCAAATTATGAGAAAATCTTTCACTCCAGGTCAGAAAGTGCTTTTATTCAATTCTCGCTTGCACTTATTCCCAGGTAAATTACGCTCTCGTTGGTCTGGCCCATTTATTGTTCATACTGTTTTTCCACATGGGACAATTGAAATTAAGGACCCAAAGAACGGTGTCACGTTTAAAGTTAATGGTCAAAGATTAAAGCCATATCTAGAGTACCAACCACATGGAGAAGACACCGAAATAAATTTGAGTGACCCACCAAATTTGAATTGATTTATTTTTTTCTTCTTTCTTTTCGTTGATTTAACTTTGTTTTCTTTCTTTATATTATTCTTCTGCTAATTGAAATTATTTTTGCATAAGTGTGTTTGTTTAACTATTCAGTTTTCTTTTATCATTTTTAATCATGAGTACCTTACTTAGACCGTTCCTCCTGAACATTCTTAAACCACTTCAACGTGTCAAAACTCATCTCAAACGGCAGATTCAATTTTGTAAAACACGTCGCATTTGGGCTCTACAACCACCAGAGTTAGTAGCCTATGTTGAGGGTTTAGAACACCAACTCCGAGACATTGAGAGAAGTGTTTACGACATCTAGTTGGAGCTTGAGGTAAATTCAATAAGAGGACGATTTTAATTTTCTTTGTGTGTTTTAATTTGTTTTTCTGTTTGTGTGCTTTAGTTTGTTACCCTGGTGAAGTGGCGGATAACGGTACTCCGTGACAATCAAGTCGGTTACTTCAGTTTCCCATAATAACTGATATTCTGAGGCGAAGGTATGGACAGAAACGAGATTCTAGCAAAGCTTCACAAGCGATTCCTTTCACTTCCTCAGAATGTCCTCCTTACGATTTATAAAGCTCGGTCCGAACGCATGCGATTACTCATGAGGAATAACATACCTGCTGATATCCGTTGGTTAATCGAGGCGAAAGTACGATTGGCAGGTGAGTTACCTCTAACATTTATTGCATTCATGCCTGGTTGTGGTAAAGGAAATTATGCAAGAAAACGACGAGCTCAAAGAATTTCTGTTGCTTGTCATAAGTGTGCCAGAATAAGTTGCAATAAAAACCCATGTTCTTTAGGAATGATGTCTGATAACAGGGAATATAAGATTCAATTCATTAGGGATGGCTTGAATAAGGAGTCATTGGATGATATCATTTTGTCTCTTGAAACGCATCCCAATGGATATGTTCAAGGAGCGATTCTCCAGTTATGACCATTATTCCAGAAAGAGCATGCACGATATAGTCTCGGGAATTTGACTATAAACGACCCTGTTTGCCAGTTTATAAGAAAACTGGATAGGAAGCCTATCCTCGACCCATAGAGGGCGTTCAAACCGTTTCTGGACGTAAAATCAGAGGAAGATGTGAGCTACAGTCGCAATTACCTGTAAATATCATTTTTACTTTACTGTTATTTTATTTCACTTCATTGTTGTTTTATTGTTTGCATTATTATCTTTAATAATTTTATTACTGTTTTCTTTTTCCTTATTACTGTTTGCTTTTTCCTTTTTACTGTTTCCTTTTTGACTCGCAAGTCACGTGCTTACGCGTTATTTGACACTGACATGTTACCTCATACACAACTGTGACCCACTGTCACCAAGACTCTTAAATGTGATTTTTTTTGTCAAGCACTCACGAATTATTTTTGAGAAATATTCCAATGGCAGCTACTCCAAATAGACAATTCAAGAACATTTGTGTGCTTTCTGGATTTACATATGGCAAACATAAAGAGTTCGTTGAGGCAGCCATCGATCTTGGTCGAAGTATAGCAGAGAGAAAATTACACTTGGTGTACGGAGGAGGTAACCGAGGGTTATCAAAAATGGTCTCAGAAGCAGCTTTTATCAGAGGAAGTCAAGTGTTATGCATCATCCCAAGAGTCCTAAAACCATTGGGTAGTTCGTCTGACTCATCAACTAGAGAAGAGTTAGTCGTCTCAGGTATGTAAGAAAGAATAACTGCAATGCTTAATCATGTTGATGCTTTTATTTTCCTTCCAGGAGATCTTGCAACACTAGAGGCACTTATCACACTAGCATCTTGGGCCCATTTGCACATCCACCAAAAACCCATCGGTTTGTTAAATGCCAATAACTTTTATGATGGTTTTATCGCATTTCTTAACCATGCAATAAAAAACTATTTCATTCCTTCTAATGTGAAAAAACTTTTTATTTGTGCTCACACTGCTAATGAGCTACTTGATATGTTACAAGCTTATAAACCGGAGCCAGACCCTTGGACCTTTGTGTTGGAGCGCCCAAATAATGATGGTAACAGTAGCAGCAGTAAGAAGTACAAATTAGATTTAACTCTCCGCCTGTAAATTTTTTCTTCTTTGTTGCACCACCCAGGTGATGTCTTCTAAACTCTACTTCTTTCCTTTCAAATATTGAGGACAATGTTTCGTTCTGGTTGGGAGGAGGGAATAGTCGACAATTGTGGAATTTTGGTTAAGTTTTTACTAATTTTTGTTGTAGAAACTAACTGTTGCTAACTTTTTGTGTCGAAGATGGCTGAATATGGAGTGTAGTGACTCTAGAAACGCATCTTCATCGTAAAAAAAAATTAAAAAACAAAAAAAAATTCAGACATTTTCTTTTTCTTTATTATGTTTTTATGTTTATTTTTCTTCTTTTTAATTTCTCCTCTATAAATATACATTTTCCAACTTGTGAGTCGAAGATGGCTGAATATGGAGTGTAGTTCCTCTAGAAACGCATCTTCTTTAAAAAATATATATATTTTCGTTTTCTATCATTTTACGTGTAACTTTTCTAATTAGTTTTTATGCATCATTTTCACATTTCTGCATGCATATTTTCCTTTCATGTTTAGAATAGGTTGGGGGGTAGAATGTTGTTTAAAAAAATATATATATTTTTTGTGATTTGTTTTAACATTGGATGACATGATTAATTTCAAAGTTTAGTATTTGTATTATCTTTGGTCTTAAGTAATGTTACATTATGTTTGCTACTCTACATATTGATGTCGGAGACAAATATGCGTTGCTTGAAGGAATGAACATGTCATAATAAATACCAAGTGAGTTTTTGAGCCTATTATTTTTCTTGGAGAATAACCCTTTTGCCCACTCTTTATACAGCTTAGCAGTTTATTATTTTACACACGATCTCTAAATTGCTTTTGAGTTAACCCTTAAAAAAATTGTATAATAAAAAAAAAAGAAAAAAATGTGTGTTGTTACATTGGGAGGCCCATCTAACTAGTAGATATGGATGATTATTTAGAGCCCTAAAAGACGATGGAAAGGCCATCTTTGATCCGTTTGAGCCTTTCTAGCCATCCCTTTTATTAAATATCCATAGTTAACCCTTTTGAGCCTTTAAAAAAAAAAAAAAACCTTTTCTTTGTCAACTTATCATCTTGACCCACTCCGATTTGGAGTATTACCCGATGTCTTATAAGTTCCATCACCTATTTATGTTTGAGAAAAATGTAAATAATTATTTTGTTCAGTGAAGTTATGCCAAAAAAAAAAGAGAAAAAAAAAACAAAAGTTGTTTCAAAAGAATAAAAATAAAAATAATAGGTGAAATCCACCTTGCAACACAAAAAAAAAAAAATTCTCTGCATTTTTCTCAAACATACACTTTGTTTTCCTTATTTCCCTTCTTTGTTAGCCACGTCCCTAGCCTACGTTACGTCCTAATAAAAGTCCTTCTTGATTTTAAGGAACTATAGTTTGAAGTAGAAGCTAGTTATATGGGCTAAAAAGATGTAGTAATGCATAATAAAAAAAAAAGATAAATAAAGTAGGTTGACTAGCATTTTTGTTTGACTTGAGTTCGTATTATTTCTAAGCTGAGGGCATATTTATTTCATCTTGGTGAGAGCATGTGATATCACTTCTTTATTATTTTCTCTCTCAATTACCATTCATTGGAGTGACTATTTTTATTGGTTTCAATTTCTTTGTGAGAGTGTCACTACTTCTAGTGAGATTTTGGGGTTTGACATGTCATTCTTGAAAGTAGTTATAACAAAGTCTACTGGGCTGATTCATGTGGATGGTTGATGTGGGTGTGATGTTGCTTTAGACTGGAGATAATGCTTATACTTTTATTTGATTGCTATCATTAATCTGATGGAATAAATACGAGTGTTTCTATTTAAAAAAATAATTATTTTGAATTTGAATTTTGTTTTTGCTTTATTTGCTAGGGACTAGCAATAAGCTGGTTGGGGGGTGTGTTGAGTGTTAGAAAATGCATATTTATAAAGGAAAAAACCGTCATTTTACATTTCAAGTCTTACTAACAACCCTTACTTTTATGTATTTAACCTTCTTGTGATTTAATTACATGTATTTTATTTTAATTAAGTATTTTATGTATTTTAGGGGCATTATAGTCATTTCACAATAAATAAGAGATCAGACGGCAAAACGGACATCACTTTTGAACTTAGGACGGTCGAAAACCTTAAGAGGAGCATAAAAAGAAAAATGACACTATTCATATGTACGGTACTATTCACATGTACGGTACTATCTACGTTACTGTTCACAACATTGTTCACATAGACGGATCGATGATGTGGCATTGACCGATGATGTGGCATTGACTGATGAGGTGTCACGATCCTGTTGGACTAAAATTCTTATGTACTGTTGATGGTGACGTGGCAGCATATCAGTGGATGAAAAATCTCGCGTACGGTACATGCATCACACAGGATTATTTTTAACCAAACCGCGTTATTGTTCATCCGAGTCAAACCGCGTTACTGTTCATCCGGGTCAAATCGTGTTACTATTCATCCACGTGGTCAAACCGCGTACTGTTGACTGATGACGTGGCGTAATCCTAAGCGTCCAAACTGGTTTTAATCCGATGGCCATGATTTACTTGATGTATCTATAAAAAGGGGGCCTCTCCCCCCTAATTTGATATCTCTGAATCCATTTTTGGGATCCATTTTCTGTAATTCCTTCTCCATCTTGTATTTTCTTCGTATTTTAATAAATTTCCATTTTGCCCCTAGTTCAATTATGAGTGGCTAATTTTCTTTCAAGCTTGGGTTGAAGATGAAGTCTCAACATGTGTCATGGGCTTTATTTGGTAAATTTATTTTCTCTTCCCCTCTAGTTTTTGTGGATGTTTTGACTTCTCGTCGACAAATAATACTAATATTGTCTAGTACCGCCTTGGTTTCACCGGCCCTCTAGTATAAGGTTATTATTATTTGGCACGATAAGCCCTTAGCACCATATTGATTAGAGCGTGATTCATGAGGTGTGGATTCCCCCCTCATGATTTAATTGGCATTAATACGGATTATTTAGCCCATGATGCATGTTGATACGGATCCAGATACCCAAGTATGTCATTTTAATATAATTCTCTTCAATTTATTCTCGCCATTTCAATTCCAATTTTAGAATTTATTCTTGCCATTTTAATTTAAGTTTTAGCATATTTCAAATCATTTCCACCACAAATCCAATCACCCATTTACAAAATTAATTCTATACAATTAAAATCCACCTCCTCGTGGGATCGACACTCGTCACCATTAGTCTATACTACAATAGATTCGTGCGCTTGCGAGTACATTAAAATTTGCACAACAGTATGCTTGGTTGATAATGCAAGCACACATACTATTCTTTAAGATAAAAACTATATTTTTTTAGAAATAGAATTACTTGAAGGATATCTTACCCTACAGACTTAATAGAAGGTTTAAAAAGAGCTCGAATGTGTTAGCAAGAATGCTTTATATTTAACAAGATCTAAAAGAAATTTGCGTAGCTTTAAGATATCCACCAAAAGGGATATCATATTGAGACTTTAAATAAAAATAATGTAAAAACTCTCTGCATGATTAAAAATGTCTAAAAAAAGTAATACAAATTAGAAAAGCTTCTAACATTTTCAGTAGGATTGTATACACAATTTTAAACGCGATTGAGAGCTATGCTGTAATGAACCAAAAGTTCACAAATCTAAAAATATTTAATTGTAGCATGATTGCATTGACACCCAGGATCTATAATGATGCGTAAAATTCTTAAAAATTCTCAAAAATATCTATTAAATAACTAGAAGATTCTATTGTCCTATGAGTTGTTTGTACTGCTTGCTTACAATGAAAATTTATCATTAGACTTATTCTAAGGTTGGTCATGAATCTCTATTATTTTTACAAAGAGTTTAAAAAGACATATACGGACCAATCTATCCATTTAGTAGACTATTTTATTACTTTATGCTTTTGATTGATGCATCTATACAATGGTTATAGGTTTGTTTAATGTCCACACATAATGCTACATTTGCAAGATTGCTTGCCTAAATTATAAGATTAAAGCACAATTTCCATACAATCAAAACAGTGTATCTAGATAATGTTGATGAGTTCACATCTAAGACATTTGATGACTACTATACATTAGTTGGGATTGATGTTGAACATTCGGTTCCACATGTACATAAACAAAATAAATTTACATAATCATTGATTATCCAGTATAGATAATTGTGAAAAGTTTACTTACGTATACAAAATTACCAAAATCTGCGTGGGTTATACTATTTTACATGCTATGGCATTAGTCCACCTTAAAATCACTAATTATCATTGATATTCTTTATCGAAAGTTGTACTTGGTCAATAAGTCGATATTTCCCATCTGCGTACTTTTGTTTGTGCTGTACATATTCCTATATAACATCTTCAATGCATAAAGATGAGATTTTGACATCGTTTAGGGATTTATATCGATTTTACCCCACCTTCAGTTATTAGATATCTTGAACCTCTTATGGGTGGTCTTTTCACTGTATGTCTTGGCGATTGTCACTTTGATGAAAGAAACTAGCAGACTAATCACTAAATAGATACAAATAGGTGCAAATTCTAACATCACCATAGCCCACTTTGTTCTCTCGCTCCTTGCTCGTGGAGCGGCATACCAGAAAAAAAAAGAAGAAAAAAAAGCACCCATTCACTCACTCACTCAACCCCAATCCTTCAACTCTAAGTGAATCTGTTACCGTTAACCGTAGCGATCGAGCCATATCTCGAGATTGTTAATAGCTTGTCTCACTCGCCTATATGGGAGATTTTGGCAAGTCCCATCTCGTTCGATTTGCTCTATATGGGACAATAAAGTGCGCTGGGATAATAGAGGGTTCTCTCTGTTGGTATTATTATGATTAAAGAGCACCCCCCATATATCCGGTAAGTTATGAAAGATTCTCCACGGAGAAAACCTTTCCAATTTTTCCATTATTAAGGGATGGAATAGCTCTTGAAGTGAGGCATGAATTTTCTTGGAAAGTTTCCACTTTGTTCTTTTAGATCCTCGTAGAAAGATAATGATTTGGAAGATATAATTAGAAGTTATGCATGGTTAGGTTCTATTTGTATACTTTTGCAACTAATTGTAAATCAATTATTGGATGTAGTACAAAAGCAACTAAGTCATTTATTCCAACTGCTAATACACCAGCTTATATGATTGTTCCTGTTGCGCAATCAAGTGTAAAAATAGCTAATGAGTTATCTATTGCACATCAGAAATATGGTAGACCACTTAGTTCCAAAGATAATGTTTCCTAG
Source organism: Citrus x clementina (assembly GCF_000493195.1). Taxonomy (NCBI): domain Eukaryota; kingdom Viridiplantae; phylum Streptophyta; class Magnoliopsida; order Sapindales; family Rutaceae; genus Citrus; species Citrus x clementina. The sequence continues at coordinate 24,594,233 of NW_006262688.1, forward strand.
AAGAGGATAATGAAATATCAAGATCCTATTAAAAATAATGCTCAAGCTATAAATGTACCCATATTATCTAAATCACCAGTTCTAGATAAACTAATGGCCAAAAGTCCCTAAAAAGGCTGTTGAAGAAGATTAAAAATGAGAAGAAGTCTATAAATCATACTTATACAAGGAACATGTGCAATCATAATGAAATAAACAACAACAATATACTTTCATTCACAGTAGCTAAAAATAATTTTATGCCTTAAATTGTCGACAAATGTAGACAAATACATGATTGGCATCAATGGAAAGAAATGATTCAAGTAGAATTAATTCTCTAACTGAACATGAAGTTTTTGGACCTATAGTCCAAATACTTGAAGATGTCAAACTCCTTAAATACAAATAAGTATTTGTGAGGAAATGTAAGGAACGTACTAAATGACTAAATACAAAGTACAATTAGTTGTATAAGGTTTCTCGCAAAGACTTGGTATTAATTATGAAGATTTATATTCTTCAGTAATGAATGCCATTACTTTTCTATTTTTAATCAGTTTAGCAGTCTTAGAAAGACTTGGCATGCATCTCGTGGACATAGTAATTGCATGTCGGTATGTGTTATTTAACACTAATATTTACAAGAAGATCTCTGAAGGATTCAAAATGCATGTAGTATATAAATCAATGGATCGTATTTTATATTCTATTAAGTTACAATAATCCTTATATAGATTAAAACAATCTCGACACATGTAGTACAATCATTTGAGTAATGATCCTATTTACCCATGTGTATTCATTAGAAAATCTAAATTTAGATTAGCAATTATAGTAATTTATGTTGATAACGTGAACGTAATTGGAACTTTCGAAGAACTTTTAAAAACTATTGAATATTTAAAGATAGAATTTGAAATGAAAGATACAGGGAAAATAAAATATTGTCTTGACTTGTAGATTGAGTATAAAACAAACAGAATGTTTATCCATGAATCTGCTTATGTTCAAAAAATCTTAAAGTATCTCCATATAAATAATGTTCATCCGCTAAGCACTCATGTGGTTGTTCGGTCTTTTAATCTTACAAAGAATCCATTCCCCCTATACCAAGCTCAATACATCATAGCAGATATTGCATTCTCTATGAACTTATTAGTGAGATTTAACTCAATACTAACACAATGACATTGAAATGACATTAAACATATCTTCTAATATCTTTCCATAAAATAGACTTAAGGTTATTTTATTTAAGTGATCTAACAGAGAATCCTAATTTTATTGGTTATGCAGATACATGCTATCTCTCTGATCTTTACAAAGTTTATTCACAAATAGGGCAATAGCGCGACAATTTCATGGTGATCTATTGAGCAGACTTTTGTTGCCACTTCTTTAATCACTTAAAGATCCTTCTATTACACAAAGCAAATAGAAAGTGTATTTGGCTGTGGTTTATAATGGTGGCAATCTGGGGCAGGATTCATTTGCTCAATTCGATTTAATGCAAATTAAATGGGCTTGGTCTGAAAAAATTAATTCATTTAATAAATGGGTGACTTCGATTTAATTCGTTAATTAAACGAATTGAATATGAGTTTGAAGATATTAACCATTCGTTTAAGATTTTTTTAATTTTTTTAATTAAATGACTTATGTATTCTTAAATATACATGAAAAAAATTTAAAATTTGAAGGTTAATACAGTAATTATAAACGATAATGAGATAAAAAAATATAAATGAAATAAAAAATTAGGGTAGCTAACCCTCATTCCTTTCCTTTTATGCGTTCTCTCAACCCTTTCTTTTTAATTATCATGGTCTCTGCAATTTCTTTTTGTAATTTTCTCTTACAATCCCCATCGCCAGAACCATTGCCACAACAACCACAAATCTGCAAGGGTTTCACCACAAAATCCATTACCATCCCGATATCGTTACCATCGAACTGAGCCACTAAAATATAAAGTACAATTTTGCTGTCCAAGCCCAATCATCATTGCATTGCCAATCTACCACCACTGTTAGATCGAAGATCAAAGCACTGAAATTGAGCCATAACAATAGCACTTACAATTACCATGTCAATGGGTGAAATAATAGTAGAAGAAGGGATTGGTTAATAACAACAACAGAGAAGAGATGGGTGCAATGACAGCAGGTAATAGCAATTACGATCTTGATATTGATGCCAATGCTGATATTTGCGCTCCTCTTTACCCTTATCATCCTGTTATTGTTTAATTTCTATCTCTCTCTGATCCCCTCATCTCATTGTTAATCATCCCTCTTTGATTTCACATCAACTGACAACTTTGCCCATTTCACTTCATTTTCCTTTGTTTTTTTTACTTGAATTAAAAAAATCACTTCGGTTTATAATTTTAATTTTAATTGTTGTTATTTGCATTGTTAAGAATGTGTAATTTGGTGTTTAGATGATTGTATATTTAATCTTATAGTTTGGGTTATTTACTTAAGTTTTGTAAACAAATTTATATTCAATTTAATTCGTTTATTATAGGATAAATGAATAGTAAATGAATGTAGATTTGATTCGATTTGTTTATTAATTCTACTAAACGAATTAAATTAATCAAACTGAATATTTATTTAATAAAATGAAATAAATCCAAATCTTAAGATTTAAATTCGTTAATAAATGAATTGAATCTAGATTAGTAGAATTTTGCCAGTTTGTTTAAGATTCGATTCCAAATTGATTCAATTATTTGTTTTGTCGCCCCTAGCAGTTTATTATCCATCGCATTCACAACATGTATTTACGATCATATGATTTCTATATCTTTTTAAATATTGCAATATCTTTGTAAGTATAGTAAGCATAGATAGGCATAGTTTCTTCCTTTTTAGTTTTGATACTCTTGTTCCCCAAGGACTTTGTTTGTATAACTAATACTGTTAATACTAATTATGAAATACGGAGAATTTGGTGAAGTTTTTTTTGCATCAAATGCCTATCTAATTTTACATGGTTTCAGAGCTATGGTTGACAATCAATCGTCAAAGAAAGCTGAAAATCTTGAAAAACAGAAGGATAATGTTTTCCTAGTACATCCTTCAAATAAGCCAATAGTCGTATTACTCTCGCCTTTACTCAATGGTAATAACCATAGTACATGGGCAAGAGTGATGACAATGGCTTTACAAGCAAAGAACAAACTCAGTTTTGTTGATGGGACTATCAGCAAACCGGATCATGATGATGGTCGTAAATGGCAACATTGTAATGATCTTGTTGGGCCTTGAGTGATGAACTTTATTTCGAGTGAACTTGCGGGAAGTGTGTTATATGTACAATCTACTAGAGAAGAATGGCAGGATTTGCAGGAATATTTTCAACAAACCAATTCACCAAAAATATATAAACTCAAACGAGCCATCTCTACTTTACGACAAAGTGATGTTTCTGTCTCCCTTTATATACTAAAATGAAAGCACTTTGGGATGAATTAAATTCATTACAACCTATAGAGCCATGTGTTTGTGGTACTGTAAAAACTGTAAATTAGTTGCAACAGTTGGATAGTGCGATGGAGTTTCTTTAAAGGTTGTATGACAAATATGCAGTAACAAAAAGTCAGATTTTGTTGATGAACCATTTTTCCTAATGCAAACAAGATTTACTCATTTGTAAGGTAAGAAGAAAAACAACAAGACCTTCATGCATTAGAAGGACCCTCCAGAAGCAACAGCTCTTACTACACAAAATTGACAACCACTGCTGTAGAATTTCCTTAATAATGGAACTTGGGGCAACAATGTTTCAACAAATAACAAAGGTGGAAATTTGAATGGCAGTTCTAGAAATAATCAACGCAGGCCAGCATGTCAAATTGTGGAAAATTGGGGCATATAAAATTAAAGTGCTTTGAATTGAATAGATATCCACAAAATTACAACAGTAGTTGTAACTAACAAAGAAGAGCAACAAGCACATATTTTTACTCAAGAGCAACATTAAAAACTCCTAGCTATGTTGTCTTCCCCAGGTAGTTTACATTCAGCAAGTCTTGCAAGTACAGCTCTTAATTCTTATTTTTCCCATACTTGGGTAATAGATACAGGGACTACGAATCATATGTGTTGCTTTTTAAAGTTCTTTATTTCCTATAAATCATGTCGTATACCTCTTCTTGTTCAATTACCAAATGGCACAATAGCCTTTGCACTCATATACGAAAGGTTCCTTTTTCACCAGATTTTCTATTAGATAATGTTTTTTTATATCCCAAGCTTTAAATTCAATCTATTATTAGTTAGTCAATTAACCAAATCAAATAGATATCATGTCATCTTTTCTTTTAATTCTTGTGAATTTCAGGACCTGTACACGAAGAAGAAGATTGGCAAGGGTAAACTTCATGAGGACCCTTTTTTACATACAATTTCCTCTCCTACATGGCTTCAACACATGAGATTGATACTTGGCATTGGACACTTGGCCACCCTTCTCTTAGCCATTTAGAATTATATTCAAAATATTATCCTTTGATTATTTTTAATAAGAATTATATCCGTTATATTTATTATAAGGCCAAACAAACTAGAATGTCTTTTTTCTATTAGTAGTATTAAGAGTAAAGCTCCTTTTAAATTAATCTATTGTGATGTTCGAGGCCCTTTTTCTACTATTAGTTCTTCAAGTGCTTGTTATTTTTTAACCATTGTTGATGATTTTACAGGTGCACTTGGTTATATTTAATAAAAACTACAACCAAAATACACCTTTTTCCCTTTCATGCATTGATTAAAAAATCAATTTAATTTTGACATTAAAATGGTGTGTTCTGATAATAGGACCAAATTCCTTGTTAAAGATTTGCAACAATTTTTTCTAGATAAAGGTATTATTCATCAAAGAAGTTGTGTAGGAATACCACAGTAAAATTAAGTCGTAAAATGTAAACATCGCCATCTCCTTGAAGTTGCGTGAATTTACGTTTTCAAAACAGTTTGCCCATCAAATTCTGGGGTGAATGTGTCCTTACAGCAATATATTTGATAAATAAGTTGCCTAGTGAAGTATTACAAAGTAAATCCCTACATGAAATGCTTTTTGGTGTAGCACCTGATTTGTCTCAATTAAAGGTTTTTTGTTGTTTTTGTTTTGCAAAAAATTCACACATAAAAAATAAATTTAATCAACGTGCTAGGACTGGCATTTTTATTGGGTATCCTTTTGGACAAAAATAATATTGTATATATGATATAGAAGCTAAAATCATTCATGTGTCACGTGATGTCGTTTTTTTGGAGCATATTTTTTCCCTTTAAGGATATTACATTGTCAAGTATTTCAACACCTTTTACACATGTTGAAGATAATTTATTTTTGGATCATAACTCTTTTGAGTCCTACGATATTTTGTATATTAATCGAAGTAACTAATTCATCTAATGTTCTAAAAGAGAGTGGGCCACAAGAGCCAGCCACAGATCAACCTATAAAAAATGCTCGTTTCCATTTCATTGAACCCACTTCAAATCACCCAACACAACTTGTACCTCAAACATTAAATGATCCACCACATGACACTTATATAGCCATAGAACCCAAAGAACTACAGCCCACACGGCCTTTATGACACTGATGACCTCCAGCTTATCACGGGACTATTGCACCTCAACTGCTCATACTTCTACACCTGTCAATCTTGTTTCTTTGTTACCAGGTAAGAAATATCCTCTCCAAAATTTCATTTCTTATCATCATTTTACACAAACACATAAATCATTTTTATCTGCTATTACCTCTGGGGTAGAACCTAATAAAAGGCAATTAAATTACCTGAATGGCTCAAGGCAATGGAGGATGAGATATAGGATCTTCAGAAAAGCAACACATGGGCGTTTACTCATTTGTTGGTAGGTAAAAAGGTTATTGGTATTCGATAGGTTTACAAAATAAAATATCGAGCAAATGGTACCATTGAGCGCTACAACATGCGATTAATGGCAAAAGGTTATATTCAGACAGAATGTATTAATTATCATGATACATTTTATCTTGTAGCTAAACTTGCGACATTAAGAGCTATGCTTTCTCTTACATCTATTAATGGTTGGATTTTGGAACAATTAGATGTTAATAATGCTTTTCCAAAAGGTGATTTAGAAGAGGAAGTTTACATGCAAATTCCGCAGGGTTTTTCTAAACAAGGAGAACATTTATTTTGCAAACTCTATAAGTCCATTTATGGTTTGAAACAAGCTTTCCGAAATTGGTTTTCCAAACTATCTTCTGTTATCCAGCAAGTAGGTTTTCGTTAATCCAAGGCAGATTATTCTTTATTTTTGAAAATCAGTGGAGCTTGTTTCACCTTTTTATTGGTTTATGTAGATGACATTATTGTGAATCAAAATGATTCAGCAAAAATTAGCAATGTTAAAGCTTTCTTTGCACAGAAATTCTATATTAAAGCTTTGGGCACTTTAAAATATTTTTAAGTATTGAAGTAGCAAGGTCATCTCGTGTGATATTCTTATGTCAAATAAAATATGCTTTGAACATTTTAGAAGATGTTGGACTACTTGATGCCCATCCTTTACCTTTTCCAATAGAATAACACTCGCTTCTTTCAACTACAAATAGAGATCATTTACCCAATCCTTTGAGTTATTGACGTCTTATTAGGAGATTGATTTATTTAACTATTACATGACCTGATATAGTTTTTTTTTTTCTGCATGTGTTAATTCGTTTCATGCATAAACCACACACAATACATATGGATGTAGCTTTAAGGGGGCTTCAGTATTTAAAACAATCTCCAAGAAAAGGTATCATATTGTCTTCCACTAGTGATTTACATATTTGTGGGTATTGTGATGTCGACTAGGGAAGTTGTCTTGTTACTCATCGATTAGTTATTGTCTTATTGATCCTGTACTTTTCTTAAGAGCAATGCGATTTCTTGGAAAATAAAGAGGCAAAATGTTGTTTCTCGCTCTACGGCTGAAACTGAGTATCATTCCATGGGAGACCTCTCATGTGAGTTAATAAATGGCTTAAGGTTTTGTTCGTTGAACTTGGATTATCTCGTTCCGCTCCTATGCCTATTTATTGTAATAATCAATTAGCATTATACATTGCTGAAAATCCCGTCTTTCATGAGCGTATGAAATACATTGAGTTAGATTATCACTTTGTGTGGGAATGAGTGCAATCCAAATTATTGCTTCCTTGCACATTCACAGCTTTATGGAAATTGCAAATATCTTCATCAAACCACTTGGTTGTGATCTTTTTCTTCATCATGTGCGCAAGTTGGGCGTTGTTGATCTTCAGGCTCCAACTTAAAAGGGAATATTAACGATCATATGATTTCTATATCTTCGTATATCTTTGTAAATATTGTAGTATCTTTGTAAATTTAGTAAGCATATATAGGCATAGTTTCGTCCTTTTTAGTTTTGACACTCCTTGTTCCCTTTTATTTGTATAACTAGCACCGTTAATACTAATTACGAAATAGAGAGAACTTGGTGAGATTTTCTTCCATCAAATGTCTGTCAAATTTTACAATATGTATAATTAGAGTTCCACAATAGATTTTCCAATAATTATATATAAAGACAATGATGCTTGTATTCCTTAAATTAGGAAATGATACATCAAGAAAGATAGAACTAAGCATATCTCACTAAGGTTCTTCTACATTCATGAGCTCTAGTAGGACAAGAAAATTAATGTCAAACAGATATGCTCCAATAATAATTTTGATGATCATTTTACCAAAGTTCTGTCACATCAACATTTAAAAAGTTAGTCCACAGTAGACATGCATCGACTCAACAAATCAAATTTGTATATGATTTTTTAGAGGACATTTCATTGAGGTGGTATATTTTAGAGAGAAGAATTTTGCACCTATATTAGAAAAATATGCACTGTACTTTTTTCTCTTCGACCAGGCTTTGTCCTTCTAGGTTTTACTAGACACTATTAAGCATGTTCAATACCACTTCTTCTTTTGAAAGTTGTACATAATTAAAGTGGTGAAGTTAGGGGAGTGTTGTAAATTATTGACTTCACCACTTAAAGTCTCACGTTGGAAAAGAGTATACCCCTTTCCCATTTGTATCCTATAAATATAGGTGTATATTACATTATTGAGTAATTAAGAAAAAGGCTAAATAATAGCCAATAACAAAGTACCATTTAGTACTTTATTTTTTAGTTCAAAATTTTCTCTTATTTATTTATCTATAACAAATAACTATAATAGACAAAGTGATTGTTTTGCATTTTGAACTTTTTAAGTTGTAACAAAATTACTGGGATCTCATGAGATGTGACATTATATGTATCAATTACTTTGATTAAATTATCAAATTATTTTATTAATGGATAATAAAATAAAAGTTTAGGTACTTTTCACTTAGAGCTGGCAAAACGGGTCATCGGGTTGTGTTCGTGTCGTGCCAGTTTCGTATCGTGTCAAATTTAGGTCGACCCAAACCCGACCCATTTAATAATCGTGTCAAAATATTGAGACCCAAACCCGACACGGAAAAATAATCGGGTTACCCAATAACCCGTTTAATATTTATATATTGAATAAAAGTTACATCAAATATTTACATACTATCATACATATGTATGTACATACATACATACATAATTTATCGATATTATAAAATATACATATCTACCAATACATTACACATTTACACTATTGAGGTTTTAATTATATATATATAATATTATATATCAATATTATAAAATATACATGTCTATCAATTTTTACACATTTACACTATTGAAGCTCTAAATGTATTTAAAATTTTATAAATAAAACATTGTGTTTATATTCACCCTTTTAAAGAATAAAAAAAAGAAAATCATCTCTAATATTTGAGTTTTAATGATAAGTATATGTAAATTATTTTAAAATATAAAATATAATCGGGTCATTGATCGGGTAAATGGATCAACAATTTTAACCCAAACCCGACACGGAAAAAAATCGTGTTGACCCAAACCCGACCCATTTAATAATTGTGTTAAATTTGGCGACCCATACCCATTTATTTATGTCGTGTTCGTGTCGGGTAGAGTTGGCAAAACGGATCATCGGGTCGTGTTCGTGTCGTGTCAGCTTCGTGTCGTGTCAAATTTAGGTCGACCCAAACCCGACCCATTTAATAATCGTGTCAAAATATTGAGACCCAAACCCGACACGGAAAAATAATCGGGTTACCCAATAACCCGTTTAATATCTATATATTAAACAAAAGTTACATTAAATATTTACACACTATCATACATACGTATGTACATACATACATACATACATACATAATTTATCGATATTATAAAATATACATATCTACCAATATATTACACATGTACACTATTGAGGTTTTAATTTTTTATATATATATATATATAATATTATATATCAATATTATAAAATATACATGTCTATCAATTTTTACACATTTACACTATTGAAGCTCTAAATGTATGTAAAATTTTATAAATAAAACATTGTGTTTATATTCACCCTTTTAAAGAATAAAAAAAAAATCATCTCTAATATTTGAGTTTTAATTATAAGAATATGTAAATTATTTTAAAATAGAAAATATAATCGGGTCATTGATCGGGTAAATGGGTCAAGAATTTTAACCCAAACCCGACACGGAAAAAAATCGTGTTGACCCGGACCTGACCCATTTAATAATCGTGTTAAATTTGACGACCCATACCCATTTATTTATGTCATGTTCGTGTCGGGTAATCGGGTCGTGTCAAATTTTGCCAGCTCTAGTGTCGGGTAATCGGGTCGTGTCAAATTTTGTCAGCTCTATTTTCACTAATTAATTTACTTTTTAGAGGTTAATTACTATCTTGATTTACTGAGATAATTTAAATACTTGTTAAAATACTTGTTAAAATAATAATTTAAATTTATTTCTCTCCTGAATAACCCAAATTTCTAAGATAGAGATTTTCACTTTGTTATATTTTTCAGAGACATGTATTTACCTTTTTTTAGAGGAAATTACTTGCGACTTTTTTTTTAACAAAGAAAATTGCTTGGGTGGTGAACCTAACTATTTTGATATTTAGAACAATTTTCCTTTTTTAAAACTTATGGCTATGAATATTTAACTTAGAGCATATTATTGTAAAAAAATTAACATTTTGGCCAGAGAAAAACAAAAATAGTAGAAGATTGGAACATGGCTGGGAAGCCCAATGGCCCCTGTTGGGCCATATACTTTGTAGCCTCAAAAGCACAAGTCCAGCCCGTCAAATGTGCAGCACCCGACACAACTTTGTTGCTCGCATTTGGCGATGGCATGGAGAGATTCCCATCTCAAAGTATTCATTTAAAAAGATTTACGAAATTGTCAAATAGTCTTAGAGCTCTAAGTTCTCCACTTCTTATATCCCTCAGTCTTCTCCTCAGTATCTGCAACACCAGTCATATAAGCAACATTCAATCACAAATATTGAACATTTTGCATGGCATTTGAAGGCGTATGTAAAGATTATAATGCATGAGCTACTACAATTTGAAGTACTAATGATGCAGCTTACATTAACCATGATTTAAAAAGGTGAAAAGATCAGTAAAGTATCCTTACATATTGTGCACGAAATAATATTCTCCGCTCACTTGTACACAAGTCCACAGCTAGCTGTTTCAGAAACACTCTTCGGTTGAGTTGCTTTGGAGATGTCGTATCCAAATCCATCGATCCACTTGCCTAAAAGTCCCCCAATTCCGACATGTTATAATACATTAAAGAAGTTTTCTGAATGAAGTACAGAGTCATAAGTCGGTTAAAGAAGTTCCTTCACCTGCAAGAATCTAGAGTACTTAGATATGCTTGATTCACAGCTGTCCAATATGAATTGTAATGCCTGTTCATCGATTTCAGGGCATTTTATGTCCTTCTTCGAGGTCATTTTATTTGATGCTGCAGCAGCCATCTGATTAAAAGATATTTTAGATATGTTATATGATATTAGAAAAAATCTGAGACTGAAGAAAATAAATCTAAAATTGTCGAACCTCTTCAAATTTCCCCTTCATGCTTGGAGGGCTGACCACTAGATAAGCATATGCCATTAACTCTAATGGCCATCCAGTGATTTGTATGGGAAAACACTCAGATCTGCCCATGGAAATTACATTCTTGCATTGATCAGTTTCTAAAATGAAGTGAAAAAAGATAAAGCATCACATAAGAAGGGAATTATGGCATATGGTTAAAGCTTCGTTGGGAGATAGAGACTAGGATCACAATCCAAAGGCTGACATCACGTAAGAAGGGAATTATGGCATATGGTTAAATCTTCATTGGGAGATAGAGACTAGGATCACAATCTAAAGGCTGACGTTAGTTATAAAGAGGTTGACAGCGAATATATTTAATCCTTATATTGACCAAAATTTGATAAAAGGTTTTGGAACAACCAACTAACAGAGCAAATCCATCAGGTACTCACGCTGACAATCCATACTTCCTCAGAGCTTCTAACTTCTCCTTATAGCATTTATCTGATTTCTTAAGAGATAAAGGCAACTCTACTGAATCACTGGGATTGGTGCCCTCCCTTGGAACAAATCCGTATGATAGCAAAAGCTCTCCATTAGATTTCTTGCCATATGATATAAAAACCTGCATTAATCGATGCAACAAGTTTTCCAAATGAATTAACATTCTACCCAACAGTATCACTGTAAATGCTCTGAAGAATATTATATCTACACAAACTAGTGATCAAGACAAGTCTAGGCAATACATACTATACTTGGGAGAGTGGGAATGAGTCCCTTTTTTTCTAAAATGACATGAAAATATGATTATTTGGGATATCTAAATATTCTTTACCTGCTCACCTGGCTGATATTGCCGATCGGTTGTAAACACAACTCCTTGTGATGATTTATCATAATCCAAAAATGTCTCCACCTACATCACGTAAAGATTATTCTGACTAAGTTAGAAATCAAATATGTTCCTACCAGCACAGATTTTAAATGATAGATGTCTCAGAAAGAGACTAATCTGTGAACATACCTCACAACTGTGATTCAGCATATCTGCCCAGGGAACCAAGGCCACCCTTCCATCCATTGATGGTAACCGAACCTGTGTTGGGGGGGTGGTTAAGTACTGATCTAAAGTCGACATATGACTAAATTCTTAATGGAAGTCAATTTGACAATGAATTTGTGCGATAAAAATTTTCCGTGTTTATTTACAACCCTAATAAAAAAACTTTTCCGTGTGATCTTTAAATACCATATTATAGTTTCACTTCATTAAGAAGAACCAAGCAGCAAAGTAACCTTGACGTCTTGAATAAGCTCACTTACCAAGCGTGAGAAAAGAATGCCAAATGACCATTTGAAAGTTTCCATATTGAATACCTGTGATCCATAGTAGGGAGCAACATCAAACTAGAGATGGTTATGGGTAATAACAGCAACACAATTAATTGTTTATGGAACTCTGTAGTGCAGAATGTTCATAACATCCATCAGAAGCTTAAACGATGGACTATATTGATCAAATCATAGTTTTTCATGTGCTAATAATTATAAGTCTAAGCAAGGAACCCAAAAAAAAAAGTTATATATTTATTATTTGTTAAGAAAATTCAAAAGACAATAAACGGAACATTTCTAATACCAGCAGCTGGTCCAGAAAAAGATATGGTTCAAAACAACATTTAAGAATATCAGTTGATAAATAGAATAAGTACCTCTTCAGGGAATAGATCAGGATACTTGGAAAATATCCTGAGCCTCAAATCATTGTATCTGCACAAGGAGGGATGGGATAATAGTGAATTACCAGAAATGCACTAAAATGAAAATATAAACTGATGCAGATGCATGGAGGAAGAAAAAAGGGCTCAAAAAGTCATACGTTCCAATAACATTGGTAATCCTCTCAATTGCCCGTTCTCTAATCTGTGATGCTTCCAAGTACCTATCTAGCTCGGCACGAGTCCTGAAATGACATAAAGAGGCTGTAGGGGGAAGAACTGAGAGTAGACCCTTTCTGTGGTATAAGAATAAACTCCTTAATAAGCACATACGAACCAGAATTGAAGAACGGAAACTTACCAGTACAAAAGAGAATATGGCTGTCGGGGTAAGGCTGAGATGTAGTTGCTCCATCTTGAAGATTTCTCGAAACTTGCTTCGCTAATCAAATATGTCGCAAGCAATGGCCAATCTGGGACAGAACACTGTTTCAACACTTCACCAGCCTCTGGACAACTCCATTTCTATCATCCAAAATGCCATGGAGAGAGAGAAATTATCACCCCCACAAAGTCAAACTTTATACATAGACAGCAGAATAACTTTGAAGAATCACTAAAGCAGAAAACTAAGAAAAGATCCCATAACTAGGGAACTACAGCCATCATAACTAGATGATAAACTGATTCATAAGCTGTTTTGCTCTGTGCACTATATGAAAACACAAATCTTAAGCTCCAGTAAGTTATAATCTACCACAAAATCAGTTGAAGCATCACAGGTTTCATTAATTGCAAAAAATGTAATTTGCTTTTTCTCAAATTGCTAATGTACCAAATCATGATTTAATTTGCTTAGTTTTGAAGCACAATTGCCAAAATGTTCAGTAAACACCTCCTTTTACTTAGCAGCTAAAGTTAACCAAGCACTTCCATTTCACAGCAATTGTCACTTAAAAGCCACAGCACTTCAATTTCAAGCATACCCTAATGCCATATACACCACAGGACTCACTAACTAATACACATGGTCAAAGAATGGAAATCATGACCGAGTATCCAGCTAACAGTTTACTCCATGTTTTAAGAGGAGGAGGACTAGAAAGAATTTTACCGAGTCGGCGGTGATAACAAGAGAAGGAGGCACAAAAAGCAACTTCTCGCCCTTCCTAATATTTTTTAAAGCAACTAAACCGCGCTCTCCCACATCAACCTTTTGTATGGCCATCTTCTGCGGCGGCAGGCCTGAATCAGACAGCCATTTTTGAAGGGTTGATGCATTTTCCAATGAATCTATCTCACATCCCCACGGAATCATGTTCTGGGTCACTGTAGTTTTGGTGCGAGAGGCGTCGTTAGTTGTTGAAACTGAGCAGTGAACTACTATTCGGTGCCCACATCTTTTGCGCGGGAAAGCTGTGAAGCCAGCGGGAGATTGTGCTTTGTGGAGATGCGAGAATGAAGGGAGAAGTATAGTGTGGAACGTTCTAGAAGCTTCGGCCATGGCCTTGGGAGAGAGTGAGAGAGAGAAATGCCTTATCTATTAGAAGATGAATAGAGAATCTGCAAGAGCCGTGAGATGGATGATAATGGTCGTTTCTGACAGTTAACCACGAGGAAACGGCGTCGGATTTGCAGTGATGAAAATGAATAATAACATGTAGATCCTTGTTCTTAATGAAAACACAATTATGAACATAGTTTATAAATTCTGTAATGAAGATCCTACAGTGCCAACAGTTACAAATTAGATGTTTTTATCTATAATGGTAGACCTACAATGATTTTTTAAATGTTAAATTAACTAAAAAATTATTTTGTGTGAAGACAAATTCCCTAAAAAAAGTATGAAGAAAAAGATAAAGTTTTAGGACCTATTTTTTTTTTAATGAAAATGGCATTCTATTGCTAACAACGAGCTAATTATAAAAGTTTTATAATTTAGTTAGATAATAGACTGCTATATTATAATTTCTAGACATATAATTAACTTGAAAATATATTTTGTCTATAATGAATCTCTTGCTTACTTGAAAATTCTCTTGAGATAAATTTAAATAACATTCATGAATTTGATTATACAACTAATAATGATAAGCCATAATTTGTTGCCAACTTGATATCTTCTATAACAATTTCAATCTTTCAAATTCAATGCCCTCTTAGAGATTTTAATGAAAAGAAAAATTAAAATACTAAACTCCATAACTTTAGAGTCTATTTTTATATCTCTTAATTCTTTATTTAAAAAAGGTTAAAAGGTAGGCCTTTAATTGTGATTTTAATAAAAGTAAAGGGATTCCAATGTTATTATCGGCAAGATATAGAAGGGG
>NW_006262688.1:24609412-24797711 GCF_000493195.1 Citrus x clementina
TATATCTATACCTTATTGCATACATATGGCTCATGAAGGTGGAAAACGTTAAAAATACCCTTAAAAAAATCATGAATCTATATCATTTTTTCCTTTCATGGTTTCTTTCTCTTTCCTTTCTTTTCTCGTGGTTTTCTCTTCTCGCCATTTTTCCTTTCTAACGGTTCCATTCTCTCTCACTATTTCATTTCTTACCTCCAATACAAAGGTTTTTGATAAAACTAAATTGTTCAAAAGGTGCATTGTCAAGTGTTGGATAAGTTATGTTTGAAATGCAACCTTTTTGTATGCTTAGGGTTGATTTGATTTCATTACAAGTATAATTGCTAATGATTTATAAGTTTTAATAGTACATTATTCATTTTTGTTCTTGTGCACACACACTATTGCATAAAATATAAGAATTTAAGACTAAAATTAAGTTACGAGTGATAGAAAAATTAGTCCAAAAAGAAGTCAAGTATGAAGTCGGGTAAGTCGAGAATTTAATCAAGTAAGAAGTGAAGGGGATGAGTAAGTCGAGTATCTGGTCAAGTAAGTATATTAAACGAGTTGAGTATTAAGTTGAGTCATTTTTAAAATAAATTGAGTAAAAATCAAGTATATTTTTTGAATAAGTCGAATAAGAGTTATGTAATTTTTAAAAAGGTTGAGTACGAAGTCTGGTAAGTTTAATAGTTAGTCGAGTAAGAAGTGAAGGAGATGAGTAAGTCGAGTATCTAATCAAGTAGGAAGTTGAGTAAGTTTATTGAATGAGTCGAATGTTAATAATTTTGAAAATAAATTTAGTCGAGCGTTAATAATTTTAAAAATAAAATGAATAAAAGTCGAGTAAATATTTTGAACAAGTCAAGTAATAATTATGTTATTTTTTAAAGAAGTTGGATAAATTAATCATTCAATCGAGTAAAAAGTGAAGTATAAGAGTTGAGTAAGTCGAGCAAATATGTTGAATGAGTGAAGTATTTTTTTAGACAAGTAGAGTAAACATCAAATATTATTTTTTTACTTCTTTTGATCTTACTCGACTTTATGATTTAAGGAATCAGTTTTGTTACGGTTTTATTGAGGTTATTTTTGTACTCTTCATGATTTTTTTAAGTATATATAGATAAAATTAAAAGATGTTAGTAGTTTAAGGTATATATCGGGTATTTCGAGGGAAATG
This sequence comes from Citrus x clementina, assembly GCF_000493195.1. Classification (NCBI taxonomy): domain Eukaryota; kingdom Viridiplantae; phylum Streptophyta; class Magnoliopsida; order Sapindales; family Rutaceae; genus Citrus; species Citrus x clementina. The sequence continues at coordinate 24,610,581 of NW_006262688.1, forward strand.
GGGTTTATCCCACGCAATTCCCTCGAAGATATCGGAGTGGTTGCCTAATAAGAACCATGACAGGTGCAAAAGATCCCATCTTTTCAGCAAAGCATGTCAGCGAACACAGTCCTCATCTCTTGCAACTTCACACCAGTTCCACGCACAAGACCAAAACTCAAAACTCAAATCCAAAACCTTAAAAGCACCAACTTGACGTTTCTCAACAGGACAACCACCTTAAAGTTCTCTGATGTGCTTCAACCCCACAACCTTAAACCCTTCGTTTTCCCAATTCGCAAAAGGTTTCTTCTCCAAAAATGTCAAAGCATCTTGGATTCTCAAAACTCCGAAGACCCAGATTTGGATGACAAAGAGTCTTCAGAGTTGAGGAGCAAAGAAGATGTTCAAAAGGGAAGGGACTGGACAACCTCAATTTTGCTTTTTGTCTTATGGGGTGGACTCATGTACTATGTTTTCAACCTTGCTCCTAATCAAACCCCGGTATTGATTGGCCTATGTTTTATCTTTTATGGCTTATATTTGATTCATTTTGTTTATGCAGTTCTTTAAATGGGTATATTTTGTTTGGTATCTTCGATGAGGTTAAGCCAATATATGGGCCATGACTGTTGGAATTGACTTGACATGAACTTGCAGTCAAGGGACGTGTATTTTCTGGAAAAGCTTCTGAACTTGAGGGGAGATGATGGCTTTGTAATGAATGAAGTGCTTGTCTCTCTCTGGTACATCATGGGTTTGTGGCCTTTAGTGTATAGCATGTTACTGCTTCCAACCGGTAGAAGGTCCCTTCCAGTTCTTCATCTTTGTTCTTCATATTATTGTGTGAACTCTGTAACTTGTTTGTGTGAAATCCTCAGTTCAGTTGACAGTGTAAGTGTCGGTGTCTTTTTGCCTCATTGTTCCATAAGGAAAATGCTGAGTCTTCAGCGAGAATCTGTTGAATTTACTTATGCTTGTTCGTTATGCTTTTATTTTGTGTGAATGCGAAATAGACCAGCGGAATCATGAGAAATAATATATTGATACTGTTGAACTTCGTTGAATGGCTTGAGGATTAGCCTCTGTTCCTTGCATGCAAGCAGCAATTAAAATGTAGGGGATTGACTGGTATATGTGTCAACAGCTTGAAACACAGACTGAATTCAGTTAGTTTGACTTATTCATTCTTGTGCCTTGCAGCTCAAAATCCAGTATTCCTGTCTGGCCATTTCTTGTACTCTCATTTTTTGGTGGTGCATATGTTCTTCTACCCTATTTTGTTCTTTGGAGGCCGCCACCTCCTCCTGTTGAAGAAACTGAGCTCAACAAATGGCCTCTGAATTTTCTGGAATCAAAATTAACTGCTGGGGTAAGAATTTACCATTTCTCCCATAATGAAGGATCTATGAACTTGTTTAAAAATCCAATTACCTCTTAAAATTGACATGTGCGTGAATCTGAGTAAGAGTGTGATCCTATGCATGAATTTGCCAAGCTCTACATAAATACGACTTAAAATTTTTAGCCACTTAATGACAAGTAACAATAAAATTGATTTCACAAATCCACAGGGAGTTGAATTTCCAATAGGTATCACTAAGAAATACAATGCATTTGGAAGTAGTCTCATTTGGAAAAATAGAATCTGACTCCATTACATATCAGATATCACTTGCAGCAGGACTAGGCTTAATCCTTTATGCAATTTTTGCCGGCGGCGATGTCTGGAAGGAGTTTCTCCAGTACTTTAGGGAAAGCAAACTTGTAAGCGTCTTTATATCTTTGTTTCACGTGTGTATTTCTGCACATTTTTGCTCTTTGGTTTAATATAATTAGGTTACAAAAGGTGGTTCACTTTACCCCTAGTTTATGCCCTCTTCCCTTTGATTATGTTTCTGTGGACGTGTAATATTGCTTTTAAGTTGCAAGTTGCAATATTCTTGATTGTACTCGTCTATGGTTTAACATAACACGAACCTACACATGCTTTTGGACCTCTATGTTGCAGGTTCACGTTACAAGCATTGATTTTACTCTGCTATCTACATTTGCTCCTTTTTGGGTTTACAATGATATCACTGCTCGGAAGTGGTAAGATTTCTCTAAATGTGGCATGTGTACTTCATTTTGCTTCAATATTAGTGTTTGTGGTATAACATTCAGGCACTTGATCTCTTTGTAGGTATCACTTCTTCATTTTGCTTCAATATTAGTATTTGTGGTATAACATTCAGGTACTTGATCTCTTTGTAGGTATCACAAAGGTTCTTGGCTTCTTCCCATAACATTGGTGCCATTTTTGGGTCCCTCTCTGTATCTGTTTCTACGACCACCACTATCCAAAATGCCAGTTTCAGTCAGCAAAACATCATTGGAGCAAGAATAAATCACAAGTTTTTCATACTCTTCTGTATATCAACAAACAACTGGCACAGCTGAAAAACTCCATTTTGATGCTGAGGAGATTATGGAAGAATGATAGTTCATATCTGATCTTCATATATATATAAAACCAAAAAAAAACCCTGAAATTACGGGAATTGAATTCCTCCTGAACAAGAATGAGCAGCCTGCGCAATTCTTAGTTTCTATCCGAACCTTCGTAGTTTTCTCTGTGTGTGTGTGTGTATGAAAAAGATCAGGATGCCTACAGCTTAGGACAAGAAGCAACAGGAAAAAAAATGAACTAATACTTCATTTCAGTTTCTTCTCGGGGAAGAAAAAAAATACAGTTCATGTTATTGACAGCATCAATTTCAAATAAACTTTACAGGACTTTAACTTATTCTAGTGATTCTTGGTTCTAAAAATTTCTATCCCTCAAGTTTTATTCAAGTTTCCACTAAACATGGGACCGGCTCCAGCCTTCCAAGAAGTTTTCTTCACCATATAACTAGAGGTCTATACTTTCCATACCCAGCCAGTGCACTATTACACAGATCTTTTAAGCGGTCAAAAAGGTTAAAAGGTCAACCAGTTCATTTCCAGCCTGCACTTGGTATGCTTTCATACCAGGTGCAGGACTACAAGTAACACAACTACTCTGAAAGTTTCAATCTCTCGAGTTATACTGCTCAACGGCAGTTAATCTTGGAATATGACAAATTGGTTGCTAGAAATTCAGGCGAGCACCGTTCAGCACCCAAACATCAAACTTGAATTTCAAGTAGAAAGATAGGCACCAATTTGTTAGAAAATCACATTCTACAGAAAAAAAGATCACAAACTTAAAAAGTAGCAACTTGTAAATATGTGCCATAACTAGGCAACAAAGAGAAATGCACCATTTATTACTGATACAACATTTGGAGATCATCCTTAAACTTAGCCTTGAGTTGTTCCCTCTTTATCTTCAAAGCAGCAGTAACCAATCCAGCCTCGGGTGTCCAGGGTTCTGGCATCAACTTAATCTTTGCAGGAATCTCAAACTTGTCGAGTTTTGCAGCTTTTGCTACCTGCAGGCATAAAGTGGTTTTATATCTCCGTGACAGGAAAAATTCTGTGCGACCCACTAGTGTACTCGCCTTTTACATTTCGGCATATGGCAAAAAATCGATCAGCTTTTTATGCACATGAAATCATCAAATGCATGCTCAAGTAGATGATGTAAGCAAAAGTGGCAGACCTTGGAAAGAGCTTGTTGAACCTCATTGACAGCCTCAGCTTTGTTACACAACTCTGAAAGATCTTCGTACTTGATGCTAGCTTCATGGGCCCATTTCTCCAAAGCCTTATGTGATGGAACAACAAGGGCAACACAGTAGTTGTGGAAGGGATCTGCATGTATCATGATATTATCAACATAGTCGCTTGAAATGAGTGCTGCCTCAACCTGCAATCCCGCCATTAAACCAGATAATGAGCATTGAATGCAAACAAACAGAGTCACAAGGCATTCAAACGAAGAAATTCTACATGGAGTTATGAAGGCACCTTTCCAAGGGAGATATACTCTCCATGTTGAAGTTTGACAATATCCTTCTTCCTATCAATAATTTCAAGACATCCATCGGGGTAAACTTGTCCAATGTCACCAGTATAAAACCAGCACATACCCCTTTCATCAACCTGCAGCATGTAACAGGCCTTGATGGTCAGTATTTACACACTATAGATCAATTTTCATGTTTCCAATGTCTTATCACAACTCACATAGAGGCAAATGCAAAGCATCCATACACAGTGAAAGTTTACCTTGTACACCTCACTAGTTTTTCCTGGATTGTTAAAGTAACCAGCTGTCACATTGAATCCACCTACGACAATCTCTCCCCGAGGCATTGGTTTGTCAGAAGTCTTATATCCTCCTTCATCCCAGGAAACAAGCTGAAATAACAAAGGGCCGATTCTGGGAAATTTTACATCTTTGCTATATTATCATTAATTCCAAATAAAATATAAGATAACATGTCTTTTATGAATTAGCTTTGGAAATTTTAGCAACTATTAATGCTTAAATCTTATAATGCGATTGTTTGTGGGATAGTGGTCAGTGGGAATCATGCAGACTGAGCTCAATACATAATACAATCTGAGTAATTCTCTTTACATAGGCATTTGTGACAGCATTATTAATGCCAAATTAAGCTTTCCCTGATGAGTATAAATGTGGCACACCTTAATGTAGCAACAAGGAACAGGGGGGCCCACACGGCCCACAGATGGGTCATCCCACTCAGAAAATGTAGATCCGGCACAAGTTTCTGTCAAGCCATAGGCTTGACCTATTGGAGCCCTAATGAAAAAAAAATTCAACTTAAACTGTGAATGCTGGGTTAAAAAGAAAAAAAAAGGAAAGACTGGCATTAATTACATCAGCAGATTCAAGATGAGAGTTTTTACCCCATGCAAATGTTAATAAACCGCTGGGAATCCGCAGATAAAGGAGCTCCACCACAAATCATAAACCGAATGCGACCTCCAAGTACAGCACGTACACTTTTGAAGACAATGGCATCCCACAACATTCTCTCCAAACCCCAAGCACCAAACCAGCTTCCTTCTACAGCTGCCAGTCGACGCTTGTATCCAATATTGAAAAGATTCTTGGTGAGCCCTCCCTTCTCTTCAACCTGGAGGAGTTGTAGTAATCAGTGAAGAAAATAGATTAGTTAACCGATGTCCTCAATCTACACACACGCACCAACAGCAGATGCCATAAAACAATATTCATGTCCAAGACAATCAAATATGTTGGGACTTAACACCTTTTTCACAACTCCTTCTCGAACACGATCAAAAATAGCTGGAACTGCTGCCATTAGAGTTGGTTTTAACACAGAAACATCTCCCTTGGTTCCTTTCTTTATTTTACTAGAAGTATCTGTCATGGTCAACGTAGAACCGTAGCCAATTGCACAACCTGCAGACAACATGATGGACTGGACAACCACAAAAGGTTAAAACAATCTTGTTCGTTTTATAAAGAAGAAAAATACAACTATGAACATACCTCAGCTGCTAGTTCAAGAACATGAGCTAGTGGTAAGTATGCCAAGTACACGTCACTCCGTCCCGGATTTGGAATCAGAGTCTTAATTGCTGCTGCAGTGGCTACAATGTTTCCGTGAGTAATCATGACACCCTAATTGTTTGACAGAGCACAATGTTAGTAAGGCATAAATGATACTTGCCGAATGAGGGAGTAGCAACACAAGTCTCAATAGTCACCAGAAAAGCACAAAAGTCAAGATAAACGATAATAATCTTCAAATTAATTTATCTTCATCCTAGTATCAGGAATTTGGCATGCAAATACACAAACCAAATATTCGAATTGCAGTAGAGAAAATAACTCATAGTTTCACTACTATATTTATGTCAAGATACATTAAGGTTTACTTGTTCTTGGTTTGCCCAGTTTCTTCCAAATGCATTAAAAAAAATGAACATAAAAGACATGGTATAAACCTTGGGCAGGCCTGTACTGCCACTTGTATACATGATGACGGCAACGCCATTTTGGGAAGGTAGGCTTGGATCAACAGGACTTCTTTTTCCGAGTTTCTCAACTTCAGAAAATGATGAAACTGTCCAATTGCTAATACCTCCAGAATCCTTTTCACTTCCATCATTTTCGAAGTAAATGACATTCTTGATAGTTTTCAAACTTGAGCTTACTGCAGACAACTTTTTCAACTGCTTAGAGTCGCAGATCAACGTTGTCACTTGTGTCTGTCAATATTAGAGCTATGAGTGAGAATTATACAGAATCCATGTTACTATGGACCACATGCAGAATGATCTGCAATCCTAGCTAATTCATAAAAAGATCAGAAGTTATTTTCCCACCTCATTAAGTGAGTGAATAAGAGCATCCTCACCGAGAGAAGAATATATGGTAACAACAGTTATGCTTTGCCTAAAGCATCCCTGAAATCCGAAAGTATCAGATTTTAGCATTGCTGATGTACTCAATACTCTATCAACAGGAAGCAAGAAATCTATGGAATTGACATATGCTAGCCATACCTGAAAGGCAATGAACCACTCCACACAAGTTTCAGCTAAAATAGCAGCCCGGGTGTCCACGTTGTGACCGAAGTTAACAAGCCCAGATGCGAAGCTGCAAGCACGATCAAATACCTCCCCATAAGTCTGCCACTCATAATCCCCCAAGTGTAGCTTCTCAAACTTCCTGCCATCACTAGCCGTTACAAAGTCCTTACCAAGTAGCTTTCTTTTCCCAAGAAATCGATCTTGTGGATGGCTTTTACAAGACTGTTCAAACAGAGCGGCCATGGTTGAGGCCCCTTTCCAAGGAACTTCAACCAACTCAGGTATCTGAGCATTGCGGATTGCATAACCTGGCTCGCCACCGACTTCAACTGGAACTCCTCTTTGTTTTACCTTCTTCTTTCTTGCTACCATCATGGATAACAATACAGGAATAAGTAAAGCAACAATAGCAGCACCCACAATCCCATATATTCCACTGCCTTTCTCAGTTAATAATTCTGAATCAAATGAGCTTCCAGCAAAATCCCCCATTGTGAATGTCTCTATAATTTTTTATGGGGTCTCTCTTCAGAAGAAACCAAATAATGACCTAAAACTGAAGAAATCAAATCAGCGACATAATTCCATTTTGGATTGGTGAAAACATGATTATATAGCTCAAAGAAGACCAAATGAGAGACATACAGACCAACTTTAAGAGTCATACAAAGAAGAAACAAAAAGTTTCACAGCTTCATAAACAAAATACCAGGCAAATTTGGACTTTAACTTGCTTATATGTACCTTCGCTTACACATATTTTTCAAAAAATAGAAGAAAAATCAAAATTTTGTATGATCAAAGACCATCCTTCAATAAAATTCACAAAAAATAACTTGATTGGCGTACACAACATAATCAGATTTTCACCCTCAAACATCGAACAAAAAAATCAGTATTTTTCATAATTCCAAGATGATCAAATGGCCATAAGCCCATGATGCAACTAGAAACCAGCACCCAGAAAATATTATCAACAATCTACAAAAAATTGGCCTCTACAACGAACAATTCTCTCAAACAACACCCTTTTATATATATATAATTTATATATCAGTAGTATTAAGTGATTACAAGAACACTATCATTCTAAGAAAAGAATTAATTAAAATATATAAACTTTAACCAAAAGAAAAAAAAAAACCTCGAATTTTCCTTTTGAACCGAAGCCAAAGCTTGAAATGTTCTATCTGTCATACATAGACAGGAAATCAAAAAGCAGTCCAGGATGCCACCATGAAAGCAGAGAACAAACAACACTCTTTGAGTGAGACACCGTTGCTATCTTTATAAACTTAATAAAGTTGATGGGAATAGGAGCTTATGGATGAAATGACAACAATTTGCCACCGTTAAATGAGCTTCGAAAAGGTCAGCTTCTCCAGTTCCGTGGGTAATTTTGGGATACGGGCACTGAAAAGTGTAACGGGGCTGCTACGTGTAGAGAAATGTGAGTTACTCTGCCGTCCTAACAAAGCATCTGCCACGTGGGCGGTGACCAGACGACACGTGGCGCAATGCGGGACGTCTTGTGGACTGGCACGTAGGGTTCTCTTATGCGCCCGAATTTTTTTTTTTTTAAATTACACGATACTAATGCTCAAATTACAACTCATATTATATGAGATTTATAATTGATATTTATAATTAGATAATTACCGTGCCTAATTTATATTAATTATTATATAGCATTGTCCAAATTTTATCTTCTCTAATACTTGTGTCTAATTTACATTAATTATTATATAGCACTACCCAAATTTTATCGTGCCCAGATTTTATCTTCTCTAATATTCGAGGAGTGTCTACTCTACTCACATTTCGAAAGAGAAAAGATTGCCTTCACTTAATAATTAAGAAAAAAAATAAACTCCTACATATATTGCGGAGACTCGAACCGTTGCGCTCACAGTTGTGGGTACAAGGTCCTAGCCACTGGGCTAAGGCCTAGTTGGTTCTTATGCGCCCGAAGTTGAAAGAACGTTCTGTTTTGTTTTTTGTTTTCAACGTAAATGGGAGGCACACAGCTCAATGGTCTGTCTGAATTCATTAATGTGAAATCAAATCAAACCAAAAACACGGCCGTTTTTGGCCGAGAGAGTTTCTGATGTCACATCACGAAGTATGTACGACTATTAGAAGGCTCTTATCGAAGAAAATGCTTATCACGATAGGAGCTCATAAATTTGCCGAGATTGAATTAAATGGCAGAATTATCTTCTAGAAGGAAACAGCTTCGATTGTGAAGCAAATTGTACAAGAATTTGTAACGTAAATTATAGCTTTTCTTACATGTGGAAATTCTACGGCTGCACTGCATCACATGAAGACAGAATGCATAGAAGATGAAACGAAGTTACCTGATATCATGCTTCAATTCAATACATTGATTTTTTAAGATGGTACAGACATTTGTTCATTCTAATTTTTGGAACAAGTCAATATGACAATAAGAGTTAGATGATTATGTGTTTCGGAGGTAGAAGATGCATAATAATATATGATTGCTGCAGGTTGATTTTTGTACATCAAACACTAAGAGTTGTGCCTAGCACATTCTTCGGCCCGTGTCAGTGCATCTGTGAGCACATCAATCGTCCAATCCTTCAAATCCCCCTGCGGATAAAAGGTGTATTATATAAACATCAAGCTTACACATGCAAGACTTTTGAGTTTCAATCTGCAGAAGAAAGAGCATTTTGTTTCTTCTTGAAAGCAGAACAAAGAATAAGAAGAATAAGATCAAGTACATGGATCATGAGACACAAAGTCAATCTTTCAATGACAACTAACTTTTAAAGATCAACTGATCCTAATTACTAAGTTACGCAGCATGAAAATTTTGTATCAAATGCACCGCAGTCGGGTAGCTACAAGACCAGATATAGTATTTCACGATTTTGAGATGAGTTGTTTTTCACTTTCTATCCTAATGCTCAGAACAAGAACACATGAAAATGAAGATGAAAGATTAGCTCTGCAATTTCCAACATATTTTTATTGACTACCTAACTTCCAGCTCTTAATCTGGAGCCGGAAAGATATAAGTTTGCAAGCGCCAAAAAAAGGGATGAGAAACAAAATTTGAAAATAAAATAAAATAAAATAAAATCAGAATGACAAAAACTAAAATCTCAATAAGAGCAAAGCTAATACAATATAAGAATGACTCAATGAATGCTTCGTCCACAATGTCAGATCGAAATGAAGAAAGAGCTAGGAACATAAGATCGAACACTATGAAAAATGCATGCATATGTAAGTCAATTGTCCAGAGTAAGAACCGCACTGAATCTTTCGGTATCAAAGAGTGCTACATTTTAAAACCAATACGTTACCCCAATTAGAACAAAACTTTGGACAGTGTCTGTGTTCTCACAGACCTAGGAGGTTTTAGAATATAAATAGCATTGCGAAACAAGAACAGAAGATATAACCAATATTCACGGTATGGGTCCCACACCCCCACCAAACCCCCCCCCCCCCCCCCCCAACAAAAACAACCTTTTTTCTAGCAATTTGAAGGGTCATAGCATCCAAATTAGTCCATAAATAATCGTCAGGAAGAAGGAGGAAGATTAAGCATTGATCATGAACAAGAAACATATGTAAGATTGAGGCATGCATTGAGCAAAACTATGTATGAACCATATGGTATCCTAAAGAGCAGGACATCAAAAGCAATTAATATCCCAATACTGTAACTGCATTTGACAATCTAAAGTCTTAAGAAGCTATATAATCAGCTGATGATAATTTATTTAAAAGCAAGAAGCATAATTCAGAAACAAGTACCAATCCTAGGAAATTTGAGAACAGTCGGACATCCAATGAAAGCTGAAGCCTCTATATTCTTCCAATTAGCATCTTGGAGCAAATATAAGATCCTATATTCTTCAGAAACAAGTACCAATCCCAGGAAATTTGAGAACGGTGGGACGTCAAATGAAAGATGAAGCCTCTATATTCTTCCAATTAGCATCTTGGAGCAAATATAAAATTTTATAATTCCTAAAGATCTACTGTAACTCAATAAGTGGTCAGGCTCCTATTTGCTGACCATGCACTATAGAAAGGATCACTGAATGTGGGACCAGGACAAAGTAAACTCACATATGGAGTCAATGAATACAGTAGGACTGTCATAAGGGCATGTAGTATTGGCCAGCCAGGACAAAGTAAATTCATATATACTTAAAAATGAAAATTAAGTACTAAAGAGAATTGAGGGTCTAACCATGCGCAGTGGTTCTCCAGTTCTTAATTTGGCATTTGGACGAGCAAGCTTGGATTCAAAAGGAGTCCTTGGCCTCACTTCTTGAAATTCCTCCCACTCCTCATGAGTCAGCATCCTCATAGTGCCTTGGCCAGGGGGAGCATTCTTTATTTTGTGCTCAATCATTTCTTGGGATTTTGAGTCATCATACTGCAAAATACGCTCATCACATTGTTCACCCAGTAAACTATAAAAAAAAAGTGGCACCGCACTAAAGAAGACATTTAATGGACAGAAAAGAAACAACAAATGAACTAATATCTTAAGTACAACACTATCTAATATCTAATATAATGACAGGACAAGAAATGATTATAATACGACATCAGATTACCATCATAAGAAGCTTAGCAAAGAGTGCAATTGCAGCAACAGTGAGAAACATTGGCAAAGAAGCCGTGTCAAGAAACGATTTTGATTCCGGAACCTCAACAAACACATCATTCTTCTTCACATTCTTCCTCTTCCTCGTTTTTTCCAACTCAGCAACCCTTTTCTTCAAGCTCTCCGATGGGCCATCACGGGACAACGTATGCAATCTTCTTTGAACTAAAAACAATCTCTGTCCAACTCCAAACATGACGGAGACAGAACAAGAATCTACACTATGATTCTTGCTTTTGCTTTTACAATTGAAAAAAAAAAAAAAAACTGCCTGCACTTCACAGCAAGTAAGTTCACACTCAGATTTCGAGATGAAATTAGTAATTGAACAATACTAAAAGCTATTCTGCAGGTCATAGGAATCGGTTCCAAATTCTAATTACCCAAATGCCCATTGCTGTATATTTTTGAAACATTATGAAGTCCAATTTCATTGGAGCATATTGACAAACACGTTTAAGCATCAAACACTGATGGCAAACTTTGATTTTCTTCAAAAAGAAATAAATAAAATCTGTATTTATAATTATATATGGATTATGGAATCACATCAAAATAAAATTCAATATCATTCTCCGAAGATCGAGAATTTCTGAATCATAATACCAGTTGCTTACCGGATTTAATGCTTCAATAAGAGAGAGCCAGAGCGAGTCATTTTATTACGCTTATTTATTTATTTATTTATTTCAGATAAGTAGACTAGAAGGCTGGGTTGGGTTTTGATTTGGGCTTAATTTCCAGGAATTTGGGCCAAGGCCCATATTCTAGCGCATTGTCCAACAGCTCATTTAGTTTCAAACAAATCGGGGGTGTACGCGTGGATTGATCGAACGGATCCATGAGATTGACAAGAGCATAGATTTGAAATTGGTTTGACTGGGACGCATCTGTAGAAAAGTTACAAAGAAAACTCTGCGTTAGTGAAATTATTTGACATAAAAACTTAAATTAATAGATTAATACTTTACGACGGTAAAGTTTCGGACGAAATTAAGAATGTATTATCGATAATTTTAGTTTTAAATAATTAAAATAAATTATACAAATATATTTTCTTATTCATTTTCTATTGTAAAAGCTACATACCCTCTGCATGAGGGTGAAATTGTAATTTGTAGTAATTCATTTTCAATCCAAAATAAAATAAAAACACATAATTGAGATTTTAATTAACAATCTACACATTCGTTCTAATCTAAACAAACACACTACTCTCACCCACACTCTACATTTTCAAATTTAAGATCCTCACTCCATAATATTTCTACTCCAATTCAAAAAATAAATATTACGTCAATCATATTGCTGCCATGAGAAATTGATTGAAAGACTAAAACGATATTAATATTAAGTCAAAGCCTATCAAGTTAAATATGATAATTTCTCACACAATGTCATACGGTGGGTCAAACTCAAATTTTAAATTTACAAATTGTTTCACACCAGCAATGAAACGCCTGATCTTGGCATTGAAACATAATGGTTCGACTCATTGGACATAATCAAAATAATGCTTTGCCAAATATATATATATATATACACACACACACTTTGTTTTTGCGCAGACACAATTATAGCATACCTAGTAAAATATTCGAAATAGAGGATGTTTGGTCACTAATTAGACTCCACGGTCGTGACAATATGAACATTGCATTATTACATATCAAATTGTATTACTTTCTAAAGTTAATTTATTTAATATTATTAAAAGTACTTTTTATCTTAGCTCCTTTTAGAATCAAATGCGCCAAATGGGATCGCACCCACTTAATATTTTTTTTTTATGAATTATGTCAATGATTTATATCCATTTACGGGAGTACATGTTAATCATGCTATGTTTTTTTTTGTATGTATCATGTAATAATAATTATGGTACAATTAGTTACAAAGACGTGCAAGATTAAATTTTAAACAATTTATGAAAAGTAGGTTAGTCAAACGGAAGATTTATTCAACTAATCATATAGGTTAAAAAGTCAATCCCATACTAGAAGTCTACAATGATGTGTTGGTTTTGAGTTTTCTTGTGAACTTCCAAAGTAGGGCATCATTTCACCACATTCTCTTTTTTTTAATCCTTTTTAAAAACATTTTTAAAGCTTAATCCTATTAAGCATAATCAAAAATTAAAAAAAATCCTTTTAAGCATGCATTTCAAAGTACGTGTGTGTACATTTTGATTTACCAAGCATTTATTTTGTACATCATACCACATGTGTCTAAATCTTGCATGGGTAACGCTCTTCATTTAGCATTTAATTTAATCAATTATTTGATTTTTTTTTTAAGACAATACTAATAATTCTCTCTAGTGACTAGGGATGGCAATAGTACCCATAAATCCACCCAAATTCTTAGCCAAAACCTGTCCTTGTGACTAATTTTGTGGGTTGTAGGCAGATTTGGTATTATAAATTGAAACCCCACTAGGTTGCGGGTAGATTTGGTATTAGCTAAATATCCAACAGATACTTGTTTGAATATCCGCCAACCCACAGTTTTTTTAATATTTTTAATTTAATTTTAATTGAAAAAATTTAAATCTAAACATATATAAAGTAAACAATGTAAAGTGCAACTGTGTATGCAAGTTACAACATGAATAAGTCCTAACATGCTTTAATCTAATGTATGGATTATTATATACTTATTATTATTTTGTATGGACTATTATTCTTTAACTTAATGTATGGATTATTTCATTATTATAATTTTGTTTTGTGGATTAGTATTTAAAACTATTATTCTCAAGAAAATATTATAGTAGGAATCGTGTTGGATAGCTACTAATGGTGGTGAATAAAATTAAGATATTCTCTTGAAACTTATGTTGAATGATAATATGAAATGATAATTATTATTTTTAAATACTAATTTGCGGCTTTTTTTACGAATTTGTGTATTCTTAAATTTAAGGATTTGTGTTGGATTGATGTTGAGATTTTAATTTTTCATTTACATTAGTTAAATTTAGAATTGAGTATGTTATGTAAAATTTTAAGTTATTAGTATAAATTTACACATTGAACATTTGTAATTTTAAATATGATAACTAATAAAAAATATGTCGGATACCATTGCGAGTTTAGTAATTATTAAAATTCTCGGATTTTCTTTAAATAAAAAATAAAAAACTCACAATAGGTTGTAAATGGATTTAACAATTTAAATGTTATGCAAGTTTAAGTTCGGTGATGGCGCCACTTCGGCCTTGGCCGAAGTGGTGGGCTCCTGCCCTCACAAGCATTGTGAGGGCAGCGGTTCTAGCCCCCACAAAAGCATTGTGGGGGCTAAATGTTCTTTATATCCTTCTCCCTTGCGAAATACAAGTGGAGTATGGACATCCTCTCCTTTGAGGGGTTATTTGTATTGGGCATGTACTTCATAGAATTCATTGTAATAATGTAAGTCCCAATCATGTATATCTGATTATAAATATCAGTGTAATATCTCTGCTACAATAAGCAGTTGTTGTAAATATTTGTGTAATGTAATAATCTGATGATTAATCAGTCTCAAAAAAAAAAAAAAAATTCGGTGATGGCAAACCTAATACGAACGGTGCCCGTTACCATCCACTAGTGACCAAAAAAGTTAAAAGCATGTATATGTGATTATAAATATCAGTGTAATATCTCTGCTACAATAAGCAGTTATTGTAAATATTTGTGTAATGTAATAATCTGATGATTAATCAGTCTCAAAAAAAAAAAAAAATTCGGTGATGGCAAACCTAATACGAACGGTGCCCGTTACCATCCACTAGTGACCAAAAAAGTTAAAAGCTTGTTCAGGAACGTGCAATAATTTTTAAGTGGCGAGACTGCCACGGCCTTTTTTTTTATTAATAAAGTAAAAGAGAGAGTTAAAGATAATAATAAAATAATAATAAATTCAAATGCTTTATTTTTTACTTTCAGCTACGATTGATATTTTGAATATACGAAAATATATTAAATGAGTTCTGATTCAGTGAATCTCTGCTAGGCAGCACAATATCACTACTACGCAGCTCCGTCGACAATGGTCAAAGGACAATCGGACAAATAGCACACGTGTAGAAATCACTCACCATCACTAACGTCATTGACCTTTGAATTCAATTTTATTAATCATTCTTGCTAAATATACAAAAGAAAAACTTACATGGCTAATGCTAAGTTACATGCATGTACCTTACACCCCTCTCACATGAATAGTAAATGATGTGGGTCCACTTACTATTCATGTGAGAGGATTGTAAGGTACATGCATGTAACTTAGAGGGATCCAACTTACATATGTATTAGTGAATATTTACATTACGAATACACGGTGCGCTCTTTTTAATTTTTATTATCTCGTGGTATTAACAGTTTGACGATAAATTTTAAAATACACATATTGTACCATGTCAGTTATACAACAGTAAATAATATCATAACATATGTGTATTTATTTTATAAACTATCATGCAAGTATTGATTATATTAAATTCAATTACACATGTTATATATATATTAATTAATTATAATACAACAGATGTATTTTAAAATTTGTCCAGTTTGACACTTATCATTTGGCGCTGCCCTGTCAATATTTAATATCATTAGGCGTTACAAAATGAATGCAAATCTGTGCATTGTCACACGACCTTCACATTAACCATTTGGTGCCGCAATGCCAACATTATTATTACACCGTTGCCGTATCACGGACCGTTGGATTCAATGACTTTCCAAGCAAGTAATCAATCACCAACGGAGGGTATATAGAAATAAAAGATACGAAGATCAAAGAGGGTTGCTGTCCGTGGGCCCCACCAACCCTAGTTCTTTTCTTACAACAACACATGCTCAACATGTTTTGTACTATGTTGTAAATGTTAAAAACCCAAGTTGAAAGAAAGGCAAAGGCAAAAGAGGCGAAAAAAACCAAAAACAATTTTGTTAGGCGGAAAAAAAAGAAAAAGAAAAAGAAAACAAAACCAAAAAGCCCTACACTCTAAAATCACACTGCGTGCCTATGTTGACATCGATAGATCATCGAATTCGAAAACAAATTTTTCACTTCTCATTCTCTTTCGTTCCTCTCTAATTTTTTTTTTTCTTTTTCATTTCTCTTCTTCGCTTTTAAAATAATAATACGACGACATCAAACGTAGCATACCCATCGAGAATAAGAAACCAGAGAGGGGAAACGAGAGACAAACAAACAGTTAAATTTCTTGAGGAATTACATTAATCAAAGAGAGAAAGGAGACGAAGGGCTTTTCAAAATTTTTTGTCTTGGGTTTCAGCTTTGTGGGGTTTGCGAGTGGAGTGAGTGAAGATGAGCGGAAGTGGGTCGTCGTCGTCGTCGTCGTCGTCTTCTAGGGTTTCAATTCCGAACAACATGAAGAAGATGATCCAAAATATAAAGGAGATCACGGGCAATCACAGTGAAGATGAGATTTATGCAATGCTTAAAGAATGTTCTATGGATCCTAATGAAACTGCTCAAAGACTCCTCTTTCAGGGTATTTTTAGCTTCCCTGTTCCTTTTTTTTTTTTTATGTGGGTTCATCTTGAATTCCTGATTTCTTGTTGTCCTTTTCTGTGATCCGTGCTTCCAGCTCTTTGTTTACTCATCTGGCTTTTTCGGGATTTTTCTAGTTAGGTTTTTGGTGAAGTGGGGATTTAGTGGTTTTTTTTTTGTTGATTTTGCTTTGATGTTTTTTTCTTTTGCATTTGATGTACTTATTTCATTGTAGGGCTGTATTAGATTTGTTTCTATGATTATGCTTGTGCCCCCTGAATTTTTTTTTTGTTGGCTTTTTTAACTTTATTTTGTTTGGAAGAAATTTTTAGTTTGTTTATATGGGTTTTTAGAATTTCACATTTCTGTTACTTCAAATGGGTTATCTTAACCGTTAAGAAAAGGGAAAAGAAAAAGAAAAAGAGGTTCTCTTGGTCTTTGTGTTGAAATTCTTGTTTTTTTTCCCTATTCTGTAACTCTCTCTGGTTTTGGAAGGTAGTCAATTGATATTTTGTTGGATACGATTGAATGTAATTTTTGGGTTTCTGATTGTTAAATGAAAAGAAGCTTTTAGGTCTATGATATCCATATGACGGGAATTTGGTATAGGTCATTCTGAGAGTTGCTGAAATTTGAACTTCTGTTGGACTTAGGCTGATTATGTGTCTATGGTGATGCACCTGTTGGCACTTGGTAGTGAGGGAAATATTCACCTTGTGTGTCTGGAAGAAATAGTCTCTGTCTTGGTAGCTCAGAGGAAATGATAATTTGGTGATTGGTTTAACTATTTCACTGCACTTTGTTAGTTTTAGTGTGGCTTCTGTGACCCATAATGATGAGTTTGAAATGATTGGTTCTCAGACTTTCTTACAAGGCTTCAACATGGTGTCACATACGGAATTGATATCATATTATGAACTGCTTAGGTAACGGCAACTTACTAAAGATACCGTGATGTTGCTTAAAGATTTGCTCCTCTTATCATCAGTCATTGTTTTGTGGCCATCAAATCGCTTCCTTATACTATTTTCTGGTTGACATTTGGCATTTGTGTTTATGATATTTACTGTTTGTGTGATTGACGCATGTTTTATAATTTTTTCTTTACTTCTTCTGGCCCCTTTTATTATCTTATTTCTCCCTTCTTGAACCGAGATCAGTAGTTTATATGTGTGGTTTTACAGATCCATTTCATGAGGTGAAAAGGAAACGCGACAAGAGAAAAGAGGTTAGTATTTTTTTTTTCTTTTTGGTGGGGTCATAAGTTGATGTTTTTCTAAGTTTGCATATTGTGTATTTTAGGGCATCTGATCCATTTCATATGATCAAGTGTGTTTTTGTTTGAAACATTCAAGTTAATGTTTTTTTAATGTCTATGTGTCTGTTCTTCATCATGGTAAAATACATTTGGCTAAATATGTTTGTGAGGATAAAATTAGATGAGGTGCTGGTTGTAACTTTGATAATTGTATGCTGTAAAGAGCTTTGAAGTTCTAGTGCTGTAACTTTTCATATGCATTATATAGATTTTTCTTTTCTTTTCGGGTTTCTTTTCCATTATCTCATCTTTTTCTGGTTGCAATCTGCTGACTAACGCATTGAGGATGTGATGAATATTTGCTCTTTTCCTTCTTCAGATTCAGATTTAAGCTTCTGTATTCTCTTTATTGTTGCAGAATGTGAACAACAGAGAGCCTACAGAATCTCGGTGGAGGCCCGGCTCACAGGGAAGGGGAAGTAGGGGTGGCCGGGTGAATTTCTCCCCTCGTTACCCATCACATGGTAAACAAAAGCACAACCTTTTCACAATTATCCACTTTGGGTCTGCTTTTGCTTCCCTATGCAGTGGGCTTTTTCTTCTCCCTTGATGTCCTGGTGTTTTCCAACTAGTTTATACACACATCCCACCTAGGAAAGTTAGTTTTTCTCAAAGCATATTTTTTTTGGTCCCTGTGGATAACCTTATCAACATTTAGTTACTATTTCAAATCAATGCATTACTGTTCCTATAATAAAAATTATCATTGCTGGGCTGTATTCTGCCATCTGAAAATTAAAGTGTTGATTGTGCTGCATTTACTTTTTTTTGCTTGTACTGTCCTCATAGTCAGCTTTGATTAGCACTGGCAGATGACAACTCATTTTGGGAAGGTGTGTGAAACAGTGCTTCTCAGCTCAGTTTTGTTTTAACATATATTTGGTTCTCTAAGAAAATGTTGGTGGGTTTTGACTTGAACGTGTTCTCTACCAGTTGCTTTGGATAGTTCTGAGGTGGTGTTGTTGCAGTCATGCTTCTTTGGAAACTATTTCAGTTTGGAGTTGTTGTGATACAAAAAGATTGTCTTTATTACTGAACTAGAGTTTAATGGGACATAATTTGTTGCTTTTGTTGGGGAAAAGAAATTATGACATTCTAAGACCATTTATTTGCTTACTAATTTTTGTCTATGTGCTGCTTGCCAGATGCAGGTGGTGGCAAGAATTCGGTCACTGGAAGGGACAATGGAACGGGTCAAGTTGCAGAAAAGGGTGCTGGTCCATCCTTGGCAACCTATCAGGAAACCAAAAACAAAGAAACAACTCCGGTGGCAAGGTGAGTACTGTCATTAATTGGACTGTCGTTTGCAGTTCTAGTCTTTTTTATCTACTAGCAGGACTCTTAAATGCAGGATGATACAGTTTGCTTAATTTTTTTAATAACCTTGCAGCTCTATCACTGTCATGACCAATGGTCCTAGTGGTGAAGCTTCTGGAAGCACTAATGTTGTGAATGCCTATGATATGCTTGGTGGAAGTGGATTAAATCAACCAGAAGCGAGTGCATCGACTGTTGGCATTAGTAAGTTGGGAAGTGTTCCTTCGACTGTTGATGCAAACAAAAATCCTGCCATTGCGTATGGTGCTGAACCAATACAGGGGCGGCCTGCAGGAAGTTCCAGCACATCATCTTCATCAACAGTCTGTTTCTCGTCTTCGGATCCCGTTCTGGTGCCATCTAATGATTCACGTCTCCCTGGTGCAGTGGGTGCAATTAAACGTGAAGTAGGTAGCCATCGAACTCCTAGTGAGCCAACTGGTGAGGATTTTGAAATTCTTATTTGGTGTGACTAATCTTTTCTCTAGTGATGTGATAAACTCTGATTAACTAATCTTTTCTCTAGTGATGTGATAAACTCTGATTAGCTTTGTCCATGGCTGACAGCAGCTTCTGAGATTGGTAACTCATTTATGCATGGAAAGATGCCAAGCAACTCCCAAGGTGTTGTGAAAACTCAGCTTACTGAGTCCTCCCAACCTTCATCTGTACCAATCCACAATGTCTCATCAGTTAGTCGACCTCCATCTAATTATGGTAGCCGTTCGCAAGAAATAGTTGGTTCCCAGAAAGGTATTATCTTGGATAAACCCTGTATGCCTCAACTGTTGTTATGTAAATTTTGGAGCAATGTGAGGCGGCTAAGAAAAAAAATGTCTCAAAGTTGGAATATGAGGTTACAAATAATTTCTGCTTGATATTATAAGTTTACATATTCTTCTAAGGTTTATTGATAGCTAGATGGCTTTCCCTAGATAAAAGTAATAATCACTCCTCTCTGTAACAGTCGGTTCTAATAAGGAGTGGAAACCAAAGCCCACAAACTCAAATGCTGCTCAAGGGCCTGGAACGGCTGCTGCATCTGAGGTTCCAACTGTTTTAGTTGAAGCCACTGGCCAATCACATCCTGTCTCTAGTTCTCTTGATACGGAGGAAGCAACTTCTAAATTGCAGACTAGGCTTGAGGAATTACATCTTCCACAACGTCAACATGTTATAATTCCAAACCATATCCATGTCCCAGAATCTGAAAGAACCAAGTTGAGTTTTGGAAGTTTCGATGCTAGTTTTGGAGTCACTTCAAATTATGTCGGTGGTCAAGAGAGTGAAAAGAGCTCTACGCCTGTGTCTGAGACTTCACAGGTTATTGAAGAAACTGCGGAGGAGCAAGCTGCAAGGTTTGTAACTATGTGTTTTTTTCTTTAGGTTTCAATCTGAAAATGGATTGTTTAGTCATCCATCCTTCCCCCCTTTCCCTTCAAATGTTTAAAGAAAAAATAATGCCTGATTAGTCCTTTGGAAGCCTATCCTTGTGGTGCTAATGATGATGCTAATTTACTGCAGATCTAGAATCTGATCATTTTTATGAAGATTGTGGTAATTGTTTCAAGTACTAGGCAATTTTATGTGTCTATATCTGGATTTATGGCAATGCCTAAATTTGTCATTATAATTTTTTGTTTAATAAGCAACTATGGGTAGCTATATGTAGATCAACACTAGCCCTTTCGTTAATCATTCATTGCATTGTTGGTTTTTTTATATTTGAACCTCTGTTGGACTTAGCTATTCGAGTTTTGCTGTTTAGAACATGAAAACAAACTGGTATCTAGTCCTATCTCCTCATCCATGTTGGAATTGAAATGTATATTGTTTGATCCAGCAATCAGAACACGTTGACAGCTGCTGAGGTTGGCAATTACCCTGATCATCCACAATCACCAACTCATGTACAAGAAAATTTGTCTGGGGAGGGTGATGTCTCAGCCAATGCTGTTACAGAGTATACTGAATCCAAGCAAGACACTGAATCGCTGTCTGGAGGTCAACAATACTCGATGGTTCATACTTCTCCTAACTACAGTTTTGGTCTTGTGCCTCCCATGCTAGGGAATCAGTTTGCATCATTTGAGAACTCCGACTCTCAAGCACGTGATGTTTCTCGGCTTCCAAGCTTTGTAGTAAGCCTTCAAATTTCTGCTCTGTACCTTATCTAGCAAGATTATTTACTTGAAAAAAATTTTGTGGCTTCACTTTTTACTGTCAAGATAATTCTTCACATTTCCAATGAGGTGTGTGTGTGTAATTGAATTTGACTTGATGTTTGAACCTTGTAGTAATTAGTAAACTTGTATGATCCCTGAGTAGGTGATTGTCATTTGAAACAGGTTTGCATTATCATTGATTTGTCATTTGAATGTTCTTTTATCTAGGTCCAACAACCATTTGATCCAGCTAGCTATTATGCCCAATTCTACCGATCAGGTGCTGATGGCGATGGTCGAGTTTCTCCATTTACTTCACCAGGAGTTGCAAACAAATACAATGGGAATATTGCGGTGTTGCCACCACAGACTTCTCAGTCTCCTCAAGAGGTTTTCACAAACTAAGAACCTTTTGATAATGTTTCACTTCTCAATTGAAAAATTTACATATTTTTATTTTCTAGATAAATTTAATTAGTTAAAGCGGTTATCTAAGCGTTGCTTGTTGTCCGAATCTTTTTAAGATTTCTGCGGCATGGTTTCAATCTTCCATTTTCATGTTGAGATGATCATAGGCCTAATACCCATTCATTCATGGGTATGATGATAGTGTTAGTAACTACGAGGCTTGTGTATAATTTTCCTGTTAAAATTGGCTGGATGGATGTGGTTGTTTGGTGGTCTGGGCTATATGTTTGAGACTTTTTAACCTGCTTCTGTCTGTGTGTGTATTGGACATATCATGTGTGTGCTGGTTGCTTGTTCGAGCATTTTTGAGTGTCATATATATACTTATCTGGAATTTTAGTGAGGTCAGTGGTGATAATCATAGAATAATAAAGCATTTTGTTTGTGGCAGTAGTTCTCTTCAGTGTGACAGCAATCATTTTGGTTCTTTGTTGGTTGATCATGTTGCCTGCTTAGGATTTAGGGGCTCAATCCTCCAAATAATGTGCTTTTGCACAAACAAAATGCCTCTGCTTTTGGATGACCTAAATATATGACTGTGTGTGCTGCCCCCTTGGATTATTTTTTTGACATGGGCAAGTGTCTCACATCTTCATGATTGTTATAGGTAACTCACTGTAACAGATATAGATTCCATGTGCTTTGTAGTATTAGTGTGAGATTCTTGGGGGTGGTTACTGGTTAGCTGGCATGGAAATTGTACATTCTAATTTGCTTTTGGTGCTGTGGTTGGTTGAAATGTGCATCAAGTTCCTCTCTATGAATAATGAGTTCTCCCATAAAATAATTCATAATGTTTGTTCTTGGTTTTCTGCTAACTTGATCATTTGGTTGCACTTTTGTTGTAATGAATTATAGGTCCAGCTTACATTTTGCATAAGCAAAATTCCTTCTGGGATTATAGGTCTAGCTTTCATGTTTTTCTTCTTAATACAAGTTTCTTTGTTTACTATCTCCCCCCCCCCCCCCCCCCCAACAAAAAAAAGGGGGCCTCTTGGGATGTTGGAAATTCATTCCACTTCCAAATCAAATGCTTGTGTTGTTACATATTGAATGTCTGAACATCAATTTGACATGCATATACTCATGCTAAATATGTACTCGCGTTGATGTTTATGTACTTGAGTTGGATCTGATGCTTGTGTGTCTGTTTGTAGAGTGGGAACTCTTTAGTGATGTCTACAGCAGGTCCAAGTCCATTGGTGACTCAAGGTGCTGGGCTCGTGCAGAGTTCAATAGCTGTGACTCAGCAACCACTTCCTGTTTTCCGTCCTCCAACTGGAATACACATATCTCCTTATCCTCCAAACTACATTCCCTACGGCCCCTATTTCTCCCCCTTTTATGTTCCACCCATCCACCAATATTTAAGTAATGGTGCATTTCCTCAGCAACCTCAAGCTGGCAGTGTGTATCCATCTCCACAGGCAGCAGCTGGCACTGGTGCAAAATTTTCACTTCCACAATACAAACCAGGAACAAATACAGGAAACTCAGCTCATATTGGAATGCCAAGTGGGTATGCTCCATATGGTTCTTCCCCTGCTGGCTATGCTCCTAGTTCTACTGCAGCAGCTGGAAATTCAACTGCTAATGAAGATCTTGGTGCATCCCAGTTCAAGGAAAGTAATGTCTACATGACTGGACAGCAGGTTAACTTAATTTTCTATGCCGTCGTCCATTCCTCTGTGTTGATTAAGGGATCATATTTAAATGATTTCCCTCTATATACTGTTGTAATGCACACTGTTTGAAGAGTGATGGATTTGATGCTTTTCTGCAGAGTGAAGGTTCTGCCATGTGGATGGCTGGTGGTGGTCGAGAGATACCCAGCTTGCCAGCTAATTCATTTTACAATCTTCCTCCCCAAGGTCAGCATGTAACTTTTGCTCCAACACAGGCTGGTCATGGCACCTTTGCTGGTATATATCACCCTGCACAAGCAGTTACAGCAGCAGCTGTACACCCACTTCTGCAACAATCTCAAACAATGGCTGGAGCTGTTGAAATGGGGGGACCTGCTGCCAGTGTTTATCAGCAGCCCCAGCATGCACAGATCAACTGGCCCAGTAACTACTGAAACAGAGGATGACTTTTCGTTTCTCTTCTTTTCTTTTCTTTTCTTTTTTTTTTTTTTTGTAAACCTGGAAAACAAGAAATTCAAGCCAATCTTGGAATATTTTTGGGAACTCCAATGAGTTTGGTTGGTGGGGAACGTCAAGAAGATATGGCAGCAGATGGACTTGAGAGTGTAAATCTGTGGAAAGAGGCGGGAGAAAATTTGCCAGTACCATCTTCTTGTTGCCTGGGTTGAGGACATAAAAGGTGCAGTTCACCTGTAACTGATGTTGACCATTTTAAGTTAGTGAAGGTATCATGCGTAGGTTCTTGCTGCTGCTATATGTTGTTACCGATTTTTCATTTTCGTAGTTTCATTCTCTTTCCTCATCTTAAAACTCTTGGAAGTCTACTAGAATTTACCATTGAGTGGTGAGAATATTTTACATTCTTTTTTCTTTTTATATTTGAGGTTTAATAGGGCTTTGGAAGGTAAGATATAAGTGGGTGGAGAAAATTTTCCATTACTTTTTCTTGTCATTCTGCAGTCTTACCTGTAAAGTGAATTTTGATAGCAAGAAAAAGATGTACTGAATTGTTGTAATTGGTAAAGCAGAAGTGAACATTTCAATTGTTCTAGTTGACATTCATAGTAAAGCTTTTCATCGGTGTAGATATAGGATTGTGGCAGAAAGGTAGTAAGTATGCTGGTGGCTGAGGGTTATCCTTTTTGGCCTTTAAGAACTCATATTGATTGAAATGAAGGCGACGGAGTTCCCAGTTGTTTTTCAATTAAAAGTGTAGTTTATTTATTTATTAACCCTAATCTTCCATGCACATGTTTACTTCCTTTTTTAGTGAACACACGACTTTTGAGTTTTGGTAATTAGTTTCATACAATTAGTTCCCTGCGTGTCATGGAATGAATAGTGGGATATGCCTTTGTGCTGTGGTTATGTTGCAGGCGGATTCTGAGGTGATGCATCCAACACACACATAACAACAAAAACAAGGCCAGCAGCGGCTCCCTATTGAATTCTGAACTTTTGACTCAAGTCGGCATGATTTTTATTTTTATTTTTATTCTTATTTTTGCCTCTTGAATCCATCGGTATTCCTGGCTATGAAAGAGAAGTTCAACTTCTAGCCGAATTAACTATATTAACTGCCATTCCAAATATGTTGAAGAAGCTCCTCAAAGTCCATAAACGCACTACCCCTTTCCCCAAAGTTCCCCCTAAGCCAGCAACAGGTGCTGCTTCAACTCCATCAGAGAGCCCCTCGGCCTTGAAAATTGTTCATGCAGGTGGGTTTGTTGAGTGCTGTTACATGGCAATACCTGCTGTTATAATTTTGGAGAAGTACCCTTCCTGCAAACTAGGTAGGCGTGAAGTTTTCAGGCGGCCGTGGGATTCAGTTGTCCGGCCAGAAGAACTTCTCACCCTTGGTGAAAAGTTCTTTCTTGTCCCACGTCGTACTGTGAGGAAGCTGCGGCGAAGGGTCAAAAAGCTTGATGGTCATAGAGAAGTTTCTAGCAATTCTTTTGCATCAAAGTCTTGCGTTGATGTTTGCGTTGACAAGGTTTCTAGCAAAAGCAATGATTTTCCAAGCACATCTTTTTGTCAACAGAGTGAAGCTACTGTTTCTGCTGAGAAAACTGCTTCCGAAAGGAAAAGTGCTGTTAAGATTCGTTGGCATTGAAGAGAAGGATAGTCACCTGGAGGACGATCCCGGGAATAAGAGCTTGAATTCTCGGCCTCATGAAGCAAAGAGGAGGCCAAGAAATGCAGCAGCAGCATCATGGCGACCATCACTTGTGGCAATCTGTGAAAAGAAATGATGAATAGGGTTCTGCAAAAGTGCAAACATGTGAAAAATTCTCACCATACTAATCTCATCCTTCCCTTTTTAACAACATTTAACACTTTCAATCAACTCAGACATTATCAAATTCAGTAGAGTCTAATTAAACTTCACTTTCATATGTTCTTTACTCCAATCCGTGAACACTTACGTATTGATTTCTTAAGTCTTGTAGTTGGATGACTTGACATATTGAAATCATCTGTTGTTAAACTCACCAAACTTACTGTATGTCGACAGCATTCTACTTCATTTTTCTTGTATCTTGGCGTTATATCCAAGCCGACGGTTGGCTTTTTTTAACATAAAGTAATCTCGCTAATGACCCTAATGTCTATTCTTTGTCCACCCTTTGATTTGTATTAGTTCACATCAGATGTTAACATAAAAAATAAATAATAATAAGAAGCCCTAAATCTCAACAAAAGATCCGTTTTACTATGATACTAATTGTTGTTTCTTCTCAACAAAATTTTTTTAGTAAATAAATAAAAAGCCGTGTCACTTCAGTGTCTGATATTACCCGTAACTACTACTTTATATAAGTCTTCATGTGGACAAATCTTAAAAGATTAACTGTCAATCCTGTTCAGTGGATGCGGTGGGGGCATTTTTAACAAAGCGCAAGTCATTGGTAAAATTTTTTCACATGAAATAAAGAGAGAAATGATTATTTTTCTCTTGAAACTTTCTGGGTTTTTGGTATGTTTTGTTTTGTAGTGGTTGTTTGGGCTTTTAGACAGAACCCAAACTCAAAACATGATCGTCACAAGATAAAGAAGGAAAGCCAGCAAGCAAAAAACACCCCT
Organism: Citrus x clementina; assembly: GCF_000493195.1. NCBI lineage: Eukaryota > Viridiplantae > Streptophyta > Magnoliopsida > Sapindales > Rutaceae > Citrus > Citrus x clementina. Next base: position 24,637,224 of record NW_006262688.1, read on the forward strand.
TCAAAGGCACACAGCCAAAGAAATAGCCATGGGGCATGAAGAGAACAAAAACAAAGCGGCGACAGACCAAGAAGAAGAAGCATGGAACCAAAGGAAGCAAGCTCTTATTGAGGAATTATCAGACAAGTTAATAAATGGAGATCTTGAGACCAAAATAGAAGCAGCTAGAGATATCAGAAAAGTTGTTAAAAAGTCATCTTTAAAGACAAGATCAGAGTTTGCAGCTGCTGGTGTGGTTCAACCTTTGGTGTTGATGCTTGTTTCTCCTAATCTTGATGCCATTGAATCCTCTCTCCTTGCCCTCCTCAATCTCGCTGTTAGAAATGAACGGTTTGTTTCCCACATGTCTCATATTATATCTTCATTTTGCTTCAGGATGACTGCTTTGATTTTTGTTTTCCATTTTGTTTCAGGATGACTGCTTTGATTTTTCTTTTCATTTAATAGTTAAACTAGTGGAAGTTTTGGTTTCATTAAGAGAAGTGACAGATGAAGATATGAACAATAAGCAATCTGAGAAATGACAAAATAGGTAAAAGGAATGTGTAGGGAAAGTAAATATATTGATTCTGTGCAGTTGTGGTTCTGGGTTGAAAGAAATTAGTGGTGGAAATGACAAAAGCCAGCTTTTTATTTCGGATTTGTTGGATGGAACAGCTGAGCGCTTTTTGATCCAAAATAGAGAGAGTTGTGAGAATTCACTGCTTGATTGTTATTGATGCTATTCTTTTGTTGGGAATCACCAAGAGGTGTCGAGGTTTTCATGGAGACTTATTTTGAGGGCTATGCAAGGAGATTAAATCTCATGGGGCCTTTGTGGCAATTGTCCAACACTAGGTAGTTGATTGAAAGAGTTGAAAATTTTCATTTTGATTATGTTGCTGCTGTTAAAAGATATATGTGGGATCAATTGGTGAGAAGAATCTGTTTCTGAACCAAGACACAACGTTTTAAGTCCCAGTGATTTCCGATTGCTTTGGGTCGAAATTTTCAAATTAGATTCACTTACAGATTTAGTTCTGGGTTTTGCTTGAATATATCAAGTTTAGTTTCTGCACGCTTTGTTTCCTATCTTTTGTTGTCCCTTAAATGAAGAACAAGCTTTGCGATATCAATAGAGTTTCTTTTCTTCTGTTTTTGCAATTCTAATTTCTAACTGTGGATATTTTTTGGTTGAAGAAAATATGAGTTGATTACGTGACGATGGGCAGTCCGCACGGATGCCAAATATGCATTTTTCTCTATGTATTTGCTTAATTGTTTTCATTTCGTATGATTGTTTTCTAATTACCAATTTTGTGTTATCCTTGTTCTTTTTCTCTTTGGTTGGTAATGCCATGCACATTTTTTAGTCTGCCATGAATTATCTCATTCTGTTCTTTCCCCACTATTTATCAGAAACAAAGTCAAGATAGCAACAGCCGGCGCCATCCCCCCACTTGTGGAGCTTCTTAAGTTCCAAAATGGTACGTTGAGGGAATTAGCCGCAGCCGCGATCTTAACTCTCTCAGCTGCTGCACCCAATAAGCCAGCCATTGCTGCTTCTGGAGCTGCACCTCTTCTGGTACAGATTCTCCACTCTGGAAGTGTTCAGGGAAGAGTTGATGCTGTTACAGCCCTACACTATCTCTCCACCTGTAAAGAGAATTCCAGTCCAATTGTAGATGCTACAGCGGTTCCCCCTTTAATCAATCTTCTGAAAGATTGCAAGAAATATTCAAAGTTTGCTGAGAAGGCTACAGCATTGCTTGAAATCCTTTCCAGCTCAGAAGAAGGGCGAATTGCAATCACAAATTCAGATGGTGGGATATTAACCCTTGTAGAGACTGTTGAAGATGGATCACTTGTCAGCACACAACATGCAGTTGGAGCGCTTCTTTCTTTATGCCAGAGCTGTCGGGATAAGTACAGACAACTCATTCTCAAAGAAGGTGCAATCCCAGGGCTTCTGCGACTGACGGTAGAGGGTACCTTTGAAGCTCAAGAAAGAGCTCGGACACTTCTAGACTTGCTGAGAGACACTCCACAAGAAAAGAGATTGAGTTCCTCAGTTTTGGAGAAAATTGTTTACGACATAGCTGCACGGGTTGATGGAGCAGATAAAGCTGCTGAAACCGCCAAGAGATTATTACAGGACATGGTACAAAGAAGTATGGAGCTGAGTATGACACGGATCCAACAAAGAGCTGCATCTTCTGCACCCTCTAAGATTCCATCTGCGTAAACAAGAAAATGGCTGCAAGTTTTCATCCGTATATACCTTGTGCTGGCAGTTAAACCTCATGTACTCTTTCTGGATCACCATCCAAGAGAGTTGTTGAAGTAGATTTCATTAGAATGCCTACCCATCCATAGGAGGTAATATTGTCTCCTCATAGTGGGGTCTTGTATAGCTTACCCTTGATCATGTTTGTATAAAAATCACTTCCAAGTTTTATACTAGTACATTTTCCCTGATCACAAATTTTGTAGGCAAAGCAGCACTTGTAAGGTTGTAAGGGCCACACACATTATTCAGATTTTGTGGACTTTGTTAAGAGCTGATATTAACGTCCAGTTTCAAGATGTGTTACTGGTCAATTGATATCATCTTTCATTTTGGGAATACACGAGGGAAATTGGAAAAAAATAGCCCTTCTGTTACATGAATTTCTTGTTGAAAAGTAATTTGTTGTGATATTAAAAAAAAAAAAAAAAAAAAAAAACCTTTGTGTTTGTGCCTCTTATGGATATCATTAAATCAACTTTACCCAAAGAAGCAAATGAGGATCTCAAACAGAGACCAGAGCCGGGGTGGGGGGGTCCCTCGTTCACTGTTGGACCATTTCTTGCCGGTCATTATTTATTATTATTGACCCTAAAAGCAAGTAACTTTTGGACCATTTTACTTTACATGAGTCATGACCTGATTAATCTGCAAGTAAAAAGAAACTTCCGTGATGGAAAAGGTAGAAGAATACACTGAAAAGGGCTTCCCCTTCCTTGCATTGGAAAACTGTTTGTTCATCAGTTGTTATGATGATTGAGATTTGAGACTTCACCCAAAGCTATTTCAAGTGATTAAATTATAAAGCATCCTTCAAATTTTCCCCTAAAATCAGATACCATAGCAATAAAATACGTTATCCACCGACAATAGAATAAAAATAAAAATGAAGTGTTAAACCAAGATTATGTTTCTTTAAAAATTAATGGCACATCAGATACATTCTACAAGCTCTTTACAGTTTAAAACAACAAAATTACCCACACTCCTGAGGCATGTAATGAAAAATTTGTTAAAAATTATATGTAAGTTAAGAGTTAGATGTTGAAGTTCGGGTCCAAATGTTGGTCGGTAGTGGATACCATTCGATTTGATTTGGTAGGCTAAGAACGAACCAAACTTAAACTAATTGGTTCATAATTTTGAGAATAAAAAACAAACCAAACATTAGAATCGAATTAAATTAAACTAAATTAATTCTGTTTGGTTCGGTTCTATGGTTTAGTTAGATTTTATTTTGTTTGATTTGAGTAATTTTATCATGTATATTCAATAGAAAGATACAATAGCAATGTCCTATTACTATAATAATACTTTTGAGTCTATAAATTTACAAATAAAAAACAATATAAGAAAATCTAACAACAAATCTAGAAATCTACTATAAATTACAAAAGAAAGTTCATGGTTCTGTTGCATACAAGCACTTTTCCAATCACTACTTTTTGATCCTTTAACTTGTACATCAATATTACCTATCTTATCTTCTAAAGTGAGATATTAGTCAAGCACCAACGGTTAAATAAAATAACATAGAGTATATGTTGTTACATTGATAATCATATGTATTAAATAAGAAATAAAAGTATCACTTTGAGTATCTAAATGTTCTTTATGTTGAGCCAAAATTAAAATAGTCCCCAATTGTTAATTCATGAAATTCGATGTGAACGAAAGTTAAACAAATCTAAATTATACTAGCTATTTTGAAATAAACTTAAAATTAAATTTTATAGGACATAACTTTTGAAAGTTGATCCACAAACTCATCTTTTTGAATTAATTAATTAAGGTTTATTATTATATATATATATATATATATATAAAAAAAGACCACAATCAATTTTGTCTCAATGTCATTGCTTCAACTATGTTAGGAGTCAAAATGTCTATATGGATCTAGTCTAAGCTAGGATTTTCAATTTTTAATTTTTTTCATAAATTCTGTTTTTAATTTTTTCGTGAACCGCTTAATTCAGCGGTTTGGTTCGATTTTAAACCGAACCAAGTAGAAATAATTAATTCAAAAAATTTTTAAATCATTTGGTTCGGTTTTTATTGTCCAAACCGCACCAAACAGGTCGGTCTTCTTGATCCTTCATTTAATTTAAAAGTCTTACTAACAAACAATTAATGAAGAAAAGTGGGATCTAATTGTGCGCGCCGTATTGTAATACACTCGTTAATTACAACTTTACCACTGTCGGTGCGTGTCGTCATTTCATGGAGAGCAATGGTCACCAATTACATGACACCATGACTTTCATCACTTTCATCACCCGTACGGCCTAATCCGACCCTCCACGTAGCTCTTATTTCCGCGTGTCATCATCGAATCCCGTGTGCGCAATATACCCTCCGTATAGTTAAATAATCATCCTATCAATCAAAAAACCACGCTGCTTTTTGACAATCCCTCAATCGCACAGTCTGAAGAATCTACTAATTCCAGCTCACTCACAGCACATCTCATTTAGAAAGAGAGGGAAACAGAGAGATGTGTTCATCTCTGTTGCTTCTCTTGTCTGATTCGTCTCGAAGGTAAGTCAAGTTTGTTCCTTCGTTACTTGAAAGATCTCAAACCAGATCTAAAACCCTTGAAAGTTTCTTCCTTGTTTTAGTTTTTTAATCAGTTTTTTGCAATTTTCTTATCTGGGTCATTTTGTTTTTAGTTGAAGTTACTAGATTTAGTTCAAAGTTGGAATTTTTGGTTCAGCGACAATGTTGGGTCGGTCTACACTGTCAAGAACTGCAAGTTTTAGGCCAGAAAACCTAGGCCAAAATGCACTAGCGATGATAGGCAATCTTTGCTTCACTATGTTTGTGCTAGGAGTGTTAATCTTCACTATTATTGCTGCCACATATGAACCTGAGGATCCACTCTTTCATCCATCGGCAAAGATCACCTCATTTTTAACATCACAATCGAATGCGACTTTTAAATCTGATGACACTGTTGTTAAAACCGGTGAGGATTTCATGGCCCTGAACCAAACTGTGGTTGCTACGTTTATTAATGCAACTGATGTGGAGTATAAGGAGGAGAGTGTAACAGAAACGGTGCCCAATTGTGAGGGAAATGTGGATAGTCCTATTGATTGTACTGACCCGGAAGTGTTTCATTTATTGATGAGTAAGGCAATAGATCATTTTAAAGACATACACTTTTATCGTTTTGGAAAGGCAGTTCGTGGGGATAGTGATAATGCTTGTGATATGGCGTGGCGGTTTAGGCCTAAGGAAGGGAAGACAGCTGCCTTCTATAAGGATTACAGGAGGTTTACAATTACTAGGTCAGCGAATTGTACACTTAGCGTGGTGAGTATTGGGAATTACCACTCGGGTGTGAATGCTAGGAAAAAGAGGAAGAGGAATCAGAAGCCTGGATTCGAGAAAATGCCAGTGAAGGATAATGCAGGTTTGCTGGTTGTTGGGGAAGCTGTTAATGATACTCTTCCTGTAATCGAGTCAGAGAATTCATTTAGCCGTGGGAGATACTTGATCTATATGGGTGGCGGAGACAGGTGCAAGAGTATGAATCATTTCTTGTGGAGCTTCTTGTGTGCTTTAGGTGAAGCACAGTACTTGAACCGAACATTGGTTATGGATTTGACAATATGTTTGAATTCAATGTATACTTCATCAAATCAAGATGAGGAAGGGAAAGATTTTAGGTTTTACTTTGATTTTGAGCATTTGAAGGAAGCAGCATCGGTTTTGGACAAGGAACAGTTTTGGTCTGATTGGAATAAGTGGCAGAAGAAAGATGGGTTGAATCTTTATCTTGTGGAGGATTTTCGCGTTACGCCAATGAAGCTTTCTGAGGTGAAAGATTCTTTGATTATGAGGAAGTTTGGATCTGTTGAGCCAGATAATTACTGGTACAGGGTCTGTGAAGGAGAAACCGAATCTGTTGTTCAAAGGCCATGGCATCTGCTCTGGAAGTCAAGAAGACTGTTGGATATAGTTTCTGCAATTGCATCAAGGTTGAATTGGGATTATGATGCAGTTCACGTTGAGAGAGGAGAGAAGGCTAGGAACAAAGAGCTCTGGCCAAATCTTGACGCAGATACTTCCCCTGATGCACTTATCTCAACTTTGGCAGACAAGATTGAAAACGGAAGGAATGTCTATATTGCAACTAATGAACCAGACACATCCTTCTTCAACCCTTTGAAAGACAAGTATTCCACCCATTTTCTTGATGAGTACAAGGATCTTTGGGATGAGAACAGCGAGTGGTATTCTGAAACAATGAGGCTTAACAAAGGAGCTGCAGTTGAGTTTGACGGCTACATGAGGGCATCAGTGGATACAGAAGTATTCTTGAGAGGGAAAAAGCAGATTGAAACTTTCAATGATCTCACTAACGACTGTAAGGATGGTATTAATACGTGCAATGCAGCTTCCAGTTAGTCCTTAAACCTTCTTATACATGAGGTTCGAAACTCCAGTGTTACTTCATTGGGGTATATCCACTTGTACTTTTATTTGTTATGTTGTTTTCTAGAAACTGCAAGCTTTGTTTCATACTTTTTGAAATTGAGTAGCAATATCACCGAGTTTTTATGAGTTGTGTTCGATTCAGTTTTTATATTCATCCAGACTCTTGTCAATGCACAATTTGCTCCCAAAATTGCTTGTTCTTAATCAGATACCTAGCAAGATGGACTTTTTTCTTTAACTGAAGATCATAAATAATCTAATTGTTAATCATGGTTTATGTACTCACAGAATCAGAAGCAAAACGATAATACTGCCCACTACAAAAACTAGACAAAGTATTCATGGGAACTCAAATTGTGATTCCAAAATGACGCAAAGTTTTAAGGGGGCTACAGATGTTCGACATTCTTGTATTTTTATTTTTATTTTTTCGTTTCTAATTCCCACAATCATTATTTGGGAAAGGGGAAAAAAAATTACCGAAAACAAAATTGCTGGCCCAAGCACATGATGCCTAATCTTCAAGGTGTAGAGGAACTATATAGGTGAAATATACAGTTTCTGCTCATCCCCTTCGGGCTTGCTCTTTAAGATACATGGCTTCTGTATTATGGATGATCCACTTCTTGGCCACTAGCATGTCTCCGGGACTCTTGAGTATGTACCTTTGGAGAAAGGATCGAATATCTTTTCCCAAAAGATTATCAACCAGTTCTGTAAATAGAGAATCAGGAAGCTGACCCATTTTTCAAATGCCCACCGTTCTCCTTCTCCTCCAATATAAACCTTCCAAAGAAAACAGGTAAATCTTTTTCTCTTCATTTTTCAAATTTCATTTCCTTCCCGATTTCAGCTTTTTGATAGGAACAAGAGTTACTTTTTTGCCCGACTTATTAGCTCTCGCCTCTGCCGATCGGAGCAAAGAAATAGCAACTTGATGCTGATTTTCACTTGCCTTGTCATCAGTATATGGTATCACTTCAAATGCTCCACGAGTGAAGCCCCTAGCCACCTGAGGTAATTTAGTTTCAAATTATCAGCAATCAGCATTGCAATATGTTAACTCAGTATATTTCCACTATGCCAAATCTTCTGTCAGCATTCTATGATATAAGAAAATATAAATTTAGCTCATTTGTTGTACCTTCAAAAGAATCCAAGCTTTGAGGGAACTACTTAAGACTGCAAGTCTTGTCCTTTTCCCTGAAGTTAAATAGTTACACATGTGATGATCCACCCGCAGAATAAATCTTGGCCAGGACTTGGGATTTTCAGGGTCTGCTTTCTGCTCCATCATTGCCTAATACAGAGGAAAATAAATAAACATTTATTATTTCAATACATAAAGATTAAAGGGTAGACTACTAATCACAACTCACAAGAAAATGGGAGAGAGTTACAAAACACAGCATGTCTTCTGAAAATATATGTTTATTTGGAGACATATCAATGGGATAAGTCAGTGAAGCTCTCAATCCCAGCTTCATAGGCATGTTTTCTATCAGGAGGACGGAAGCTACTCTACAGGAAAGTAATTGAGGAAAAGGATATCTATGAAATAGATTTTCAATCTTCCAACTTCAGATGCTTCCTCCTTTTTGGAATGTGTCTGATAAAGTAAAATGTACTTTGATTATAAGATTTACTTACAAGCAACCGACTAATTTCTTGCTCAATTTTTGAGAACGAGGTCTCTAAAGCTTCAACTCTCCCGGTACCCTGACAGCAAGTGCATGGTTCACTAATCATAAATGTAACACTGGGTCGAACCTGCCAAACACGATGCCATCTAGATGTAAAACAAAATCTTGTGAATTCAACTAACAACACTAAATATTGTCATAATTCAAATTCAAAATACTTTTTGTTACATTTTAAATTGCAATGGTTGTCTATATATCAAAAGTTCTTGATGTCAATTGCAACAAGGCTTTAGCTGCATCTTTCCTTCATTAGCATTTCATCAGCCCCAGAAGATGCACAAAAGCTAAATAGCAAAGGGAAAATTGACCATTGGAAAACCATACCCTCTTCCTTGTTATTTCCATCAGTCCATGTCTAGACAGTTCAGAGACTTTCACCATTGACCGATCTCTCTCAACAGCTTTCTTGACTTCTTCATAGACCAATCTCTTATTTGCTGAAAAATATAGAGCCAAAAAAGAACATCAATGAGACATTACACAATTAGTATGGTAATCACTGCGACCATCCTAACTCTCATAAGTGCCCATTTCCTGTGTCATAATTTGATAAACACTCTCATTAAAGCTGATTACAAAGTTTTCTAGTCATTTATCATTCTGAATTGTCCTTTTGGGAAGAACTACAATAGGTTTTGGGTGAAATCAAGCAACATTGAGCCAGAATGTACAGGTGCCAGAACAAAATCCAGTTACTCATTTACAAAATTTTCTAAAAGTTGACATTGCAATCCAAACGTTCTCCATCCGCCATCCTGGCCACTCCAGGACAGGGGGGAGCGAGAGAGGGGGAGAGAAACCAACTTACAGTCATCAGCCATATCAATAAAATCTACAACAATGATGCCACCAATATCTCTTAGCCGTAACTCCCTTGCAATCTGAAACACAAATTTCAATTAACATGCTAGCACTACCAACATGGCCTATGCATAAAAAAGGTGATCACAATGAAGTGAATAACATACTTGTTTTGCAGCTGCCAGGTTGACATCTAGAATAGCCTTCTCTTTTGATGACCCATGACCAAACATCCCATGCCCTCCATTCACATCAATGGAGACTAAAGCCTCAGTTTGTTCAATCACCAGAGAACCTCCATTTGGAAGTGGGACCCTAGAAGGCAAGAAATGTAACTGGCATCATGAAAAACTCTTCAAAAGAGATTCTTATTGTATTTACAATTTCAGGATTTAATGTAGAATCTGGCCACTTAAAACAGCAACGGAACAATGTCTACTGTCGACATAACATGACAACTCAGAGATAATTACTATCAACAATCCTCACCTTTTGCTAAGCATATTGTTGATTTCTTCTTCGATATTAAATTTATCAAAGAGGGGAATTCTCTTATCATATAACTCAACTCGATCACAAAGATCAGGAGCAATATCCTGAAGGTAACTGGTAACCTGAAATATAACAGAAAAAAGAAATTGATTTTGTTAATTTTCATAGAAAAATAAATGAGACAAGAAATTTACTTTAAAATCTTTAGAACTTTTTTTTTCTTTTCCTCCCTCTTTCCTCTCTGTTAACCTAATTACTTATTGCTTATAAAGTAGAGAAAAGCTACCAATTTTTCTTTTCTTTTCTTTTTTTTCCTTTTTTTTTAATGACAGTAAATGTCTGAAACTCTTATCAACACTTCTTCTCGGGTCTCGGCTCATAATGAAGATTGAAGAGGAATCAGACATATTAGGCCAAAAAAAAAGAAAAAAGGGTTTCCACTAACATGACATTTAGAATCCTTCTCACTAATCCTCCCAATGCTTGGCCAGGCCAGGCTTCCAATAAAACTACCAAGCATTTATATGTCTAATAAGATAACTACGGGGCATTTATATGTCTCTGTCTATGAGTTATTAGAATAACATGCTAAGTATTGCTCAGTCCCTCTAGAAAGGGACAAATACACACGTAAGCACAATCTTGCTTGTTCAGCACCACAATATCATTTGATATTCAGCTGGTGAAATACCTCATGATAAGTCCTCGGAGAGTCAACCACCATCTTCTTAACCTGAAGGTAAAATGCAGAAAAAGCATGACATTAGGAGATCACAATGTGTTAGACCCATGAAAACTTATGTTAGGCACAAATATAAAGGGGCAGGGGCTGTTTAGTAATTTTAGGGGCAGAGGCAATTTAGTAACTTTATTATTAATTGGGGTTCAGCTATAAATAAGAGATTATGGAGTCACTTAGGGTTTATGTTGAATTTTATCTGGTATTAAGAACCATTAGGAGTTTTGGGAGAGATTGACCTACCTCTCGAATTGTATGTCAGGATTGATTGTTTGTTTTCTTTTGATTTAATCAATAAAAGTCTGCCCTAAGTTAGCCCTAAGTCCTATCACAATGGGGTGGAAAATCATTACATGAAATTGTCATGATAAGAGAATATGGGGAGAGGCAAAGAAAAAGGTGAAATAGGACATAATATTTGTCTTTTAGTCACCTTCTCATTAAAATAATCCTGGACAATGGAAAGTGTTTGACCCATTGCCCTATGTAGCAGAATGGGAACAGCCCCCTCCACACCTTCATCTGCTGCAAGGGCAGCTGATTTAGCATGTTCCATTATGTTTTTCCAAGTTGAAAGCAAACCTTCCAAATCCTTCTGCAGTTCCTCTAACGAATGGCCAGCAGCAACAGTTCTTATGGTTAAACCAAAACCTTCAGGCTGCAAAGTTTTTGCAATGACTTTCAAGCGCGTTCGCTCAACACCAGTTATTTTTCTGGAGACACCAATTCGATCGCAGCTAGTAATTAATATCTGAAAGCCAGGAAATTAGATCAGCAAAATTTAAGACAAAGATTAGCCAGCAACTGCGAGAGAGAGAATTTAGTAAGTAATACAGGTGCAACAGAAAACATACCCAGAACCTGCTTCTTAATTTTGGATAAGCAGTCAATGTAGGACCTTTTGTACCCAATCCCTCTTTCACAACTTGTACAATAACTTTGGTTCCCTTCTGAACTTGCAACCATGTTTTTTCATCAGGTGTATGCTTAGAATCTTTCGTACCTTGAGGATGAGATGTGTGAGAGTCATCAGGTACTTCTGATTTAGAGGAAAAGAAACCATTGCTTTCACCATCTAGATGGTGGTCTCCCTCTAAGAAGTCCTCAAAATCAGCTTCTGGTTCACCATCATCAATGATACTACCATTCACATTCTTAAGAACTTCTGAAACATCAAAATCATCACCATCATGTTCCTCATCATCGTTGTGCTCAAATTGTACTAAATCATCCTGAGAGTCAGCTTCTGCAACATCCTCAGTATTGTGTGATGTCGAGTCATTGTCATAGGTCACCGCATGCTCTTCAAGAGCTGCAGATGCAGAACCGTTAACTTCTTGTTTCTTTGTCCGACAACGAAATGGAGGGAATATGAATGGTTCCCTGTAATGTTTTATGTCCATGAGAGAAGGTCTAGAGTTTCCAATATTTACAAAAGCACCGCCCATATTCGGAACAAGTTTTGTGACTACCCCTAGATATACACTATCACACTGCACATTACTTTTAACTGGTTCGAGTAATAATTCAACCAGTTTCTCATCTTCCAATACAGCAATCCTTTGCATGGTACATATTGAAGAATTGATCAGTATAACAGTCGAAACAAAGTTATCCTTTGAAATTAAACTCCCTTTTTCAGGCAACAAGCTCTCAGTATCTTGAAATTTCTGATTATCACTATCCAATATCATCGCCTCATCTTTCTCATTATTACTTTTCTCTGGCATATCAGGCTTTACTGTATCTTCATATACAAGAAGGATTGGAGATGATTGGAATAACCAAGGTTCCTCAATAGGCTGGTCTCTTTCAGATAATGCCATATCAAAATTTGAAACCTCATGTGTAGCAGTTTTACCATCATCATAAGAGTACAATTGATCCGCATGTGTGAGATCATTCCAGAATGGCTCTGATTCTGTAGAATCACTTTCAAGATGTTTCACAATCTCATCATCTGTCAAACCACTGGAAGTGTTTAAGTGTTCAGAAACATTATAATGGCAGAAGTTTCGTGTACAAGAGTGCCAAGAAAGATATAATACCTGTTTCTGGAACTGAGATTGGAGATTTTACAGGAATATATGTCTCCTCTATCCATGAATCCCATATATGAGTTGGAGAATTTTTGGTATTAAACCTCATCCATGAATCTCTCACCAGAATTTTTCTATCTTGATTGAAAGGAACTAACAAAGAAAATTCAGGCCCGCCTCTCCAGATAATGTCACCAGAAGACCATGTTTCTCCTTTCATGAAAAAATTATACTTGAAATTTACACCACAAGCGATCTGCCAAGCACAAATTATTGATTAGGGCACTTATATGGAATTATGGAAACTTTGACTTTTCATTTTTCAGAGCTGGGTAAGTACCTTGACTTCAGCCTTCCACAAATTTTCATGCTCAGTCGGAGACATTAGGATAGCCATATCTGGATCCCAGCAACCTAAGACACTGGGATCACCAGTAATGTACAGAAGCTGACCGGCTTCCAGATCAGCCTCCACAGTCCAAACTATTTCACATAGCCCTTGAATAGCACTAGCTGACTTGCCTGAGAAAATCAAATAAGGTAGATTCATCAGCCATTCTAAGAAAATATAAAACTACTTCCAGCAAGGAGCCTGTGAAGCACTAAAAGTTTCAAAGAAAAATGTGTCTCGTGATATTAACAATTTTACTAATTAATTCAAAATCTCACCAGTAAGAGGTACAATAAGTTATATGTAAGGCATTGTATTACCTCTATTAGCAGACATTATAGGGGATTTTATGAGCGAATTACGATTCCTGATACGGAACGCGAACCTGAACATATTCCTATGAGGTATTTGACGAGATATATACCTGCTTCAGTTGTAGAAAGAATTAGCACTTGAAGAACTTGTGGTGACAGTGGTACCACACAAGAAACCCACAAGCTTAAATCTCAATACTGCAATTAAGAGCAAGATTTGTAGCCACTTCTAACATGCAACATAGGCCATATTTATTGATTTAACTGCTAAAACTACCATTTAGTTCTTATTTGACAGATATTGAAGCTAATTATTGAGGAAGAGCAAACTTTCTAGATAAAACACAATGTAAACAACTTAAAAAGAACAAGATTATTAAATAAATAAATAAACTTTAGAGAGCCCCATAAATGAATCAATCAACAGCAAACTACAACTGCCTGCCTCTATTTTGCAACGAAAACCAAAATTGAAAGAGCAAGATTGTGAAACGTTAATGGCAAGCCAATAAAGATTATTTCTCCTAATATGAAACAGCACAGAGACAAACAATCTTTATACAAGAACAAGCAAAGAATACGGTATCGTTTCCAGAACATACGGTGAGAGGAACCTGTTGAAAGAGCCAAGAAACCAGGTGGGGCTGCGGCCGGAGAGGAGACAGTGCCGTTCCATGAGGCTGTAATGGAGTTCAGTGGAGCATACAGAGTGAGCCATAAAGGGTTGCCCTTGTTTGGTAAATACGCAGTGGCAGTGGTGGTAATTTAGACATTTGAAGGAAGGGGTGAATGAGCTTGAAATGAGAGAGCAAGTTTGGATAAAAGAAGAAGATAGGATCGTTTCTTTTCATTTGGCCTGGGCCTTGGCGCCTTGTGTTGTGTGTTTTCCCTTAAATTTTTTTCTTCTTCATTTGAAAAATAAAAAATTAATAATTAGAACAGCCTTTGGTTTTAATAATAAATAAATAAAATTGAAAAGTTTGTGATTGAAAATAGTATTGTGTGTGCTCTTATGTTGAAGGTTTTAATTATCACTTTTCATCTATTTAATTTTATTTTATGTGTACCAAAATTTATTTTGTGATAAAATTTCTAGTTAAGATTTCAACTTTGTATGGAGTTTTTAGGTTTTGTCTAAAAGGTTTCAAACTTTGTGCTCTGTATGTGAGCTTTTATATGTGGCGTGTGTTAGCTAAGATTAACTTAAAAAAAAAAAAAATTCTCGGTTTATTAAAGTAAGGACCAAAGTTTTATTTAGTATAACTTTTCAAGTTGAATTTATTTAAGTAAAAGTTTTACTAATACAACTTATACAAATAAATTTTTTATTGAAAATACTTTAGTTGTCTGGTTATTAGTAGGATTTTTTTTATTGAATATTGTAAAATTACTTTAATAGATTAGTTTTTTAAAGTTATATTACAAAAAAAAATTATGAAATAAAATAAAGGTATTTTAGATAATTTAACTCTCTCAATAAATTCTACAACCTCTACTTCTAAAAGTAAAAAATTTAAACTTTTACTAATAGATGTATAATAGTTTATTTAATTTCCAAAAGCTTTACTCAAATACAACTAAAATTTTTGATAAAAACTTATAAATTAAATAGCACTTTTTATGAGATTAAATAAGTACTTTTGACCATCAGATAAATAATACCAAACTTCCAATAAATTAAAAGACTCTAATGTAGTTTTGTCTGTTTAACTTTAGCATACTAGAGTTTTTATTTATTTTTAATCTTTTAATTCATTAAAAGTGTTAGAAGAATACCCTTTTTTTAACCTAATTTTATGTTATGTCCATATTCATTTTACACTGTTTGTCATTCAATAAATTGATCTGCAAATTACAAAAAGTTAAAACAAGTAGATAACAAAACAAGTAGACACGCTTGCCCTTCTATCCTTGATACAAGGACCAGACAAGCTGAATCATATACCCATATGAGGCAAAAAAAGGGGTATGGCCACCAACAATTGTTTTAGGCACCAAGCTTCACTTTACTTCCTTCAATAGATTCTATTTATCTCCAGGCATACAATAAGGCAATAAGCAACCTTGCAAAATAAAGTCCCATTTGCAATGAACTGCTTAAGATAGAGAAACCGGGAATCAAGGAGCGTGTTTACATTTTTCCAATCAGTTTCCGTCGGCTTAGTTGCACCCTTCACATTTTTCTTTGTTTGGGTAATAATGACCTTGGAATGGAGGTTGACATATGACCAAACTAAAATCAAGACAAAATTTTCTCCTCCAATTTTGTGTTCGCTGACGACAGAACAAGAGAATGCAAAGAACAAAAGAACCATGCAACACATTGGCGTGTGGGGTCTTCATCAAGTTAATCAATTGATTTTGCCTGTCTTTGATGCCTTTACATTGGACCCTTTTCGAAACAATAGCTTTAATGATAGGATCAACTTCTTAATTGTGAGCCATAAGAGAGGCCAACCAAATCTACAGCTAGATTCAACTTTTGTGACCAAAGGTTGTTTCTTCCACACACAAATAAGAATCATATATGTTCTTGTCAAATGCTTGTTTGGTAAACTCAAGTAAAATTCAAACTTCTTTTTGAGCAATTCTAGCATGGAAACTAGAAAGCATCATCAACTTCTCCATATTCAGTCACATACAACTCATTAAAGATGGAAACCAAAGTCACTAATATGAACTTTAAAGAAAGCTGAAGATCAAAAAGTCAGATTATATGCCATAAAACAACCAGAAACCTCACAATATTTACAACAGAATTTTGGTTTTCTCAACAAGCCTTCAAAAGGACTCGAGATTTAACTCACACATAGAAGGCGTGTAAACAACACTACACTCCGGCCGATGCATTAGTAAATACCTGTACACTACATGCTGTACATAGAAGTCTCCTCAACTAGACAAGCTCATAAAACACTCTCACCAGAAGCAAGAGGGATCGTCTTCAAACTCAGGAATTAGAGGTGTCCTGCAAAGCGGGCACGTAACATTCAAATAGTCCAGCCACTTCTCCAAGCACACTTTATGAAACAAATGTCCACAAGACAAGTTATTGATATCAGATTGAGGCTCAAACTCGGTCAAACACACAGAACAGTCATGCTCTGCATCTTCACAATGGAGCAATGTTTCATACTTGATTGCAGGGTTCTGGTTTCGGAACTCCTCAACATAGCTAAGGGGAGGACTTAAATTTACATCATATGGCTCTGCGGAGACAACTTGAGGTGATGCGAAATATGAATACGGTGGCGATGATGAGTCTGCAAGCTGGAAACCGACAACCTTGAGTATTGATCTGAATATGCCTTTGACGATTGAGATTGACATAGCAGTGTTCATTAGAATCAAGCATAGCATTCCTTCTGATGCGGACGGCATACTAGCGAGGCCCATGTTTTCGAATTAAAATTTTAAATTTACAGATACCCAATTTTGTACTAAATTTGAGATACTGAATCAGAAATCAAGCAAAATCTTGTGACTGCTTCCTTGATATCTGAAAGACAGCAAAAAGGGTCATTAGAAAATCAAACACACACAATCACTAAATGGGCAACTAAATAAAAACCATCAGAGAAACTTTTAAAATTACCTGAGAAGCGAAAATTTTTAAAAAGGAAAAATGATGACTGCAGAATCCTGAAAAAGAGCCAAAAGAAGATAGCAATTCCAACCTGCAACAAACCAACATCAAACAATATAAGCTACCTTCGAAGGAATAAAAGAAAGCTCATAAAATTCCCAGAACCCCAGCTGAGAAATCATCTTATCAGAAATCCAAATGATCCAACCCATGATCATAAAATCCGAGGCATCAAAACAACACTGCAGCTAATAAAAGAAATAAAAATAATCACTTTCACAATAAAATCATAATCATGATCCAACGTTTCTAAGAAGAATATAAAATATGGGACAGAATTGGAAATGCCCTCGTGAAAAATACAAAAAAAGATCATCATCATCACAAAACATGGAATAAAAACTGACATCTTTAACATGATACCAAATCAAGATGCCAAATTTCTATCAAATATTGAAATAAGAGATCTATCAATTAACAACAAACACAACTTTTCACCGAGCAAATGAATGAAAAAAAAAAAAAATAATAATAATAACAAATGAGCATTTCAAAACAAACCCAGAAAAGAACAGAAACAAATTGAGCAAGGAGACTCACCCAAAGTTGGGGTCGATGATGAAATATCAAGAACCGTTTAATAAGATTAGGACGAGCTGAAATTTCTTAGTCTATCTAAAAGACTAAGAACACTATCTCATGTGCAAGTAGTTGTTTAACGTTTTGAATTGATAATGGCTTGCTTGCAGGTCTCTCCTTAGCCTCCAGCATTTTAAATAGCAAGGAATATGGGCCCACTGGAAGCTCTTCTTAATGCTTTCGTTGGGTTAGCAAACTTAACCATGGTTAATATTTCCGTGTTTTCCGCTGACTGTTGTAGAAACCATGGTTACTTTATATCATCACCCTTCCTTCTTTCGTTTTCGTTTTCTTCTTCTTAGGCTTAGACTTTCCTTTTAGTCTTTGTGCAATATTCTTACGGTTTCTTGAACTTCGCTTCATTTTTCATCAACTTAAGGGATTGTGTGTTTTTGTAATCTCTCTTTTCATGATTATATGTGAAAACTCTAAAAAAAAATCCATTAAAAGAATGTTTTTGAATGGGTAATCCTTACAATTAAGATTCTCCTCGTTCGGGGCTTATATGAATTTTAGAAGATTTTATAATATGCGTTGTTCAAAATCCAACCAATCTCAACACAGTTAGATCATCAAAAAGGTTATCAAAATCAACGGAGTCTAATTATTTGATAATATTCAATTTGTAAGGTACTAATTGTAGGATATCATATTCATAACTCATGAGGAGTGTAATCAGAAAATTAAATTGGTGAGGGTAAAATACAAATACAAATACAAATACAAATGAAGAAGAATGAATATAATATAAAATTATAAAGTGCAGGAAAATTGAGAAAAAAATTTAAAATCCTATGATTTTAAAGTGTTAATTATGTATACACACACTCCTTATTTTTTCTTTTTTTTTTCATTTACCATTCATGATAAAATACATAAAAAAAGTATTCCCGATTTTTCCTTTCTTTTTACGCCCTGTAACTTTTCCTTTACAGGGGATGGGAATAATGGGAGGTTATAACTTAGTAGAATTTTAGTTACAAAATTTTTTAAGGTTGACTTAATTGTCCTTAATATAAGTAATATAAAGATAAATACATAATTAAGTGACGGAGCATGTCTATTTCAATTTCTTCGCGTTGATAAAGAGATTGATATAATTTCAAAATACTAACAAAAATACTAATATAATATGAGAATACGCATTCATTTTAAAATTCAAAACACTTGCATTCTCTTTAAATTTTTTTTCTTCTCTATGTAAATTTTAAATGCTCCAAATGATCCTTTCCTTAAATGCAACGATTTGGCAACTTCTCTACACTAATCATATGAATATTAATGTCCTCCCCCATCATCCAAATAAGCAACAAATCATGTATGTTTTAAGTGAAGAGGTAATTATTGCTGTAATTAGACAAAAAGAGAAAGGAGATAATCATGAGTATGATAGCATGAAAAATACAAAAAAATTAATGTCACAAAGCTCTAAACATGCATGAGAAGTTATAAAATATTTTGGTTTCAACAAGAAATTGTCCATACTAGCGAGTTATTATCTATCTCTATGTTTAAAGAAGAAATCATTATCTTTAATAACTTTTTAAAAAATATTATTTCATTCCATGTTAAATATTTAACGTTACATTGCATATATTTTTTACAATATACAAATAATTATTACTATGTGAAGACAAGTTACTTAAGATAGAATCTAAAAAACCTATAGTTTATTACAAAATGAGGTATATTTTTATTTATAACTAACTCTAATTGGGACTTAAACTTTTATAACTATGTAGAGATTATTCAAATATAGAGTAACATTGTAGAGATGTTTTAATGTATATGGACATATAAATTGAGATAGTAAAATCTCTTATAATAAGAGGATTGTGTCTCGAATCTCGCTTGTATATGCATGTAAATACTTGTGTCACTTTTTGAAATAAATTTTAAACCTAAATTTCATGTATTTAATTGCTCTAACGGGAGCAAATTCATAATTTAATGAAGCTAAAAAGAAAATGCTTTCTATATGTTTTGGACTAAATAACAACAGTCGCTCCCACCTATCCTATCCCTTAGTGGCTCCATGACCTTATAGTTGACAAACAATCATCAACCCTTTTACAAACTTCTACAAATAATCATTATAGAAATATGTTTTACGTGTGATTTTAGACCATTTGTTCTATTGATATTCAACTTTTTATCGTGGAGTTGGATGGCAGCTCACCTCATTTCGAATAAGGAATTATTTTAGTCTTCCCCGAAACTTGAGTAAGTTCCACTAAGAAATTAGTGTAGACATTAGAAATGAGTTGTTATAGATTTTATTTGAAAAAAAAGAAAAGACCCGTACAAATTGCTACCATCAAATGTCAATGCCAAAAAGAGAAAGGAAAATATACATGTATATCTAAAAAGGTCATCTGCTCGAGAGTCAAATCCAAATCATGGGTTGAAGAAGTAAATTAGAAACCCTTTAAGCTTAGTGGGTTGCTGCTTTATCTTCTCATTGTGAGAGAGAGATTCAAAGCCACTAATGAAGTGGCTTCAACCATTTTGATGTATTTGTTTGTCCTCTTCACAAGAGCATTCAATGAGATGCTAACTCTCACCGAACATATAAAAAAAATGACAAATTCAAAAATTCAATAGATATATATATATATATATATATATGCATGTCTTGGTGAAGATATGAATGAAATCACTTCATCATAGCAATCATGATGCATCACATCTTGCTTGTAAATTGACAAGTGTCATCTACGCTCTCATTAGCTGTCGCAGGCCTAGGCACTTTCACATTTGTCGCGTTCACTCGATGAAATCCCCACGCGGCGCTCTTGGATGCCCCACATGTGTGGCCATATGCGCACGTGTTAGCTCAACGTCACGCTATTTGCCGCGATGTACAACTGGGAACCCCGAAATCGATGCACATCCATCCACCTGGCATTAATAATGCAACAATTTTGTATTCTTGCGGGACGCGTGTCGGCGTGTGAACGGAGGAAACCCAACGAAGAGATGAGACAGTACCCTGGGCCTTTAGGGCACCCCCAGTCCCGAACATTACTATCCAGGTGGCATGTGTCTTCAAAAATGTCGTAATGTATGCACAAGAAGCCCCAGCAGAAATCATGACTCTCATGTCGTGTCCCATCAATTTTGGATGAAGCAATTTCCTTGGACTTACATATCTATCTATAAGATTCTTTTTATTTTTTTATTTTTTATTTTTTGGGTTTCTTTTTCATTGTTAATTAGGACATTTACTTAATAAAACTACTTAAAAATTAATAGGTCAAGACTCTTGAACAATTATAAAAATATAATTCAATTAAAATTATTCCAATTCATCATTCGTTCTGATTTTATGCATCAAAACGATTAGGTGCATATGGCATTAAGTGAGATTATTGATGAGGTGGGGTGCTTAATTAGTCTAACCCTTACCTAAATTATGACGACGAACGTTCTATTAAAAGTAAACAGTATCTATACCAAATTAATAGAGTGGAGTTGAATGGGATAATCTATAACAAGAGCATCATTGGCTGCATATGGTTTCTTTATCTCTCTCCCTCTCCCTTGATAATTACATCTCCCATCTTCTATACACACCATTGTTGCATATTCACGCATGCCTCATTTGCAAAGCACTAAACAAATTTAGAGGAGGGGGGGGGGGGGGGGGTGGGTTGACTGTTAGTTGAGGATAAGTAGCCACTCTTGTTGCCTAACAAACCTAAAAGGAATCCACCTAGATTAGCAAAAAGTTTATTTTATGTTATCTCTTCATCAAATTATGGTTTTTGGCTTGCCACAAGCATACCCCTTGTCTGGTTGTAAAATGACTCTTCAATTTATCACTGACAATTAAGCCAGCGAATCTGATTTTCTAAATTGAGTTACAAAAGGTAGGTTAGACGACTATGAGTTTGAAAGAGGGAAAAATAAGGTCAAAATTTCATGCTTTAAGAAGAAACAAATACATATCATAAAGAAAAAAACCAACTTTAATAAATATGCACGATTAGGTATTGAGTTTGATTGGGAATGTTGCTAATCTTTGCATTATGACAATGACAAACTTATATTGCCGAAACGTCCAATTAAGATTTTTTAATCATCTCTTTTTATAGTCAATTCTTTGAAGGAGCTGTCGTTGTGGTCGATAATGAAGCACAATTATCCCATAAAAATCTTGAATTAATTACATCATATACCACTATGGAATACCCGATAATGAATACAAACTAGAATACAATATGGATCATGTAGTCCAAACAACTCCATTCAAGTAATTATCAGATGCCTATGTTTGTATAATTCAAAAATCTATGCTTGTATAAGAACACATAAGGAAGCTGAGGAAAGATATTTAACATATATACATAATACATGGAGTAGTGACCGACCATATCCGAGTGACACGTGTTACTGAGTTTAGTTTCGAGTGAAGTACTTGATGTAGATTGTTGGGACTGCGTGACTGGGTACACAAAAACAAGACAAAAACACTTTACAACTACAATTACAGACGTGCATGTGCAGTCACGCAGTTTTGTTATACTGAATACAAGAAGAAAATAACGAGCACAAACAAAGATGTGCAGATTCATCTCACCATGCAAGCATGTATAATTGGTGTCTGTCGGCTCATCTGTCATATATGCTCCACAGACTTACGAGAAGAAGGCTGCAGGTTTCTCTAAATAATTGATGATGGTGATCATGAGTGAAATGTGAAAGATCAAAATTATAAAACACATATATCTTGAATACGTATAATTGGTGCAATAGAATTCTCTCATGATGTAAGATTATTTAGAGCCAAAAAAAATACAAAGGTGTGCATGTGTAGGGGCTAATCTCTGTCGCACGTATAAGTCTTCATGTTCTTTTAATACAGCCTAGCTAAGGTCCAGCGTCAAAAAAGTTAACATCCACTTATGGTAAGGATCCTCAATCCCTTTGGTACGACTTGAATACAAATTAATCACACACGTCACTAACGAATGTGCGACATAGCTGCAGGATTTTTAAAAGAGAGTTGATTAAGAGATGAGATGAGACTGGCTGGCTGGCTTGGTCATACCAATGAGTGGAGTCATAACATAGAAGACAAAGGAAATTATTGGACGATGGTTATTGACTCAAATAGGTGTTGACCGAGCAGGTGCGTGATTGACATCCATGTACATACATATATGTGAGCAATGTTGATAACAAGAGCAAGAATTGAAGGAGATAAAATTGTCCGAAAGTTAGAAGAAATAATTAAGAAACAGATAGAGAGAGAGAGAGGTACGTACGTGTCCAAATTTAAGTCCTATGAAAGCTCAGAGAGCTGCGTCCCTTAGCCCATGTGCATCTGCATTGAAGATGTATGAAAGGGAAATTAGAAAGAAAAGAAAATTTTTAATTAAAACTAATAAATAGGTAGGTTGAGAGAGGGAGGGGCAGGGCCATGCACTGAGTGGGGGAGGTCGCTGTGGTGTCTGCTGAAGTTCACGTGGTTAGCCACGAGCTGCCATGCATTTGTCAACTTCCATTGGCTCTCATTTTGGCTGCATGCATTGTGTCCTTGTCTCGACTCTGGGTCCATCAGTTTCTCTATTTATGTTGCTTTTTTATTTTTTCTTTCATTTTTGCTATTACTGGTTGACTGCTAGTTCTTTAATATCTCTATGCATTTATGCAACAACAACTCTATCTGTGCCTGCTTTCTGCAACTTGATTGATTTATGAGGTTATTTCAATGCATTGCATGTGTCGTAATTTTTATTGTTTAGTTGGTATAAGGTAGTAGGTAGCTCAATGATAATGGCTATATCTTATATCATGCGGGTATTACTAAATATTAAAGGTTTTAATTTGTTAATTATATATATATATATATATATATAAAGTGTAAATGAACTTGTGAATGGTAATTGAAAAAAAGAGAAGAAGAAGTATTTATTAATTGCTTCAATGAACTTCAATTATTCCTCTTCGGTTATATTTTGCCCCTTTTTCCCCCCTTTCGGATGAAGAGAAAATGGAACCGGATTCAACTTGAACCCAGACACCAACTGTTCAATTCGGCTCGGGATGAATTCGGTTGGGCCTGGGCTTTTTTTTCTTGGGTTGCGGATATAATTATGGAAATAAATATTAATAAACATATGTTTAAATGTAATTTTAAATAATAATTTTTATAAAGATGATAAAAAAAATTACATAATATCAAGTCATTAGGCATCATATTATCACCACAATTAAATTATCGCTACAACTATTTTATATTTTCTCTAATATTAAAGTTTTGATCTAGTAAGTTCATATTTCATTTGTATTTTTTATTATAAGATTAAAAAAAGTTTACATATAGTTATGTAAATTTTTTTTTTAACTTTGAACAATTTCATATAAAAATTAACCGTAACTTTTAAAATTAATTTCATAACCATAATTTTAATATTCAATATATTTATAGTTTTTTCTATAGTTATGGTGTTTATTGCATCAAGTTTAATATGCATTACATGCATATTATTTTTTTAATTTATCAAGATTATGTATTAGTATGAAATTTGTATCATATTTTATATAAAAAAATTATTAAATTTTTTATTTTATGTAATTTTACTTCTTTTAAAAAACATGTCTAAACATCATTAAATATATTAAAAATTTTATTTTTATTTTCGTTATTATACAATAAAATAATATATTTTTAACAAAAATTACTAAGGGTATGTACAGATATAACATAGTACAGTATAACATCTATAAATTAATAATGTTGTGACCATAGAAATTTATTAATTTAGAGAGATATTAATTAATCGATAAATTAATAATTTATTAATTTATAGAGTGTGTTCACAGTACAAATAACTAACATTTAATTGACTGAAAATTCATTGTATTTTACAAATATAATCAATAGAATTTAAATAAATTCATCAAATAAATAATGTATACTTGATTAAATAAATTCATGAATTTTACTAAATGCATTCAATGAACTAAACAAAATGTTAGTTATTAACTTGTATAAATTGAATTAGAACTAATCTAATGTATCTATCTACTTGATTAACTAAATTCATGTATTTACATAAATTTTATCTAAACGTATTCAAGGAACTAAACTTCATGAAGATTTAAACTTAGAGATGAGATTCAACTATATTTAAACTTTAAGAAAAAACAAGTTACAATAGACTCATATTTTAATAAATTGACATAATCAGTTACATTTGTAATTTCTATAATTATTAATTTATGATATAAATGGGACCACAAAGTTATATATGAGTTCTCAAAAAAATTATTATCTTATTAATTTATCGAAATTATTAATTTAGCTTCAGGGCCCAAGTCGGGACTGCAAAAAATTATTATATTATAGAGATTATTAATTTATTGAGTATTAATTTATAGAGGTTATACTGTAAAAGGAAAAAAAAAAAGAAAAAGAAATATACGTACAGATATAACAAAACACATTAACAGCATTGCTTCATTTCCTTCAAATCCCTAATTCCCCTTCTTTGCGATTTCACATTCGCACTCCACAACGGCACAAACCACATGCTGCTGCCGCTGTTGATTCGTTCAGTGCACCGGGTTAACCCGATCCGAACCTGAAATTTGTCTCAATTTCGGTTTGGTTTGGGTTAGCTTATGAAATCCGACCGGGTTGAAAACTGCAACCCAATCGGTTTTAATTTTGGTTCGTGTTCAACCCGAACTGAAATAAAAACTTGATCGGGTTAGCCTAAAAGGAAAAAAAAGAAGAGTCGGACTATTAGCACCCCTCTAAAATCCTATTGAAACCTCTCTTTCAATTATATTTAATTTAATACTAAAAATACCCTTTTTTCCTAAATGAACACTCTTTTCATTTATGAATTTTTCAGTTTTTAATATTTTCCTCACTCTTTCAGTTTTAATATTTGTATTTCTCTCTTCAAACTTTATTTATTATTTAATTTTTAAAGAAAAAAATCTTAAAAAAGTAAGACAAACATTATACTTAGAAAATAATAAATATTTTATGGGTCTAATACAATTTTATTCCACTTATAAATTGTTTGTTTAGCAATTGGTTTGAGAATCCTTAAAAAATTATTTGCAGTGGGATAAAATTTTATTTAGCTTATTTTTTCACTGTATTGTATCTTAATTAATTTATCATGTTTATTACAAGAATTTTGTTTTGGTTTAGAGGATTACTTCTTAAATTTAGATTATTTTACTGATAATAAAAGATATTTATATTGTGTAAGTAAAATAAAATTGAAGAGAGAAAGAAAATATAAATAGTTTAATTATATTTATATTCGTCTTTAAATATAATTGTAATAAAATAAGGGTTTTATAAGATTAATTGTAATATAATAAGGGTTTTATATGATTAATTAAGGGATGCCATTAGTCTAACTCAAAAAGAAATATACGAACAGATATAACAAAACGTATTAACAGCATTGCTTCCTTTCCTTCAAATCCCTAATTCCCCTTCTTCGCGATTTCACATTCGCGCTCCACAACGGCACAACCCACATGCTGCTGCCGCTGTCGATTCGTTCAGTGCACCGGCGTTGTAGCATTTAGTTGTTCCTCCTTCCTTGAGCCGATCTGGTTCCTCATTCAAGACTTCAAGCCACTGTCGTTTTGAGCCCATCTTGAGTCGTTCGCGTCTGATCCAACTACTGCCGTCACTGCCTCCGGCTTCATTCACCATCGTCAGCCACACAAGGTAAGGTTATACATTCGATTCCGAATGGTGCATGAATGGTTATTTGTAAATCATCTTCTTTTGGGCATGGGTAAGAGGCATTATAGGCACTGAAATTTTTCAATCTTCTTTTGTGTAATGGTTATTTGTAATTGTTGCTGATTCGGCTACTTAACATTGTAATTGTTGTTGTCTTGAGTGTTAATGGTGATGGGTTATTAATGTACTATATATGTTTTGTCATTTGGTATCATTTTTGCTTTTCGTTTTTGCACCTGGAGCTGGCCTGGAGTTTGATTTTGGAATTTTAGGTGGCTGCCTGGGTGGGATTTGATTCATTTTAGTAAGTTGTGACCCGAATTTGAATCCAAACTGTAATTTTAACCCGAATTTCGAACCCGAACCAAAACCCAATTTGCCCACCCCTACTCACAACAACCACCGCACAACAAAAACAACTTATTTAATAAGAACCCAAATTGTCCCTTGGCTTCTAACGAAATAGCTTATGTTGAAACCACCGTACAAAACGAGTCATTTTCCGATAATTACTTAAATATAGGATTTTTCAAACCGAATCAGCTTAGGACTTCTAAATTTAAATCAAATTTAGGAATTTTTCTACCCTAGTGTAACGATCTGAGCGGCGTCTGTTTGGGTTTGAGAACAAGACAGGACAGCGGCTTTACTTAACACAAACTTAAAACCCTAAACCCTAATTTTGCATTTTTCGCATTCAATAAAGTACCCAAGAATCAATTCTCTTTCAGTGCAGAACCTCTGCTTACTCAAACTCCAGTGTCCTCCGTTGCCGCTGTCGTAATCGTTGTGTGATATTAAAGGTGTGGAATGTAATCATCAATTTTCAATTAATTGATAGATATGAAAAAAATTAATTTTTTATGCATTTGTTTGTTTAAAATACAAATTGTTGAGTAGGGGTTGTTTAAATTTAGCATTTGAGATGAAAGTTCTTTTTTTTAATAATTTGTTTCAGTTGGGTTTTTAATGCCGTGGCAATTTTTGGCTGATTTTATAGTTTTTGATGCTGAAAATAGCTTCAAAGATAAAAATCAAGATGAAAAATATATTTTGCTCATTAAATTATGTTGTTAAAACAGCATTCTGAAGGATTTTGTCTATTTGGTTACTTTTTGATGGATTAGGTTCTACTAGGTTAAGAAGAAGCACACAATGGCTGAGGAAGTACATATGCCGGTTACGGAAAGCGGTCCGAGGAAAAGGAAGTCGAGTAAAAAGAAGGGAGGTAAGGGAAAAAAGAAATTGAAGGTGATGCCTGGATCTGGAGAGAGGGTTAAGATAAACAACAAAATGAGAAAGCTGTTTCGCAAGAGGGCTAGAGCTTACAATTCAGATGATGATGAGGCCGAGTCAGCCCCTGAGTTTAGAGGTGATAGTTCACTTTCTGTGAAAAATCAGGAAGTGGAAGGCAGGGGTTCATCTGATACTGAAAGGGAAGATGGAATGGATCTAGATGTGGAAAATGAAGAATTTTCTGATGATGAAGAAAATGGGGAAATTCAGCCGGGGATTGCCAATTTTGCTGAAGGTTCTAGGGCATTCAAGATGGCATTCAAGAGCATACTAAGGAAAAGTGTAGCTGATGATGCACTTGTAAGCTAGGTTGCTAGGTTCTAAGTGGTGATTCTCTCTGTTCTTGAGATAAATGGAACTCGTATGACTTTGTTGGCTCTGCAGGGTCCAGTATTATCAGCCCACAAGAAGCTTTTTGGGGAGAAGCTTGCCGAAGAGGAAGCTGAACGGAAGGTCAAGGGAGAGGCCAAGAAGGAAAGGCACTTGGTAAGACCAAAATTGCATTCAATAACAATAATACCCGATAAAATTTGAAAGTTTAACTTCTCCTTTCTATTAAAACTGGATTGATGCATTTTATTAAACTTCAAATGATATAGGCAGCAGAAAAGGGGCATGTGAAGCCTGCTAATTACTTAGACTCATGTGAAAAGTTTCTAATTGGTGTTGCCACGAAAGGAGGTACCAAAATTTTCTCTTTGCTTGATTAGATATGCGCGACAACCATATGTTTCTTTGGTAATTAATTGCATGTCTTATACTAACTTGTTTAACATCTACCATGCTTCTTCCTCGGGGTCTCAGTTGTCAAGTTGTTTAATGCTGTAAGTAGCTCTATGACAAAATTACCAACTTCCATTCCTTTTGAAATTATTATTTTTTATTAATGTTTTTTTGGGTTAGATTTTTGTTATGATCGTTAACTTAAAACTTGAACTTTGTTATGTGATCTTATGCAGGTAAACAAGGCACAACATGCTCAAAAGGGATTGAATCCTTCAAGGTCTAAAGATGAAAAATGTATGTTGAAATAATATGTATCTTTATTTGCACTTGTTCTTGTTTCTGTCTTGTAAATTCTGAGTGAATGTTGTCTGAATCTGCCAGTGCTAAAAAAGCGGAGGAAAGAAACATTCTTTTCTGAGTTGGGCAAGACATCAGTTTCCACTGCTGATGCTTGCGCTAAGGTTTGCTTTCTGCTTTTATCTTATGTTTGGGAGTCTGAGCCATAAGGGAGGAAAATATAAGACATAACCCTACAAAGAAGAGAAGAAAAGGAAGATGGTTGAACGATCTTTTTTCCTTCTGAATGTTTATAAGGGCTAAAAAAGAAAATTTGATTGAAGAAAAAGCGAATAGAAATTGTTTATAATCAGAATATCCAATTCAAGTCATTCAAGGTAAAGAAATAGTCTAAAAAATTATGATTTCACTATTATGGAAAAATAATCATGAAAAGTTATTTTGAAAATCATTTTTTTATGTGTCCAAATTCCATATCTTGTGGCCAAAAACCTATTCAGGTTTCAAGGACACCTTAGTAGCTTTTTCTCTGTTAATGTCATTTAGAGGAAATAAATCTGTGTCGACTCATGTGATCTCTAATTTTATCATTGCTGAAGTACTCACATGGCATGGGATTTCACCAAATATTTAGCTTCAATTCAGATCTTTGGTGCATTTTTGGTTGTGGATGCAGGGTCCTAATTCTTCAGGTACCGCAGATGGTGAAGGTCCTGCATGGGCTCCATTACGTGATAACTACATGCTAACAAGTTCCAAGTTGAAAGACTGGGATAAAATGCCAGTAAGATCATGAATAACATCGAGTGTTTGGTAATTGTTTTGTACATCAGGATGCTGTTGTGCATACGTTCTCATACTATTGGCTGTTTTTTCTCCTAATTTGTAAGCAGGATAGCACAGTAGCAGCCGATGAAACTGGAAGGTTGTCGGAGGAGGATGGTAGTTCTGATGATGATTGATTAATTGATGTGGCAATTGTAGTGGTTCATGTTTGTATCGACCACATTCCTCCGTAAAAGATGGAAGTGCGTAATTGACATGGACATACAAATTTTGTGTTTCTTCCTTACCTATTTACTTTTTGTGTTCAATGGACATTCTAAGGGCAGCAAAATCAACGGGCAACGGAAATTACCAAACCATGCCGAGGTTTCAAGGCTTGAGGTAATTTATAAATTATGTATGTAAGAGATCAAGATCAAATGAAAATGGAGCCTTTTACGCCAAAATTAGAGCATTTTTTTAAAAATCATATGGTAAATATACTTGACAGTACAAAATATCATAAAAACAGACAATAGAAGAAACAAGTTGCTTGAATTGGATGAGACAAAAAATTCTAGTGTAGCAGCAGAACAAAGAGTGATCTGATGAATACGCTTCATTTATTTCTAGTGCAGCAGAACGAACACTGCTCAACAAACAAATGAATAGAGTTCTTTCAGAGCCATTGCACGTTAAAAAAAATACTGAGTTGTATAACGTCATACTTCTTCCTCCTAATAACTATGTACAATCATCCCGTGCTGTACATATCGTACAAACAAAAATAGGAGAGTAACGAATCGGCAAGTCTTTTCGTCAGATCTCCACAGTGCTCTCTTCGTATCGTTATATTCTCTACTGCATAATAGATATTGTGTGCTATACATGTCGAATGAAAAGCAAATTTAAAACTACAGCTCAAGCTTTCTACTGAGACCTGATAGCTGGGAGCTCTGCAGTCCATGCTATGGCAGTCCCTTTCTCTAAGTAGCCAACTTATGTAGAATAATGATTAATAGCTGAAAGCAAAGTGGAGGGTGTAGATGTAGATATTGTTGAAGCAGCTGTGTGCATCTTCTTCCTCATAAAGAATTGAGCAGGTGAACTTTGCCCAAAGAATTTGTTGGAGATGCTACCCACAGTTTGAAGGACGTTGGTCATGAAGTTTTTGATCCATTTGGTCTGTTATGGTAATGGAGAAGTAGCCAGCTGCTCCCGAGATTTATTGTTGAAGCGTTTGAAACTTGATGTGTTTCAACATCCACCGCTTTCTCCCCGAGAGAACCTAGTACCCTGAGATATAATCATGCAGCTTGTCATTTCACAGGAAATAAAAAAGCACCAGTTCATCCACTGTTTAGGTAATAATGACTGAGGCTTTTCAACAAAACATTGCATGTTTCTTTCCTTTTAAAGCATGGTTAAAAATGTGTACTCTCAGTAGCTTCTCGTCTCTGTTTGGGTCAAAGGGTCATAATCGTAAGCTTCGCCAGCCTTGACAAAGCGTCCCTTCACACGCCTTCTGACATCTGCCCTTGCTTTGCGAGATGCATACCGCACTCTTTTGTCAAACCTATCACAAATTTAAGACAAGGAACCATATAATTCCTTACAAGCAGCAAAACAGGTGTGCAATTTGAACAATTTAAACAGACTGTCCATTATCAATGCAACCTCAGATGGAAGTAATCCAATGGAAGTATTTATGCATAATTGTAAGTAAATCATACATGGAGACAGAAGTACACAGATACAGACAAGCATCTCTACTTCTGAGTGAACATTCAATTCTTTCTCTCTCCCATTAAAGTGACATGCTATCAATAAAAAACAACTAAGGAATTCAGAAAAAATGAACCCGAGAAATCTATACCCAAATGACTGCATTGCAAGGTAAAGTTAAAGCAACTAAAAGCACAATTTTTATTTCAGCAATTATGTCTAAAGCTGAATCCAACAAATCGTCACACCATGCAAGTTTAAACATAATTTTCGGTTCAGTACTAACTTGCGTGTCTTCTTCTTTTCCTTGTAACGCAAGACAGCTTTACTACGGCTTGCTGATGTAAAAGATGTCTCAGGACAAGGAGGACACCATGGAGGTTCACCCATAAGAAGCATCGAAGAAGCATCGCATTCTTGATAATCACCAGCATTACTGTCGCCAGTAAGGCCAGAAAATGAGAGGCTTGAGTGTCCTTGCTTCGCCGTGAAACAAAGGATTGGTTCAGTTTTAGTACTCATTATAGAATCAGCAGATGCTGCATTGCTGCATGCTGGCTGCATTGCATTGACCAGCCCAGCTGAGGAGCCCTGCATATGGGCAAACAATTCATATCATGGGAACATTTCACGCGAGTGATTTCCAAAAGCGTTAGTTAATAAAGAAGAATTGCTTCTAGTGTTAATGATATGAGATATGTACAACCACATCAAATTGAGTAAAACAGTTCTAAATGAGATGAGTAAACAAGTTAACACAATAAATTACAAAGAGCAGGTCAACTAAATAATAAAATTTGCTAACCACCAGATACCATCTCAGTGAAAACTTGATGGATACTCCTTGGATTTATGCTAATTTTGAGGAATGTATATGCTAATATTTTTTTAGAGCTTCCAATGATAATAACCACAGGAAATTTATGTTACAGATCCTATTGAAATTTGAGGATTATGGCTAACATGTATCACTATCAATAGGGCCATAATTTTAAAATTAAGAAAACGGCGATAATTTTAAAATTAAGGGAAAAATACATGCAGTGATGCACAGAAATATGGTAATTAGTCACATTGAGAACTGGGCCTAACATGCCATGCACTTCTGCATCTGAGTAAAAACACACCAGATTCCAAGACAAACAACAAAAACAGCTTTGTTTAAAATTATCTTGAAAAATTCATAAACAAAAAATTAGCAATTAGAATAATGAAAGAACAATTGTACCCTTTTTAATTAATTAATTTTTATATTTTAAAATGTGGTTTATCAAGAGAGAGCATCAGATTCACTATTTATACTAAATAAAGAAAGAAGCCACATAAACACAGCACAAGAATATTTGGAACACAACAGAACAGGAACTGATAGTATCATACATGCAAGAATGGTAATGCTGACTATGATTGTGTGCACATTATAAAGCATGATAAAATAAGATAAGAAACCTCAGCAGCAACTGCACCCTGACAGTTTGAATCAGCAGCAGACATGTCCTTTGTCCCAAACAAACTTTCAATTCCACCATTCTCAAGAAGCTCTTCTGAATGATTGAGAGTTACACCAAAAAGTTCTTCATAATTCTCAAAGTTCAAATCCATTTCATCCATATTGAAATCCTCATAGAGGTCATCATCTTCACAGAATGCAAGACCTTTTGTAGCAGAACAGCATAACTGCACATCAATGAAGTAAAAATTTGCAAAGGTCATTGATAAATAAAAATAAAACGAAAATAAGCACAGACACCCAAACAACTGAGCATTCTAAATTTGGTGAACAATAGCTTCATGAGACATAAAAACACCTATAACCACAAGAGACAAAAAACTTCACAAAACACAACTTACATCGGCAAGATGCGAGTTCAAATCAAATCTGAGCTCTAGCAGATCATTCTAAACTGGAGAATTCCATATTCCAATACAAAGAATAAGAATGCACGTAAAATGAATAATGCATATATACCAAATTGTTCTAACAACAATGTAGTCATGCACGAAACTGCTCACCAGGTGAAAATTGATTTCATTCGAGACTGATACTTGTAACTCTATTTTGCACGACGACTCAATTTAGGATGAAGTAAAATTATTGATTTATTTAGTTTTCCTCCCCATCTCTTAAAAACTCTATCTTTTTGTCCCTTTGATGAAAATCCACTGCCTCTTTTCAAAACTAACAAGGGTTTGTATGTATTCCCTCCCTCTCATGAGGTTTTGTCCCCTCATTCTTATTGTCACCTCTCTCCCTTTTTCTCTACCTTGGATACCATATCCCATGGGTTCCTAGTTTGATCCTTGATGGTAATATGTTCAACTAACTTAACACATTTTGGAACAGTGAAATAGCACAAAAAAAAGCACTAATCATCAAACCATTAACCTATAGACACAGAAAGATGTTACTGCAGTGCAATAGGGTACTCTATCAAAGAAAAAACATGCTGGATTGCTGAAATTTCAATAAAACTTTTAAAGAATCAGAATGAAGAATTTCAAAATAGCATTTACCTTTGGCAAAGGTGGATTATTCGCTGATCCGTGGATTTGATCAAGATTCTGTGTCGTAGAGTTAATTCCAGGCACAGATGTAGCCCCAACCCTAACATTTGACTTATCTGCATCACACACATCATTGGCCTCAACACCACCTCCAGCTGCATTCTGGCTAATTGAGTCCTCATTAGGTCCCCAGGAATTCTTTATGCTATTATCAGTTATGCTCATCAGACCCAGTTCCTGCTCACAAGCAGATTCACCTCCAGATGGAAAATCTAACACAAATGACCAGATTGAAGACAGCTCAGAAGCTGACGGGCAGCCAGAATAACAGTTGATTGTTTGCCTCTTATGGCTTGAGGCCGATGTAGAGGTTCCATGACCAATCCAATCACAATTCTGACAAAGGGAAACCCTTTCTTCAGCACATCTAACTAATGCCGGTTGGGAATTACATCTTTCACATAAAAGTGTCCTTGAATGGCGTTTGGACAGGGCATTGGCTAAATGAACGTTTCGGTCACATGATAAACATAAGCATGCTGCATCTGAACGGCAATAAACAATAGACCTCTGATCCCCACAAAAGTCACACATGTAGCCCATTTTCCCAAATCAATATTTTTGTAAATCACAGCTCCTAATAAAACTATATCAGTCAACCTAAAGATACAAGCTTCTTGAAGTGGCGACGACGATCCCTTTGTTGTAATTGCAACCTTCAAAAATATCACACAAAAACAATACTTAATACAAACCCACAGATAAAAATACTCAGTACAAACCGAGAGATAAAAGTATAGACACACCAGATTTAATACAGCTGCATAAAATGCAAAAACAAAGTACTGTTGCCCTGATTAAACACCACAGATGGTGTACGTACACAAACAAACAAATTAATATTTGAATCCAGCAAATAAAACAGCACCAAACAAGAAAATTTTACTCTTTTATTAATTATAAGTCTGATCCACTTAAATAAATAAATAAAACAGAAAATCACTCTGCTTCGGAAAAAAAATACACTTTTTCAAAAAATAGCTTTTCTTATCTCAGAATTATGAGCTAGTAAAGTAAAATATCAAACAAATATCAGGCAAATGAATCAAACCCAGAAGCAAAAAGTAATTCTCATCACAAAATTATATGTACACATCTATCAATACAAAAACTTTAGGAAAACAAACACACGAACAAGCCAACCTCCATAAAAGGGCTAAACTGAACGTATTAAACAACAAACAAACAACATATTTCTGAAGCAAGGAAAAACATAGAAGGGGAAACAAGACAAATCTGATGACAAAAATCAAAACTCGTACTCAATCAACGACACCCAGATAAGAAAATTGAACGAGAAAAAGCAAGGAAAAGCTGAGAAATTACCGTGCGCAAAGAGAAGACAAGATCGGTAAAGAGGGCTGTGTGTCAAAATAATCCAAAGATAATAATAATCTTCTTCAAAATTTTAATTAGAGGAGCAAAAAACCATTAAAGAAGCAGGAGCTTTCCAGAATCCATCTCTGCAAACGAAGAGAAATAAGATAAGAGTGGGTCGCGTTGGAATAGGAAATGTGACATAAGCTGATAAAAAGTGCAATGAGAGAGGAAATAAAATTTTATAAATTGAAAAGTGCAATGAAAGAGAAAATGAAATAGTTTATTATTATTATAATAGAATAAACATAAAATCTTAAAAGAAAATAATAAAAAAAAAACTTAATGTGTGTGGGGGCAAGTGGGGCAAGTGGGGCCCGGTCCTTTTCATAGTGAAAGGAAAAGTTAGGCCTTTCCTTCCTCTTTTCTTTGCTCCCTCCTATAAAAAGGCTTTTATTCATAATAATAATAATAATTATAATAATACACTTTTCTGATTGTTTTTTTTAATTGTTTTTTTAAAAGTAAAAAAGTGCTGAAAAGCGCTTTCACATGCTCACACTTTGCGGATAAACAGTGAGCGTTATTTGCTTCATTTGTTGTACACGTGTTTTTTTTTTTTTTGGGGGGGTTTTACTTTTTGCTTTTGATTTGTCCACTTGGGTTTTCTGATACCTGGCGGCCGCGGGAGCGATTTTTTAAGTACGGATGTCAAATTGGCAAATGCCATTATTTATTTATTTATTTATTTTTATACTTAATTAAATTCTCTGATTAATTTGTATAAACTTATCTTAAATCTACAGAAACCCTCTCACGGGGATGACGCCAATCGATTGTGTACTCCACAACAAATCTATTTTTAGTGCCTTGAAAGTTAATAGAAAAAGAAAAGAAATATTCAAACTTTGGATCATTAGGCATGCAATTTTTTTTATTAATTCCTAATCATATGCCATTTTCATTGGTCCAGCTTCCATTTACCATTATATATATAAAAATAAGATAAATCAGAAATATCTTTGGAGGCTCTTCTTATATCCCACCCACAGATCAGGTGCTCTTTGATTTGATTATACGATAATTGATCTTTTTTTTTTTAAAAAAAAAAAGAATCGAAAACTGAGATATTTTGGTTGGTTTGGGAAAACAGACAAAAAATAGTTGGCTGAAATAAAAAGATATTTTTGGGTTTGATTTCACGTGAGCCGTTTACTACTAATACTCGTAAACGGTACGCTGTGAGCCCAGGGGCAGCAGGGAAACATACAACTTAGAAATTGCTTCTGCTGTTGCTGTGAAGGGAAAACTGGAAGGACAGGTGGCAGTAAATAGGGAGAGAGTAGGAAAACAATGTGTACTCGGGAGAGTTAGGAGAGGGGAGAACCAACTAAAGCTATTAGCTAATAGTTTCAGATAAGGCATTTGTACGTAATGAATGAGCCACTAGACAGACAAAGAAAAGACATGTGAGATTCAACCCTACAACTGGCAAAAGCGCATCGCTTTTTCTAATTATTTTTATTATTTTCCCGAACTACCCCTCTTCTCTTTTTTCTCTCCCTGTGTTAAATGATTGACCACCACTTCACTGCCCGTATGTGGCCCACGCAAAGCCAGGACAAATGGTCAAATCTCAATCTTTCATTTAATGCCAATGGGACTTTTAAAGTGAAAGCAGTACAAGCAAATGTTGACCTACGACAAAGCAGCCTGTCTGTTTGGTTGGAAAGAAAATATAGACGGGAAAATAATTTTTAGGGTGGGAAGTTTTATTTTCCAAGTTCGCAAAATTATTTCCTCTCTGGCCCAACACTATACTTTTTCTCCGAAAGTGGAAAGCAAATAAGCAAAAAGAATGGAGTTGGTGTACTGATTTGGGAACAATTATCATACAACTCATACTCTATTATAACTTTCAAAATTTAGACATGCAATAAAAAGTTTGACAAGGAATTAAAGATATAAAACTTGCAACAAAGAGTGAGACTGAGAGAAACTATTTATTCTATACACGGCTGATTATGCAAATTTTTATTTTTTATTTTCACATTTAAACAGCTTTTAGAAATTAGAATTATGAAATAATCTTTCATATTCATAGAATTTAAAAGAAACAATAATTTCTTAACGCATTTAATTGCAATTAATAAAGACGCCCCCAGGGGGAAGGGGTGTAATCAAAGTAGTACTCTGCCCACAGACTTTTTTTTCTCGTTTTATATCGTTTTGTTTATTTTCTATTAAGGTACAAACACAGTGAGTTCACACTCTTTTCAACCACTATTTGCAAAATCTACTTTTACTCGAACTCCCACACTCTGTTCATTAACATACTTCAAAATCCAAAACCTTAAAAAGCCTCTCTCTTTCTTCCCCCCATTTTTTTAAATTTTGTACCAATATTCAGCACCCACCCGCACAACAACAGTTGAGGGCAAATACTATCTTATCCCATAACCACTGTTGCTTTTTATAGTCGATAGCAATTAGCAAGTAATCCTGTAGCACCTAGATCCCACGTATAACCTAACTCTCATGAATTACATGAAAAAACAAAAAAAAAAAGCTTACCGTACCATATGATGGGAACAGGGCAGGAGTGATGCTTGGAAAAATCTAAGGCATATCAGATGACAGATGCTTCTTTTAATGAGGGATCTTATTGCTGAAGCTTTTCAAAGCAAAAGTGGAATATACCTGAACACTTGGAATGCCCTTACCAGAATACCAGTCCACTTGCACAACTAGCATTGACAGTTTTCATATACTACCAAAGACGAATCCGTCCTGATCTCAATCAAACTAGAACAATCTGAATTTAACACAGTTAAATTTCTCTCAACATATTACAATCAATATTTAACATTTGTGGTCCATACATACACACCTCACAAACATCCAGTGGTCCTATTTTACAATTCAATAACCCAGTGACGTAGACATTTTAACTACTGAATCTCATTTCATTTCCCTTTTACTTTGGTATTTTTCCGAGATGGACTCACCATCATCAGGCACCCCATTTTGTAGATAATAAGCGGACCTCACACAGAAACCAAAATGTCATTTCTTTTGCGCCTAAAAATACCCGACTCCTACAGTCCTATGCTTGTTTGGTTGTTCAAACTACCCAGAAAGACCCAGGTTGGAATTGGGCTGGAAATATCCCATTACAACAACTACCGACACAAACTCGCATAGACTATTTTACATAATGAATGCCTCAGATATTAATATTCGGAGCAATATTTGAAAATTTGCTCTAGAGTTCCAGAAAAGCGAGTTTTATCCTCCAAATTATCTTCAGAAAAGGAAGCAACAGTGCACAATTACCTGTTTATACAATTTAAAAAAAGAAGTAAACATAATGCAAACAAGCAAATCATGATAAATCCACTCTACCTGGGTTGTGAAACAGTCTGCGCTGACCTGCTTGAAAGTTGCAACACCTGGGAAACACATCTACAGAGCCTAAAAATTCTCAAGTATCCAATTGCAAGGTTACCAATTGTAGCTTTTATTTCAGCAGAAAGCACTTCAGGTAGAGATTTCTGCATCACAGCAGTGGAAACTTCTAGGTGATAAGGAAGAATCTCTGAAGGATAAACCCCACTGTTTCACAAATCATGTGATTAGATAAATTGGTATGACTGTCTGACAAGAACATAAATGTACAAATCAACGTTCATTTAAATCAAAATGAAAACAGCAGACAACAATGACTGTCTCAGTAGAAGTTACAAGGCAGACATAATAACTTCAAGGTTCAAGCCCACTCACTTAAGCAGAATCTATCAATTTATTGGAGAAAACTATGGTGCAACGGTGGTACGGTATCACCGTTGCACCCAGCCGTTGGATCCCACTGGATTCATTCATTCAAGTGGATCCAACGGCTGGATACAACGGTGATACCGTATCACCGTTGTACCATAGCCGGACCCCAATTTATTAGTTTGAAAATTAGAAAAGATTTTACAATTCCAATCAAAACCGGTCCTAAGTTTATGGCTGGACCAGGTAAGCATCTTAACACCTAACTAATCAAAATATTAGACAGGCAAATGAGCAATCAAAGCAAATCCTTATTTTTTCTTTGACCACAGGACCTTCCACCACACCCCCCCCCCCCCTTTCTCCGGCACGGGGGTGGGGATCTATGATGGTAATTCCAGACATCAAATTTGTTTTTAGGATGTCTGGGGCTGAACTGAGAAAACAGTTTACCTAACCGACAAATCTCAAAGTGCAAATATCACTCATACAGGATTTATCAGCCACCGCAACCTCAACAATGAATTTAGTGAATTTCATTTATTCTCCTATAAGCAATAATTTCACCACATTGAACAATGTGACGCATCAAATCCAAACAATTCAAGAAGAGGGCAGGGACTTGTAAATATGCTTGATGAAGTCCAAAGATGCTAGTCAGTTGGATGGCGTTTAAAAGCCATTAAGACTTCGAATGCCCATAACTGTAAAGAACAACACCACCCGTCTAGAAAAGATAACTACATCTAGAGATTGTCATTCATAACAGGAAAACTAGCTAACATCAATATTCAAGTAAAGAAAAATTTAACCACATAGATAAAAGTTTGCAGAATATACACATGATACACTAAACAATACAATCAGCAGGACTTACCAATTCAAACATGTCACATCAAGAGTCATTGTCACTTTCCTACAACTATTAAAATCGATGAAACGAAGCTGCAAATCAAGCTGCCCAGCTGCAAAAACAAGAAAATCATAGATAAGCATCTATAAAGCATTAGTCATAAGCTCCTAGTCCAACAAACAAAAATTGAGTCAACATTTAATATCAAGGTAGGACAACATTTAATATCAAGGTAGAAAGGACACTGTTTACTGAGATCACAGCATACATGTATATAATAGGCAACTACAAATAAGATCCAAATCCAGTTAAATGTTGGCTGCTTGCAAACAAGGGAATGCAAAGTTACAAGTAACGTAACTGCTATTTAAGAAAAATATGCATTTGACAGATAAATAGATACTGTTGAAAAACAGAGGCAAAAGAAGGTAATAAATTACCAGATGGAGAGTTAAACTTTGCGTGGATCAGATTCCTAATCTCTATCCTTGCCAGCTGTACTTCCTCAACTACTGCTAAAAGATTATGTAAAATTGAACTGGTTTTCTGCATAATCAGAGCACATTTAAGTGCATAAGGAATTGCCAATAATCTTCCCTACTTTTACTACTCATAAAAGAATTATATATCTCCAGCCAGAACAACTGTAAGGAACCAACAAAGAGATTGCTTTTAATCACATGCTTAGTTTAATCATGGGGCAAAGATGCAGGACTGCAAACGAAGCAAATAGCTCTGACTCAGCACAGCTCAACAATGAACTTGTTTACTTAGATGAAACAACCTCAAATCAAATTTCGAAGACTAAGCAAGAAAAGCCTAAGCATGTGCTGCTTGGGTTGATAACCTAATGTAGAATGAGCTTGACGATTTATACATAATATTCTTTAACCTCCAAGTTCATTTGTACAGGCACTGAATGTAATCAGTACTTGTCATTCAACAAATATATACCTCTTAACATGTCAAAACGTAGTATTCAGTAGTACATCATATCAGATATGTTTCTTATTTGAGTCGAATTTCACAGCCTATTAAACCTCAAAAGAAGTGGCAACTAGACAACTGCTAAGTGTGCATAATATTTACTTCTTTTGGCTTTGTGATTTAAAGCTCACAACAAATGAAGGAGAAGAAAGCAGGAAAAACAAAGAAGTTAAGGGAAGAGACAGGAGAAAGACCAAGTTCCAGAACCAAAAGCATATATGAGATGGAGCAACCTACTTGCGTTTCTTGTGCCAAACTCTTGGGACCAATAGACTTCTTGGTGGACTCAGCATTGAACAAAAATCCAAAGGCAACACAGGCATCCATGTTTGGGAAGTTCTAAAGAACAAAACGACTTGATTTAGAAATGAGGAAAACAACTATATACATTAAAAAAAGAAACTAGTAAAGCTTACCTTTGTGATCTTTATATCATTTACTTTTTTTGAGACGACCATGCTTGAAACTGGATTGGTTATTTTTGTGAAGCTTTATTCACAAAACAAAAGTACCCATTAAATATGCCAATATCAAGAGATGCAACATATAGTTTATATAGAACTATGATACCGATTTAATAAAAAGATCTAGCAAGTCGCACCTTTGGCAGATGAAGCCAGAGTAGTTGAGAACAAGACAGTGATTAGAATTCTTCATTTCCAAATCATCGATTTCCCACAGCTGATGGAACAGCAGGCACGATCAATCTCTCATTCACAGAAGACATATTAAATGTATGTATCAACAAGAAATACAGCAAGTGTAGCAATACCTGCAAATCCTGGCATATAGTTCTGCAACACATTCTCTTTTTCAGTTTCTCATTAAGTAACATGAGAGTATCTGCACAACTTAGTTCACCTTTCATCTTAAAATAAGTGTGAAAGGATTTAACTAAGTTCTTTGTTTTTCTATCTAAACTTTCAAC
Organism: Citrus x clementina; assembly: GCF_000493195.1. Lineage (NCBI taxonomy): Eukaryota > Viridiplantae > Streptophyta > Magnoliopsida > Sapindales > Rutaceae > Citrus > Citrus x clementina. The sequence continues at coordinate 24,678,604 of NW_006262688.1, forward strand.
CTCTTGTCTCATTCTGGTCACACTGTCACCGGCAACCTGGCACAAAAGGGGGGAAAAAAATATGCAGTTCACCGGAAACTTGAAATCAATCCAATACTTTTACCTAAAAGTTTCTCAAGATCATGTGAGCATAATTAACATGGGTTTAAGAAGTTACATCAATCTACTTCTGTCAATTACGCAATGTTGTTAATTTGGAGATTCAATGGACTAAAGATGCAAACAGAAGTTTCAAAATAAAAATTTATCACTCCAGAAACACATATCAGATTGCCTACCAAGAAAATTTTACTTCTTAATTTTTTATAAAAAAGAGGAAATTCTGAATGAAATGACGTAGAAAAATGTTTTAACATTCTTATGCAGCTAGGCTTATACAAAAGATTTACAAATTAAAAGACACTTGCATATCTGATTTTTGCTCCCAGACTTAACTGACATGCATACCTCATGTTTGCTCCCAAAATTTACGAAGGATGAATCATGGAGATCATCATCAACTTGAGTATCTCTATTAGCAGGGGCAGACAGATGTCTGACATAATTCAACTTCAAAGTTTCAAACTTCTTAATTTTAGAGTCCAATAGCCGTCCTCTTTTCTGCATTCAAGTAAGAAGGCATGTAACAAATAATCATTTTTAGAAAAATTAAAAAAAATAATCCATTGAAAGTACCAGAAATTTGTCATGCTTCATGTGTGCAATCTGAAACATTGCCTTCGTATATACTATTTTGTAAAGCAACAATCTTGTTTCAGCAACTCTGCAACAGCCAACTCATCTCATCAACAATTTTATGCTAAACCAGTTTCCACCATCAATATATGCTATGCAGTCAAAGAACTACAAAAGAACCCACCTGCTTCTATGTCTAATATTACTGGACCGATCGTATGGTCTCTTTACATGCCAACCAAAGAACAGGGTTAGGAAGGAAATAGACTAATATAAGTTTCTTTTTAGGAAATTGAGTTCCATAAAATAATGATTTAATTGTTTTAGTTTTTAACTTATAGAACAAACCTGAGACAGGATTTCAGAACAAATCATCTCATATTTATAAATCTTCTGCAGGTGAGCCAAAATATCTTCCAACACAGCAATCTGCAGATTGACAAATTGAGTAAGCAACAATTAAAGAAGAAGAAATGATGAAATTTAGGCAAATAAAAGCAGCAAAAAGTAGTTTAATTCAAAAATTTTAGGTTTGTTCAAACAGGAGAAATATTTTTTTAAAAAAGGGAAACCAGGTACATACTGCTCCTGTATTCAGCTTCTCAATTGATGGAGAAAGAATTTGGTTTGTCTCGGCTGAGAACTTCAGTGAAATCTGCAAGGTGATCTCAAAAGTTATAAAGGGCTAGACGGGCATAAATAATCATCTATGCAAAAATCTTGTTAGGCTAGAAGGAGAGCATAACTATTTAGCAACATGTTACTCATACATCAGTCCAGTGCTTCAATGTTGCGTCAACTCCATTCTTCTCGTTTCCCTTCTTACTTCCATCAGATTGTTCAATCATCAACTCCAAGTCAGTACCTCCACTTTGATGAACTTTAAGCCTTTTCTGGATCCCACCGATATTATAGGCATTATGTGCATCCCCAAGAACTATTTCTTCACTTCTAATTTTCCCTCTAGAAGAATTGTCAAAATCTTGCACATAAAATGAATTCTGAGAATTGTAAAGTACTTGGAGACAATCATCATTAACATGTTCATCTGAATTGGACTTGGAAGATGATCCACTTCTGCTGAAATGTGAACGGGTACTGAGTGATGAATCACCTTGCTCTTTCCTATAAGGACTCCAAATTGGCTCTTTCCAAGTAGGACTCTGATAAGCAATTTATAAGAAGGGCTCTGAGTTCACTTTTGCACTTCACTTGGAATTTTGGACTTTATAAGCATCCAAGAACACCAAGAACACCAAGAATGTGAAAGCCAAGAGCAACTAAATAAAAGAGCTAGTGTTTGCAAGTAAATTAGGGGAGAAGGACCAATACCTTCAAAAGCAATGGCTCATTTATGGTTCTCAGGATATTTGGCGAAGTCGGCACACAAGTAGAGGCTTTTATCTTTTCCCCAGGGAGTTCCCCTTTGGTCAAGGATGGATCATTTGCAATTTGGAGATTCTTATCTGGGGTAGGCAATTGAAACTTCATCAAATTCATATCACCTGAAAGGGTTTGGAACTTCTTAACCGTTTCAGAAGCCTTTAGCAAAGCAGATGTATAGATGTCTCTGTCATCCACTCTTTTTACTTTAGTAAAGTCTGTGAGACGGTTAATCTCAATAAGAGGTGAATAAGAGTTGGTTCTCAGCTCAACTGCCAAAGAGTCCAAGTTGTTAACCGTGCCAGTCAAATGGTTACCACTAGTGGCATATTCTATTGAATTCCCATCTAACCCTGAATCAACAAGACTTCTACTCTGAACATCGTGCTTCAAGTTACCAGAAACACTGCCATGAGTTTCTGCCGGGGATGATAACTTCTGATCTAAGTTCTTCATTGGAGGTGACATAAATGTATCAAAGTCATTGGTTACTTTCAGGTCTTTTTTAAGATCAAGCGTAATCTCCTCTGCTGAAGTATCAGAAACCGATACAGCCAATGGTCCCTGCATGGGATTATTTGACATCAAGAGATGCTGAATCTTCCCTGGCATAGTCAACCGAGCAGGGGAAGCTGCTGCTGCAGTCACCTCAGTTTGCTTGTCTTCAGAAGGAATGGGATTGAACACATGATCCAGGGATTCTCCACCTTTTATAACACCTATTTTATTTTGGTTCAAACTGCCAACGTTCTCAGGGGTTCCATCGCCATCGCCATCTGTCACCTCAGTTTGTTTGTCTTCAGAAAGAATGGGACTGAACAAATGATCGAGGGATTCTCCACCACTTAAAATGCCCGTTTTATTTTGGTTCAAACTGCCAAAGTTCTTTGGGGTTCCACCACCACCACCATTCATGTTGGTTGTAATTGCATGTTCTACATTCTTCCTATCAGCACTTAAAAAATGCTTCTCCAAATTCATAACTGAGGCATCCACGTGCTGGAACTGGAGATTTCTGCCAGTTTCTTCCACAAAATTATTGACAGGAGATGCTGAAGACGAGAGGTACTCTGATAATCTACGTTTTGATTTTTCAATTTCCTCCCTAAGAACAGATGTATGGGCAGAAGGACTAGAAATTTTAACCTTCAAATGACTTTTCTGAATAGTTGAAACTTTCTCACCTACTTCTATATTTTCCTTACTAAAGAAAGAACTGGTTTTTTTGGGGGAAGGAGTAATAGTAGTATCAAGAAATATCTGCTTTCGCTTAGCAGATAACAAGATTATGGAACCTGATAAAGGAGATCCTGGATGTTGATCTGGAAGGTGCACAATAGGAGAATTATGTGTTCCATCTGCAGGAGGATTTCCTTTCAGCAAGTTCTGTGGGGAAAATAAATCTGAAGGTTTATGCTGTGAATTCAAACCCGTCCAATGAACTCTGTTCCCAATTACATCTGGTGGGTTGTCAAAACTACCAACAGGGATTTCAACATTCAGCATGTTTGTCCCAGTTACACCTTCAACAAAAGGGTTCTTTACCTGTGTTGGTAAAACCAAAACAGGACCAAGAATCAGATCCTTAAATGCCAATGAATAGCAGACATTGTTTGAATATCTATCCACTTTACGAGTTTCATAGACTGACTACACCAATAGCATGTGGGGAAAATTATTTAAAATATCAACAGAAAGTACATTGCTGACCACCACAACAATGAATGTTGACAAATGATTAACGATAACAGCAAAAGCCCAAAATTCTGCATCACATATGTATTTCAAACCAATTCAATAGCCAGTACAAAACACCAAAGAAAACAGTCATGTCCTATTGGTGCCATCACATTGACACATATAATTTTATACAGAGTAAGATTCATGGGAGCACAAGTTGAAAATATGTAGAAAAGTAAATATAAATGTAAAAGAAAAAAAATATGCGACAGCAATAAAAATTGATTGTTGTTTGTACAATATCTCCCAACAAAAAATTGCAAGTATTAGAGTAAAATGTAAAAACTGAAGACATCAACTAAGTAGTCCCTGTAATCTGTCTTTTTAAAATTCTTCAAGTGGTCAACTTTACTCAAAATGTAAATCTGAAAAAACTGAAGTACTATGGAAAACAAGCAAATTACTTTCCTGCAAGCAGGAGAAGTTCTTACATTATTTGGCTGATTAGGACTTTGGATGTGGTCACCGGCAGGGGCATCAGAAACTAGATAATCAATTCTACTGGAAGGGCAATCATGAGTAATCAGATCAGTGACAGTGGCCATAGAACCACCATTTGACTCGCCCGAAGAAGAATGGGCCATAGGAACTTCCGCTGCATACACATCATCAAAACCAACATCATGCATATCAGAACTGCTGTTGTCCTTTTTGTCCAAGCTGCCGCTCCCAACATCATTAAATATAGGAACCTCACTCTTTTTCAGTGACTTTGTATCAGCGGCAGAATCAAACAAAGAATCAACCAGTATATTCTCGCCTGATTCAGCTAAAAGTGCTTCAAGTGCAGGAGATAATCTTCCATAATCATACCTGTGAGAGTCATCTCCCACAAGGCTCATATCGTTAGAATCTCTACTGCCAGTGACTTTACCAACAGCCACAGGACTTTGCCCAATAGGCTTCTTAGGTTTTGTTAGTACCATAAAACTTCCAGGATCAGATGAAGTGGACACATGGGTAGGCGTTTTCTCTTCAAAGGCAAAAGTTTTCCCCGTTGGTGTCTTGAGGTCACCTGACTCTGACCTAACAAGACTTCGGAAATGCATGGAAAATGCTGTTGAATCCATTGTAATATCATGATTGTCATCAGAAGCAGCAGAATCAGATAACTGCCCCGATCTGATGAAACTCGATGATACAGGGCCAAAAAAGTTTTCTTCTGCAAAATGAAATAAAAACAAGTCCTTCAATACTTCTTTTAACGCATTTTTTAACTTTCTCAGAAAAAGAAAGAATATCATTACTGATTTCCCTGTTGCAGACTCTCCATTCATGTATCACCTAGTGATGGCTATCTCAATATTGCATGATCAAAAGATTTATAGTAAAAGCACAAAAATTATTAGCCAAAAGACTTCCTGTTCAAACAATTTTTAGTCTCCCTCCACAATTACCACTAATTTCTTTTTTTTTCCCCTTATTTCAACTAGTGGCAAAATCTATTGTTTACAAACAATTGATAACATTACTAGCACATAATCTACATCTCATATCTGACAGCTGCCACAAATTCACCAAACCCACCGTTTATGAGCATTTAAAAACTTACAAAACAAAATGAAACACTGACCGTCATTAGAGGTAGCAGAGCCAACTACGCTACTCCCAGGGGAAGGCGACCCCATTGGCTGTAAAAACGACTTCCTAAAAACAACCTCACCATCGTCCACCGGCGACATCTCCTTGGAATCGTCACTGTCGACGGCCAAGTCTCTAAAAAACCCGAGCACTTGACGATCATCCTCCTCCGAGCTCGATTTCCGGCCGGAACCCTCAGGCGGCGTCTCATAGTCCTCATCCCGGTTGAAAATGTGCACGGACGTGATCTCTCGGTCGGCGAAACTCACGCGCCGCAGCCGTTTCTTCCGTAGAGCGACTGTTTCTTCGTCGGTCTCGGTGTTGAAATGTTCGTCGGGATCTTTCGAAGCCATGAGATTCGATTTTGGAGGAACGTTGAAAAGGATTTCGATTCTTAGGGTTTTTTGAAATTCGAATGTTGTTTGGTTTTGTATTGCGGGAAAGTTTGTATTATATGGCAATTTGAATTGAACGCGACTGAGAGTTTTCAACTCCACTTACCCGCTCTTCTTGTTTCTTAAATGTGATGCGAGCAAAAAGGCCACCCGGCAGCCAGGCAATATCCACTAGCCCATTTAATTTTTATTTATTTAAATACTTGATAAAAAAAAAATACCGAAAATACAATTTAAATATGTATTGAACAAAATATTCAATTTTACTTTTCATTTTTTCTTTTTACCTTTTTATATAATATATATATAGATAGATAAAATGTGTATTTATAAATAAAAATTGTTGTACAAATTATTTTCATATAAATTGGTGTGTCTCTAATTAATTGAATGAGAATAAAAAAAAGTAAAAATAAATCACGAAAATTGTGTGGTGTTTTCTATTCAATTAATCATTTTATGTGATCAAAAAATAATTTATTTAATAATTTGTTTCACGACCCGACCCCTGAGTACTTGAGAATTAGGAATATTTTAATTGTTACAATACTTAGAAATAATATCCGAACAACACTAAAATAATGAGAAATTTGATTGAAGCACCTATTTACCGCCATATTCAAGTCAAATTCTAGTAAACCTTATAAATGCAATAAATATGAATAAACTATATCTAAATCTAAAGTTAAAAGACTTCTGAGAAGACTCTAAATTATAACAGAATAATCGATTGAAAACTATGTACTTCTCAGTTATAAGAAAACATCCAACTCTCATTTACTTTATGTTGTCGACATCCTACGACCTGAAAAAGCATGAATGAGCTAATTCTTAGTGCATAGATACAAGCTATTGAGATTTTAATAACATTAATACAACAATAGATAACCATATATTAGTAAAGCAATAAAACAACTTTCACACACATAAGCAATCTAAAATATGTACATGCTAGCTCAACAACATTTAATCAAACAACAAACGTGCAATCATCATACAATGTCAAATCACATAATTGAACAAGCTAACATCCCATTAATAATTATAGTCAATAAACATAGCATAGCCTAAATGAAAGCCAACACAGTCACTTGTTGTCCTTATGGATACAGTGACCACCCACCCTGGAGACTACGGAGGGATGAAGTAAAATGATTTAATATCTTTTCTCAGAGCACAAATTGATTTTCACCCTTAAGGATATAGTGACCACCCTTAAGACTATGGAGAAATGAAATAAAATGGTTTAATATCTTTTATCGGAGCACAAACTGATTTTCATAGAAATATGGCAATCTTAATTTCAAAACTCTATAGTTGATGGTTGACAGTAGTAAAATCAATTAGTTTTTAGAGAAATTAGGTGGCAATTTGGGTCAAGATTCGTTTTATTCGAAATGAATTAAATGGATTTGGGTTCGAAAAAATTAAGTTATTTAATAAATGGGTGAATTCGATTCGATTCGTTAAATTAACGAATTGAATGTGGGTTTGAAGATATTGGTTCGTTTATTCATTTAATAAATGGGTTATAAACAAATCGAATACAATCTAATCATTTAAGAGTAATGATACAGCCACAAACTCTTGTACAAACTTATTTTGTACAAACTGATGTGGCATTAATTCATTGGTTGAATGAAAATATAAATTAATAAAAAAAAATTATGTGGGCCAAGTGATATTTAATTCAACCAATCTTATCATGCCACATCAATTTGTACAAAATAAGTTTGTACAAGAGTTTGTGACTGTATCATTACTCATCATTTAAAATTCGTTTAATTAAATTACTTATTTATTCTTAAATATTTATGAAATTTTTTAAAATTTGAAAGTTAATCTAGTAATTATAAATAATAATAAGACAATATATAAATGAGATGAAAAACTTTATAGTTTAGATTATTTATTTAATTTCTGCAAATGAATCATATTCAATTCAATTTGTTATGAATTCATTTATTATTAGGATAAACGAATAATGAACGAATTTGGATTCAATTCGATTCGTTTATTAATTCTATTAAAAGAATTAAAAGAATCGAACCGAATATTTATTTAATAAACGAATCAAATCCGAATCCTAAGATTTTAATTTCCTTAATAAACAAATCGAATTCGAATGCATAAAATTTTGACCCAATTTATTTAAGATTCAATTATATTATTTGTTTTGCCACCTCTAAGAGAAATATGGCAACTTTAAAAAATTCAATGATGGGTGATGAGTGACGAGTGACATTTTGAAGAATATGACAACGATGATAGGTGACAAGTTGTAAAACCAAGTTATTTTCTTTAGAAGAGTAGGACAACTTTAAAATTCAGTGGGTGATCTGCTGGAAAATTGCATCAGCCACCTCGATAAAACTCTCAGTTTCAAAAACCAAAACACCCATAACCGCATAAACTACCTATAATCACTCCAATCAACATAAAGTCAGTTGTTTTGACAAAAATCACTAGCATGCAACCAGTACAGAAAAGGCCGATGCAATTGGGAAATTTACAACAATAGCCAAACAAATTAGGGATTTTTCAACTTTAACCCCTCAAATTTTTTTCTATCAACATTAGCCAAATCACCAAATTGTGGACGAAATTGCCCTCCTCATTCTCACGTTTCCCTCAAGCAAATTCCTCCCCCTCTCACCAAAATCTCATCAACGGAAGTTGTATAGATCGTCGGCGGCGGCGTAGATCGGCAGCATTTCAACCCACAGCGGCTGAAATTGAAAACCCTAGGTGAGTTGTTATTGCCATTCTTGTTGTTGTTGATGTAGTTGATGTTGTTGATGTTGTTGTTGTTGTTGTTGTTGTTTGGGTTGTTGTTGTTGTTTGGAATGTCGTTGTTGTTGGTGGTGTGGTGTTTAATGGCGGTTGTTGGTGGTGTGGTGTTGTAGATGCATGTGGGTGAGCTGCGCGCACGCTGCGTGCAACGCCGCGCGCATCTCGAGTGCGACAGGCGCTGAGCGCGAGCTGCGTGCAGCGTGCCAGCCTGCGCGCAGCAACTCGCGCGCGCGGCTCGCGCATCCCACGCCCGCCTGTCGCACCAAGAGGTGCGGCCTCTTGGTGCGACGGGGTGCCCTCTTGGTGCAAGGCCATCATCAGGTTCAGAGGCTCTGTCTCTCCTATTTGTTCAAGAGTGATGAGCCTAGTGAGTAGAGAAACCAGTAGATTTGTTGACAAATACGATGTTACTCTTGATGTTTGTATATCATCTGTGCTCTCACAGTCCAAAGTCCTTACACCCAAGGTGACAACTTTATTAATCAATCGTTTGTGAGTTGTCTTTCGCTTCTTGCTTTATCTTTAATGCACTCAATTTCTAATTTGGCTTTCTCTTTCATCTTTTGTCCGCAGCAAGTTGGTGAAACAACAGTAGATGTCTGTGTGGAAGATGAAACCGTTAATTATTTTCTTTTTACCATACTGACTACAGTATCCTAGATTATGAACTACTTGACCTGGAGATACCAACAATCACTATTGTCGGAAAACTTGTCAAGGCAGGAATCCCAGTGATGGTGTACAGGTAAGTGTCTCTAACCTTGAAGCTTCCGCTTCATTTTCAGTTTACATGGGATATTTTTATCATTGAAAATTGAAATGATACATATTGGTTATTGAATGACAGTGGAGATCAAGATTCTGTTATTCCATTGACTGGAAGTCGAAAATTAGTAAATGGGTTGGCAAATGAATTGAAATTGGGAACCACCGTGCCTTACAGAGTGTGGTTTGAAGGGCAGCAGGTAATGAATCTTTTGAAGATTGTCAATTTTTTTTAAATTAAAAAAAAAAAGCTAGTGTGACAAAATCAGTATTGCTTTTAATCTCTAGGTTGGTGGATGGACCCAAGTTTATGGTAATATCTTATCCTTTGCCACCATTAGAGGAGCATCTCATGAAGCCCCATTCTCTCAGCCTGAGAGATCACTTGGGCTGTTCAAGGCATTCTTGGACAGTCGGCCTTTACCGGAAGCATTCTGATTTTCTGTTCTGTTATGCAAAATGGAAGTTTGATTACAATTTTTTTGTTTGTTTGTTCATCCAGTTTGTCTATTGTCCATGCTAAGATGTGGCAAAAATTTGTAAAAAAATCAGGGAAAGAAAAAAAAGTGTTCTCAAGTTCTTTTGTGAGTTTTAAATGTTTAGTAAATGGCGTAACAACAGTAGAGAATTTTCAATCAACAGATGGAGGCAGCTTATGCCAAGGTGTTTTATTAATTTATTGAAGAACATTATGACGAAGGAAAAAAAAAAGGGGGGGAATAATTCTATTAAACAAGAGCCAAAAGTACATGATTGATCATGAAAATTTTAAAGGGCTTTCAGAGCAATTGGAAACGACAATGGGAGCTTCAACTCGCATTTTTAAACAATTGAACTCCAAAGCTATCATGGGTTTTGACAACATTACTCATATGTGAGACAAGCGCCTGTCCCACTTGCCTGTCTCACATAAAACCAGTGGTAACAAGTGAGACAGGCGCCTGTCCCACTTGCCTGTCTCACATAAAACCAGTGATAACAAGTGAGACAGGCGCCTGTCTCACACGCCTGTCCCACTTGCCTGTCGCACATATTTTGGTGAGACAGGCAAGTGGGACAGGTGCATGTCTCACATAAAACCAGTAGATTTATGTGAGACAGGTGCCTGTCTCACTTGTTCTGGGCTTCAGTTTTACTCGATTTTTCAGGAGTTTCAATGATTGATTTTCATTTCTCAACTCAAACTAACTACTTTAACAAGTCACATTGTTTTGTTAATGAAAAATAACAACATTTGCCTTCAATACTGTTAAGTTAAAAAGAGAAAAGTGGTGGAAGTGCTGGAATTGAAAAGAGAATAGTGGCATGTCTTTGTAAATTTGATGAAAATGATGAGGATAATGTAGTCCAAAAATAGGGTGTTTGGCTAGTTATGATAGAAAAAAGTTTGAGGGGTTAAAGTTGAAAAGTGCCTAATTTTTTTGGCTATTTTTGTAAATTTCCCGATGCAATTTGAGACAGATGGTGAAGAAATTCTATAAAAATCACTCATTCTTTTCGTCAGAATTTCGATAAAAATGCATACTAAGACATGCAAGCAAGCAAGAAACTTTCAACTACTAAAACTCACAATAACCAAGCTATGCAATTTAGATTTAAAAAAAGAAAAAAAAAGGCCATGCAATTTAGAGAAATGGTTAAGGAAATATATATATATATATATATATATATATATATATATATAACCTATTTTGGCATGCACGTAAAAGATTCATCCCAAATTTCGGCCTCCAAGAGTAAAATCAGTAAAGTTTCAGCAATGAGTAATGATACAGCCACAAACTCTTGTACAAATTTATTTTGTACAAACTGATGTGGCATTAATTCATTGGTTGAATGAAAATATAAATTAATAAAAACAAATCATGTGGGCCAAGTGATATTTAATTCAACCAATCTTATCATGCCACATCAGTTTGTACAAAATAAGTTTGTACAAGAGTTTGTGGTTGTATCATTACTCTTCAGCAATACCCATATTCCCTTTAATAAATTGATGAAATACTGAAATCATCTTTATGCATGTAGAAAACACAGCAAAAATTTTGTTGCAAGAAGCAGCCGAAATGGATGTCTGGGTTCAACACCACTAATATGGGTATGAAGGAGATTGGGTTGCCATTTTGCAAATTTGAGTTATATTTTAACTTGTTAGAAAATACGAATTTTAATTCCATTTCAGTATATGAAATAATATTTTTGATAATCTTGTCACAAATATTACAAGAAAGGACTTTCTGAAGAAAATGGAGTCTATTAATGGCTCCCATGCACCATTAGCAAGGCAATTTTTTTTTTCCTTTTTCGAGATTAGCAAAGAAAATATTTGCCCAAAGCATAATCCCTACACAGGTTGGTAATAGATCAAAAGTACATGAACAGTGTAAAGCCATTGAAATTTCTGAACTGTTCAATATCATGCTTTTTCTCAGGTTTTTCCATGCATAACAAAACACATAATCTGGGAAAATTCTACCAACCAGATGCACCTTCATCTCAATTTCTAAAGCTCAAAAATGCATGAGATTTAGCCATACAATGCTCGCCATGGCTCTTGAGCATCTTTAGATTCTTTTGCTGGATTCCAAATGATTTTTTCTCTCCGGAAACTCAAGCCAGTGTTTTTCGCCAATAAATCTCCCATCTCATGAAGTATCTGCAGAATCAATCATCAGTCACAATTTACCAGATGAAAGAGAGAGATTACACGTTACTGAATAATGAATTGTAATGATTGAACATAGACAGATTATTGAATACCTGAAGCTCTCCTCCGGAAGTTTTATTAGAATGGCTTGTAGTTCTTTGGCCAATAAGAATAAAAGTTGGCAACTTCAAGATGCGCACAAGCTGCAAGAAGCAGGCTAGAGGTTCACAATGAATCTGCAATGACGATGGTGCCTTCTGGGTTCTGGCAGCCATGGCTTGGGTTATGTCTGTCTCCAGACCTATTTGTAAGCCATAGAGTGAAACCTTGCTTTCACTTGCTGCCAAGCTTTTCTCTTGCCCCTTAAGCTTTGATGACTCCACAACAAAAGGGGCCAAAAGCAGCGGCAATGTGGATGTTTCGCAATTTAATTGTGCCAAAACTTCACTTATGGCACACACCAGTGCTGGTGGCTCATAGTTTTGCAAGAGCAACACCGAAACCTGGGTAGAAAATGAATAAAGAACACATAAAGTCATGATTTACAAAACTAAACTCTAAGCTTTCGTTAATCAATAGTCTGAAAGCTGTCTGTCTATGCAGTCAAAGCAGGATTTTTTAATCTTACAAGATGTGTATTTTAAACAAAGGAGATCAAGGAGCAGTAGAGGAGGCTAAATGCCAGTAATGAAACTAGCAAAGAAGTTTTCTACTTTCTATTTCTTTTTATATGAAAATCTGTCAGTCAAACATCATTGACAAAGAATACCTAACATATAAGTTTGGAAAATCATTTTATAGATGATCGGATGTAGGAAAACCCTCACATTGATAAGAAGAAATATTCTACAGACAATGTCTGCATACCAAAATAAACAACACTAGACACAGAGCATTTTGGTACTGAGAGTAGTTACATAAAGAAATTAGGAGCACACAATAATCCTCCTGATCAATTTAGTTTTACATGAGAAGCAACAATTAAACATTGAACAAATGAACATACCCACCTTTTTTTCCCCCCTTTTTAAGTGAACTTACAGATATTTTGTCATGCTGATAACTCCCAAAATATGCAACATCAACCGCACAGGTTACACTTAATGCAGTAAAGCTAAATGACTTCCCAATTTGTTAAGAACAAAATAAAGTTGTTTCATAAAAAATAAAAAATAAAAAATAAAAATAAAGGAAAGCAAGACAGGGCCAGAGAAATCAACAGGATCTTGGCCTTTCTCTCAAAACAATGCTCCTGATAATCTACAAAACATAGACTTCCCCATTCTAGAAGTGAGGGAGTTTGTCAGTCCTATTTGCTACTTATAAACTGCTGTCCTATATATATACCCATAATTCCACCCTGAATATTGAAACGCATTTCTTCTTTTCCTATGCATATACCAATGATACCTCTATCCCTTATCCTTTTTCCCCTTATGTTTCACCAATATGCGTAGAAAGATTGAAGATCAATTGGTCTCTTTATAATTCAAGTAAAAATTAGATTTCTGTAACCAATTCCAACTTTTTAGCCCAAAGACAAATTGAACTCAAGACTCTTATTAGCGCACTTGCCACTACAAATTACTTGGATTCATCAAATACGCACCCATGATTCATAACGCCACAAAAATTACATAAATAAAGTTTATAATATTTCAATAGACCAGTTACAGTTTATGCTGGGCAGCTGGGGAATCGAGAAAAAAAAAAAACAAAAACAGTGATACCTGATAATTGCCTTTATCATCGATAAAGTGAACCAGCTGGCCGCGTGCTTTCTGTTCTTTAATTCCATATCGCTGCTCCAGTGACAACTCGAATGATTCTTCTCTGCCGATAATGAAACAAAAGCAACACCGCCGCATTAATTTTCTAAAAAAACTAACTAGAAACAAGAGAAAATCTTAGTTTGCTAAAGGAGTAACTAACAGTCTGCGATAAGAGGAGCTAGGGTTAGAGTGAAGAGCGTCAGCGATGGCAGCCACTAAGCCTTCTGGGTCTCTCAATAGGAAGATGAGTTTCGGAGCAACCTTCATCGCTTTGGCGTTCAGAAGAATTTCAGTAATAAGATTTGATGCAGAGCAGGAGCAGCCAAATGATCTACTAATGCACGTGTTTTGATTCATCAATTAGAGTAAAAGACCTTTACGACATGTCGGTCAATATTTACTCCGGAGTTAAAACGTTACTATTTGTCGAATATTTTTTATTTATAATACGACATGTAGGTTTCTGTTGTTAATTAAAAATGTCAAGGTTATTTATTTTTAAAATTTAAGAAAATGATCATTTTAAAAAATAAAGCCATAAATTAATAATAATAACGGTGCCATTGGCAAGCAAATAAGGTGGCGCGAAAGCAGCACCAGATCTCAAAAACAGATATCTTCGCCGATCACCGACAATTAAAAAAGTGAACAAAAATGCAGAAGACGGCGCAATCATGGTTCACGGGAGGTCCAAGCAGCGGCAAGTTTAAAGAACAACAACAGAAACAATCGTCGCTGCTCGCTGATTGGAACTCTTACGCCGCTTCTCAAGAATCATCATCCGATTCCTCCGCTTTCGATCTCGAAGCCGCCGTCCGCACTACCTCCGACAAATTCACCGGAACTTTCAACGTGTAATTTTAGTAAAACCTCATGTCAATTTCCTTTTTACGTTTTTCTTTCAAATTTGATATTCTTTATGCTGATAGTGATTTAAATTGTATCCAGCTTAGGGTGCGTGTATATTAAAAAATAGATATTTTTGTACAAAGCATTACATCATTCAATGTTACGCTAAAATTGTACTCCTTCGAACTGTGTGGACATAGGGTGTGTTTATGCTTATGATATGGTTGTGCTTGAGTTTGAACTTTAAAAGCACAATGGCTAAAGTGTTTGATAAACTGTAAACACTCACTTTATTTGGTAGCTGATTTAAAAATTAAAAAAAAAAAATCTCACGCCATCTTTTCTTTACAACTAAAAGTGCATTCTACATATGATATCTTTCGTACATATTAATTTGATGTGTAAGTTGATATTGAAGTTGGGTCATATTGTTATCTTGGTAATCACTTTATTCTCAATGTACAGTGCTTGGTTTGATTGATTCTTGTTTGAATGGTTAGGGTTTCAAAAGGAGTCAGGGACTTACCTGGGAATTTCCAAGCTTCCACCAGCAATGTCCCTTCTGGGAAATCTTTTTTGTACTTTGGTTTATTTCTTGCCGTTGGAATTTTCTTTATCTTCATCGCATTCACTATGTTCCTTCCAGTCATTGTCCTGGTGCCGCAGAAATTTGCCATCTGCTTCACTATCGGTTGTGCTCTCACTGTTGGCTCGTTCTTCGCTTTGAAAGGTCCTAAAAATCAGCTTGCTCACATGTTCTCTAAAGAGGTAGCTTATCTCGTTTCAATTATTTTGTACAGATTTTCGTTAAATCTTCTACAAAAGCTATCAATGTACACTCAGTGCACAATTTTGAAGTCTTTTCTACAAAAATGCTTCGTCATTAATACTTTCTGTTTGATTTTTTGCTTTCAGAGGCTTCCTCTTACATTGATATCTATCGGCAGCATGGTAGGAACTGTGTATGTTTCCATGGTGCTTCACAGTTACATTCTCTCTGTCCTTTTCTCTGTGTTACAGGTATTGTAACTTTTATAATACTTTTGATTCTTCATAATCTTCACTTGTGACTTGATCTCACCTTGGGGAACAAGGCCACTACCTTGATCTGGTTGGCGCTTGTTCTGAACCTGAGTTAAACCTCGAGATGGTGAATCATCCATCTCACTGCATTCTGCTGTCCACTTGATTTTGTCCTAAATTCTTAACTTTGATTATGTGTTCATATCAAAAGTAAGTTGGTCTTTAGTAGAAATTGAAGTCCTTTTCGAACTTGCCAGGTCCTTGCACTAGCATACTATGCCATTTCCTGCTTCCCGGGAGGATCCTTCGGCCTGAAGTTCCTTTCTTCATCACTAATCTCTACAATACTGAGATGTTTTGGAAGGTGACAATGATGTTAGCTTTTTCACATATTCTTTTTTACCATTCTCGTTTATTTTGTAAGATTCAAGATGTCAATATAAACAATGAAATGGCATTCAGAATTACCAATTTCTTGTTTTATGTGTTGTCTTGGGAGTTTTTTATATGAATTTTGCCTTAACACATCAATTTAGCAGAGGACTCGAAATCCTTCAAAAGTTTCCTCTCAATCTGAAAGTTTATTCGAGAGAACCTCAAAGCAGAAAACACGAACAGCTCTTTCATTTGCATGGTTAAGAGGCCTGTCGTCTTTCTCGAAAGGACAGGCTTGTCTTATACATGTGTCCAAGAGGAAGTTCAATTCAGTTTATTCTATGGACAACTTGTTAACAACAAAATTTGTTGCATTAGCTTTTCAACGCAAACAACTTGATGAATGGCGAAAAGGTTGCTAACTATTTACGAGAAAAAGTTGAGACTATAGATTCACTTATACATTTAATTAAAACAATAAAAAATAATAAACACATATAAACAAGTTCATAAAATCCAAAAGAGTATCAGGCAAGATCTCCCAAGATATGTATCCTAGCCTCACACTATTTTACTCTTTCAACTCAAACAAAAATGAGCACATAGGCTATTTATAATTTGGAAATATAATTCCTCAAGTCTCAACCCCTCAAAATTGTAAAACATGCTGCCCCATCTCAGGAGATTACAAGACATAATCAACATAATTTACAACAATATAAAGGGCTCTCTAACCCATATAAGTCTCATAGTGAAATAATGCAAACAGCAACAGGTTTGGTTGAATACATACCAATGATTAAAACTTAATACTCTCACTCAATCTTCCATGCATAAAGAAACAAGCAGAACTCAGGTGCTGTGTTACTTCTTGATGAATTTCTTGATGAATGATACTTGCTTCCGTTGCTATTATCACTGTCACCTCCTCCTTGGCTGCTGCCTTCACTTTCTGAAATTTCAGGTGCATTTGGCTTGAATATGAACAATCCATGGCCTGTTCCAGGGGTACTAAATAACCAATCATGCACATCCCAGAAAACTTGCACTGGTTGCTTGTCTACCAACACAGTCTGATTTCCTCTAAATTTCCACTGCAGATTTCTCACATGAACCAACACAATCCCATCTATGCTAACCCACATTTCAGGATCTTTCGGCCCCAATGTTGAACTCTCAACTACAATGTCATGTTCCCTTTTTCTCTCATCAAATTTAGCTCTAGTTCCAAAGCTTTTCTTTGCAAACACATTCTCTTTCTTGTAATACTGCAATGCCTCAACTAGTGCTGGCCTTGCCTTTGTTCTCTTATAAGCCTTTTTCTTATAATCTCCAAGTAACAACACAACTTCCTCCTCCCAAACTAGAGCAACATAAAAATCCCCACAAGGCTCAGGGCCACCAGAAAACTTAGCAGAACGAAGATCCCAGTAAATTTCAACCTGGTTACCCTCGACGTCAAGGGATTTATACCCTTTCTTGCTCCAAAAATGCCATGGCTTAAGGTCAACTTTGCAACTATAATGATAATCACCTTCTAAACTATTTATCATAATACTTAGAGAATGATTCATTAGATTTTTGCACCACAGGACAGTCACATTGCGTAAATAGCCTGCGATATGAGTCTGGTAGCCACATGTGACTGTGCTTTGAGCAGTCTTGTTTGTTACAGGATCCTCTGTTATTTTTTCTGCTAACGGTGGATTTGCCATTGAATATGCTCTTATTGGAAATGCCATTTTCACTGCTTGATAATAGTTATTATAATAACATTAACAATGCACGTGAGATGAGCCTAAAGGTTGTATGTAACAAGAAGAAAAACTTTATGACAGTTTCATGTTACCTGAGAAGAGTCATGAGAGTTGAGCTATCTGGGTTCTTGGCAAATTGTTGATAGCACAACTGCTTGATGATATTGCAAAGAAACCCAACATATAAAATGTGACGGGAAAATGAAAGAAATTTGCAAGAAAATTTTTTGTTTCGGGAAAGGAAAAACGGAAATGAGGAACAAACATGAATGTGTTTGTTATCAGTAAAGAGGAAAATTCTCAATCTAGAGGCTGTAAGAAAAATGGTGGCCGCATTAAACGGGGTCCAACAAATTTGCCTCTAAATTCTTTTACTATTTAGAGACTCTTATGCCTACTCAGTTTCAAAGACAGGTGGCTTGCAAAAATTTGGCAGTTCAAAACCATCAAGAAATAGAAGCAACTAACGGCTAGGGGCCGTAATGATGATATATAAAACTTTGAAGGGCTTGTAAAAGTTTGGCCGTTCAAAATCACCATACCTACAATATTACATTATGATGTGTAAAATTAGAATAGCAAATTGCGGGCACGGGCCTAAATAAGAAGTGGTAATAGACTCAATTCTTCTAAAAGTCCGTACAAACGTGAATAGGTATAGCCTGGGTGGGGTTTTGACAGGTTTAGGCTGGCCTTGGGTTTTAATTAATTTTTTAAATAAATTTTTAATAAAACTAAAAAATACAAAAATATTAAAATTAAATATGATTATCCAATACATAATAGATTCATATTTCAATACATAAAATATTAGCAACACAACATAACAAACCACAAACTCAATAACTTTTAATTTGGC
Organism: Citrus x clementina; assembly: GCF_000493195.1. Classification (NCBI taxonomy): domain Eukaryota; kingdom Viridiplantae; phylum Streptophyta; class Magnoliopsida; order Sapindales; family Rutaceae; genus Citrus; species Citrus x clementina. Next base: position 24,697,218 of record NW_006262688.1, read on the forward strand.
TGTTTCTTTTTTTATTTTTTAATTTATAAATTATTAATTTATAACTTAATTGATTTTTATAAGCTCTTAACAGACCCATTTACAACCGACTTTAAACTTTTGACCCATGTCCAGACCCTTATGTGGAGGGCTGGGTCAAAAATTGCAGGCATGGGCTGAGCTGCCAGGTTTTTTTTTTTTTTTTTTTTTTTTAACTCACCCTATGTGCAATCTCAAAAGTCAAAACATTAGGGATAAAATAAAATTAACCATTATTTTAATAAATTATTTTATATATATATATATATTTATTTATTTATTATTTATTGTTACCCTTTTTTTTTTTATACAAAATTGTTTGTTTGTACAAATTGTTTGTTTTCACCTTTTCCATCTCTTTCTAAACTCCATAATTTTTGTTTTCACCATTTGGAACAAACTAACTTAATGAAATAGAGCTCCCGTTTGTTTTTAAGAGCTTCCTCTATCTGTTTAATTGTATTTCATTTTGTTTAGGTAACTTATGAGAAATAGTATTTATTTATTGTTATTTGAGTCAAGCATTTAATTATTATTTTGGCAAACAATTAAAGAATTCTTTTATGTGTGACTTTGTTTAACAGTCTTTAAAACTAATAACGTAATAAGTAATTTTTTTAATTTCTATAGTTATAGGTTCTTAGATGGTAAGTAATTTACAGTTGACTAAAGAATTCCCCGCTACCAAAATAATATATCTAAAATGATGACGTAATTGATAATTTGGAACATTGTGGATTTAAAAAGATCTATGGATGTATAAGTGTTAACATTTAGTTATCGGAATAAAAGTATTATTATACGAACCCCGTAACCTGAAAATGATTATTTTAATAACTAATTGACATTTGACACCACTTTCTAAGTGATGCTCTGGTTTCGGCTGATCTGTCCAACCTAAATCTTGTTCAATCTTATAAGAATCTATCTGAACAACAAATCTGATTCTATCTATGTTATTACAATGACTCAAGGGACTCTGATTTAGTCTCCTCTAATATCTCACTGTTTGTTTTATATGGTTTTCTTAAAAAAAATAAAAAATAAAAAATAAAAAACCAGTCTCCTAAGAACACATGAAAAAACAAACCTCACCGTTGTTTTATATGCTTTTCTTAAAGAAGACAAAATTAAAAAAACCATTCTCCTAAGGACACAAATGAAAAGAGACGAGCTGCAACTGCAAAATAATTTATTCTAACTTAGAATCTCTACAATCCCATGCCGTTTTGTTCTATACACTAGTTGAAATAGTAAGCAAGAAACGTAAAACATATGTTTTCAGCCCTAGGATTAAATAGGAAAAGGAAGGATAATTTCTCACCACTAACACTTTTTCTTTTCATAGTATTGTTGTTTTCCAACCTCTCTATCAACATGTCATGAGCCTCTTATGTTTGAAAAGTTAATAAAACATTTTCCCCCATCTTTTGTCTCTACCGTCAGCATCACACTTCGGTTTATCTTATGTAATAAACCTCTGACTGAACCAAACCAGTCAATTCGTTTCAGTTCAAGAAGTATATAAACAAAAAAATTGATCCTCTGGTTGATCCATCAGCTGATGATATTTAATTTAAAGCATTTAACTTATCTCGTATAAAATCCCCACTAGAAGTTAAGTGGGGAATCCTCTGCAAGGTGCAAGCATGAAAATTTCAAGAATACACTATTATGTGTTTATTTACAATCATAAGCCTCTACCAAATCATATGAGAATGACTCTAAAAATGTCCATTCATACCATATCTCCAATGTCGGGTTTCTTCTCAGCTGATACATTTACAGTTCCATCTCTGTCTTTTACATCTTTAGTTCCGGCTGAGCTATTTTTGTTGTGAATGTGTTGTGTGATACCTCCAATATGATTAGATGAAGCACTAGCCTGAATAGCCTCTATGTACAGAATTTTTACCAGGTTCCTAATGCGACGCCGGAAGGTTGGTATACGTGACATCGAAGCTACAATCCCCTGCAGTCTGTCTCAGGAATGAAATTCATGATAAGTAACTGTTAAATCGTAAGGTCACTTGTGCATCAGATGGTGAAGCTAGAGAAAAATTAGTCTATGGGAGATGATATTTACGAATTTACCTTCTGATAATAGCCTGCAATTGTGCTTTTCTGACATTGTCACTGGATGGAAAGTCGGAGTTGTCCCAGTCATCAGGTTTTTCGTTTTTGTGCTCCATAACTAGCTTTCTCAGGGAAATTTCCTCGTTGACATCTAATTGTAGCTTCTTTATCTGTTCTTTGATGATCAAGAGTGGCCCAATGAACCACTCGAACACTTTATCCCTTGGACTGTTTATCCTTGTCAACTCCAAATCATCAGCTGGAAAAGTTAATTACATGATCATGTTTAGAACTCAGAATATCATGCATAAATTTCAAGGCAAAAGTTTGAGAAGGAACATACAGATGACCAACCCAGATGAGTCAGACTTTGCTGATATGAGCAGACACTGTAAAATGGACCAAGCAGGTAGTTTGATGCCTAACTTTTTACAATTGCCTGTTTTAATGCATTCCTCAACATCTTTGATGTTAATCAGGCCATCGCGAAGGAGTATCCTACCGTTCACCTCACAGGATTTAAACAACCAGTCCCAAATCTGTATCATTGCAAGATGCAACTTAAAAAATGAAGTCCTTAAATAGAAAAAGAAAAAAAAAACATTATTTGTGTTTGAAAGATGCCTTGCCTGCACAGGTTTATATTGTTGGATTGCCTTCCTCAATGTTCTTGACCGTTCTGATACAAGTTTCATATTTAAAGAGCTTTCTCTTTTAATCCTCAAGTCATTGTTGTCATCGTCACCCAACTTCTTCTTCTCCTGGTTAGTCTTCATGTTCCTATGATACCTTGGCCTAGAGGCCACAAGGACGCCCCACAATCAAGAAATTAACTTATCCGAAAAATAACTTCACGCGACTGGACTTTAATCTTCAAATTAGTATTTTGAAAGACTTGCATGACTATTACTCTTTTAAAGTGAAAGACGATTGCAGGGTTACTGTACCTGGGCAGGCACGATCCTTCCCTCAAGTAGAGTAAATCATTTACATACTCATCAAACAATGAAACCACAGACACAATATAGGCAAGTCCCATCTGAAGTGAGTCTTCCTGGGCATTATGTGCATCTTTCGTTCAGAAAAAAATTAAAACCAATAAAAGAATAAAAAGGTAACAGAAAAATATTAATCTATGACAGCAGTGAAAAGATGGGAAAAGCAACTTTAAAGACCTGATGAGCAATCACTCCAGCATAGAGTCCCAGAAAGAAGCTGGAGATGATAGCGGCTACTACAGCTCCGACAACAGCAAGAGGCCACAACAGAATTGCAAGACCAGCAAATGGAACACAAACTGTCTCCAAAAATGGTCCTTCTCTGCCTATCAAGTCCTCCAACAGTCTCTTCCATCCTTTGAACAACATGAATGGACTCTTCCACAAGGCAAGTGCTGTAATCAGAAAAACATCCACTGGCACACCAACCAGGGTTGCTAAAAGACAACTTGGCAGTTTCGATAACCTGGTAAAGACAAGACAGAACATATCTGAAAGATTTACTAATATATTTTCTGCTCAGAGTGAAGGAACTGATAAAAGAAAATTCTTACTTTATGTCTATAGGCTTTTCATCCTTGGGCACCTTCTCACTTAGTTCATCCATGTAGGAGAAGTATGCGTGGAAGCAAAAATCGATAAAATCCTGTACCGCTGTATAGCTTCCTCTGATAGTGGACAAACAACCATCCTAATATGCAAAGAGTAAACCACTAATATAATTGCCAAAGATTCCCTGACAATAAAAATAATCATGACAAGAACACTCTGAATGTAAAGAATAGTAGAAAGATCAACCAATCGCCCAGAAACTCATGTTGATGACAAAGATATTTGACAACTTGTAAAATATTAGCAATAAGTAAAGCAATGGAGTGTTCGGAGAGAAATACCACACCCACGGAAAGAACAATTGAAATCCACAACAAATAAACAATTAAGGCAACGGAAAGATAAATTTTGCAAATAGAAAGCTACTTCCTTAAATGTAAACAGAGCCAAAAGCAGAAACAAAAACTCACAGCAAAGCAGTGGTAGCATTTGTCAGTGACATCCACTCCAACAGCCTCAAAAGTTGCAATAAGAGGAGCGAAAAACCCATATCCTATACCTCCCAAAAGGCTACCAACAATTCCAACAATTGGCCAAAGAATCAAAGGCACTGGTAACACTGATAGTGCCACAATCTTCAGAACTGGTCCCAGCCTCTTGGTTCTGGAATCATAATCCCAGAAAAAAAAAGGACAAAACATTATGTGAATAAAAGGAAAAAATAAAAAATAAACTTGACCACTCAATTGAAGGGCTGAAGCATACCTCAACACACAGTACAAAGTCCAGATAAAATGTGCAGGCCAAAGTCCAATTATTACAGCTGAATTTACAATCATAATGATTCCCACCACAATTGGACAAATAATTACCGCTGCAAAATTAAAGAAAAAAAAAACATGACTAAACAATCCATCAACCCAATTTTCTGCATAAATCGGTTCACATAGATGCCACCAATTCACATGCATTTGAACACATACAACATACTATATAACATTAATATACATAAATTCACTCAAAATTACAAATTCATCATAGATTCTTAAAAAGTAACAATAATAATAAATCAATCATCATCTTAATAAATAAATAACACGATGAGCATGTTCATGTATGTGCCCACAATAAGGTCTGCAACAAGGGACAGTTCGTAAAGTGAAACTAAGTGTAAATAAGTGCAAATAATTTGAAAAAGCTGAAAAGTAAGATTAAACCTTTAAGCAGGCCAAGGATGAAGAGGAGAAAGAAGTAGGGCAAAAAGGAGACAAAACTCCAAAGTGTTTCAAAAAACCCTGCTGGAACTTTCATGGTACAGCTTTTGCCTGAAAGTTTCAGAACAAGAGAAGGGCAAAATGGGAGGTTGAGTACAATCTTGAAGCACGGATCATGGCTCAAAGGAAGAGTGGATTTCCATTTTTTTATCTTCTTGTTACTGCTGCCAGCCAGCTAAAGCAAAAGCGGCGCACGAAGACGGAAGTAGCTTCGGGGTCCCTCAGATTTGACGAGTGGGGCAGATTGGGGTTACGTGGCTAGAATTGGCGAAAAGGCTGGACACGTGGCGACATGCATCGTAGTAATGCGTGAAATTACCGCGAAAAGCGTTTTGGTGGGGGGGCGGGGCAATAAAGAAAGTATAACTCTCGTCACGCTTTTTGGCGGGAACCAACCGCCGTGATGAGGACACCTCCCCCAGTTCTTCGTTTTTTGAAAAACAAAATTGAAAAATAGAATCTCCTCTGATGAAGACCAGAATCTCCCTTGCCACGCGCCTAGTGTTTCGGTAATAATTTTATTTAATTTAACTTTGCTTATAATTTTCCGTTTATGAAAGAACTTAAAAAGAAAATAAATGAAACCGTGCAAATGGAAATAAATAAAATATATTGTTTAAGATTTTTCTTTTAAAAAGGAAGAAGAAAAAAGGTCTATGTACGTGTATATCTTTGGCTTGGCTCTCTGTATGAGTGCGGCGATTGTGGTGTGTTTTTGTTTAGAGTTTTCATTTGCATTCGAATTCCTAATTTTTTTTTTTAAAAGTAAATAAATTTGAATATGTTATTTTTAATCTCTGAGTCTAGTGATTCTTTGGTTTGGTTTAGTTTTGAACTGAATTAAACATAAAATACTTAGTTTAGAGATTTTCAAACCATTTAGTTTTTATCATCTAAGCCAAAATAAACTAATAAAATACGATTTAATTCAGTTCGGTTAGGGCATAACCAAATTTGGGGTCACTTGTGCTTTCATTAACACAGGTGGTAAAATGGCTTCGGCATTGAGAAGTTAATTCTACATTGCATCGAAGATTTCACACATATTTTGACGTGGAACTATCGACTAATAATAATTAGACACATGACAATACATATTAAAAAAAAATTTAATTCTCTCTTTTTTTTTTAATTCTTCCAAAAATTAAAATTTCAAAAAACTAGAGACAATCAATGGTGCTCTCACTCTTTATTATTTCTTTCTTATTATTATTTTTTTTCTCTCTCCAGTTTTCATCTCTAATCCATTTGCTACCATTTTAGAAACCTATTGAGGAAGAAGAAGGTTTTTGTTGATGAAATGATTTGGCAGCATTTCCCACCCAAAGCCAAAATGATTGTTGTGACTACTAGTGAGGAAGGAGAAAATTTTTATGATTAATTACGAAGAAGATGATTTTTGAGGCATGAGCAGCTGCCATTGTTTTTTTTTTTTATATATATAATAAATAACATTAAAAAATGGTTTTATTTAAACCAGTATAGAAACAAAAATGGCGATTATGCAGTTTTGCTTGATAACAAGCTTGGGTAGACAAAGTTTGATGGTGGGATATGTTCATAATGGGTTATTGAAGGCTGCAAGGTGGGTTTTTGATGCAGAGTGTGAGTTTTTGAGGGGGTTGGTTGAGAGGAACCCCGGATTATACTTTGATATTTGCTGGGCATTCACTGCTGGCGGGGTCGCTGGCATTGTTGGCGGTGATTGTGGTTCAGAATCTGTGACAATTTGGGGAATATTGACAGGAATAAAATCATTTGCTTTTCTATTGCACCTACTAGGTGTATGTCACTAAATTTGGCTGTGGGACATGCGGATGTCATCAATTCTGTTGCACTTCAGGTAATTTAAAAAATGGTAATAACTAGGATTAATATGAAGATTGGAAAGAGAGATAATAAAGGCTAAATTTTTGAAATTCTAAAGGAAGGATAATAAAAAGAGGGAATTTAAAAATTTTCTAATATTTATTGCCATGTATTTAATTATTATTTGTCTGTGATTTCACATCAGATCATATTATAACATAGAACCTATGGTGTACCGTAGAATTTCCCTAATCTCATGTAACTCTTTAGAATAGGGGTTAAGATGTAAATAAGCACACCTAGCTAGCTTTTTCAACAGGAGCCATTAATTTTGAGCGTTTGAATAATTTATATTGCACTAAGCATTTTGAACGTTGAGGAATGGCTACTAATTAATTAATTCCATATGCACGTGTGCTTCATTGAACTACAATATTGGACAATTTTTTCATCACTGAATACTCAAAAAATCCTTTCAGTTCCTTGTTTCTAAAATTTTTTAGCATGAATTCAATCAATCCACTAAGAAAGTTAATACAAAACGGCAAGCAAAAATAACAAAAAAGTAAAATGGATTAAGCACTACAACAGCGACCCAAAAGATACGGCTTGTTGGTGTAGGAGACTTCTCATTTTCTGCTTGCTTAGCTAGAACTTTTGGTTCTTCCACCAACATGGTCGCCACATCCCGCGAGTCTAGACTTATATATAATTCAAAACTTATTTATAAATGGGGTAATTTTTAGGGACCTCCCTTGAAGTTTGGTGTATTAACACCTAGATAAAATGTATTCATATAATTAAATATACCTCCCATGCTGTTAGTATAAAAATACGTACAACATCAATATAGAACGGTAAACGTGTAAAAACATGTTCAAAAATGAAAATGTATGCTTTTACCAGATCAATAAAATTTTGACCACCACTTGCCTGCTGTTGACCCAACCTTGACCAGCCGATCATGGCTGCACCGGTGGCTGGTGGTGGTGCTTTCGCAATGCCAAAGTTTCCTCCTCACGCCGGCGACCAACCCCATTCACGGCAGCCTTTAAATCAATCGCGTCCATCAACACACATTAACCCAAGTACGCGGCTTTTGTCTCACAACAACCCTCACCCCGCTGCTGCCCCTTTGGCCATCGCCGACGCCACCCAACAACTGCTACCATCACCCTTGAGCCATCCTGATACCATGCCACAATCTCTGAAATCCCAAAACCCAAATGCACATGGCTCTCAAAACCCTTGCTGGAGGCTTGTCACGCCACATACCACTGCTACAATTGCTGCCGACAGTGATGGTTCTAACATCGTTGCCATCCATCACCCTCAACCAACCCCCCTTGCAGCCCTGACCTCAATAACATCTCAACAGCCATGAACGCACGATTTCCTCAACCTGCACTTGTGGCCACTTTCAACCTCATTAGATCCCGGCACCGCCACCTTGTTAGCCTCCGTTGATGGTGCCTCATTGTCAATACATGATCAGAAAGGCATTTATATTACACTTCCTTGAGGAGTTTGGAGCTTAATGGGTCTCTTGACACTCACAATCATCTCTCTATGCCCTCATTGGGTGTAACAATGACTTTTCAAATAAGTAAAATTATTTTTTCTGAAATCAAGTTTATGTGTATTTTACACATAGTTACTGAACCCTGACTTTGTGTTTTATCCTTTCCAGGAGTGAAATGCTGATGACGTTGGAGTTACTGTAGCGGCACCTGCAGCCCGTAGGGAAGCGAACAATAACTTTTAGAGTTCATGGGAAAGGTATTGCTAGTGCTCTAAACAAATACAGTGATGAAAAAGCTGAAATCTTTGTACACTCTAAAAAAACAAGTATTATTAATTTGCTGCTATCAAATTGAGATTCGATGTTTCAAATTAGTGGGAACAGTTGCAAGATTCTTAACTCGATCAAGGCAAATGCAAAATTCGATCATGAACCATATGAAGCGTATTTTACAATTTGAGTTTATCTCTCTTGATTATTGTTTGGTACAATAAGGTATGAAATCAATTTTTGATTATGTTTATGAGTTTGAATAATTTTATAGTTGCAACTATTATTATAAGCCTGAAGGGGATACAAATATAAGATTTGTGAGAGGGCTCAATTTGCATATTCAAGAAAAAGATGCCTATATACACTTTCCAACATGTAATTCTTTTAGCAACACAAATAATGTCACAAATTATATCGCATATCAGAAGAGAAAGAAGCCAATCATTGAAGCAATTATGTCTTCCACATTTAGGACACCAATTTGAGATCCCTAGTCTCATCACAAGTCAACAGCCTGAAATGAAAGATGTCCAAATTAAAGACGTTTATACCTCTCCACATGTTGAAGATTTGCCTAATGTTGCAAAAAAAAAAAGATTATTGATTTAAAGTTTTAATCTAACGGTTTGTACGAAAATGTGCATGATGTTTCATTGAAAGACAAGATAAATGTTGAACATGATGAGATTATTAAGAACGTGCATGTTGTTTTCTTGGAAGACAAGACAAGTGTTGAAGACGATGAGATTATCGATCCATCAAAAACTTTTAAAGAAGTACAATATATTCTGGGTAATATATTCTTGGTGCATTAAGCCTAATTGTACGATCGAGGTTGTGCAGCAAAATCAAGTTGAAGAAGTTAAAATGATCAATATGATTCTACTTATTTGCGTTAAAGTTAAGAATGTTGTGCTCGAAGAAAATTTGATTGAAAGATGAAATTTGTTGGAGAGTGCATTGAACGACAATTGAGGAAAGACAATAGTTATTTGATCATTGTTTGTTCTTGGAAGTCTTCAACACCATGAAAAATGTATAACTGAAGGAAATTGATAAAGTATGGATTCTTCAGAGTTTCAAGAAAGATTGGCAAGAAAGACAACAAGTTTGAACTACAAAATGGTTTGGTCTTATACTTCAAGTTCATCCTTTAAATTGTATCCAAACTTGAGGATGAGTTTCTTTTAAGAGGGAAAGACTGATGTAGGACGTTATTTTAGGATTTTAAAATTTTGTTATTTTAGGTTTTTGATATATATTTTTTAATTAGAGCCAATTATGGTGTGTATCTTAGTCTTTTATTTCGATTATAATTGTAATTTAATTTCCCTTTCTAAATTAACTTAAGAAAGTATGTTTACTCTAGTATAAATAGAAAAGTCTTGTTATTATTTTCATAACTTTTGATTAATAAAAAAATTCCCCTTTTAAAAATTTCCTTTCGTACTATTTATTGAAATCTCTATCTAATCTCGTCTAAAGCGTTATTAAAGTCTCATTGAGTCATTTTGATTAGAATAATATTTAATCACACTTCGATTAGAGCATAACCTAATCGCATAGATTAGGTCCGATACTAGAATGATATCTAGTGTTTTTCTACCGTATCAATTCCACTTATGCTATGTCATGTTATAGATATGATGTGTTTAATTTGACAATTCATTCAATTTGGATTAGTAGATTAAATGCATGTGTTACTTCTTGAAGTAGAAAATATCATTCATTTTCTATGTAGAAAATATATACAAATATTTCGCAATTTCACTTTACCTGTTCAAAGCACAAAATAAGCAGGAAATATATATTGTTTTGTAATTATTCATTTTAGAATTGGTTAACTAATTTATATTTACGGTCAAGGTAAATTAAGAGAAAAGTTCAATCAAATCATGGCATTAAATGATATCATGCACGCTATATTGTTGTGCATACATTTTCGTCAATTGTAGGAATTTGCAATTGTATGAATTAAATAAAAATTCGGACTTAAAACAAGCTCTGGCCACTAGGGATGGCTTTAAGTATAGGTGAATTAGGCAGTCACTTAAGGCGCCATATGTTATGAAGGTCCTTTTATGACTACCTAATTCTCATATGTTAGAAAACTCTTTTCTTTAATATACTCAAATTAAATCTTTTTTTTTTAACTTATGATATGAAAGCCTACTTTTTATGCCTCTCTTTAATTGATAATTATCTGATAATTAAAATTTTTTAATAGTATTAACTATTAATTCATTATTAGTTTTTTCAAGAAAAATATTAAAAAATTATTTATCTGTTTAAAAAAATTAATTATTTAACATTATAAAATTTCTTGTGCTCTTCTCTATAAAGAAAACTATTACATCTATTTGTTTACTTTTACATAAAAAATAGTTTCTTGAAATTAATTATTACTTTTAAATTAAAATTTAATCAATTTTAAATTAAGAACTTGTTTATTTTTAAAAAACTAATAGTCTCAATGAATATAAAAAAAATTCTTGATTACTTTTTTTTTAAAAATTTCTTATTATCTTATTGATTGTTAATATTCAATATAATTAAAAATCGATTAAATTTTAATTTTTTTTAATATTTCTTTAAGCATTGAAACTCCTAAGTGTAAGTAGGTCTCATAAAGAAATTTCGCCTAAGAATTTTAATACTCTAGAGCTGGCGTGCTGGGCAGGCATAACTTGGCCCGGCCTATTTGACATTATATATAAATATATTATTTGCAGCAATCAGAATTTTAACCGGTGGTGACTACAAATATTCCAGCAAAAACTAAAACAAATTTGTGCGACAAACTTGAACAAAAGCAGCTAAATTTTGCAATTGGCATCGGTTTTGGCATTTTGCTTTACTCTTTTGTACCTTCCTTAGCGATATATATGGGAATCGGCAGGCAATACAGAATTGAACCGTCGAGTAATGTGCCAATCAAGAATTAACATTGCATGCATCCAATCGAGAATTTTGAACGTCCACGACCACTGGTCCCATCTGATATTCCATATTCAAATCCTCGAGCTTCGCTTCATCTTTTGGGAACTATGTGATCATATTCACCACTTATTATACTCACAATCCTTTCGGTTCTTTCCTTTTTATTTTATTTTATTTTATTTTATTTTTGAAGTGTCTATTTATATAAAGTCCATGAATCCCATGAGTTGAAAGAAAGAAGAACAAATACACAATTAACACAAATATGCCCCAGAAAAATAGTAATAAGAAAGTGAAATGGATTAGTCACTACACCAACAACCAAAGGATACTGCTTGTTGGTGAAGGCGACTTCTCATTCTCTGATTGTTTAGCCAGAGCTTTTGGTTCTGCCACCAACATGGTTGCCTCATCCCTCGACTCTGAACGTACAGTTTAAAAACTTGCTGTGTACAATAATTATTTATATATAATAATTTTTTTTTGGTTAAAGTTTTATTTTGGATTGTGTTATATGCTCTAGGTACTTTGAAGACAAAGCACTGGACTAGCCAGGCACACTTGCAAAGCTTGTGGAGTAGAGGATGTTTGGTGTTACATGGAGTTAATGTGCATGATATGGATCGGCATCCAACTCTATCCCAAATGAAGTTCGATGTTATCATTTTTAATTTCCCACATGCTGGTCATTATCCTCCCTTATGTGAACAAGACACCAAACTCATTGAGTAAGTAGAAGAAGAAGTAAGAAGTACTTCTGAATAATAATCACTTCAATATTAATTGAAAAGCACTTTTTGATATTGCATTTGATCATTTATTGTGTAATTCAATTGAATATATAGGAGGCACAGGAAGCTATTGGAAGCATTCTTGAAAAATGGAAGAGAGATGCTTGGTGAAGGCGGGGAAGTGCATGTTACACTAAGGGATGATCATCCTTACAATCAATGGAACGTGATGGGGCTTGCTGACAAACTGGGTCTTGTTTTGAAAGAGAAAGTGGAGTTTCTGAAACAAGATTTTCCTGGCTACCATAATAAACGGGGTGGTGGAGTCAAGAGTAACAAGAAATTTCCTCTGAAGGAATGCTTCACATTCAAATTTTGTCTTGCCAAAAGTTCTGCTAATCAATTTAGCGAAGTCGGTAATGATCCAAGTGGAATTGTAGCTGCTTTAGATAAGCTAAATTTCAGCTCGTGATAAGCCTGGGGTTGGGGTTGGGGCTGTAGAAGAGATATATGTACTCTTGTTGAAACTTGAGAAAGAGACGTATGAAGTTGTTGATGAGTTTATGTAGGTGCTATATTTGTTTTTGATAAATCTAGAAACCAGAGAAAATTTATTATGAGGGAACTGGGAAGAGTAAGGTGCTCGTGCTTCTAGTTAATTTGGTGTTGTTTAGTCATGCAATTGATCCATGATCCATCGTTGACTTGGTGATTTTCAATGAACAAAAACCTCAAAAGGCCTTGACCAAGGGAGTGTTTTTACTCAACCTCAATTATCTTTGAAGCATTTTTTTTAAAAATATTTATTGCTGGAAAATTTGTCACCTTCATAAACTCTTTTACGTAAAGAAACTCGACTAATATTTTTCTTTAGATTTTGTATGAATTTTTATAGCTTTGATAATGGAGTTATCTTGGAACCTTGGATTTAAATATCTTTATCATTTATTTAATTTCTTGAATAAATAACTAATAAACAATAGGTAATTAAATAATTTTCAAGGTGCACATAACATATTGATAAATATTTTCTAAATCACTAACAAAATAAAAAATTAAACATGCAAATATACATATTAATTTAGATGTGTAAATCGTGAAAATGAATCAAAATTGTTAATCTTTCAACAATACATGATAATATTAATCTCTTATGTCAATGGTAATTGGAATAATACATTTTTAATTTCTTGATCAATTGTTGCTATATTTATTAATCTAGTAAAATTATGGTGAAAAAGAAAGAGAATACGATGAAAAACTAAGACTGAGTTATGCTAATATTGTAATACAACAAAATGTATAAAGTTTAGATAGACTGTTGGGGCTTTGATAGAAAATTCTAATTCGGTTGCGGTTGTATGGGAGCCTCCACAGGTTGGTTATTATAAGCTTATAATGACGCTGCTGTTTATGTTCATCATGGGCTGGTTATAGTTTTTGAGATTTGAAATTGTGAGGGATTAGTTTGCTGCGGGATTTGATGTTGGTGTGTGTTTAGATGATGTTGTTGAAGCGGAGGCCTTACGCTTTGAATTATGATTTCCAAGTTAGATTAGTTTATCTCCATTTGTTGTTGAGTCAAACTCGTTTCCTATTTATCAATTGGTGTCACGACAGCATGATATTCATACTGACATGTTTTTGGATTATTTCAGAGTTTCAGCACTTATTATTTCCAAAAGCACGATTTCAAGTTTCGACATGTGTCCAGAAATTGTAATCAAGTAGCAAATACTCTTCGTTGCTATGATTCTGTTGTATGGGTGGAGGACTTTCCACGCCATGTATCTTGTTTTCTTTGACATTTTCTTCCTGATCTAATGAGCAGTTTATATTAAAAAAAAAAAAGACTATAGTTATTTTTATTATTTGATCTTTAGAAAAACTGCTTAACCGGTTTGATAACTGGTTAATTAAAGTTTTGAATAATCAAAATCAAGATATTATTCAAACTAACTTCTAATTTTTTGAGTGGCTGATTAAATTCAATAGTACACATTTGTACGATCATTGATGCTGTAATTTTAAAAGCAGCGTCATAGAAGGATCTTTTTTTCTTTGTATAGAATTGTAGATTCATAATTTACTGTGTTTTATTAAAAAAATAAAAACCTAAGAGGTTTTAGCATAATCTTATTCAAACTTGATTAATACAAAAAATTGAAGGACTAGCGAAATAAATTATAGTGTCGTACATTTTCCTTGAGCAATTTTGGAAAATTTTGATTTTTTTTAATTCCACTCTTATGCTTGATTCTTGCCAAATCTTTTGTGATTGATATCGTTTTAAATCTAAAAGACTGCATATGATTGTGTTATTGTGCATATCTTAATATTTTGGAATGTTCAATATGGCCTGGGAATCAATTTCGACCCGTGTTGCTCAATTGGAATTGAGTCGTCGTATCCACAACACACGGGTCTTGCTTTGGAGGGTGGTTAATTAATTATATTTTGCTGATTGTTAACGTTTGATGAAACAATATTTTTAAGGGCTTATAACTCATTAACTCACACTGTTGTGCATCCCCAAATCTCTTGCTAGGGATGACAATTGTACCCGCAAACCCGCAAACCCGTCCAAACCCACCCGCCAAAACCCGCCCGTTGCGGGTAATTTTACCCGTTGCGGGCGGGTTTAGTATTATAAATTAAAACCCGCACATGGATGCGGGTGGGTTTGGTATTAACCTTATATCCGGTGGATACCCGCATGGATATCCACCAAACCCGCAATATTTTTTTCAAATATTTTTAATTTAATTTTAATCTAAAAATGTATAAAGAAAATAATGTCATTAATTAAATTACCAAATAGCCAAAGGCTCAAAGTTGTGTATGTGTGTATGTGGCCTATATCCTATTCTAAAGTCATAATCTAAAGAAAACTAAAGGCATTTTCCTTCGAATTAGTATTTGAAAATATTAATCTTAATTATTATTATAGGCATTGTGTTGGATGGGTGCTTATGGTGGTGAATGAAATGAATATCTTCTCTTGGAGCTTGTTTTAAATGATAATATGAAATGTAATTATTATTTTTAGATACTAGTTTGTGTTTTTTAAATGGATTTGTGTAATTTATACTTAAATTTGAGAATTTGTGTTGAATTGATGTGGAAATTTTAATTTTTCATTTACATTATTTAAATATAAAATTAAGTATGTTATATGGAATTTGAGGTTATTATTATAAATTTATATATTAAACATTTGTGATTTTAAATACGGAAACCCGCAAAAAATCCGCCGGATACCATTGCGGGTTTGGTAATTGTTAAAACCCGCTGCGGGTGGGTTTTTGTACAAAAATTAAAACCCGCTGCGGGTTGCGAGTGGGTTTGGTAATTTAAATTTTGTGCGGGTTTGGGTTTGGTAATGGCAAACCCGCTGCGGGCGGTGGCCATTGCCATCCCTATCTCTTGCTCTCGTTTTTGCGAAACCAGAATTATTCGGCCCAAATTATACTATTTTGTATATCAATTCTTAAAAGTTCAGCAGAGAAGATCTCACGATGAAGATTCTTAATTTAATTCCCAGATAACTTCACATAATTACACCAACTTTTATGTCAACTATAGCTGATCCCCTGCTTATCAGATGCCCTGGCCTAAACCAAGCCAACTTTTCTAGTAGTTATTACCTATTAGGCCACCTTTTCATGATTTTGTTTGAACAAAATTTACAGTTATAGAATCTTGATCAATTCGTAGAGATAGACGAGCGATGATGAACATGAAGCAATAATGTTATAAAAAATATTTTGAATCCATTTTCTTGTTTCTGGCTTCTTTTGCTCTTGTATTTCTTGTTCTTCTATTCAAGGATTTCAAAGGAGCTTCTTGGCTTCATCTCTCAGCATCTACATGGACATGGCCTAGGCCTTGTAGTCTCGGCATCGCTTCTTTTTCTTCATCTTCTTATTCATTCATCAATGTACACAACCTAATTATTATTGTTAATTAATTAATTGGTCAGGATTAATTAACTTAAATTTATTTTTTATTAATTTTGTGCGGGACGCTAGAAGGCAGAAGCTGGCATTGTTGAACCTGGAGAAAAATAATTCGGTGTCCCCGAAAAAGAAAAAAAAAAAGCAGAGAGATGAAAAGCTAGATAGGCTTGAAGCAGTTCTTGCAAGAGCTAGAGCTTTGTTTAAAAAGCTACAATGAGCAACAAAATCAGTACTTCATCGCATGCAGCTTGAAGATAAGAACTATGTCCCCAGCGGCGGCATTTACCGAAATGCCTACGCCTTTCGCCAGTATTATTATCACCTCAATCACTTTTCATCTTTTTCATACAAAAAATTATAGCAAATTCTTCTATTGTCCATAAAAATACGCTCTACTAATTCTGGTATATCAAAATTAGGGCTGGGCATCAGTTTGGTTCAGCATGACAAAGAACTGAATTGGGGGGGGGGGGGGGGGGGGGGGAGAAGAACCAAAGAAATATAACAACTAGACCAGAACCGAACTAATTCCGTTTGATTCCTTTTCAATTTATTGGTTTTTTAAATATTTACATTTTTTTTTATTTTCTTACATAATTTAATAATTTTAAGACATAAATATAAATCTAATGGCCTCTTATACCATGCTACATGGTATTATTGTAAATTAATATAACCGATTTTTTCAATTCGTTACCGATTCTTAGTTTTTGAATCGAAAATAGAAACAAAAATTCAGTTTGGTTTTTGGTTAACGTTTATTGATTTTTTTTTAATCAGCAAGAATCAAACTGAAACTGAAAAAACTGACTTAAACTGAAGTTTTTCGGAACCGATTTGATTTTGCCCACCCTAATCAAAATCTTTGATCTGGGGGCTATTTTGTCATAAAAAAAACTAATGGGAGTTGAAGTTAGAGAAAAGTACTACTTATAAAGGTTAATTTGTGAAATGCATAAGGACCATTTTGCAGTAAATGATAATTCAAAGAGGCAATACGTTAAAAAAAAATGGACGCTAATTTTTGACTAACAGGGCCTTCACAGGCCTCTATGACTATGAGAGTATCACCAAAAAGCTTTTCAAATAAGATTTTATTACTTATTTGAAGAGCCATATCAATATTTAAAGTTCCAAAAGACACTCCAATTAAGATTCTTCAAATAAGAATTGATTCTCTCTCTTCAAATTTAGATAGTTAATTTCTCACTCTTCAATTTATATTTTATTACTTTTCATTGAAGAAAGAGAGAGAAGTGTTTTAATTGCTATTGATTTTTCCTTTAAAAAATAATTATTTGAATAAAATAATATTAACTTATTCATATTTGAAGAGTCTTTTGGAAAATATCATATTTTTTCATTCTTCTATTTGCCACATAGGTAAGCAAATAAGTATTTGAAAAGTAAAATTTATATAAGCTTTTGGAGATGCTCTGAGTTTTGCCTCTTAAATTGTTCAAAAATTTTAGAAAAAGAAAATCATGGTTGAAGTTAAAATATTAGTGATTTTGTAATTCGGAAAAAAAAAAGATGTATTGATCTTGTATCGCCATTAATTAGATTAATAAAAGTACTGCGTAGATGTATAGACCATAGAAGGTACCGTGGGAAATTGAAGACGCCCTAGAATATTGTGACCAACTCTTAGAGTCACACAAAACAATATTACATGTCTAGCAGCTTGAAAGAGTGAAATGAAACTTGTCATTTAATTATATATAAAATAAAGCAACTCGAAAAATTAATGTGTTAGTTCATGACTTATTGAAATTGTGCAGGAGTTACCCGTTAATGGAAAAGTTGTTTAAAATCTGTCTATGAAGAAGGAGAGCCACCAATATTTCACTATGGTACTTGCAAGAACATATACTCAATGGAAGGAATCTTTATGAGCTTAATGGAGACTGATACCCAATTTCGGACTCAGGATGTTGGTGAAGCTCATGTTCGTATTATTCGCGATAATAATTGAGCACCTTTTCGATCCAATTATTCGCCACAAAGCCATTCTTCGGCGTACTGTTTTTGATCATGCTCATATCATTTCTCACAAGCACCCGTATTGGAATCGTAGCCTCGGAGCTGATCATTTCATGCTTTCCTGCCATGACTGGGTAAATATTCAAATAATTTACTTGAAATAAATAAATTGTTATTTTAGTTTTTTCAACTTTAGTGAAATCATGAGGGTAACTTTTGGTCACAGGGTCCCCGGGCAACATGGTATGTGCCTCAACCTTATTACAATTCAATCCGGGTACTATGCAAAGCAAATACTTCTGAGCATTTCAATCCAAAGAAAGATGCATCAGTTCCCGAAATCAATCTGATAACAGGGGAGATTACGTATCTTACAGGCGGCTTGCCTCCATCTAATCGTACAATCCTAGCACTTTTTGCTGGTGGATTACACGGGGAAAATTAGGCCGGCGCTTCTTCAGCATTGGAAGGAGAGAGATAAAGATGTACAAGTTTACGAAACATTACCAAAGAATTATCATACAAGGACACGTTGAAAAAGAGCAGGTTTTGCATTTGCCCCGGTGGCCACGAAGTTGCAAGTCCAAGAATTGTTGAGGTCACATATGCTGAGTGTGTTCCGGGTTTGATATCTCAGCACCATGTGCTGCCTTTCAGTGATGTGTTGAATTGGGAGTCGTTTTCAGTTCAGGTTCCAGTGAGTGAAATACCAAGCTTGAAAAATATTCTGATGGGTGTTGAAAAGTCAGCATCGAACCCAACTTTTGTTGAGCACATGCATAGAGCTACCAACTTTTTTACTACAACTGCATGTGCTAGCATGAAATTTCTTGCTCTTCACCAAAGTCACACCGAAGCCATTAAAATTGAAAAAATGGGTAAGATTTTTCCATGCATTCATATTTCAAGCAGAATGCTTGAAAAAAATTCTGATGGGGGTATCTCAGGATCGGTACTTCAGAATGTATGAGCAAGTGAAGATGGTGCAAAGACACTTTGTTGTGAATAATCCTTCTGTTAGATATGACGCGTTCAATATGATAATTCCTTCAATTTGGCTTCGGAGATTGAATGTCTGCATCAATTGTTGGTGTATTTTTACACCTTGTTTCATACATTATTATTATAATTATTAGTAGCAGTAGTGTTATTGTTGTTGTGTAGAAATAGTTTTATTTATTGATTTTCTTTTACGTTTTTTTTTTGTTTTCCTTAAGTTTAATTTTATGTAAAATGTTTAAGAACTTTAGGGCTGTTTGTCACCCCTTATTAGCAATGGAATCTCATGTTTGCTGCCGCAAGTCAGGTTTAGTTAGGGTCAGTTTAGAATTGAGATTGCTGACTAAATAAGTTGCTGATTAGAAAAGTAACTTGGTATTTGGTAAACTGTGTTGTTGTGGTTGATATGAGTTTGAAAAGCAGTGCGCATACATTTAGTAAATTTTATTACAAATGTGTTGTTTTATTATATAATGACAAAATACACAAAAGTTTAAACTATCTTTTATTTTTTAGAGTATGTTTAATTATGTTTAGACACGCCTTTTTCTTTTTAAAACACATAGAATTGCATTAAGTGAAAAAAACCTTAATTAAAAAAAATTGATAAACTTCATAAGTTGTTACATAAAATATAATAAAAATTCAACTAATACATAATCCAAATAAAATAAAAATTAATATGCATTACATTCACATTAAAACTATTGCAATAAATACCATGACCATAGAAAAATATAAAGATTGAACATTAAAAGTTATGGTTATAAAATTGATTTTAAGAGTCATGGTTAACTTTTTGCGAAATTGTTCATAATTAAAAAAAATTCCGTAATTACATACAAGTCTTATTGAATCTTATAATAGAAAAAAACATAAAATATAAAAAATATAAACTTACTAGATCAAAACTTTTGTGCTAGAGAGAATATATAGTAGTTGTGGCGGTAATTTAATTGTGATGGTAATATGATATTCAATAACTTATATATTAGAGTGTATGAAAAAATAAGACATAATTATTATTTTTTGAAATAGTAGGTTATAATAGGAACTTCGAAAGGTGTGGTAGCTTATTTAATAAGCTGTTTATAAAAAGTAACTCCTTAGTCCCCTACCTACTTTTTAAAACTACTTTCAAAATTAAGAAGATTATGAAATAAGTAGTTTTTACAAAGTTTACCAAACACTATTTTTGTTATAAATTATAAAATAAACAGTTTATTAAGTTTTAACCTCAATCCTAAACGATTTTAATGTGGCAATGTTGCATTAGCTTTTATTTTTTTAAAAAAAACTTTATTATAATAATAAATAAACATAAATTTTTATTTAATATAATATTAATTTTTATTTTTTACATTATAATTATTAATTAATAATTTATTATTCAAATTATGTTATATTATATTTTTTATTATATTAAAAATATAACTAAATAATGTAATATTTACTTA
The DNA here is from genome assembly GCF_000493195.1 of Citrus x clementina. Taxonomy (NCBI): domain Eukaryota; kingdom Viridiplantae; phylum Streptophyta; class Magnoliopsida; order Sapindales; family Rutaceae; genus Citrus; species Citrus x clementina. Next base: position 24,717,809 of record NW_006262688.1, read on the forward strand.
TATTATAATAATTAATATATAAAAATAAAATATAACATAATATTAGATTGGGTATATTATAGTAATTAATATATAAAAATTGATTATTATTTAATAATTTAACATAGCTAATTATAGATACTTAAATAATATATAAAATAAAAATATCATATAATATTTAATTATTTAATTATATTATAATAATTAACATATAAAAATTAATTATTTAAAAACAATTTAATAATAATAATAAATACTTTAAATATTAATAAATTTGAATAATAATAATAATTTAAAATTAATAGTAATGTAAATAATGATATGAAATATTATTACATATTCTACGGATCATGCACCAAACATGATATTTTATTACAATCAATGTACCTTAATACAATACACAATGTTGTTAGGAAGCTAATGCAATATTAAATAGTCTGCCAAACACACCATTTAGTGAATGACCACTCTGTTTATGAGGCAATCTTTAAGTTCATTCTAATTGTCTACTTAATTATTTTAGAGAATAACATTTTTGTCCTTCTTATAATTTTTTTAACTACCTTTGTCTTTTCAGACTGAAAAAAATGATAAATAAATAAATGTTATAAGATATGTTTATGCACCCCTAGATAAAAGTTACGTGTATTTCATGCTAATAACTTTAGAAAGTAAATTGTAAGAAATAGGTGCATAATTTGTGGCGTTGTGTGTATCATACTTTTTGAAACATATCATGAATTGTGCATCACATTAATCAATTCATAAGATGTTATGCACACAATATTTTTAGATTCGTAAAATGTGTTGCTAAATGCACGACCAAATGATATGTCAATTGACTATAAACAGCCATTACTATTGGTAATCACATTCAATTTAGAGATTGACAAATGAGATGGAGAGTATTTGGAGCTTCCCAATTAATTTCACAATAAATACTATATTAGAGGTTTGACTTTTTCCAATTAGTTGACATTTAAGTAAATATACGAAGATTATTTTGCCCTTGGGATATTAACATTAACGGAGAGATAACATAATTTGAGAGTAAATTGATGTTTAAAAATTTTTTGATGTAAATTAAGAATTAAAATTCTAGGGGGACATAAATTAAAATTCGCCCGTAAATTCAGTATTCTGTCTCCAATAACTTGACACTTAATGTTATCTCCAATGCTCAAATCATGCACGACAAATCTTCATTTTTTTTACCACAAAAAACTCGCACCATCTATTTTCCCACTTGTCTTTCTCGTACCTAGTATCTATCGCTTTCTTCTTCCTCTTCTACTTTTTGGTGCCCCCTCTTTCTTTTTCTTTTTCTTTTTCTTCTTTCTTATTTCTCTCTTCTTCTTTTTCTTTTCATTTTTACTCTTTTCTAGATTTCCTCTTCTTTTTTTATTTTTTCCTACTTCTCCACTTTCTTGTTCACACATTTCTATCAATATTTTTTTCTTTTTTGAATTATAATTAATTCACTGATATGGACAATCATTTTTCTATTCCAATTTTAGGATATATTTTTTAAAAATTATTTTAGTATATATATATATTCAAAATTTAGGATGTGTGTTTCTAAAAAGATTATTCCTAATAAAATTTGAAAAGATATATTTATTCTGAGTAATGATACAGCTACAAACTCTTGTACAAACTTATTTTGTACACACTGATGTGACATGATAAGATTGGTTGAATTAAATATCACTTGGCCCACATGATTTGTTTTTATTAATTTATATTTTCATTCAACCAATGAATTAATGCCACGTCAGTGTGTACAAAATAAATTTATACAAGAGTTTATGACTGTATCATTACTCATTTATTATTTGTCACCAATAATATGGGTAAAGTCGCTGTGAGGATTCAATGCTTGAGCCCACTCTCTCATCATTTTGTTCCGCACTCTTTCATATTCCATCCATCTATCTTTCTCTTTCTTTCTTTTTTATTAAAACACGTTGGTGAGTTTCTAGAAAACTCTTTTGACAAGAATATCTTATTTAGTTTAGCCGCATGGACTTTATTAGAGAAAAATTAAAATTTTGACTAATGTGTATTTGACGATCACTTTACATTTGAAATATTATATTTACCCCTTAATAATGTCTTTTTTTTTTCTGTGACTAATTTAACAACATGGATGAAATAAAATATGAAACATATATTAAAAACTAGTTTCGTGGTGAAAACAAATTCTAAGAGGAATAACAACGAATCTATTATTGCTTCTTGAAGCTTTTTTCACTTCTTGTGTCAATATTAATTAAGGAATTACTTGTGGATGTCAAGAAAAGTTAAAAAGCCTGAGGCAGACAACCCCTTATCATGGTACGCAACAAGGAATAAAGTCATAAATTAAAGTAGCAATCAAGTAATGAATAATACCCCACCACGACCATGTTAAATAATTTTCTTTCACAAGTTTTAGTAGCTTCCTTTTAATGATCAGTTTCAGAAATAAAAGAAATAGTTGGTAAAAACTAGAGTGAAAGAAACGAGACAGGAAAAAAAAAACAATATGGGCAGAAGGAGTAAGAAAGCGAAATGGAAGGCGCACTACAACAGCAAACAAAAGATTTTGCTTGTTGGTGAAGGAAACTTCTCATTTTCTGCTTGTTTAGCAACCGCTTTTGGTTCTGCCACCAACATGGTTGCCACATCCCTCTACTCTGAACGTAAACCATTCATTTATCTATGCTTCATTCTCTGTGAATAGTTTATTTGATTTTTGTTGTGTGTTAATTTGTTTCAATTTTGATTTTGATACTCGCAGGTAATTTGCGGAAAAAGCATGGCTCTAGTGAAGCAAATTTGCAATTGTTGAAGAGCAAAGGGTGCTTGGTGTTGCATGGAGTTAATGTGCATGATATGAATCGACATCCAACTCTATCTCAAATGAAGTTTGATATTATAATATTTAATTTCCCTCATGCTGGTTTTTTCCATCCCTTCAAAGAAAATGACAATAAAGTCATCAAGTAAGTAGAAGCAATTAATAAATCACTTCCTGATCATCCTTTCTACAAATCAATTGCCTTGTTTAATTAAGATTAATTTTTGCTTTTGTTCAGAAACTCTCATATGCTTTTAACATTGTACTGTAGCCAGTGGCATATATAGCTTGAAACTATGCTAAATTATTATTATTATCGAAATTGCTAAATAATTCTATTTAATTTAAGTATGTATTTTAAAACGTATGGATGACATCTGTGCTAGATAAGTAGAGGTACATATTTATGCTTTTTATAGGTCAATGAACTGCTTTTTTTTGGTGCTATAATTGAAATATATAGGAGGCACAAACATCTAGTAAAAGCATTCTTCAAAAGTGCAAGAGAAATGCTTGATGAAGATGGAGAAGTGCATGTAACACATAGGAATGATCACCCATATAAGCAATGGAATTTGGAGGAGCTTGCGAGAGAATCGGGTCTTATTTTGAAAGAGACGGTGGAGTTTTCTAAAAAAGACTTCCCTGGTTACGAAAATAAGAGAGGTAGTGGAAGCAAGAGTGACCAAACATTTCCTCTCAAGGATTGCTACACATTCAAATTCTCTATTGAAAAAAATTATAATCAGCTTATGTGGACTCTTGGTAGTGAAGTTGTAGCTGCTTTGAAAAATCTGTTGTCGATTAATAATGAAAGTTGAGATTATATATGGTACCTCTTATGCATACTAGTACACATACTAAGATTAAGGGGTTGCTTGGCATTGTTTTTGGCCAATCATTTTCTATTTTTGTGAAAATAATAAAATAGGAAACATGTTTGGCAAGACACGTTTTGCACGGTAGTATTTAGTATAAATGGATTGTATTCATTTTCTACTTTTTGTGAAGAAACGTGTAGAGAATGGTTAATTATTGCTTCCAATTTTAATGGATTTAAAAGGGTATAAGGACCCCACAACTTTTTTTGAACTTTATTATAATTACCATGAGCCCACATGTCTCCCCTTTGTTTTAAAAAATTTCACATCAATTAGGAAAAAAAAAGGTCCCGCATATTTTTTATTTTCATAATTTTTTGAGATAAATTATCAAATACATTTACACAATTTTACTTTAAAAATAAGCAACCAAAAGTGTTTTTATATTCATACAAAAATTAATCAATTCTATATTATAAAACAAATATAAACGCAGCCTAACAAATTTTATTGTCAAAGCTGAAGTGAAGGGATAGTCCACCTTAACTTGGAAGAATTTTCTGAAGGTCATCACTCTAATTTTTAAATTTCAAAATACGGGCTCGAGGTTTAGGGAAAAAATTTATGTACGCTAGTCCCGTCATCTTAAATTTTGGTGAGATGATAAGATTAGTTTGGTAAATTTTATGATCGGATCACGAGTCAATCCTATCTTAAGACTCATCAAAATTTAATATTAAAAAAAAAAGTCCAATTATAAGATCTAATATGTTGCCAAATCATAGGCCAGCCCTACCAGGTGGTAGGATTGACCTACACATTTTCTTTTTTTTTTTGAGATTTGATAAATTGGTCCCGCGGGCGCCCGGCGGTAGAGGGGGGGGGGGGGGGGCGCATTTGTGTCTCCACAAGAAAATGGTCCTCGCGTTCTCCAGTTATTGAGGGATTGTCCGGAAAATGGATCGTGGGCTTGAAATTCCTGACCGAATTTCAGTTGGGTTTTGACTAAGCCTTTACTTGCTAGGCCCATTAAAAGTTTTACAGTTCCGGGCTTATTGTTTTGCCCCTTTCTGATAAGAATGGAGCCATTAGCACCACTCGGAAAACTCTCGTCAAACCCCTTTCCGCACCCCACCCCATCATTAACTAAAAAAATTTATTATATTTATTCAATTCCACGAACACCTTTAACCACATAAACGATAAAAATTAAAAAGACTACCTGAACAATTGAAAAAAAAAAAAAAAGTAAGTAATATAACACAGTAAAGACTAATACTTTTATTACATAAATGACAAATTTTCCTTGCGTTGCATATGATGTTTAAGAGTTCAACCATGGCAATATTCATTATCAGCACCAAAAAAATTACATAAAATTGCATTGTAGAGAAGCCGACAAAAACATAAATTAATTAAATGAAAATGCCTAACATTAATTAATAAGATTTTTTTTTTCATATAGGAGTTTGAGTGTTTGTTCTTCACTCAAAAAAATAATTGACAATAAAAAAGATCTCTCAAGTCTTAATTTTTTTTTTCTTATTGAGTGGAAAAAATTGGAAAAATATATTTATGCAGAAAGGGAAGAGATCGCTCGAGTCTTAATTATAGGGTTTAATAAAAGAATTTGGAAATAAAGCAAGTGAAGATAGAAGAATTATTTTTTAAGATCATTTAATGGGTTTTCTCATAAAAGGGGTTTTATGAGAGTATTAGAGGGGTGCAAATAGCATCACTGTTTGGTTGGATTGAGTCGAGAGACTCCAGAGTAAGATTCCAAAAGACTAGACTAGCTATTAGTTAATTTGGTGTGATTAGCAGTCATGGAAAAGTGATGATGGGTGGGATATTGAATTAATTATAGCACTAAATCAGAGGCATCGGTTTTCTCAGAAATTGACGAAATATTGAGATTCAGATGGAGTAATAGTACTAATCAGTCAGCATGCGTGACGGTGACGGCCCTGGACTCTGATCCATAGGCATCTTAAATTTGTATTGAAACTATAACTTCCTTGTATTGGAAAAGTTCACCTTTCGATATTTGCAATTAAATTTCAAACTCCAACATTAACTATTGTTTACTCACTTTTGTAATCTCAAACATTCAATATTCATCAGAGTGATTTTTCTCTTAAAATTAATTGATTAAACTTCAAGTGTTAATTTCTAGACCCAATAACTAATAATTTACACTCTTGAAAAAAGTTGATATTTAATTTAATTAATTTTATCTTATGGAAAACAAACAGAAGCTTTAATCCTGCAAAGATTTTAATCCATTAATTAAATAATCCACCTTGTTAAATAAGTTGAAGAATAAAGAAGTACTCGATCGATGGCATCGTATATTCGTGGGTTATCGATTAATTTTGTCACAGATTTTCCTTTGACCTATAATAAAATGGAAAGTGATACAAGCAGCTAACTTTTGACTAGGTGCCTTTTACTTTAAGAAAAGGAAAGCTTTTATATGTGTATAAAAATTGCATGCATACAGAGATGTCAAATAAATATGGTGCCACATAAACCCGTGTGGAGAATATTTCTCATATGCTGCAAAGAATAAACTACCTACCAAGTAATGAATATAAAATCCCCTTCAAATGAATAATCTTTCGCACAAGATTCATGCTGGCTCATGGTTTTTAATCAGCTTCCAAAATTAACAGGGTTGTGAGTGAAAATAAGCTATGAGGCCTAATAATAATAACAACAACAAGCTTCAATATAATTCACGATCATTATCTTTTTGGTCTTCATCATCATTTTTGGTTCTGTTACTTGTGATTCTACCTTTGGTTGTGATCTCAGTGTTTGTTTTTGCACTTGGTCCAAATATTGCTAGCCCTACTTTGTCTTCATTGCTTCAATGGCAAGTCCGTTTCTCGGGTTGTTCTTATTCTTCTTTAGCTTCTTCTTCAGTATTAGAGAGTTCTACTCCTCCAGCTAGTTCCTCCAATATCGTCAACGGATCATCCTCAGGTTTTTTCGTCGCAAATGAATCAATTCAACTGGTAAAATTTTGCTTCTTCATTCAAGTAACATATTTTGGTTTTGTAACTGCTTCGTTGATGTTCTTTTAGCTATATGATATTGCCTCACTTGTAGGTGCAAGAACAAGAGAAATTGAAGCATAGTAATGAATCTGATGAAGAAGTTAGGACTGACGCTGTGAAGAAATACAATAAATTGGAAAGGGTTGAAGCAAGTCTAGTTAGAGCCAGATCCTCAATAAGAGAAGCTGCTTTAGTCAGGAATTTGACATCAGTCCATCAAGATCCAGACTATGTCCCCCGAGGTCCCATTTACAGAAATGCTAATGCCTTTCACAGGTACAAATCAACCGATCAATTCTATGAAACGAGTCTTTCTCTATTGCAGACGTCTGCATTTTGTTAAAATTTAATTTAAATTAGTTTAAAACATCTTTGTGCACATATATTAATTTATTGGTTATGATTAGGAGTTATTTGTTAATGGAGAAACTATTCAAGATTTATGTATATGAAGAAGGAGAACCGCCAATGTTTCATGATGGTCCATGCAAGAGCATATACTCAACCGAGGGAAGATTCATTCATGAAATGGAGAGGAGCAATATGTACAAAACTAAAGACCCTGAGAAGGCTTTGGTTTATTTTCTTCCATTTAGTGTAGTGATGATGGTTGAGCATCTCTACGTGCCCGGAGCTCATGAGATCAATGCCATTGGACGTTCCATTGTTGATTATATTAGTATAATTTCGCATAAATATCCATTCTGGAACCGAAGCCTTGGTGCAGATCATTTCATGCTCTCTTGCCATGATTGGGTACGTAATTCTTCATGACCTTCTAAACCAACTCCCATATTCTTGTTTTGCCCCGTTAATTGAATAAAGAATCTTAGGTGCAGGTAGTTAGACATTTTAAAATATTAATTTAAGTTAAATTAAAGTGTGAAGTTAGAATAATGATAAACTATAGTTACACGCAGGCGAAATTATATCAAAGCCTTGCCACAAGCTAAAAAACATGTACGAAATTTTAAGTTCTAACTCCCATAGGTGTGTTTATAACTCCGTTCAGTAAAATAAAGTTTTATTATATCTTGGTCTCATAACTTTAGAAGGTAAACATTTTACCCCAATTTTAGAGTCTTTTTACACTATGGCCTCTGTAACTTTAACATCTTGACGTTGTGGCCCTCTAGATTACCGCTAGAATTTCATCATTTTGATGTATTTACTGGCTCATATACATGTCTGTTAGCAGGGGCCGAGATCGTCATCATTTGTGCCCCATTTATTCCGCAATTCCATTAGAGTTCTATGCAATGCCAACACTTCCGAAGGATTTAACCCCGTCAAAGATGCCTCATTACCAGAAATCAATCTCCTGACCGGCGAAGTCACCGGACTTATTGGCGGCCCCTCCCCGTCCCGCCGCTCCATCCTCGCATTCTTTGCCGGCCGGTTGCATGGGCATATTAGGCACTTACTCCTGGACAATTGGAAAAACAAAGACCAAGATGTGCAAGTCTATGACAAACTTCCGAACAATGTGTCGTACAATTCAATGTTAAGAAAAAGCAAATTTTGCTTGTGCCCTAGTGGGTATGAAGTGGCAAGCCCTAGAGTTGTGGAAGCAATTTATTCAGAATGTGTGCCAGTTTTGATTTCAGATAGCTTTGTGCCTCCATTCAGTGATGTGCTAAATTGGAATGCATTTTCAGTGCAAATAGATGTGAAGGATATTCCTAAGATTAAGGAAATTCTAAAGGGCATATCTCAAAGGCAGTACTTGAGAATGCAAAGGAGGGTGAAGCAAGTGCAAAGGCATTTTGTGGCTAATCAATCTCTTAAGAGATTTGATGTTTTTCATATGACTGTTCATTCTGTTTGGCTCAGGAGACTGAACATTCACATCAGGGATTTTGAACGACCTTCTTGATTGCTCGTGCTGGATGATTAATTTTTAAATCATCAAATCACCACTGGATCCGTCAGGCAAGTAAAGGGACTTAGAATCATGTTCTTCTGAAGATAGACAGTTAGGCTTTTGACACAGAGATTCTTTGCTTAATCAATAAATACAGCAAGGTATTTAGAATTCTTTCCTTTTAATTATTGGGCTGTATTTATAATTATATATTCTTAATTTATAATAACATTATAAGAGGGATTAATCCATTTTACATTTTTGGTTTTGTAAATGAACTTTACAAATATACTCCAATCAATTGACTCCGAACATTTTTGTGTTTAATTAATTGTAAATGTAGAATGATAATGTATATTTAATTTTCTGCATAAAACAATCATGCTGAAAAGGTCATCTATAAATTTCGATATGCTATTCGTGACATTAATGAAAACTTTAATTTTGAATTATCAAATTCCTCGGGAAGATCAAAGTACAATTTTCCATCTCGCAAAACATATCCACCAAGAAAAGTCCCATAAATAAAATATTTTGAAGTCATTCTCGGTGCATGCATCCAATTCACAAAAAAATAAAAAATAAAAAATAAAAAATGATGGTATATTTTGAATATGCATGAATTTAGAAATACAAACTAATAAGTTGTTGGATCATAAACTTGATCCAAGATGAATAAATCAAGCCCAACTCATGGAAGGTTCCATGAGTAGGTATGGTTGGTGAGGTTTGAATTATTTGTGTTATGTGTGTTAGGTGTGGTTGGTGAAGTAGGTGAGTGGTATGTTTTAATGGATAGTGAGGATTTGTTTATTAGTTGAATAAATGAATGATTGTGATCAGTTTGTTTCATGTATAAATACCCCCTCTCCCCTTTGGTTTAAATATCAAGTGAAGTAGCAAAATCTCTAAGGTGTAGAGAGTGAAAAATAAGAGTTGTAATTGGTGAGGAGTGTTGTTGAAGAAATAAAATAGTGTGTTTTTGTGTGTTTTATTTATTAATTCTCCAACAAAGTGGTATCAGAGCTAGTGCTTGATGCTATATATAGTCATATAGCATATCAAATCGAAGATCTTGACGAGAGGAACGTGACGCCACAAAAATCATCCCGATCCGAGACCGGACGCGCCCACACTTGCCGCCGGAAGTTTTCTGTCCTGAAGCTGAGTCGACTCACCGAGTTGAACCAAGCTGAGCCGAACTGAACCAAGCCGACCGAGCTGAACCGAATCAAGTCGAACCGAGTCAACTCGAGCTGAACCAATCCGGACCGAACCAAGACTACCAAGCCGGTGTTGACCGTTGACCGACGTTGACCGTTGACCAGCATTGACCGTTGACCAAAAGCTGACTCGAGTCCTTCCCAAGGTTTTTCGACGTGCCAGATCCATCTGTGCTTTCAGAATCTCCAAATTCTCACTCAATTTGTAAGTTATGGCAAACGGTAGTATGATGTCATTTCACGTTCCACAATTAAAGGGAAGTAAGTTTGACAATTGGAGTATTAAAATGAAGGCTCTATTGGGCGCACATGATGTATGGGATGTTGTGGAGAAAGGCTTTATTGTGCCAGAAAATGAAGCCACTTTAACTACGGTGCAGAAGGAGAATTTAAAAGACTTGAAGAAGAAATAGAATAAAGCAAAATATCTCATATTTCAATCATTAGATGAAGATGCTTTTGAAAAGATTGCTGGTACAACCTCCTCAAAAGAAGCATGAGAGAAACTAGAGACCTCTTACAAAGGAGCGGAGCAAGTTAAGAAGGTTCGTCTCCAAACATTACGAGGAGAATTTGAGTCCTTACACATGAAGGCGTCGGAGTCAATTTCTGACTACTTTACTCGGGTTGTAACCGTTTCCAATGAATTAAAAAGAAATGGCGAGGAGTTAAAAGAGGTAAGGATCATTGAAAAGATACTTTGATCAGTAGACTCGAAGTTTGACCATATTGTTGTGACAATTGAAGAAACAAGAGATCTGGAGGATATGACAATCGAGCAACTTCAAGGAAGGTTGCAAGTCTATGAAGAAAAATAAAAAAAGAAGCAAGGAATCGAAGAAGTCAATCCAAAGAAAAGAGAAGAAAGCTCCGACAACGAGAGAAGGCACTATGTCCGAGGTAGAGGTCGTGGTCATGGACGAGGTTGGAATTTCAACAACAACAACTACAATTATGCCAAAGGAGAAAGCTCAACCAGAGGACGAGGCAGAGGCAATCCAAGATCGAGGTATGACAAATCCCAAGTACAATGCTATAATTGTCAAAAGTTTGGGCATTATGCTTCAGAATGCAGAGCTCCAAGCACCAGAATTGAAGAGAGAGTGAACTATGCTGAAAAGAAAAATGATGAAAATGACACACTTTTACTAGCACGCAATGACACAAGTGGAGGTCAAGAAAATACATGGTATCTTGACACAGGTGCTAGCAATCATATGAGTGGAAACAGAAGCATGTTCGTGCAACTAAGTGAATCTGTGAATGGTAGTGTCGCTTTTGGAGATGATTCAAAAGTACCAGTGAAGGGTAGAGGTAACATTCTTTTTCGTGCAAAAGATGGTAGCCACCAAATAATTTTGAATGTTTACTATGTGCCCAATATGAAAAGCAACATTCTTAGTTTAGGTCAACTTTTAGAAAAAAAGGCTATGATATTCACTTAAAAGATTATAGTCTTTTCCTAAGAGATGACAAATGAAATCTAATTACAAAGGTGAAAATGTCGAAGAATAGAATGTTTCCATTAAATATTCAAAATGATGTTGCAAAATGTCTCAAAGCCTGTCACAAAGATCAATCCTGGACTTGGCATCTTCGATATGGGCATCTCAACTTTGGAGGACTGGAGCTACTATCTAAGAAGAACATGGTGAAAGGCTTACCATATATCAATCACCCTGATCAACTTTGTGAATGATGTTTACTTGGCAAGCAGTTCAGAAAGAGCTTTCCAAAGGAGTCAAACTCAAGAGCTCAGAAGCCACTCGAGCTTATTCGTACTGATGTGTGCGGTCCATTCAAGCCAAACTCCCTTGGTAAAAGTAACTACTTCCTTATCTTCATAGATGATTTTTCAAGAAAAACTTGGGTGTATTTTTTGAAGCAAAAATCAGAAGTCTTTGAAGCTTTCAAGAAGTTTAAAGCTGCAGTTGAAAAAGAAAGTAGATACCAGATTAAAGCCATGAGATCTGATCGAGGTGGAGAGTTCACTTCTAAAGAATTTTTTGAGTTTTGTGAAGCAAATGGAATTCGACGCCCTTTGACAGTTCTAAGATCCCCCCAACAAAATGGTGTTGCAGAAAGGAAGAACAGAACCATTCTCAACATGGCAAGAAGCATGCTTAAGAGTAAGAGGCTACCTAAAGAATTTTAGGCTGAAGCAGTTGCATGTGCAGTCTACTTATCCAATCGATCTCCAACAAGAAGCGTGTGGGGTAAGACGCCACAAGAAGCTTGGAGTGGAAGAAAACCCGGCATCACCCATCTAAGAGTTTTCAGAAGCATTGCCCATGTACATGTACCAGACGAAAGTAGAGCCAAGCTGGATGACAAAAGGGAGAAGTTCATCTTTATCGGCTACGACAACAACTCCAAAGGATACAAGCTTTACAATCCAAACAACGGAAAGATCGTGATCAGTCGAGATGTAATTTTTGATGAAGAAAGAGAATGTGATTTTGGCTCTGGTGTGGATGACTTCAACTTCTTTCCCATTGAAGAAGATGATCATACACAGATAAAACAAGTAGATGAACAACAAGAGCCTGCCACTCCACCTATCTCACCAGCATCAACCACATGCGGAGATTCACCGCCGTCTTTCTTAAATGAAAGAACCGAAGAACGTACAAGGAGTCTTCAAGATCTCTATGAGGTAACTGAGAGACATGACAATCTCACTCTCTTTTGCCTCTTTGCTGATTGTGAGCCAGTCAACTTCCAAGAAGCTGCACTAGATGAGAAGTGGAGAATTGCAATGGATGAAGAAATCAAAGCCATTGTGAAGAATGATACTTGGGAGCTTACTACTCTTCCAAAAGGTCACAAGGCGATTGGTGTCAAATGGGTGTATAAAACAAAAAGAAACGCGAAGGGAGAAATTGAAAGGCACAAGGCGAGGCTAGTTGCAAAAGGCTATAGTCAAAAGGCTGGCATAGACTATGACGAGGTATTTGCTCCTGTAGCTCGACTTGAAACTATTAGACTTATTATTTCTTTGGCTGCTCAGAACAAGTGGAAGATTTTTCAAATGGATGTGAAGTCTACTTTCTTAAATGGATTCCTTGAAAAAGAAGTTTACATCGAACAACCATTAGGCTATGTGGTGAAAGGACATGAAGACAAAGTTTTGAGATTGAAGAAAGCTCTTTACGGGTTAAAGCAAGCACCAAGGGCATGGAATAGCAGAATTGACAAGTATTTTCAAGAGAAAGGCTTCACCAAATGCCCATATGAACATGCTCTCTACGTCAAAGAAAAAGATGGAGATATTTTGATTGTGTGCCTGTATGTGGATGATCTCATCTTCACTGGAAGTAATCCAAGCTTGTTTGAAGAGTTCAAGAGAATGATGATCAAAGAGTTCGAGATGACTGACATCGGACTGATGGCATATTACCTCGGCATTGAAGTCAAGCAAAAGGAAGAATGCATATTTATCTCCCAAGAAAGCTATGCAAAGGAGATTCTCAAAAGGTTCAAGATGAATGATTGCAAGCCTATAAGCACGCCAGTGGAATGCGGAGTCAAGTTATCCAAATATGATGAAGGCGAAGATATAGATCCAACATTCTTTAAAAGTTTGGTTGGAAGCTTACGTTATTTGACATGCACAAGACCAGATATCCTTTATGCTGTTGGACTTGTGAGCCGATACATGGAGAATCCAAAGACCACCCATTTTAAAGCTGCAAAAAGAATCCTTCGCTACATCAAAGGTACAATTAATTTCGCCTTGTTATACTCATTTTCTAATGACTACAAGCTTATTGGATATAGCGATAGCGATTGGGGTGGAGATGTAGATGATCGAAAGAACACAACAGGATTTGTGTTCTTCATGGGAGAAACTGCTTTCACATGGATGTCAAAGAAGCAACCAATTGTCACGCTATCCACCTGTGAAGCTGAATATGTAGCTGCCACATCAAGTGTTTGTCATGCAATTTGGCTCAGAAATTTGCTGAAGGAGTTGAGTTTGGCACAAGAAGAGCCAACCGAGATTTGTGTTGATACCAAATCAGCAATTGCCCTATCCAAGAATCCAGTCTTTCATGATCGAAGTAAACACATAGACACTCGCTATCATTTCATAAGAGAGTGTATTGCAAGAAAAGAAGTGCAAATCAAGTATGTAAAATCACAAGATCAAGCAGCTGATATCTTCATTAAGCCACTCAAGCAAGAAGACTTTGTAAGATTCAGAAGTTTGCTTGGTGTCATAGGATCAAGTTTAAGGGGAGGTGTTGGATCATAAACTTGATCCAAGATGAATAAATTAAGCCCAACTCATGGAAGGTTCCATGAGTAGGTATGGTTGGTGAGGTTTGAATTATTTGTGTTAGGTGTGTTAGGTGTGGTTGGTGAAGTAGGTGAGTGGTAGGTTTTAATAGATGGTGAGGATTTGTTTATTAGTTGAATAAATGAATAGTTGTGATTAGTTTGTTTCATGTATAAATACCCCCTCTCCCCTTTGGTTTAAATATCAAGTGAAGTAGCAAAATCTCTAAGGTGTAGAGAGTGAAAAATAAGAGTTGTAATTGGTGAGGAGTGTTGTTGAAGAAATAAAATAGTGTGTTTTTGTGTGTTTTATTTATTAATTCTCCAACATAAGTTTCATATGTATATTTACCAAAGTACAAAACTATAATTCTAATATTCTGAATGATTCCTTTATTTTATTTTATTTTACTGTGGATCTACGGTTTGCGGCAAAATATAATGATCAAATTTGACATCAAAGGGTCCCATAAAAAGGCCATGGATACAGCTGCTAGCTTTTTAGGTATATAAAGTTGATGCATTATTGTTGTTATTTATATCAGTATTTGCCTGATCTTGTACCCCAAGAACAATAACTACACACTGATTAATTGATCAAGAGTGGATAACAAACCAATTAAGACTAATCAAATAGAAAACAATGGAGATGAAGAGTAAGAACAGAACAAAGAAACAAGTTTGTAGAGGTTAAGTCATGGTGGCCTGCATCCTATTTGAGAAACAGAGCTACAGCTTCCATCAATGCAAATCAAGATACAAGTTTCTTAGAGAGAGTTAATTAATTGAACTAGCGAAGCCATTAAGGCTTTATATACACGTCTGTAAGCTTCCTGCAAATTGGCTCAGAAGACAGCTTGCATTCTGGGTTTGTTGCTAAGAAACCCAGAATTTTCCCGCTTCTTTTAACCGTTTCTAACAACCTTTCGCACGTGCATATCATGTGATGAGCATTCGAAAGATTAAACGGTATTCAAGGCCACAGTTTTTGGGCTTATAATGGCTGAATGTGTCACATGGATTGCGGAAGCTTTACTTAACATAGGCGTCTGAGATCATATAAATGTCATACGATGATGTCAGACGCGAGAGCGACGCTTCCAAGCGACATGTATTATCAAGCCGCATTGTCGTTGAATATATTTGGAAAGATCCGACATTGTCGTTTGTTATTATATCCAGATTCTCGTTCACACTTCTAACAATTATTTTTCATGTAAGTACGAAAAATTTAAGGATTTTCTTTACTTTTTTTTTCTTATCTGGGTGCGAGTGAGTAACCAATAATAATGTATAGGTGCGGAAGCAATGTCATTAGTGGGGGATCTAATCAAGATAACGGGAAATAGGATAGATGTTTGTTCACTGTTAACTTTGCTGCAAAACGACGTAGCGAGGTTGCTCACATATTATGGGTGTGGTTAATCTAGCAACCTAAGCCGGTTCCCAAAAGGAAAAAAAAAAAAAAAAACAAGTCTTTTATTTTATTTTTTT
The DNA here is from genome assembly GCF_000493195.1 of Citrus x clementina. Taxonomy (NCBI): domain Eukaryota; kingdom Viridiplantae; phylum Streptophyta; class Magnoliopsida; order Sapindales; family Rutaceae; genus Citrus; species Citrus x clementina. The sequence continues at coordinate 24,733,375 of NW_006262688.1, forward strand.
ACTAACTTAAGCACTCATTAAATTTCGAATTCAGGGTTTAAGTTATATCACGGTCACTGTTTATTACTGGAACTAGACTTTAGCTTCAAGTATTTTATTAATTTAACTTTTCATACTGATTGTGCCTACTAATTAAATGTATATTTGTAATTGTAGTGAGTGATTAAAAGGTTTATTTTGGAATTTCAAATTGTCAAATTAAATAAAAATTCTTTTTTTTTTGTCTTTTCATTAAGTTACCCAAACTAAATTAATATTTCAAACAATTACATATTAATATCTCTCGTAAAATACTTGAGATTTCAGTTAATGTTGCCACGCCACTCTGCTACTGCTATTCTCTACGCTATATATTCGATAATATGAGATAAATATTGAAAAATTCGTGTCAAAATTTAAATTTAAAAAACGGGTACTCCTAATCCGATATGCTTTTTTCTAAGATAAATACAAGTGTATAGAATACATTAATTTGAGTTTAAAAATTCCTTACTTAGATAAGAATTTTCTCACTATCTGATCTTTCTTAACAAAATTGTTGGATATTGATTGTTAATAAATAAAAAATTCAAAGTAATTAAATCCTAATAATACACTAAAAAATAAGATCTTTAAAAACTCAAGTATTGAAATAGAGATGATCCTAACTCTATAAACTATTCGTGAGTTCAAACGATATCCTGCACTACAGGCAACACAAGAATTCAAATATCTCCAATACAAATAGACTGCTACTATGAAGGTACGAGTCACATACTTACAATAATTTTAGCCATTAAAGTATACATACGTAACAAAATATGTTACTGTTTTCGTGTTTTATCTCTTGCTGTCGATTGCAGCAAAAGTTGGTGTTCAAATTTGGGGTCAGTAACAAGAGCGGCCGCATGAACGCCATGATGGCTGCCGTTAGCTTCAAAGGTAAAAACAAAGCTACATTTTGATACTTTCAATCTTATTATCTTGTTACTGTTACGTGGTGAATTGAATGAGAGTCGCGAATATGTGCATCAATTGAGATCTCAATTTTATAAGTGCAATAAATATTACCCATAAAAGTTACATAAGGTTACAAATGTTGCATGTAGGAGTGGAATCGGCGGCAGTAAGAGAGGAGGACATGAGGCAGATAGAGGTAATAGGAAAAGGAATAGACGCGATTCAACTTATTGCTTTGATGGAAAAAGAGGCTGCGAGTATTGGAGAGCTATTGAGTGTTAGCAATGTTGACGTTGACAGTGGTGAGAAGAATGAAGAAAATAAAAGAGCTGGAATCCAACGTGGAGCAAAAGTGACATTCAGCCAAAACCAATCCCGCAGCCCTTACGTTTGTCGGATCAGTATGGTATAGTTTTTTTTATTATTTTCTTTTTAATAATTAGACTTTCTTTTTTATTTTCTAAATATGTTTTCTACTGCTAGTATGACAATTATGGAGTTTTAGTTGTTTTTGATCTCTTTTATATTTACTATTTTCATTCAGGTCATATTAGTTATGTATTGTCATAATTGTAATCAATATTGACGCCACACCACTGACACCAGTAAGGATACATACTATATGTAAGAACTTACGATGATAAGAAAAAAAAATAATAATAAGAGGAACTAAAGTGTCTTTCACTTTTTGAATAATTCAAAGGTGCTTTACATTGAATTGAGAAGACAATACTGGGACTTGATTAAATATCTAAGACGGTGAATGAAAACCTACGAAAAACTACAGTGACAAAAATATGAGTTTTCAGAAGGATTTAAATGTCAATATCTCTTTATTTAATCTAGAAGGTACACAACATTGGACCCAGCTAAACTTTTTTATCCATCAAACAGTATTGACTGTCTTTTAGTTTCTGACTTTTTTGGGTAAGGCCAAATAATAAAAACATATCAAGAACAATATATTGTGGTAAAAAATAAATTTTTAGGACTTACACATATTTATTATCTCTTTATTTAATCTAATGGTCCATAATATTGGACCCTCGCTAAAATGCTTTTTATGTGTGGCAAGCATTTGTGAATGCCTTTTGGGACAATTGAGCAAATAATGCAATTATAGCAGCATTCGATTTTCCGACAAATTGTCTTCACAAATTCCGAACCACTTGATGGGTTACACAAAAGTAATTCACTACAATTCTCGGGACTATCATCTTTATTTTAGATTTATAGTAGTTATTGGTCTCTTTAACATTTGCCATTTTAATTAGAGTCATACTGGTTCTATATATTAATCAAAATCTCAGTGTGGGAGAATTATTGCATATACAGTAGTTTGCATGTAAGACGTGGATTATCAAATTATTATGTCACTAATTAATAATCAATTCAATTAATAGGATACACGTGACAATCAATATTGATGTCAGCTGGCAAGAGTATAATTATATACAAAATTTTATAATGATATAAACAAAGTTTAAAATGCACTAAAGTGTCACTCTCTTTTTGTTTAATCCAAAAGTCCTTTATATTGGGCCCTAACTAAAATGTATTTTTTAAATAGACAATTATATTGACTACCTTTTTAGACTTTATGTTATCTAATACTGTATATTACGAATCTCTCTTTAACAATATAAGTAAGTTTTACGAGAGATATTGGACCCAGCTAAAAGGACCTTTTATCCATCGGACGGTGCTGATGGCCTTTAATCCTGAAGCCTCCGTTGACTAATACCTTTCCATTGCAAGCGGAGTTCTAAAAATACAGTAATTTTGCGGAGAAGTCGTGCTTCACGCGCACGTAAAGCAGATTTTTCTTTTCCTTTTTCTTTTTCTTTTGGAATATCAGACCAGGCAGATACTTTTTAAAGGATTTCTTTAATCTCAAAATTACAGTAACAAAATCTCTTTATCAGATTTGAAATCTCGTGGATCTATGGCGAATTGGTAAGCCCATAGATGGGGTGGTGAAGGAAGGGCTCCGATTATTAGAAAAAGACCCGCAGCCCTTTGGAGTTATCCTGAAAGACAAAGTGGAAAAAAAGAATAAATATAGTGATAATTTAATCCGCCACCGTATTAAACTATTAAGAAGTCTTTGTGTTTTGTTTTTTTCCTTTTGGAATATCGGATTATAAAATACAAACAAATTTACTGGCAGAATCATTTAAGTTATTGAAAGAAAGTTCAGATTGGAAAATCAGTGAATGATTGAAGTTCATAGTGAAAATATGCTCCCAATCCTCAAAATGATTCCCAAAGAAAGAAGAAGATTACTCTAACAATTTATACAGGGAGACTAAAACCCCGTCATTTAACCTTCATGAATTACGAGAGGAGAAGGTGCAAATCATTAGTATAACACAAATTTAAAAATAGTTTATATAAATATTAATAAACGGTACAACGCCATCCATTTCTCATACGGTTTATTAAAAATGTGTTAAGACATTTAAGATAAACTTCTTCTGTAACACAAATTTAACTATGGACTTTAATTACTTGTATAAACTGATGATGTGACTTGATGTGATGATATTCAGGGCCAGATAGCTGTAAAATAACATAATTTTTTTTTTTTTTTGTTATTTTGTCTTTGTCTTTGTTTTTGAGATGTAAAATAATATCATGTTGATTGAAGCTTTTAGAATGAAGGGCCAAAATGTTTCAACACTCTGCTTCGTTAGCTTATAAAAGCAGAAGAGACCCTTCAAAATCTGATTGTCAGGAGATTAAGCACATACACTGACACACATTACTAAAAGAAGTAGTCAGAAATGAGGCTTTTAGCTCCCACCCTTTTCCTCTTATCTTGTCTTCTCTTTTCTCTGCGCCAGAGACCCACCCTTGCAGCCAAACAGGTAATTAGTATTTTAATTATATATTCTTCCATTATTATTGAAGCATTTATCTTTCTTGCTACTGTTGCCAGTAATGATGATTTAATAATTATATAGTTGGCAGCTAATTTTTTTTTTTTTTTTTTTAAATGAATGCAGTCTTATGTTGTTTACTTGGGAGCTCACTCGCATGGACCAGAATTGTCATCCGTTGATCTAAAACGTGCGACTCAGTCTCACTATGAGTTTCTTGGATCATACTTGGGAAGGTCAAAAACTCAGAACTTGCAATATACGAGGGATTAATAAAAAACTTATGATAGTTAATTTCTGACGCGGACATACTCATTTTACAAAATTTTAAACTTAATACTTAGCCAGTTGTTCTTTAGTAAGGCGTTGTTGTTAAGTAGCAATTCAACGTTGTTTTGCTTAAGGCATGCATTTTGTGTGAAAGAAGAACATTGGCATCGAAAACAAGATTAAAAAAGAATGATCGGAAGAGAAAAAAAATTCTTAGTGACAACATATATCTCATTTATGCTTTACTTGTACAATTAATATTCAGTCTGATAACCTTTTTTTTTTCCTGAATTTTTAAACAGTAATGAAAATCCTGAAGAGGCTATCTTTTACTCGTACACAAGGCACATCAATGGCTTTGCAGCAAAATTAGATGATGCTGTAGCAGCTGAGATAGCGAGTAAGAAACCGAAACAGGGCTCCCCTATATACATATGTTCTTTGCATTTTTACGTTCTTAATTCCTTGATGAGTAACTGGGGTTGGTTCTTTGAATAATGCAGAACATCCAAAGGTACTTTCAGTTTTCCTGAGCAAGGAGAAGAAATTACACACAACTCATTCATGGGAATTTCTTGGACTCGAGCAGAATGGCAGGATTCCACCGAACTCGATTTGGGAAAAGGCAAGATATGGTGAAGATGCCATTATTGGAAACATTGACTCTGGTGAGATGATCATCCTTATATTATGACAAGGAAACTTGAAACTCATTTTCTCTGCTTTGGAAATAAAATACTGTTAAGTGTCACGCTTTGTTTCAAAGCGATGTTCGTTTTTTGTTAGGAGTCTGGCCTGAATCGAAAAGCTTTAGCGACGAAGGATTTGGACCGATTCCATCTAAGTGGAAAGGAATTTGCCAAAATGACAAAGATTCTCGGTTTCATTGCAACAGGTTCCTTAAATCCCTAAGCTTTTGATTATGCTCGCTCTATTGCTTTTCTTGTATAACTTTTTGCTCCTTCATTGAATCCTACATATTCGATGCGGTAGTAGATTTTTTTTTTTTGGGTTGGGGGGGGGGGGGGGGGGGAGGGGTTGTAAATATAGTCTGAGCAAAATGTTGGTGTTTCCACTGAAGGAAGCTAATTGGGGCAAGATACTTCAACCACGAGTTTGCAGTTCATAAAGGACCACTCAACTCTTTCTTTTATTCTCCGCGTGACATAGATGGACATGGAACTCACACATTATCAACTGCTGGTGGCAATTTTGTCGCTGGAGCAAGTGTATTTGGCTTTGGCAAAGGGACAGCAAAAGGAGGATCACCAAAAGCTAGAGTGGCGGCTTACAAAGTTTGCTGGGAAGGATCAGGCGGATGTTTTGATGGAGATATAATTGCAGCCTTCGATATGGCCATTCATGATGGCGTAGATGTGTTATCTGTTTCATTAGGCGGTGAAAAGCCCTCACAATTGCTCGAAGATGGCATTGCAATTGGCTCTTTTCATGCTGTTCAACATGGCATTGTGGTTGTCACCTCTGCTGGTAATGAAGGTCCTGCAGATAGTACTGCATCAAATGTAGCGCCGTGGCAAATCGTAGTTGGGGCTAGCACAACGGATCGAGATTTTGCTAATTATGTCGTCCTTGGCAATAACAAACGCTTTAAGGTCAATATATATTTTTGTTCTCTTGCTTTTAATGTTTTTCCTGCTAGAAAGTAGAAATCCTTTGAGCATGTGAACTTAATTTACTGGGTACCATACATTCGATTATGAAGGGACAAAGCTTATCAATGAAAGGCCTTCCGAGTGACAAGCTCTTCCCTTTTATCAGTGCCGAAGATGCTAAACTAGCTAATGCATCAGTAGAAAATGCGTAAGAGTACAACATTTTTTCTTTTCATTTTTTCTATTCTAATTTCACATGCAAGAAGCTTTGGATTCACTGCGAAATTTGCTCCTATTGAAGCTTGATATGCAAGAAAGGAACACTAGATCCTAAGAAGGTGAAAGGAAAGATCTTGGTTTGTCTTGATGTAAATACTAGAAGTGTAGACAAGGGACTACAGGCAGCCTTAGCTGGTGCTGCTGGCATCGTTCTTGTCAATTTACCGGAATATGGCAATGATCGTATGACTGATCCTCATGTCCTTCCTGCTTCAGATATCAACTTCAATGATAGTGTTTCTTTATTTAGTTACATCACTTCAATCAAGTAAGATTACAAGCATACCTCACATTTCATCAGCTATCATGAAATTAGTACCCCTGTAACTTGCTGTTCTCCTTTAATAGGCATCCTGTTGGTTACATTACACGTCCAACCACAGAATTTGGAACAAAGCCGGCTCCATTTATGGCTGCTTTTTCATCGAAAGGGCCAAACATCATTACCCCAGAGATTCTCAAGGTACCATATATAAAATGGCAACTCAATATAATATCTTTTATCTTTTATGCTGCTAGAGTTGAATAATTAGCTGTTTTACTTTCATTTTCAGCCTGATATCACCGCACCAGGAGAGAACATAATCGCTGCCTATACTGAAGCACAAAGCCCAACACACCTAAATTACGACAAGCGCCGGAGTCCATTCAACTCTGTATCAGGAACGTCAATGTCATGTCCTCATATTTCTGGTATCGCCAGCCTGCTCAAAATCCTCCATCCTGATTGGAGTCCTGCAGCAATTCAATCAGCCATTATGACCACAGGTACATCAAAACTAGTCCTTGAAACGTTTTTAGTGTTTCGGTTTTGATCTTTTCTTTGTCCTTGTATTTCACAGCATCAACACACGATAACAACAAGCAACAAATTTTGAATGCTTCATTTGCCGAAGCAACACCCTTCAGTTATGGAGCAGGCCATGTGCAGCCAAACCTTGCGATGGATCCTGGATTGGTCTATGACTTAACGGCCAATGATTACTTGAACTTTCTTTGTACATTGGGATACAACAAAAAAGAAATTTTTTGGTTCTCAAAAAACTACACTTACACATGCCCCAAGCATACCATTAGTCTGGTAGACTTCAACTACCCTTCCATCACAGTCCCTAAACTCTCCGGCTCAATCACAGTGACGCGAAAAGTCAAGAACGTTGGCTCTCCGGGAACTTACCAGGCTCTTTTAAAATCTCCGAAAGGAGTTTCAGTGACAATTGCCCCAAAGAGCTTGACGTTTATAAATGTTGGAGAGGAGAAAAGCTTCAAAGTCATCTTTAAAGCTCAGAATGCAAGTGTTACTAAGGATTATGCATTTGGAGAGTTGATATGGTCAGATGATAAACACCATCAAGTGAGGAGTCCTATAGTGGTGAAGGCAGTGTAATGAACTTAAAATTTGCTCTTACCTAAGTTTAAATGTTTGATGGAATAAGCCTTCATCGTCTGTTGGATAATGATGGCCCATAAACAAGATTGACTATATATGTTTTATTTTCATAATTCAGCCAATGATGCTGGTATAATTACTATTAAATTTAACATTTAGCGTTGCCAACTTATTACAGCATTTTAGATGCTAGCAATGTGGAACGTGTGTAAAACAGCTAGCCAATTAAAAGAGCGAGGGCAATGACTCAAGTGTTGCCCACTGATTTGAGGCAATATGATAAGTTATCAAATTGATGGGTCACAAATCATAAAACATAAACAGTAAATCTTAGAAGATCATAACACAGAAGCAGTAACTTTGAGAGCCCAAAATAATGTAGAAGTACATAAAAATCGACTGAATTTCAATTTAAACCCTTTTTTTATGTATATTTTGGTGTAATTTTATCATATAAATGATCGAAAATAAAGTTATCAACCAAGACTTACTGTGTTAAGCAATCACAGATGATGCATCACTTGGAATATATTAACTATGTATCGTAACCTAATTATATACATGATGTACTACTCTTTTTTGGCCAGGGTCCTTAGCATAATTCATAGAAGATGAAAGAATGAAATGTTGAGGGATCTCACTATTTGAGTTCCAACTGAAGTTTCAATTGTTATTGGCTAATAAATTTCATAATTTTTAAATTATTATTGTACCATCTAATAGATGAATACCACTTCAGTTGATATTTAAGTTGGAACTTAAATGTTGAGTTCCATAATATTACTCGTTAAAATTTCATTTAAATGAACCAAGAGGAAGGGGCAAAACGTTGCAAATTCAAATGATGCCAAGTGGTATCACTGCCGACGTTGAATTGACTACTGCAGGATGATGCAAATAACTTAACCACATGCCCCCATCATCATTTCTTTATTCTATTTCTTTTCTAAACATTGACAAGCTAAACAGGCTGCGTTAAGACTCACAAGTCACAAATCGTAAATTAAATAATCAACAAGCACAAAACTTGAAAAGTTTGTGATTGCTTTGGGTGAGCGCTAGAGTTGCATCGTACAAAGATGCTTCTTGAAGATATAATTTCTTTCAGAATAAATGGACTTGAGTAATACAACTAATCATTTCATAATCATCGTAAAGATCAGCTCATAAGATGCATGATGATTACACGTAATTGATCTCCAATATCCATGTGCCCTTAAATTTCTTAAAAAAATTATGATGTTCTAACAGATCAAAATTCTTTTCTTTTTTTTAAACAACAAAATAGTCGTTTATTCAATATATTTCAATTTAAATATTTGTTTAATTTTTATATTTTAAAAAACACCTCCAAATACCCTTTCAGTTAAACATATTATATTCTTAACTTTACTTTTTTTTTTCAGTATTATTCTTCCAACAATATTTTTTTACATATATTAATTTTCTATAAAAAAGTTAATTAGAAAATTTAAAAATTATTATTCATCAGTAAATTAGCTAATAAATATTGGTGTGGAAGAAATAGTATTTTTTTTGTATCCATACAACAATCTTATTAATAATTATTTATAAATAAATTAATATCAGCCAACTTAAAGCAATGTTTAATATCCTTGCAACAATCTTACTAATAATTATTTTATACAAAATAAATTTACCAAATTAATCCTAAAGTAAAATAATAATATAAAGTTTGTGTAAATTTTTTTATTACTGTAAATTTTTTTATTACTTTAAGGTTAATATGATAAATGATCCTTTTTTTTTGTTCATTAATATCCCCAAGAATATTGTTGCATTGGTATTATTGTAAGGGGAAAGAAAAAGTAGGTGTAAAATTATAACATACTTAACAACAATGGTGTCTTGAAGTATTCAGTAAATATATAGATTAAACATGCATTTAATTAAAAATATATGGGAGAAATGTTTGCTTACCTTTTTTTTTTTTTTTTTTTTGAAGATAGGATGGTGAATATAGGGCTAATCAATAATCAATTTTTTAGTCTTCATCTCTTCCAAGTCCAAATCTCAAATTAACTCGGTAATCGGTCAAAAAAAACTGTTTGAAAATTATTAGGTCAAGTGCCCTTTGTGTAAATAATTCCCTAAAATTTGCTTTGACTCAGTTTATGGATGAAATATATTTTTCCCTATATTGAATAACACACAATATTAGTTCTTTTTTTATTTGTCAACACATTTTTTTATTAAAGAAAAAGAACTTTTTAATATATTATAAATAAGTATGTTGAACTCATTGAACAAAATATTAGTAGAAGATTAAGCGATTATTAAATAAAATTAAGAATCGATATTATAATATTATGAGCTTGACTTACAATTGTATGTAATATTTCATGCGTTGGGTGTGCAATATGCATATCGTCTTTATGACACGTCGACACTGGATTGTAATCAGTAACATTTTATTTAATTTTCATGAGTTGTATTTTAATGAGCTGTGAGGGTGTAATAAGAATAACAAATCTTTTTGAATTTTTTAAAAAATTTATCATTCATAAGAGTTTAAAAAATTATCATTCATAAGAGTCGGTCATTATTTTTTTAAAAAAAATTATAAAGTCTGACTTATAGAATAAAATAATATTGCCACTCCAAAAAAAAAAAATAATAGAAGTTTTTCAAAAAAAAAATGTAATTGATATTATTAAACATTGATTATTGTATGGTTGGAAGACTTTCCTTCTCATTTGTACCGGAAAAAGAGCTTGGAAACACTTTGGCAGTAGAAAATAATGATTGTTTACTTTGAACAATTGATCATTGAACATTTGAAACTACCTTAAAATAATTAAATTAAGTAGCAAAGGAATTATCAAGAGCCCCTAATAGGATAAGTTTGGTGTAAGTTTTTATTTTTTAGAGCTTTTTTAAATATATTCCCTACTAGTATGAGCAATCCAGCGTTCCAGTTTGTTTTTGGTCTTTTCTGTATTCGCTATTTTAATTAGTCATACTAGATATGTTTAAAAAAATAATTAAATCTTAGTGTGTGAGCCATTTTGGATTAGAGCACATAGTTTGCATTTCGATTGGGTTGTAAATTATCATGTTAATAACTAATAATCAAATCAATATGTATGTATATTACAATCATTGTTGATGCCATATTAATTGGTGTACAAACTATGCATAGAGTTTAAAATATTATAGTTACACTATATATTATTACATTACATGGCTGCACGTGCGCACTATATTGTATCTAGAGTAATTCTTTTATTTATTTATATTAAAATGTCCTTAATAATAAATGACATAATGGGTTTTTTTTGTAAATCTTTATAGTATTATGAGTACCTTAAATTTTTTTTTTAAAATGTAAATAACCCCAGCCAAATAAGTGTTAAGATGAACTAAAATGTCAATTCCCTTTTTATTTAATCCAAAGGTTCTTTGCTTCTTGACCTTTGGTCAAGTAGTTAGAACCCCGCTCTCATAATTGTGAAGGAATGAGTTAGAGTCTCCACAAAGTATCATGTATTTAATTTCTTTTCTCAATTATAAATGAGTTGCAATCTAAATAATAGTCTCATATAATTAAAAAAATTCAAAATCGACTTTTGAGATTTTATTATTAAGATTGCGTATTAAAAATCTATTAAGAACTGTAGCGATAAAAGTAAGTTTTACGAGGGATTTAAGTGTTCTACTGTTCTTATCTATTTATTTAGAAAAATGATAAAAGAACTCAATGAAGACAAAGGGACGACAGAAACGCAAGTTTGAATTGCCGTTTCACTCGTTTCAAGCGTTGATTTCTGCTTTTTTTAATATTGCATGGACCCACAAGAAATAAAAAAAAATGAGTTTGCTTCGTTTTACTCCCCCTTTTACACACACTCCCTAACCACTTATTTTACTCTCCCTCCATTGAGTTTGCTTCATTACCAGACATGAGTTTGCTTCGTTTTACTCCCCCTTTTACACACTCCCCAACCACTCATTTTACTCCCCCTCCATTGAGTTTGCTTCATTACCTCTTGTTTCTTGCAACTCTTCAAATGCATGCTCATTTTCCAAATACTCAATTTCTACAAAATAATTAACATTTGTATTAAGAAACTTATATAACATTTTGTCCAGTAACGAAAATTCCTAACAATTTAAATATATAAAAAACATTCACAAATTTTTATAATTTATTCCATTATCTCCAACAATTTAAATTATAAAATCCTAACAACTTAAATATATAAAACACATCTGGAAATTGTTATAATTTATTCCATTATCTCCAACAATTTAAATTATAAAATCCTAACAACTTAAATATATAAAACACATCCGGAAATTGTTATAATTTATTTCATTATTTTCAGCAATTTAAATTAAAAAAAATCCTAACATATATAAAACACATTTAGAAATTGTTATAATTTATTGTATTATTTCCAGTCATTTAAATTAAGAAAAATCCTAACATATATAAAACACATTAAAAAATTGTTATAATTTATTTCATTATTTCCAACCATTTAAATTTAAAAAATCCTAACATATATAAAACACATTCAGAAATTATTATAATCTATTCCATTATTTTCAGCCATTTAAATTAAAAAAAATCATAACAATTTAAATATATAAAAAGTAAAAATCTACGAATTTTTGCAATTTAAATTAAATATTCTAACCATTTAAACATCTCTCACCTCTGTTTGTAGATCTAGATCTAATTTATTCCTTGTGATAACTGAGATGCAGAGACGAAATTTGTGAGATGCAGAGATGGAACTCGTTTGAATTTTGCCTTCCTGAACACAGAGAACTCACGTAAATGAGAGAAATGGAGAGAGACTACATAACTCAAAAAGTAATCTCCCTTTCCTTTCTTTTCGTTACTTTTCTTTCTTTCTTTTGACTATTTTATTTTTTAAATTCAAAAAGTAATAGACAAAGGGACAAAAGCTGCTTGATTCACGTGCCAATTTTTAGTTTCCATTAATCCCAGTTGATTCACGTGGTAATTTTTTCTGTTGTCCCTTTGTCTTCATTTCGTTCAAATAACAGAACTCATTTATTTAATCTGAAGATTCATAATGCTGGGCCTCGCTAAACTGCTTTTTATCCATCAAATAGTATTGAGCGCCCTTTAATTTGTGACTTTACTTTATTGCACAAGACCAAATATTAAACATATCAAGAACAACGGATACTGGTAAAGTTTAAGGAATAAAATATTATTATCTCTTTATTTACTCGAGGGGCTCATTATATCGGACCCTTGCTAAAATGCATTTAGCAAGTGGAGTTTGGTGTCACCAGATGAGTGTTTTGCACAATAAATGTAAGTTAAGGTGTGATAATTCGATTTGATTCTCGAAACTTTGAGCATATTCTAGTACACTCTTATCACTTGTACATACTTAAGAGTTTTCTAAAATTTGCTAGAGTAGTATAACATGTAGCTTGTAGATAGATGAGCGGCCTGTGACATTGAACTATTGACAAGCCTTGTAGAATCTCGTAAAACCTTTTTAACATATTTACAGCTTTATCGATTATTCAAATTACATTTAAAGACAAAACAAATCTAATTAAAATCCACATTTTCTTAAAGGAATTAAACCCCTAATAAACACAAATAAATTTCATTTGCTAAAAACTCTTTGCATCAAAATTTATTATTTCAAAATTATCATGGTTAATTAACTTTACGGCTTTATTCAGATTTTCATGAATGAGTTTAGAGAATAGATCTTTTAACCAAGATTTTGTGAGCAAAGCAGACAAACAACTCCACGGATTTGGGATTTGAACAGTAACAAAGAAGAGGGGGTTTAATAGGTTTATAAAGAGGTGCCAATAGTCTAACTCTTTTGATTGCCTTTTGAGGAGGCCAGACACATTATGCAAATAATGCAATTGTAGTAGTATTCGATTTTCCAAAAACTGAACTACAAGATGGGTTACAAAAAAATTTACTACAATTCTTGTTACTATTGTTCTCATTTATTTATTTATTTTAGATTACACATCTCAAATTTTTTATTATAGATTCTACTATTTTCTTTACAAAACCATTAGTCGGGATACGTATGCGGTAAAAATTTAAAAACTTTATTAGTTGATCTTATATCTTCTTTTAATAAGTCAATTTTTAAGGTTTGAATTCTAACAACGGGTTCTTAAAATTTGTTATCAAAACCAGGCACCGCTTCGAGTATGAGATTGAATGCACCATGTTGAGGTATGGGATCTATATATATGCAGCTTCGTGACATATAATGGGGATTGTATAGTTGTGGCTTAATTTGCGGATGTCGTTATGGATGATCTATATAGGTGTGGCTTTGTGACTGTGATGACTCTTGTCTCGAAGACCGGGGGACTCGTGAACCCTTTCAGTTGAGAATAATTAAAGGTCTATCCTATTCTTACACAATAATGCTCTGTTTATTATGTTTGGATACCCAATTAGAATATTTATTTATGTGTAACTAATTATTTAATGTTATGTATATAATATTAATTGATTTAATTATCAGTTATTAACTTACTGTTTTTACAATTCACTCAGTGAATAACACATAAGATACCACATTATTAAATATTCCAATTGAGCATCCAGAATAAGCATAGCATTAGTTCTCATTCTTTGAGAAGCTAAAATCCTTCTCCTACAAGCCGGTTTTTTAAGACCACAAAAAAAGTATGTCAATTTTAACCGATGAGCTTCACCACCTCCACTAGTTTGTGACATCATGAAAAATTAATGTTGAGTATAGGATATGTTTAAGAGACTTTGTGACCGTTGTTACAGATGGAGCGACATGGAGAAGCTGAGCGTAAAGCCGCCGTGGACTAAGACCTTTCCACTGCATATGGATTTTTTAAGTTTTAATTTCTAAAAATACTTTAATGGTTCTATTTTTCGAAAAGAAAAATACATTAGTGATTAATTGGTAACTTCATGGAAAAGTCGTTGAATAGGTACAATCAAACTTCTTCACGCGGGTCCATTACTCACAGCACATATATTTTAAGAAAGGGAAAGGTTATTTCAATTTAAAACTTTTACTTAAAAATTTTGATGTAAATATTGAGTCACTAATTCTATATAGTTTAATGATAAATAAATTGATATAATTAAATACTACTTTAACTTTTAAATTACATGAAATTAATGGCTAAAAATTTGTCTTAAAATTTTAACTGAAAAAATTTAAGTTGAAATGACTCCTTCCACTTTAAGAAGAATAATATTTAAACAACAACAAGACACCACTAAAATAGAAAGGAAAATTTACAAAAATAATCCAATTTTTTTTGTAATTTTCACAATTAGCCCTTCAAACTTTTTTCTATCAATATTAGCCAAACATAAGGTTTTCTCCCTAAATTACCCTTATTTACAAAGCAAAAGCAACTTTTCTTCTCCCCCTTGATCAAACGAAACGAAGTCTTGCACTCTTGAATCATCACTAGTGACGGCAAACAACAACGGTGAACGGTAAAAGTGAATTCCGATCAAATACAACATTATCCATCCGGATCCAACACCAATTCGTATCACCGAGTGGTAAGAGGCATTTTCTCAATTTGCAAACTTGATTCAGTGCGATTGCTGCGACAGGCACCTGTCGCACGATGTTGGTGCGACAGGCTACTTGTTGCACGATGTTGGTGCGACAGGCTGCCTGTCGCACTAAAATGTAGATTTACCCGAATCTGCCTCTTCGTGCGACAGTCGTGCATGTCACACCAAAATTGTGCGACTGGCAATCTATCACACCAAGGGGCAGATTCATTCTAACTCACTTTTGGTGTGACAGTGCGACAAACAACATGTTGCACTAACATACAATTATTTTTTTATGTTATATATAAAAATTTAATCTCTTTATTAGTTTCATAGTGCGTAATTAAAATGTTTTTAATAATTTCAGGCTTAATGGATTCAGTTGTGCTTTAATTGTGTTATGATGGTTGGTGGGAGACGTTAAGGGATGGCCGTATGGAGCATGTGAATAGTAAAAATATAACTTTTTGGTTGGGAAAAATTGCATGTTCGATCAGTTTTTGGCAAGAGTATCTGAGGTCTTACAAATAAATCCTAATGAATATAGTATTACAATGAAGACAACTTTGAGGTCTAGTAACACATTCTATCGAACGTGTGCACTACCCATGAATATATTTAATAATGAAATGGTGATGGTTGTATTGCATATGGCATCCGATGTGGCCAACTATGGATGCATTCCTATATTCGTTACTACATCTCCTCGAGTTCCGAGCGAAGATCTTGAGCCACCCGTTGAAACATAAACTTCTTTTAGAGCAAATATGTCTGGCCCTGATATTGAAGAGGAGGTGCTGCCAAGGACGACGTCGTTGCAGTAATATTACTCTCCACTCCACGACAATAATGATAACAGTGATGACAACGACATTATGTTAGTGGATGTTGGAGAAGATGTATTATCACTAACGACGTCGTTGGAGCAACAATATTCTCCATATCATAACAATGATTTCCGTGACAATGATGATCCTGTTGATGACATTGGCAACGCAGAGGCGGATAATGCTTGTGCAGAACCTTCTAATAGTATGGGGGCCACTCATTTTAATAATGCATGTGATGATGAAGCTATTAGAAGTTCGATCGAGCATAATGGTGGTCCTTGGGTGGTGAGGAGAATTGACAATATACACACTTGTCATAATGAGGTATTAGTTGATGGTCGTCATCAAGTAAGGAGCCAAGTTATCAGTCATATTATCGCAGATAAATATATTCAAGAAAAAAAGATATACACTCCGAATGACATCAGAGCAGATATGTTGCAGGAATAAGGTGTGTAGTTAACATACCAGCATGCATATCGGGCTAGAGAAATTGGTCTTAAAATAGTTCTAGGGAACCCTATAGAGTCATACAACTTGCTCCCTAAATACTCTCACGTATTGACTAAAGCGAATGAGGGTACAATCAGTCACCTCGAGCAGGATGGAAATTGTAATTTCTTGTTCTACTTTGTAGTACTTGGTTCTTCTATCAAGGGTTTTATGCAGTACATTTTATGCAGTACATTCGGCCTGTCATTACTGTGGATGGTACTCATCTAAAGGAGCTATATCGTGGAAACATGTTCGTGGCAACATGTCTAGATGGTAACAATCAACTGTATCTGTTAGCCATTAAGGTCATGGATTCAGAAACCAATAATGTTTGGGAATGGTTTATGATGAAGTTACACGGAGTGATTGGCGATAGGCCGGAGTTGGTAATTATCTCTGATCGATGCACTGTCATAAGGAGAGTCGTTCTCAAAGTATTTCACAATGCACCTCATGGCATTTGTTTTTACCATGTGAAAGGTAACATTAAGTCAAAATTCAGGATGTTCAAAGCTCTTTGAGAAAAATTTGAGCTTACCTTTATTAATGCAGTAAAGGCATATGGACACGAAGAGTTTAGAAGGCAACTTGAAGGATTGTGGATGCTCCACTCGGGCGCGGCTGATTACTTAGAGAATAATGTTGGTATGTGTAATTGGGCAAGGTCTCAGTTTGAAGGTAGGAGGTACAATATACTTACCACCAATATCGCGAAGGGTGTTAATTCTTTCATGAGGGAACTGCGAAAATTTTCTGTTACTCATCTTGTTGTTCACTTTAGAAAAACATTGCCGCAATGATTTTATGATAGAAAAATTGTGGCTGAATCAATGAGTGCTTGGCTAACAATGTAGACGGATGAAATAGTCACTGAGAGGAGAACTATGGCTGAAAGAATGATCATTTCCCTAGTGTCTCCGCATCGATTTCAAGTTGTAGGTGGTGGGATTAAGGAAGGCTTAGCTGACATATAAAATAGAACTTGCTCCTGTAGAGTATTTCAGCTTGATCAGTTTGTCTATGCTCATGCAATTGCGGCTTGTTTGACTATCCGAGTGGATTACATAAACTTTTGTTTAGACTATTACACCAAGGAATCGTTGGCGATGGTTTATGCACAACCAGTGGAGCTGGTTGGCGAAATGGCTAATTGGGAAGTTCCAGATGAAATTCAAGAGATGCACGTTTATTCGCCTGTTGAGGCACCATCACCTGGTGGTCGTAAGGAGCTCAGAGTACCCTCGGTTGGCGAGGACGTCAACCGGAGAACTATTAGAGGTGGCTGATGTAATGAACCGGGACATAACCGTAAGCGATGTAAAAATCCCATTGCATTGAGTCGAAGTTAGTTGTATTCTTTCAAGTGATTATGTTAAAATATTTGTCAATGGTTTTGTGTATTGTACACTTATATATCATGAAATTTTATTCCTAAGTTTTTTATTTTATATTAATATGTGAGCATGAAAATTATAGAAACTTAAGTACGCAAATTAGAAAATAAATCCATGTTTCAACATTTGAATTTGACAACAGTTTACAATACAATATCGTCATTAAATATGTCAATTGCAATCTTCTTTCTAAAGTACTTTTCATGACTACCGTTAAATTCTAATTTAAGCCTGAACATTAAATACATCGTGAACATCAACAAAAATACACCGCAATCGCCAGTACTAGGCTCTTGTTGTGGCACACCCTTAACTGCGACAACTTTCCATGATTTGGCACTTCGCAACTCAAGTCGGATGTTGTAGAATCCAACATATTCCAACCATCGATGGAAGATAACTTCAAACAGCTTGAACTTGACATTGTATTTTTTATCATCTCAAAACATCAACAATGAGTCATAAATCCAGACTTTATTCTTACGAAAGTCAACTTGGGCAAGTACCCAATGCTCGCGGTCCAGGTTAATAGGGATGAATACCTGTATATAAAAAACTATTGTAAATATATCATGTATCATATGAAATTGGAAAATATACAACAAAAAGATACATTTGATTGTGTCTGTAAAATAAAATAAAATACACATCATATTGACATTCGTCATTAGTTTGGACATGATGTGCTGCCGCCCACCAATATAGCTATTCAAGCTATCACTATATACTAATGAATCGACCGAACAATCCCTGTTGTTCCATAATTGATTCAAGAATACCTAGTACATAGATATCCAAAAAAATGTATAAATTAACAAAACTCCAAGGCGTTAGAAGATAATAAATACATAAAAAAGGTAATTATAAGTTATGTCTGCACGTTACCCAAACAAATGTGTCTGTATGTGTGACACGCTGAACTAAGGCATTCGGATACTGGCGTTGCTTTTCGCTAGTCAGGCGATAATACTCGTGAATATGCTGTAGAGGACCATAAACATGTCGATCTAAAAGGAAAAAAAAAACACAAATCCACAACACTCAAAGAAATTCGAAAAAAAAATTATCTCATCATCTAGCTATCTTATCGATGTATGGCCCAAAATTACTTGAAAGAACGATCGCGGGTGTTGGACTCTCCGGTCCACTGTCATATCGCCAGTGAACCATCGGTCAAACTCAGTATGCAGACTAGAATCCTCCAATCCTCTAAGTGGATTTATATCCACACTCGTACTCATGTCAATCGCATTGTCCATGATTTACGGTGGAGGTAAGCGCCAGACGTTCTTTCCTCGTCTGAATAGAGGAATCATGAAATGACTATTAAAAACATACGATTGTCTGTACACTCAGTCGAACTTACTAATGCCTGGAGGCACTTCAGTGAAGACCTGCACGCTCTCCCCACATTAACATCCCCGTAGAAACTATACAATGACGTGAGAGTAGAAAAATTTTGATTGCCCACATCAGTATACACTCCATAGTCATCTAGAGCTTGTCCATCCGGCAAGATGAACATATTAAACAACTATCAAATTAAAAGCTAAACAAACACAATTGTTAAATTTAAATTTGCTCACCGCATGAGCGTCCAGTCGGAGAATCCTTGTTTGGACGTTTAGACAGAGAATTGATAAATCCCACCACAACTTCTTTAAAATATTTAAATTCTAACTTCAGTTCATAAATGTTATAATCAATCTTGTCCATCCGTCGTCTCATATCATCATTAAACTACTTTGTCCTCGACTATTACAAAAAAAAAATCTTTATAATAACAGCAAAAAATAATGATTTATATATGAGGAAAAGAAATTATTTATAACCTCAGAATCATGTGCATCATCAAACTGTTTGTCTGCTCCTGATGGTTATCTACAGGCACCTCATCCTCAAAAGTCTCATGACGCTGCTCTGGTGTTGGGCTCAGTATGTCGTCATACTCGTCTGATTGCCTTGTAACGGACGGCGGCGCGTTGATTGAAGGTTGGTGCTGTAGAAAGTAGCATTTAAAATAAGGAAATGAAAAGTCAAAAGTTTTGATTAGATAAATAATAGTACTTATAGGATACCGACCTTATGAACCCAACCTAGAATACATGGCATGTAAATCCTTCACAGTGAGCCAATATTTTTTTCGACTCTCCTTTGCATCCGGCTCAAGGGTTTATAAAATGTCCCCCTGCTATGAATTCAACCCAAAATTATAAGTGTACAAAACTCGAATTTAGTAATGTCAAAAAAAGAACCAATACATATTACTTACAAGACGAGATTCGTCATTGAAGAACGAATAAACCTTAGCAAAATTGATTTTCAAAGAAGCCATGGGCTTCCATTGCACGATTCGGGGAATCTTCTTCTTCATTTTCACGACCCATGCTGACGGCAAACCTCCGATCGCTTCGTAAATCTAAGCCTGCAACAACTAAAGTGAGAAAGCTATTAAAACAACTATCAAATATTTAATGTTGCAAAACTTATTAATAAACAAAAAAAAACGCACCTGAACCCCAGACATAAAGTCGTAAACATTGTACTTTGCAATTTTATGATTTGGGTTTTCCAACCGAGTCGCCCTAAATTTCTCGTCTTTCTCGTACAATGCATTGTCAAGACTCTCATATATCATTTCCCACGACAAATGACCCTATGGACGATTTCAGAAGTGATTTATATAATCTATTTCGTTAAGCCATGAGAAATTGATTTGACAATGATCTTTTCTTCTATTTAGAACTCTATTCGCAAAATAAAAGAGCGCGATCTTTAATGCGTCAATGTCGTTCATAGTCTCGAAGTCCAACTCCTCAAATAGTGCATCAAATTACTTAAGATTGATGTTGTGAAACAAACCATCAAAATACGTATTCAGTAGCCTATGCATCGTCTTGTTATTTGTTAGTGCGGTATTTACACCATAGGAAAGTTCAGTAACTAGACACCATTCTCCAATTGACAAGCATATCAAATGCTCACCAATTTGAAATCATAACTGATCCTCCTCGCTGTACTCTCTGTGGACCACTTGCCTAAGCAAAACATTGTGCAAAATTGCACTACTGAACGGAAAGCTTCGACACTCTAAAAAATGCCCAAATATGTCATCCTTGAACAAAGTCAACTGCCGCTTTGTTAATTTTCGCTCGATGGCTTTTACGACTGTAGGAAAGTTACACATGCTCGAAATTCGCCCCGGGAAGTGATCAGCATAGGCTAACTTCATCTTGCCTAGTTCGTTTTTCGATACTTCTGATTTCGTCATGTATCTGTAATATTTATAACATTATTACATTACATTTACAACAAAAAAGAGGAAATTGACTTCAGGAAAAAAAAACCACTGTAATTTGGCGCGACAGGCTGCTAGTCGCACCTGTCGTGCGCGTCACACGTCGCGCGATCACGCTTGTCACGCACATCAGGTACAACACTAACAACTTTACTCATCTATTAAACATCACAAACTCCTTCAATTTTCACTCACCATCATCAACACAACACAAAAACCACAACATAGAAGAAGAATAGGAAATAAAAATTTAGGGTTTTTGACTAACCTTTAATTTCAACTCTTGACCAGAATTTTGGTGATGTTGGCTGCCGAGAATGACTCCGGGAAGTCACCGGCAACGAGTGAACACGTTGGGAGTGAATTCGGCGGTGAGAGAGAGAGGGGAATGAGAGGAAGGAGATGAAGAGTTATGGGAGGGGTATTTTCGGCATTAGGGATGATTTTTGGCTAATGTTGATAGGAAAAAAGTTGAAGGGTTAGTTGTGAAAATAATAAATTTTTTTGGGTTATTTGTGTAAATTTCCCAAGCAGAAACGACAGTACTATAGCATGAAAAATACTATCATTTTGTATATATGCTACAATAACTTATTGTAGCATGAACAATAAACATATTTCTATCTGCCTAGTGTCCTGTTGTTGTTCAAATATCAGTACGCATATTTAAAAACGTTTTTTGGAAAAATGCCTTTTTCACCCCTAACGTTTGATGTAATAGCCTATTTTATTCTTACTATTTAAATAATAGCCAATTTTATTCCTATTATTTAAGCAATAGCACAAAACACATTTTCATTTATTTACTATTATTATATTGTATAATTCATTAAGGGTAAAATATGATTTTTAAATAATGATAAATTATTTGAGAATAAACTCTCAAATACATATAAAAAACATCTAACTTTAAGGATACAATAATAACATTAAATAAAATGTAAAGTCTATATTTAGTACAAAAAAAAAACATAGATTTCATCGGCACTAGAGTAATTCTTTTTTATCCTTTAACTTATCCTTAATTTTAATATGGTTGAGATAAATAAATAAATAATCATTCAGAACTTTTATTCTATCAAAAAATATTATATACTCTTTTATTTGCTTAAAAAATATGCACTAAATACACAACAACATATATTTAAAAATTCTGCAGAATAAAATACACTTCATTGGATAGTATTTTTTAAAATCTTTTAGCTTATTTTTTACCTTACTATACACAATGATTCCTGATTGAAAAGAATTATTATTATTATTATTATTATTATTTAGTTGATTTCATTAAAAAAAAGAGAAATTATCACTGCACCACTTTTATTTTGCTTTATGTCCATCTAACCACAGAATTTTAACATGTTCTTTGCATTACCTTTCTTTTTAAATTTATATCAATTAGTCACTTTTACACTAACACCGTTAAATAATTTAAACGAAATGATAATTTTACCCATAAATAAATTAAAAGACCATTTTATCTTATAAAAGTTTTGAAAAATAAAAATTATAATTATAAAAATACCCCTAAATTTAATAAAAAAATAAATCCCAAATAGAGGTGCTCAACTGATTTTTATTAAATTTAGATTTTACAAAATTTTAATAATTATTTTTATTAAAATTTTTAATTTTGAAAAATTTTAATAAAAATAAATGAATTTATTTATTAAAAAATTATAATTTTTGAAAAATTTATTAAAAAAATATATTCCAAAATTTTAATGATTGAGGAGATTTTTATTAAATCCCAAAATTTTACAGTTATTTTTATAATTATAATTTTTATTAAAAAATAAAAATTCTAATTTTGGGATTTATTTTTTACTAAATTTAGGGGAATTTTATAATTATAATTTTTTTATTTTTCAAAGCTTTTATAAGATAAAATGATCTTTTAATTTATTTAGGGGTAAAATTATCATTTTGTTTAAATTATTTAACGGTGTTAGTGCAAAAGTGGCTAATTGATACAAATTTAAAAAGAAAGGTGGTGCAAAGAACATGTTAGAATTTTGTGGTTGTTAGATGAATATAAGGCAAAACAGAAGTAGTGTAGTGATAATTTCCCTAAAAAAAAAATAATGAACACGCGCACACATATGTTGCATATTCTTTAGAATTATTTTTGTTTCATTAAGTTATCATTGAATTTTAAATTTATTTAAAAAGTCAGATGTTATTTAATTATTCTAGAGATTTTTATTTTAAAAAGTTTTGCATTTGTTTAACTGAAAATCATATTTTGCCCTCAATAAATTATAGAATAAATTAATTGTAAATTTACAGAAGAGTATTTTGGCCTATTGTTTGAAAAATAAGGATGAAACAAGATATTGTTTAAAAAGTAAGGATGAAATGGGCTATTATATTAAACCCTATGGATGGAAAGAACTTTTTTTTTTCTTTTGGAATATCGTATCAGTAAAAATATGTATTGACTGATAGAATCGTTTAAGTTATTGAAGTTCAGATTGGAAAATTTGTAAATTACTGAAGTTCATATTGGAAATATACTCCCAATCTTTGATGTATCATATACAGTAAGTTTGATTTTCCGAGTAAAGAAAAATAAATTACTCTTACAATGAATACAAGAGAAATGCAAATCATTTGTCTAACTGGTGTATGTCATGTTAAAAAGAGTTTAAATGATAATAAATCGGACAGCACCATCTGTATCTTACACAGATTGCTAAAAATCTAGTAATATCTTTTGTTTAAGATGAACTTCTTTCTATAAAACAAATTTACAAGACGCACTTCAATTATTTCCAAATAGCATTTAAAATAGTATTATGTTGTTTCCTTCTGAGATGTGAAATAATATCATGTTTTATTTTAAAGGATATCAATATTTCCAGGTACCATCATGGGAGGCCAATTTTGTTCGACACCTTACTCCATTAGTTTATAGAAGGAGAAGAGACCCTCCAAAACCTGATAAGGTGAATTAAGCACATACACATCACTAAAAGAAATAGTCAGCAATGAGGCTTTTAACTTCTACCCTTTTCCTCTTATGTTGTCTTCTATTTTCTCAGTGCCAGAGGCCCACCCTTGCAGTCAAACAAATACTTAGCATTTTAATTAATCTTCTTTCTTCCTCCATTATTATTGAAGCATTTATCACTGTTGCTGTTATTTCTGGTAATGATTTAATAATTATTTTGTAAATGCTAATTTTTTTTTCCATTTGAAATGAATGCAGTCTTTTGTTGTTTACTTGGGAGTTGTTGGAAAATTTTTCAAAATAAATGGTGTCTTATTATAAAGACATGTCTAAATAAATGGTATCGTATTGTAAGGAAATGTCTAACTAATTGTGCCTTATAGAAAATGTATATTTTCACTTAAGGATATAACTTTTCATGGTGACATTTCACTTTGAGATGCGTCATTTCATGGTGACATTTCATTTGAAATGGTGATGGATTAATTTGGACCATTGATTAAAATTAAATCTTGATCCAATGGCCATAAATGAAGGGGTACCATGAAAGATGACAACACAAATGAAGGGGCACAAGTATATTTAAAAATAGAGGCCATGTTTAAGTTATTTAGACATGAAAATAATGATCCCACACCACTCTTTTCTTAGCCCTTTTTTTTAAAACGAGTTTAATCACAAAACACTCATTTCTTTTATGCATTAAAAATCCAATATATTGTTTTCTGCAGGAACAACATATTGTTTCTTGGCAGCCTAGCAATATTTAAGAGTATTCTGGTTTGCTTTCGTCGATACATAATGCAAGCACTACTAGAAAAATGGTCTTTACTGACACTTGGTTTGTGACACTTTACTACAAAGTATCAGTATTTTTATACATATGGGCCATTTTCCGTGTTTAACACATAAGTATCACAAATTAATGATACTATGGTGTCTGAAATTTGGACATCAGAAATCGCTGACACTAAAGTATTAGTAATAAAAATAAAATAATTTTAATCATGTAATAGATGGAATTCGAACCGGTGACCTCGAACATCGGAACATTTAAGTTTAAGGTATCAGTAAAAGAAAATAAAATTTGAATCTTGTTTCAAACTGACATTCGAACCCATGACTTTTCAAAGCCAAAGCTTTTACGTTTAAAATTAAAACCGTTATGACTTTTTGTTAGTTATGCTACTGAATCAATAGAATTTTATATTTCTAATATGAAGAACTTGAAATGTATTGCGCGAGCCTGAGTGAAAATTTTAGCGGGTTTTGGCTGAAATTTTACTAGTAAATAATATATTTGAGTTAGAAACGATATCGTTTCAGTTAGAAAAAATAAAGATAAGTAAAACGCATCGTTTTATCCTAACCCTAAGACCAAAATCGAACCTAATTTTTTTCTAAGTCATTCACTCATCATTCTTTCACCGCTCGGTTCTCTTTCTCTGTCAAAGCTAAGTAACCAAACCCTAAAATCCTATCCCTCGCTGTAATCAAACTTCATGTGGATCTCAACCAAGCCCGAAGTAGAGGAATTCATTTCTATCACGATTTGGTTCTCTCTCTCTCTCTCCTCTACGATAAATTCATTTCTGAAGGTGCCATTTATTTATTTTTAATTATTATGTTTCCAATTTACAATGCCTATTTTGCTCATGCATGTTGTTTTGTTGCGGTTTAACTATAGAATAGGTTCTAAAATTCTTAGTTTTGTTTTCTGTAATCTTGATTGTTTATAATTTAGGACCTGGGAAAACCTAATAGAGAGGTAAAGGCAACTGAAGTTGTGTTATTGTACTAGAGTTTTTAACTAAAAGTGGTTTTATAAGTGCCTGATTCAAATCAATGTTCTTTCATCTTTTTCTTTAGTTGCCATGTCACTGGACTTTGAATTTCATGTATACTTTAACTGGAATTGATGGATACAATGTCAATGCAGATTTAGGTTTTTCTCCTTTTCCCCATTTCTCGAAATTGCATTTAAAATTTTGCATGATGCATTTAATTTTGGGCCTAACTTGTTCCATTTAATTAGCGCCTGATAAAGATACATATTCAATTCGGGTTAATTCATTAATCCTTTCCCTGTAATGCACTTGGTAGACTTAGTATAAATGCAATATCTCACATGCAAACCTTTCAAGAACAACAAGTATTGTCCTTTTTTTTTTTTATGTGATTTCCCTTGTACAGCTCTTTGACATAGTAATTAACAATATAATTAAATCTTCATTCATATGTTGATGGGTACAATAGCCTTGCCCATTTGTTTATTTTTTAACATGATCTTTAAATTAATAAACTTTGAAAGGGACCTTTTATTTGTTTGTATAGGAAACTTTTGTTTGCATTTTAAAATTGAATTATTGACTTTCGACTAGAATGTTTAGTTTGTTATTACTTTTTCTTATATCTTGCATGTTTATTTCAATTGAGTAGCTCTAATCAGTTGAATTAATATGTTCAGTTCAATCTCTCGCTTTAGAAGAATCACAAAAGTTTACGGTGTAACAACTATCTTCATTTGGTAATTCTTTTAAATCACTCGCTTTCTTTCAGTTTCTATTATCGTTGTGTTTTGAGTTTTACTTGTACTGACATGTTTTAAATATTGACATGCATGGTCTTACTTTCATTTATGTTGCATAGACTCTTCTGGAATTAATTTTTTTTTCTAATATATACTTTTGTTTGTTCTAATATGAAAATGAAATTTTGAAAAATGTGGATGTGGCATGTTTTGTTGGCTTGTTGAATGTGTACATGTAAGTTAGATTTGCTGGCTTGGTGAATGTGTACATCTATGCTCTGTTGGCTTGTTGAATGTGTACATATATGCTCTATTGGGTTGCTGAATGTGTACATATATTTAAGTGACTCTAAACAAATATAACTTAGATTTATTTTGCAATTTGTATTTTTTTAATTTAAACCTAAAAGTTTGGAGTTATTTGTGTAATTTAAGTAAACTTATTAAACTAACAACATCTAACAAATGAACAGGTAACAATACATATTATGGACAAAACTTGGACATTCTGTGATAGATTGTCTGATGAGTATAGTGATGAGGTTGATGATTTCTTGGAGTTTGCTATTCTTAATTCTAAAAATAAAATGTCAATTAGATGTCATTGTACCTCTTGTTGTAATATGGAGTTTTTGACTCCTCAACAAGTGAGGCTACATCTATTAAAAAAAGGTTTTCTAGAAAAATATTTAGTTTGGAATTGGCACGATGAGGTAGACCGGAAACCTACCTCTGTAAAATGCCAAGACCAGCCACAAAATCAACATTTTGGATGTCTGAATTATAGTTATGTAGATGGCATGGTTCATGATGCTTTTGAGCATTGTGATAAAGATCCTAGTTCTTTTAAGAATGTGCTTGAAGATGCTGAAAAGCCCCTATATTCGGGTTCAAAGCATTCAAAGTTATTGAGTCTAATGAAACTGTACAACATAAAAGGACTTTATGGCTGGTCTGATAGTGGGTTTTCAGTTTTATTGGAAGTACTGAATGAGATATTGCCAAATGATAATAGTTTGCCTAAGTCCATGTATGAGGCCAAAAAAATAATGAAGCTATTAGGCTTAGATTATGAGAAAATACATGCATGTCAAAATGATTGCATTCTTTATAGGAATGAGTTCGAGAATCTTAGTGAATGCCCAAGGTGTGGAGCATCTGGGTGGCAAATAAGAAAAGATAGATAATAAAAAATTAGAAATGGGGTCCCTAAAAAGATGTTATGATATTTTCCTATAATTCGTAGGTTGAAAAGAATATTTCAATCACCACAAACTACTGAGAATTTAACATGGATTGAAAATAAAAGAATTAGAGATGGCAAGCTTTGCCACCCGGCAAATTCACCAGCTTGGTAGTTAATTGACAAGAAATGACATGATTTTACCCAAGAACCGAGAAATCTTCGGTTCGCTTTATCATCTGATGGGATTAACTCACATAGAACACTTAGCACTACTTATAATTGTTGGCCTGTTACATTGATAACAAATAACCTTCCTCCATGGCTGTGTATGAAGAGAAAGTTTATGATGTTGTCTCTACTGATATCTAGCCCTAAACAGCCTCGAAATGACATAGATGTATACCTAGCACCATTGATTGAGGACTTGAAAACCCTATGGGATGTAGGTATCGATGTGTTTGATGCTTATATGAATCAAACTTTTAATTTACGAGCTGTATTGATGTGGACGATTAGTGACTTTTTACCTTATGGAAACCTGTCTGGGTGTATTGTTAAAGGGTACTATGGTTGTCCAGTTTATGGGATAAACACATGTGTATGTTGGCTACCGCATAGTCGGAAAATGTCATATATGGGTCATAGGCTGTTTTTTGAAAATCGTCCTAGTCCTTTGTCTGGTACAAAGATCTTAAACTTGGTGGCTGACATTGACACCAAGTTTGGGAAAAAGGTCCAAAAAAAGTGAAAATGGGGTGAGGTTGAGGGTCACAATAAGGGTAAAGGTGAGGGTAACAGTAAGGGTAAATGTGAGGGTGAGGGTGAGGGTGATACTGAGGTTGAAAGTGAGGGAGAGGGTAATGAGGATGTAGCTCAGTTACTGTACAAAAAGAGATTAATCTTCTTTGATTTAGAATATTGAGAACATTTGTTAGTTCGCAATCAACTAGATGTGATGCATATTGAGAAAAATGTATGCAAGAGTATTGGTTGGTTTTTACTCAATTGCTATTGATGCCAATGTGCAAGTGTACACAACAAGTAATAAAGTGATGAGCATTCAAGATCGTCTCCACAGGGATTAATGTTAGTAGACATGCTACAGCAATCACAATAGTGCAATCTGACTTTATTTCAAGATGAACAAATTTAAAGTTGATTATAACTGAACTTAACAATTGTAAAGAAACAAAACAAATAAACGCAGTAATGAAATAACTTAAATAGATTGCGTAGAAGAATCAAATAAGAATGAGGTAGTTGAATGATCAAACTCTCTTCATGGGTTGACTGTTTTTCATCAAATTAACACCAGTTGCTACAAAAATTCCTATAGCACTGGATAGAATTATTTTGCATTTTCAGCTATCGCGTGTTGGACTTCTCATACCCTTATGCATCATAACAATGACCAATTGCTATTCTACCTAAGGCATGACATTATAAGCATCTTCTCTCTCTACCTTACAAGGTGAATGCCTATGTCTAGTTCTTCACAAATCTTAACTCCAAGTATAGCCCTTATGGGATTCAAGATAAACTTAATCCAGAAAACTCAAATTAAGATTAAGTATTACTCTAATAATATCCACTAAGACAAGCTCTTTTGCTGCTCTATCTTAACTTGAACCATTAAATGGGTGGTCAACCGAAATAGCAATTATAATCAAAGCTATTAGAGTAAAATGCTACAACAATTATATAGCAACTCATAAGAACAATTAATAACTCATTT
Source organism: Citrus x clementina (assembly GCF_000493195.1). NCBI lineage: Eukaryota > Viridiplantae > Streptophyta > Magnoliopsida > Sapindales > Rutaceae > Citrus > Citrus x clementina. The sequence continues at coordinate 24,762,721 of NW_006262688.1, forward strand.
AGATTGTTTGTCACTCAACTACAAGTAAGTTTAGTTCATACTTTGAAAAAGAAAAACAAACAGTAAAATATTGGTCATGAAATACATCGGTTCAATCAAAGAGTAAAGAAACGAACAAATGGAGAACGGTGAAGATTGAATCCAAATAACTTTGTTGGATTCTTCACTGATGCAGAATCGGTTCCTTTGAATTTTGATTGTTTTTTTCTTTTCCTCTTGATTTCTCCAATGTTAATTCCTTGCCGACGTTTTATGTGATGTGCACCCCTTTTATAACTGAAAACTAGGGTAAAAACAAGCATAGGACGTGCTTGAGTCAAATTAGGAAACTACAGATCGCTATTCTGCAGATATCCCGCACTAAGCTTTCTCTGTTATTGTTTCAGGACTGCTACAACAATGGGTTCTCCCTCAACTGCTACAGCACTGCACTACTCCAGATTTTGTTTCACTTCTTTGGTGGCCATATTCTTCCTCCATTTTGACATCCTACTGCATCAACATCCCTTCCATGAATTATAAACTTCTGAAAACCTACAATTATGTATATGTTTTGAGCATAAATTACTCTAAATCAAACAAAACGTAACGAAAATGTAATAAAAACACATTATTTACTCTCTAAGTGATCTTAATTTAAGTCTAGAATTGCCATAATAACTCTCATTTCATGGAGTTATCAGAGAGCATTTATGGCACGTTACTCCATCAACCGGGGAAAACAAAAGATGGAATTAATGATAGAAAAGATCTTACACATCCAAAGCTTAGAGAAAAAAATTAACAAAGCATTTATTGCATTAGCTCCTGATGAACAAAAAGCCCTACCCCCTGCCCCGTACACTTTAAGTAAGAATGAAAAAAAAATGTTCTGTGAAACCTTGCAAAGTGTCAAAGTTCTTAATGGCTATTGTTCTAATTTTAGAAATATTGTTTCAATGGATGATTGTCGTCTTCACGGGCTTAAGTCTCATGATTGTCATACCTTGATGCAACAACTACTACCATTAGCAATTCAGAATTGTTTACCTTAAAATGTCATATATGTCATAATGAGGTTGTGCCTCTTCTTTAATTCTTTGTGTTCTAATGTTGTAGAACCCAATTCTCGAGACCAATTGCAAAAGGAAATGACAATCACCTTAGACAATGTAGAACAATCTTTTTTACCTGCCTTCTTCGAGATAATAGTTCATTTAACAGTCCATCTAGTTGAAGAAGTTAGATTATATGGCCCGGTTTACCTTCGATGGATGTATCCATTTGAGAGATAAATGAAACCTATAAAGGGTTATATACGCAACCGATACTGTCCTGAAGGTTGCATTGTAGAGTACTATATTGTTGAGGAAGTACTTGAATATTGTGCTGAATACCTTTCAAATTGTAAATCAATCGGACTATCTACTAGTTGTCTAATTGATTTTACAATCGAAAGGCCACTCGGAGGTGCAATTATTAAAGTGGTTGATGCCCCTACATTGGCGCAAGCGCACCGATGTGTTTTGGTGAACATTCCCGAGATTCAATCATACACCCTCGTCAATTAAAAAAGCCTTTATGGTTGCCAACCGAGTACTCCCGTACGTTTATTGATTGGCTGAAACAAAAGGTCTAATAAAAGTATCCAAGTAAAGGCACACAAACTTTTCTCTTTCAACTAATTATTGTGGTTTTATTAATTGAATAATAGGTAACAACTGATAAAGTAAATAATGTAGCGGTTGACGAAAAAGTATGGTGGCTGGCAAACAAACCTTGCTCAAGCGTGGTTACATATGAAGGTTACTGTATTAATGGTTTTAATTTTACTACTAGAGATCAAGACAACAGCTGCATAACACAAAACAGTGGCGTTTATATGGTTGTTAACACTTTACAGATTGCAAGTTCGAAAGACAAAAATCATTATTATGGGGATATGCCTTTTTATGAGGTTGTCAATGAAATTTGGCAGCTTGATTATCTCGGGGTTAAGAACGTACTTTTCAAGTGCGATTAGGTAGATGATAGAGGGGTTAACGTTGATGAGTTAGGGTTCACTGTAGTCAATTTAGATCGGATAGGCTACAAATCTGACTGTTTCATTCTAGCTGGTCATGCAAAGCAAGTGTTTTATGTGAAATATCAGTTAAATAATAGTAAATCAGTTGTTTGTTCAGTGAGTGAAAAATGTAATTATTCAAATGAGACCTTGTATGATGGCATCGATGAGTATGCACTATTATCCAACAATTTTTCAGAATGTAAGTTAGGTTTGGGTGATGAGGAGTTTGTGTAAGATTAGTTGTTGATGTTTTTCATGTAAATATTGGTGTGGAAAATGAATAATTCAACTACTATGCCTTATTACCACTACTTTCAGTAAGTCAGCAACTAATTTATTATTATATTGAGATATTATATTGGTATCTGGTGCACTCATCCACTTTTATATATTAGCAGGTTTGTTGGAGACATGGCAGAAAAAGAGGAGCTAATATATGATCTAGATCCAGAAGGAAGACCAAGACAAAACCTTACAAAGAAGAAAGACTTGCAGAGAGGAGCTAGTGACCAGACTGAGGTTATGTACAATTCGTATGGAGTTCCAGTTGGGAAAAAGAGAAACGATTTGAGGAACTACATTGCAGTGATTGTACGGGAAAGAGTTCCAATTATATATGATAATTGGAGGAAAGTGCCACTAAACATCAAGGAGACGTTATGGACTCATTTTCAGGAAAAGTTCAAGTTGAGTCTTAAGGTGGAAACCCAAGTGTTCAAATGGATGAGAATTGCATTAAGGGGCTTTAGATGTAAGTTGGCCAATGAATATATTTTGCCCAATGCAAACAACTTGAGTTCACTAAAAAAGCCTCCTCTTGAGTATGAAGGCATTAGAAAAGAAGACTGGAAGAGCTTTGTTGATAAAATTTTATCCGAAGACTTTCAGGTATGTTTAAAATTCTGTTTGTTAGATAATATTATTGAGTTCCTGTAACCATTTTAATCAATATCCGCTTTGTGCAGGAAAAAAGTAAGGCAGCAAGGAAAAAAGAGCAAAGAATATGTACAATCATCACTTGGGTAGCACAAGATATGCTGGGCTATTGCATAAAAGAGTAAGTATAATAACCACTCTATACAAACTTATGACATTGTCAATACAAATAATAGGATTATTTGTAGCAGTTTTGAATTCAATTTCTGTTGAAATATTGCAGTAGTTGGACCTCGGAGTTACTGAGCACAAGATTGGCCGCAGTGAAGCCTGGTTATTGGCTCACAGGAAAAAAGATGGAACTTATATACCTGAAGTGCAGCAAGTGGCTGATAGAATTGTAAGTTTCTACCACCACTTAAAATTACCAATGCAAATAGTTTGAAACTGAAAGCTGCCTGAATTATTTTATTAATTTGGAAAAATGCTACTAATGCGATTTATGCACACACTGTCATTATTTAACTTATTTACTTTTTTATTCCTACTTTTGATCAAATATTTTTGTATTTATTTTGTAAAGTGAGCTAATAAGTCAAGTTGAGTAGGGAACGTTCCAATCCTAAGTACCAAATGATATCTTAGGTGAAGCCCTTCAAAAAAAGCCTAATGGAAGTCGGGTGCAAGGATTGGGTCAATTCATCACCCCATCCGTGTATTTCAATGTTCCTGAGCCCATGGAGTTAACGCGAGTACAGAGAATGTATCAGGAGAGTTTTCAGTTTATGCAAGCTCAATTAGATCAAATGAATGCAAAGATAAACGCCTGCAACAACACTGAAGTTGGCAGTTCCAACTTTCCTAACTTCAAAGGTGGTAGCAGTGTTAAGATGGAGATAGATTGTCGATCACCCAGCAAAGTTACTCCAAAGTCAGTGACTAACAACCCTAAAGCAACTTCAAAGTCAGTGACTAACAACCCTAAAGCTACTCCAAAGCCAGTGTCTAACAACCTCAAAGCTACCCCAAAGTCGGTGACCAAAGTTACTCCAAAGTCAGTGACCAATGACCCCACTGTTTGTCCAAAACCTGACAAAAGCATTAACACACCTCCCCTGCCATCCCCTGCATAGAATCCACCCCCAGTAGATTGTGAAGCTACTTCAAAAATCACCCCAAGAAGATCTCTAAGATTAACTCCTTCAAAGAGAAGTGGATAGTCGAAAGTCTCCTACAAATGCCGTGGTATATTTGTATGAACAGAAACAAACAACAAAGGAACCCGTTGTTGTAAAACCAGTGACAGCAAGGAGACTTGTTTTGAGAAAGAATACATGTGGAGTTGTGAAAGCAATAAAAGAGAACAAAAGTTCACATATGAACGTCTTTTCTTTGATGATTAAGAGCTCCCTGCCATAGTCGATTATGATTGCCCATGATTTGAAGACTTTTGGTGTCTACTGGGAGAGTAGATTAGACAAGCAGATTTGCAATGAAGTGATTGAGTTTACAGAGCTCTCAAATTCTGTTTTGGAGATATGGATCAAGTAAGAAATAAAAAAACTTGATTTATGTTTTTACTATGTTTTTTGATTTTGCAAACTGTCATTAATTTATTTCTTATATTCATGTCATGAAAGTTTCTTTTCTTAATAGACACTTGTATGAAGAGATCGATGATGGCAGTGGTGTTATTTCAATTCAATTTGGATCCATAGCTAAGTTACAGTCAAGTCAAGCAAGCTACCCAAATAGGTGTTCCTATATTTCAGACTTTTTGGACAAGATTCAAATAGCCCAGATAATTGTGTTCCCATATAACCATGGGTATAGTTTATTTATTTATTGTCTATTTTATTTTTTTAACATAAATTATTTAAATTTATCTTGTAATCTATTTTTTTTAATTGTTTGTTTAGTGGCCACTAGGTGCTAGTAGCAATTGATATAATGAGGCGAAAAATTTATTATCTTGATCCATTAGGTAATAATCCTGATGATGAGTTGAAGTAGATGGTGAATGAGTAAGTTTAATTAGTTTACTTAATTCTTTGTTAATTTTTTATGTTGTAGATTAATTTGCTGAATCTGTTATTTATTATTTATAGTGGAATAACAATGCATCAAGTGAAGAGTAATAAAAAGAAGGTTGTGAAGTGGGTCTCTATGAAGGTATTAATGAAACAAAGTTATGATTTCCATTGTTACTTCATCAGTATATTTGAAATTATTTTTTTTCTTTTTTAGTGTCCAAAACAACCTGGAACCTTTGAATGTGGTTATTATGTGATGAAGTACATTCAAGATATTGTTTGCGATTTGTGCATTCTTGAAAACAATATGAGTTTCTCCATAACTTTTTTATTTTGTCGAAGAATGCATTGTGGAATGAATTTTCTTAAGTGAATTGTGAAGATGGTTAATGTGTGAACAATTTGCTGCTTTATGCTTGAAACTAGCAATATAATTATATCTTGTGCTAGGGATGAGAGGAAGTGTTGTGTATGTTTAGGATAATCACATACACTTTATTTGCCATATTTATTATAGGTAAAAGCTATAACGCTATATATATTTTACTGAATGCATTCAACATGTTTGGAAAGATTGATGCCAATTTTTAGTGTGTTCTACTATGTATTTAAGGCACTTTAGTGTAAACCAAAATGACTGGAGTTGTTACATGTACAAATAGAATGCATATAAATTTCAGTGTTCAATGTTAAAGTATTATTGAGCAATGACTGGAGCTGTTGCATGTACAAATAGAATGCATATAAATATCAATGTTCAGTGTTAAAGTATTATTGAGCAATGACTGGACTTGCTGCATGTAAAAATAGAAGGCATATAAATCCCAGTGCTGAGTGTTAAAAGTAATATTGAGTAAAGCAAAATGATATATTATAAATTATCAGCTTCTTAGACAACTTTGGTAACCGTTGTTTGCTATGGTGACACAATTTATTTGCATGTTGTTCAGTTTTGATGTTAATCATAACAAACTTAAAAATATATGTATTTATTGTGTTGTTTTATTTTAGAACAGATTCTAAAATATATTAATACATTTTGTTGCTTTATTTTTGAAGTTCAAGGGCTGTGATGAGTACACTATGGACGATCTTTCGCAACTTCACGATCAGTGGGTCATGTATGTTGCAAAGTTACTTGTAGCATACAATAATGAGGTAAATTATATTTTTGTTTGTAAATATCAAAGAATTGATTTTTGCAGCATAATACCTAATTAATTCTATATACTGCATTTATGGGTGGGAAAGGCAAAGGTCAAACAGTAGATGTACTGAGGATGATTGTTTCCTGCAAACTGTCATTATGTGTTCATGTAAATATTTGACATGTTTTCAAATAATATTTTAGATATTTGTATTAGTATTTTATTTGATACATATTTAAATGTTAGTAGGAATGTTATATACTTATATTTAATTATTCAAATTCATACTTTAGTTTAATTTGAATAAATTTTGTTTGAATACCATTATTTAATTGGCAAAACTAAAAGAACAATGAAAATAATAGAGTGACAACAATAATGTCAATAATGTCAGCATCTTTTCTTTGAAGCCATTGATGCTAAAAAATGTATCAGCATCATAATATTAGTGATGCTATAGTATTACAAATTGTTGACACTAAAGTATTAGTATCCGTTCATTCTATCATGTCATCTCCACAGTATAAAACAAACTATTGACGTGTAATAATTGTTAGTAAACACTATCACTATAGTGTCATAATATTTGTGATACTATGATGAAAGTAACTTCTAACAAGCAATCATTATCAGTAATTACTAATACCATAGTGTCATAAATCTAGTAATACTATAGTAATAGTAATCATTGACACCACTAACAGGTGTCACTATTTTTCTGACTGCCAGATTACTGACACAATTAACAAGTGTCAGTGAAAGTAATTCATGACACTATTCTAAAGTCAGTAAAGACCATTTTTCTAATAGTGAAGCAAATGAACAAGTGCTTTATTGTATCCTGGGGCAAATAACGTCTTAAGGAAAGCGACATTTGTAATGTGTCTTGAAGTACACATTATTTTGTTCAGTTTACCTATTATTATTATTTTACGCCTACATACAAAGTTGTAAACATATTACTTTACCCAAAAAAGTTCCACCATTATTACTATAATTCTCTGCATTTGCTATTCCTTACAAGTACATACCACCAACAGGAGCTCACTCGCATGGACGAGAATCATCTATTGATGTAAATTATGTGACTCAATATCACTATGAGTTTCTTGGATCATTCTGGGAAGGTCAAGCCTTAGAACTTGCAATAAACATGGGATTGACGGGAAATTTAGTGAGACCTGATTTTTTTAAAATAAAAAGTACTAATTTATATGTATATATAGGCAATTTCTTATGCTAAAATCCTCATTTTCCAAAATCAAACCTGTACATAGCCCTTAGTAAGAAATATCTGCTAAGTAGCAATTCAACATAGTTTTGCTTAAGGCAGCATACATGCATGCATTTTGTTTGAAATAATGGCGTTGGCACGTAAATCAAATCAAGGTTTTAAAAGAATAATTGGAAGGAAAAAAAAATTGTTAGCTTAGTCTAGGGCTAGTGTATATAACTCTTAAATAAGAGTGGATAAATTCAATTCAACCCACGGCCACTAGATCCAACCTTATGGAACCCAAGTCAATTAAATTTAGATAAGTTGATTGGATCAATGTTTTTAACCCGATTAATGATTGACTTGGGTTAAATTACTACTACAAAATGAGTCAATAATGACAGTTTTAAAAGAGATGAGATGACGGGGCCGCGACATTAAAATGAGTATACTTTTTGTGACGGTTCATAAACCGTCATAAAAAATCTATTTATAATGACGGTTAATTTCTTTAACCGTAATTATTGGCCAATCTCCATTAGTTTTTAATGACATTTTTAGTATTAAACCGTCATTAAAAAGTGACATTTAATGACGGTTATTTAGAAAACCATCATTAAATATAACTTTTAATGACGGTTGTTATAACAAAACCGCCATTAAAAGTTAATATTTAATGACGGTTTTAAAAAGGAACAATCATCTTTGTCGGAGAACACTACATTTATGCTGCGTTTACTTTTTGGATTGAAGTGGGAATCCTTGGATTAGAAGTGTGGAGTGGGAGTGAGAGTATGGTATTTACTTAGACTAAATGAAAGTATGGATTGTCAATCAGAATCCTAATTATTTGTTTACTTTGCCTTGGATTGGAAGTAAATTATTTTAAATTATAATTTTATCCTTATGTACATAATTATAATTTGTAATTAAAAAATTAATAAAAAATATATTTGGAAAATAAAATAAATATTTTATTATATTTATAAATTAATAATAATTACTAATATTCTTAATTATGTAAATCATAATTTTTTATTAATTTTAATTTAAATTATGTGAATAAAAATTATTAATAATAGCAACACAAATGAAATATTATTATTGATAATATAATATAAAATTAATATTTTTTTAGAATAAAATATTTATTATTATTAAATAATTAATTAATTAATATTTATTAAAATTAATGTTTAATATTATTAATTTAAATATAATATTTATTTATTTTTATTTTATTAAATTTAATAAAATAAATATGATATAATTATTATTTTTAATAAATATGATATTATTTATTTTATTAAATATGATATTATTTATTTTATTAAATATTATTTATTTATTTATTTATTTTTATAAGGATAAAATGGGAAGAGGGGGGAGTGGATTCCCACTCCCACCTCTCCCCATGGGAGTGGGAATCCCACTCCCCACTCCAAAATTGAGTGGGATCCACGGATTCCCACTCCCACTCTCTCCTTTTTTAAGGTAAGTAAACACTTGAGTGGGAGAAATCCACACTCCACACTCCCACTCCAAAAAGTAAACACTACCTTAATGTCAGTTGTTTTCAAATAACCTTCATCTTTGTTGTTGATTTAAAAAAAAAAAAAATATGGCAATTTTAAAACCATTTCAAGCCCCTATTTTAATTCTAATTTCCTTTCAAGCTCTTTACAATTAACTTTTAACAAATGTTTCATATACAAAAAGATAGCTCTACAAAATGCTTTAACAATAATTAAACTTTAACAATATATACCAGTTAGCTTTCACATCAAAATTCTAACTCTTTAATATCTACTAATGAATCTACTAGCAACCAACAAGATTGGCACAATGGGAGAACCTTTTCTGCCCTAATCATAGATTTGGCAAAACTAGGGAACTGAAGCTCTAGATTGGACTGAACCTTTTCTGCCCTAATCATTGCAGGAGACTTGGGTTCAATGGGAGAACATTTCCCATCAATCACATCCTTATTTTTCTTAGAGCTGCAAATTAAGCACAGAAGTATTCATTTAGTCATAAATCAAATTAATTCAAATAAAGTCAAATCTACAATAAAGTTAAAAAATAAAAAGTGGTCACCAACATCCTAATCTTCCCTCCTCCTAGAATCAGGCTCGACCTGTTCGAATTCATAATTTTTTCTATTAAAACAATTTAGCAGCTCAAGAATAAAATATGACAGTCAGTAGCAAAAGTAAAATGAGAATAATATTGTTTGAGGTGAAGAACAATAAAGGCAGCTTACGGTTATAGGAACAGGGGTGATTCATCATGACAGAAGGTTTTGCTCACGGAGCTATCTTTTTTATTAGAGATTACAATCCGGAACAGAATGAGGATAATGAATTTGCAAGATTGATTTTTCAGGTGGACTCTTCTTGAACTTTAATATAATCAAACAAATTTGTACTAAGACTTTTAAGGTTTTGAAGAATAGTCCATGGGTAATTGCTCTGGCCACTCAATATCATTCAAAACTTGTGAAATTGAAGTGAAATCATTTCAGCTTTCACAATAATTAATGTTCCCAAAAGACAAATCAATATATTTTTATTTGGCTGCATAATAATTTATCAACACATCATCTATATGTTGTACATTTTTTTTTTTCAAATTCAAAGATTTATAAGTTGAGAAAGCACTTTAAATAAAAGAGCTAGAGGATACTCAAAACCCCATAGAATACCATCTTTATCTCACCTCCCCTAGCTTGTATCTCTAAAAAATACTAGTCTAATTGTATCTGCAAATTAAATTCCTCATAGGCAGCCCTGCATTATAGCATGTAGAGAACAATGTTAACACACTACTTTTTTTCTTTTTTTTTTTTCAATCAAAGAAGCCTACTACAAGCAAAATAGTTGAGTATTATAATAATCAACATGGACATATTTTGCTACTCAACCTTTTATTAAACTTCCAAGTAATATTGACCAACCTCAAGTAATCATCCAAATCCTTGTACTTGATAACCTCAAAAATTTTTCCCATTCGCTCCTCCATCTTTGAATCTTACCCATTGTTCATTTTCACTATATATATAAATCATCTACAATTTTATTAGCTACAAATACAGTGCATATGCTCAATTTAAATCATCGATCCTATTACATTTAAGATGTTTAAACAAATTTTCTGCATTATCTACTTAGATTTGTGTACAAACCTAGCAATTTCCTTGATAGAAGCAAACTAAGAATAATTGTAAGAAAACTGTAAAATATTAAAGACCAAGGATCCAGTAAAGTCATCCAAATTGACTATATGATCAACAAAAATGCAAGACCCAATGCAAGACCCAAAAAATGGGTAGTTGACATCAAATTAATTTTCAACAGAATGCTACCACCACAAAATTAAATCCAACCCCTAAATACAAGAAATCAAATTAACAAAGCCATACCCAACTCCGGCAGAGACTGTGTCAGGTATCATCGAATGGACCCGCAGCTCGCGCTTTACGCATCTCCGATCAAATCAACAAAAGCCTACAGAAATTAGATGATTAGATAAAGGAAATTACAAATTGTGAGGAAACTAGTTTAGGAAAAATGAAAGAGGGAAATCGCATTTGAAAAGATTTAAACAATTTCCCCACTTACCTCTAAACAAGAAAAATCCAAAATTTTTACCCCCCACCCCACCCCCCCCCCCCCCCCCCCCGTGGGAGCTGTCACACTCCCCCCCTCCTCCCCCCCCCCCACCCCCCACCCCCCCCCCCCCGCGAAAAGAAAAAAGAGATCACGCAAGGGGTACCCAATTGAAACAAAGTTGAAAACAATAATTTGCATACCTTAAATGAAAAGAAAAAAAAAAAAAGAACAGGTAGTTACTAATAATTTTGATTTTTATAGAACAAACCCATCAACAATTAAGGCTCAAAATTGACAAAAAATTAAATTCATAATTCAAAACCCCCTGCAAATTGACAAGCACTAGAATACCCAAATCAAAACGCACCCACAAAACAAAAAATTTTACCAGAAATCTGTGAAGATTTACCAAGTGTAGAAGCAACAGCAACAGAGCTATGGCTTTTCAGGCAACTACGCCATTATTCTCACTGAAGGTAGCAACAAAAGCTACGGAAATTGAAACTCTGGTGCGACAGCAACAATGGATACGATTCAAATGAAAACTCCAAAATAATAGCGGCTAGGGTTTTGATCGTTTTCAACAATAGCAACTAGGTCAAGTGAAAAAGACGTTGACAAGGGATAGCACTAGCGATATAGGTGTCGACAACGTAAGAACGACAATAAATTCGGCCTTGGGTATCTGGTTGTTGGAGATCGATTTCGATGAGTTCGAAGAGTCGAGAGTGGTAAGTTTGTAAACACTCGGAGAAAATTTTGAGTTCATAAATGCTAAACTCTCAAAACTCACCGTTTGGAGACTAAATATAATTTTGTAGCTGTGACTTTTAATGACGCTTTTATTTAAAAAATTCATTAAAAGTAATAGATGTTTTAATGACGGTTGTTAAATAAAACCGTCATTAAAAGTAATAGTTGAATATTTAATGACAGTTATATAATAAAACTGTCATGATAAATTTTGAATTTTTAATGACCGTTTTTATAAATAACGGTCATTAAAAATAAGATTGACATTTAGTGACGGTTATATAATAGAACTGTTATTAAAAGTTTAAAATTTACAATGATTGATTTTATAAATAATCGTCATTAAAAGTAATACTATACATTTAATAACGGTTATATAACAAAACCGTCATTGTAAATTTTTAACTTTTAATGACTATTTTTATAAATAACCGTCATTAAAAATAAAAATATATTTTAACATAATATTTAATGACGGTTCTATCATTATAAATGTTAGATATTATGACGGTTTTTCTAAGAACCGTCATCAAATATTTTTAATGACGGTTATTAAAAATAACGGTCATAACATATGGGTCATTATTTGGCATTTTTGTAGTTGTGGATGCATGTTAACGAACCCATATAATCTAACCTAACTCAAGAATAATAAAAATTAAAAAAAAAATTAATATCAACTATCAACCTTCCTTTTTATTTTTTACAAAAGAGATCTTTTCAATTTCTCTTTGTTAAACTTGATATTGATTGAATTCTAAAGATTCATAATTCAAAAATCAAGCCCGCATTTTCCCCATAAGCAAGTTGATAGATTTTCAAACAATACGATATATATATATATATATACACACAAAATCTTTATTTTTGTTGCTTTGTTTATTAACAAATTGTGGGGTAAAATGAAGACATTTAATGTTATAATAAAGAATTAATTTATCTTTTTCCTATCTGAATTAATTTTAAGTACCAAATAGTTTTTTAATCTTTTCCTATGTTTGAATTTTTGAATTTTTAATTTTAATTAACCCGATCAACCCAATCCGATGACTTAAGGGTTGGATTGGATTGAGCATATTTATTTGGTTGAGTCGAGTTGATTTTTTCTCAACTCAATCAGTAGTGGGTTAGGTTAGATTTTCACAACTCGAGCCAATTGAAACCATTTTTGATTTATTTATAAAATTATAAATTTTAATATATAATATGGAAAAATATACTTTATTAGAGTCTATACTTTTTTCATTTTTTAACTCATCTCTAGCTTTAGTATGGTCAGAGATCTCTGATTGGACAAACATGTGGCCAATATATATCCCATTTTTGCTTTACTTATGTATTCAATCTGATAACATTTTTTCAAATTGTTAAATAATAATGACAATCCTGAAGATGCTATATTTTATTCATATACAAGGCACATCAATGGCTTTGCTGCAAAATTGGATGATGCTGTAGCAGCTGAGATGGCAAGTAAGAAACTGAAATAGGGATCCTCTGTATATGTTTTTTGCTTTTTTCTGATCTTTCTTTATGAGTAAATGGGCTTGGTTCTTTGAATGATGCAGAACACCCAAAAGTTGTTTCAGTTTTTCTGAGCAAGGAGAAGAAACTACACACAACTCATTCCTGGGAATTTCTTGGACTCGAGCAGAATGGCAGGATTCCACCAAACTCGATCTGGGAAAAGGCAAGATATGGTGAAGATATAATAATTGGAAACCTTGACACTGGTGAGATCTTCATCCTTGTATTATGACAAGGAAATTACTTGAAACTTTTGTTCTCTGCTTTGAAAATGTCATAATAATAAGTATCACATTATTTCAATGGGATAGTTCCTTATATGCCAGGTGTCTGGCGAGAATCGAAAAGCTTTGGTGATGAAGGTTTTGGACCGATTCCATCCAAGTGGAAAGGAATTTGTCAAAATGACAAAGATGCTCGTTTTCACTGCAACAGGTTCCTCAAATCTCTAAGCTTTTGATTATGCTTTTCTTGTAAAACTTTTTGCACCTCCATTGAATCCTCCATCTTCGATGCACCGGATTTTCTTGTAAAGCTCAAGTAATGTTGGTATTTCCACTGAAGGAGAAGCTAGTTGGAGCAAGATACTTCAACCAAGACTATCCAGTTCATAAAGGACCACTCAACTCTTCCTTTTTTTCTGCGCGTGACAAAAATGGACATGGATCACACACATTATCGAGAGCTGGTGGTAATTTTGTAGCTGGGGCAAGTGTTTTTGGCTTTGGCAAAGGGACAGCAAAAGGAGGATCACCAAAAGCTAGAGTGGCTGGTTACAAAGTGTGCTGCGATGGAATGGGTGGATGTTATGATTGCGATATAATTGCAGCCTTTGATATGGCCATTCGTGATGGCGTAGATGTGTTGTCCGTTTCATTAGGTTCAGCGCCCAACATTTTTCGGAGACGGAGTTGCAATTGGCTCTTTTCATGCTGTTCAACATGGCATTGTGGTTGTTTGCTCAGATGGTAATGAAGGTCTTGTGGACGTTACTCTGCAAAATGCAGCGCCGTGGCAAATCGTAGTTGGGGCTAGCACAATGGATAGAGATTTCTCTAATTATGTTGTCCTTTGCAATAACAAACGCTTTAAGGTCAACACATTTTTGTTCCCTTGCTTTTAATGTTTTTCCTGCTAGAAATCCTTTAAGCATATGCGCTTATTTATCAGTAACATACATTTAATTATGAAGGGACAAAGCTTATCAGCGAAAGGGCGAAAGGCCTTCCGAGTGACAAGCTCTTCACTTTTATCAGTGCCAAAGATGCTAAACAAGCTAATGCATCAATAGAAAATGCATAAGACTAAAATATTTTTCTTTTCATATTACATTTCTAATTTCACGTGCTAGAAGCTTTGGATGCACTGTGAAATTTGTTCCTATTGAAGCTTGGTATGCAAGAAAGGAACACTAGATCCTAAGAAGGTAAAAGGGAAGATCTTGGTTTGCCTTAATGTAAGAAGTGTAGACGAGGGACTACAGGCAGCCTTAGCTGGTGCTGCTGGCATTGTTCTTGTCAATTTACCGGAATTTGGCAATGACCATACGACTGATCGTCATGTCCTTCCTGCTTCAGTTATATTCAACTTCAATGATGGTGTTTCTTTACTTAGTTATATCAAATCAATCAATTAAGATTACAAGCTTACCTTACATTTCCATTTCATCAGCTGCCAGGAAATTAATTAGTATTATAACTTGTTCTTCACTTTTACCAGGCATCCCGTTGGTTACATTAAACGTCCAACCACTTAATTTGGAGCAAAGCCAGCTCCATTTATGGCTGCTTTATCATCGAAAAGGCCAATCCACATTACCCCAGAGATTCTCAAGGTACTTTAAAATGGCAACTCAATTTGATATCTTTCATCTTTTATGCTATCAGAATTGAATAATTAGCTATTATACTTTTATTTTCAGGCTGATATCACTGCACCAGGAGAGAATATCATAGCTGCCTATACTGAAGCAGAAGCCCAACACACCTAAATTACGATAAGCGCCGGATTCCATTCAACTCTATATCAGGAACTTCAATGTCAGGTCCTTATATTTCTGGTATTGCTGGCCTGCTCAAGATCCTCCATCCTGATTGGAGTCCTGCAGCAGTTCAATCAGCCATCATGACCACAGGTGTACGGAACGAGTCCTTGAAATGTTTAGTGTTTCGGTTTTGATCTTTTCTTTGTCCTTGTATTTCACAGCAACAACACAGGATAACAAGAAGCAACATATTTTGGATGCTTCATTTACTGAAGCAACACCCTTCAGTTATGCAGCAGGCCATGTGCAACCAAACCTCGCAATGGATCCTGGATTGGTTTATTACTTAACGGTTAACGATTATTTGAATTTTCTTTGTGCACTGGGATACAACAAAAATGTAATTTCATTGTTCTCAACAAACTGCACTTACACATGCCCCATGAATGCTATTATTCTGGTCAACTTCAACTACCCTTCAATCACAGTGACGTGAAGAGTCAAGAATGTTGGCTCTCCGGGAACTTACCAAGCTCGCGTAAAAACTCCGCAAGGAGTCTCAGTGACTATTGCACCAAAAAGCTTGAAATTTATAAATGTTGGAGAGGAGAAAAGCTTCAAGGTCAACATTAAAGCTAAGAATGCAAGTGTTACTAAGGATTATGTATTTGGAGAGTTGATATGGTGAGATGAGAAACAACACCAAGTGAGGAGTCCTATAGTGGTGAAGGCAGTGCAATGAAAAACTTAAAATTTCCCTTCAGCTAACCTTAAATATTTGATTGAATAAGCCTTCATTGTCTTTTTGATAACGATGGCCTATAAATAATATCGCCGATATCACTATGTTTTATTTTCATAATTTGGCCAATGATACTGTTGTATATGCTAATCAATTACCAGTAATAACTTTTAGCATTTAACATTGCCAACTTTGTTAAGATACATTGCCCACCAAATGTGGAATTCGAACAGTCACAACACATGAACCACATGCAGCCACATGAGTCACGTACCAACATAGAAAAAATCAGCACACCAATTCAATCCCACATTAACAAGGCAAGCAGCAAACCATTGGAAACAAATATGGCAATCCGTATTGCTCTTGCCAAAGGCTTGCAACAATCATCTCACACAATCCCGTGACATACAAACTCACCAAAGAAAGATGGCCAACTATTATTCAAGTCCATATTTTCTTCATAACTTAGCCAACGGCTAGTCAACGACTAAGTTTAGAATTAATCCCATAATATCTGTAAAATGTTTCTTCCATATATAATTCCTTTATTGGTGTATAAATACCCGATCTTGTTCCTTAAGAAAGGAAGTCAATAAAACTTTTAAGCTTTTTCGATACTCTTGAATTTTAGCATGGTATCAGAGCTTATGGCTTCTTCATCCAATCTCCAAACCGAGGCCAAACTCTCCCTGCAAACTATCCACCAATGTGCCAATCTAATATCTATCAAACTCTCCAGCAACAACTATCTCTTATGGAGGTCCCAAGTCCTTCCCTTGATCAGTAACCTAGGACTCAACAATCACATCCCTGATGACTCACCACCCCAAACAATTTTCAGTAATGGAAAGTCTATCACCAACCTTGACTTTGCAGTTTGGGCACACAATGATGGGTTGCTTCTTACCTGGTTACGTGGAATGATGATGGAAGACGTCCATACTCTAGTAGTTGGAGGACAAACAGTAAAAGAAGTTTGGCTCTCCATTGAGGAAAACATGCTTCCAGCCACCAAGGAGCAAGAGTCTTGGCTTAAAGACAATCTCTTCTCCTTAAAGAAAGGCTCCTTGAAGCTTGATGACTTCTTGAACAAATTCAGAGGACTGTGTGACAGTCTTGCTGCCATTAGAAAGCCCTTGACTGACGATGACAAAGTCTTTCAATTGGCACGGGCACTAGGACCCAAGTATGCCAACTTCAAAACGACTATGCTAACCAAGCCATCTTATCCAAGTTTGAAACTATTCCTGTCAGCCTAACAAAATCATGAGCAGACTGTGATCGCTCAGAAAAATGATGGCAAAGAAGCGGATCCACAGCAAGCTTTCTTTGGCCAACGTGGACGTGGGAAAAGTTTTCGAGGACGAGGACAATTAGGATGTGGCTTCAACAACAACCTTTGTGGAAGAGGAAATTATCCCTCTAACAATAGGCACAACAACATGAATCAATCTTTCAATATGAATCAATCACCCTCTAACAACTCTCTGCCGCAACCAAGGTTAAAAAATAATGGCCCAAATCGGCCACCTGCACCAAAACACTATAATACAGATCATATTGATCAGCGAAAACACAATTCCAAATCAGGTATAATCTGTCAAATTTGTGGTAAAACTAACCACAGTATTGCAATTTGTAGGCACAAGTATGACTACTTTACCCCTGAAGAGGAAGCACAGCAAGCCTTTGCGGCCATGAATCTACAAGACGAGAATGACCCACAACTTTATGCTGATTCAGGTGCTATTGCCCACATGGTAAATAGCACTGGTAAGTTAAAGAAATTTATACCTTATGGAGGTTCTGATAAGATTTTTGTACGGAATGGCCAAAGCTTACATATTTCTCATATCGGTGATACCACACATGAGAAATTAAACTTAAAAGATATTTTGGTTGTTCCCAAACTTAAAAAGAACCTCTTGTCTGTAAGCAAACTTGTGGATGATATAAATTGTTCTGTGGAATTTAACTCTCTTGGTTTTGTTGTAAAGAGCAAGGAGAACCAGGTATTGGCTCAGGAAACTAGGCACGGGGACTTGTACGTGCTCAATGAAAGAGGAAATTTAGCATTTCAAACAATAAGAAGAAACCCAAAAAAACCAAGACTTGTCGCATAAGAGACTTGGCCATCCAAGTTGTAATACCCCAAATCTCCTAAGGGTATTTAAGTCTTTTTAATTTTTAGTGATCCATTTTACCCTAGTATAAATAGAACAAGATGTCATTTCCATTATGAGAGAGGAAGAAGGAGAGATCGGTTAAAAAAAAACAAAAGAAAGGGAAAAAAAGAGAGAGAGGGAGGGATGGAGAGAAAAGAAAAGAAAAAGAGAAGAAGAAAGACTTCTTCTTTGTTCTGCCATGAGTAACACATGAGATCAAGTTGCATAATTTAAATTGTGTATTGTTGAGAGAAGATTTGGATTTGGAGGTAAGTCTTAATTCTTGATTTTTATCAATTTGTTGTGGAGAAGCATGATTGCAATAGAAGTAGAAACCTAAGATTTACAGAAATATGCTGACAGTGAATTATTACGAAAATAATAGTAATTTGTACAAATTGATTTTGATTCAGAATTTTGTATATATTAAACTAGACATTGTCTATAATGTTTTCAAACTTATTTCAAGTTAATCGGATAAGATTTCAATTAATTACGATTTTTCAAACTCAAGTCTAAAAAACTGGAAATTTCTGATTTCAGTGAATTACGAAATTATTTATACCATAGCTAGACTTCTTAAAAAATTATGAAATTTGGATAAATGATTTTTATATATGTCTAGTATGATTCTGTAAATTTTCATGATTTTATGATAAGCCAATAAATTGTTTTGTATTTTTAAAACAAATATGTTCAAAACAGAAAACTGTTTGACAATATTGATGATGTTTGAAACGTAAATTACTTTCAATAGTTTTTGAATGAATTTAGTTATGAAATTTTTATCAATGAACTTTCAATATATCAGTATATGTTCTGTAAAATTTGATGTTTTTTCAATGGGGAATAATTTATTAAAAATCAAAGAACATGAACTGTGCTGTTTTGAGGGCTGATAATGAGGACACTTGAGGTTGAGATTAGGAGCTGTTTAAAATGAGATATTTGAGGACATTAGAATTTATGATTGGGATTTTGTTTAAGGTTAAAGATTATATTGATAAGGATATTTTTATGATGATTATACGATGTGGGTGAGCTCGTTGGTTTGTTCTTGAGGTATTGAATTGATTGCTGCGGATCGAGGTAAGTAGATTCATGCATGATGTGCTTTATAATAAATGCAATTTATGTTATAAGAATTAGGTTTAAATGGAAATTTTTACAAAACTTATTTCTAAAATATTTAAATGAAATTTTCAAAGTAAAAACTTTTTTAAATGAATTTATATAAATGTATTTTAAAATGAATTTTTCTTAAGAAACTAGTTTTCTTAAACAAAATGTTTTCTTAAAGAATTTTTTAAAAGAATTAAATGATCAAAGAAAGGTTCTTAAATGTTTTAGAAGACTTAAAATGCTATTTATGAAAGGATGTAAGGTGGATTCAAAAATGTTTTGGCTCATCGTCCGTAGTAATGTATAGGATGCTAATGTTATGATGTTATGTAATGCTATGGCCAGCTTGCTGGTATGATGATGATCTTGTGCACAAGGATGTTATGAACAATGTGGGGTATAGTACCCTGAATGAGGAACAATGCGGGGTATAACACCTTAAATGATGAATGATGAATGATGATGACTACGAGGCATGAGCTACCAATGTTTACGTTTTAATGTTTTTATGAATGTTTTAATGTTTTTATATGAATCCACCCTTTATGCTAAATGAAGATGTTGTTATAAAATGTTTAAAGGTATATGACAAAGGTTTTCAAATATTGTGCATGGATTTGCTTACCGAGTTGACGGCTCACCCCTCGTCTCCAATATTTTGCAGATTGATTAGAGATGTGGCTTGGGTTCTTAGATAGAGAATTTTTCTTAGTGGATCTTTAAAATTGCTTTAAAGATTAAATTTGGCTAGACTTCCTATTTTGGATTAGAGACTTTTCTTTGGAGACCTTATTTCATATATTTTATGTAAGGATTCAGTTGGAGTATGAATAATAATTGTCTATCTTGAGATTTATTGATAAGAATAAAAGATGTGAGGTTTTCATTCCAATTTTATCCTTGTGTTTTCATGGGTAATTTTTGGGGTGTTACACAAGTCCTAAAATATTACAAGTCTTGCGCGCTAATGGGACTATCAGTATAACTGATTTGACTAAGAACACTAGTATTTGTGTTTCATGCCAATTAGGCAAAAACTATAAACTCCCATTCAATTTATCTAATAAAATTTCTAATTTTCCTCTTGATAAAATTCATTGTGACTTATGGGGCCCTACTCCAATTGCTTCTAATCAAGGTTTTCGTTACTATGTATTGTTTGTGGATGATTGTATACGTTATTGTTGGTTATTTCCCTTAAAATCAAAATCTGATTTTTTTGAGTGTTTTCTTAAATTCCAAAAACAGGTGGAAAATCAAATGGAACACAAGATCAAAATTTTTCAAAGTGATGGCGGAGGAGAATTTAGCTCTATCATTTTCCAACAACATCTTCAACAGTCTGGAATCATCAAACAAACTTCATGTCCTTATACTCCTCAACAAAATGGAGTTGCCGAAAGAAAACATAGACATATAATGGAGACTGCCCTTACTATGTTATTTGAATCTTCGTTACCATTAAATATTGGGTTGAGGCTGTTTTAACAGCTGTATATCTTATTAATAAATTGCCACAAACAATTATTAATATGCACACACCTCATGAGTTACTTTTCAAGGAAACTCCTAGTTACAATGAAATTAAAGTTTCTGGTTGCCGTTGTTTTCGCTCTCTGAGGGATTACAATAAAACTAAGTTTGACAAAAAAACTCTTCCTTGTATTTTTATTGGTTACAGCCCCACTCACAAGGGATGCCGTTGTCTTTTTCCACAAAACAATCAAATTTAAATTTTTCTCGTCATGTAACCTTTGATGAATTATGCTTTCCTTATCAAAATCTAAAAGATTCTTCTCTGTGCAGAATGCTTGTAGTGTTCCCACTACTCCAAATGTGTCACAATGGCTCCTAACAATTTTGACGGAGTACTTCAACAACACTTCTCTTGGGCACACTAAAGTTGCTAATCCAAACTACACTGCCACAAATGAACCGTTGTCTCCCACTCCAAACAAAGTTGTAATAATTGAAGACTTTCATGAACCTCCCACCTCTTTACCCGAAAGTCCCTTTACAAATTCACCTCAAAAGAGCCCCTCATCCAATAATAAGACTGCTGGTTCTGCCGATAATACATCAGAACAAACTTTAGATAATGACCACCGTGCCCTATCTGCCTTAAATGATCTCTCAGGAAAGTTGTTTGTTGAACTAAACATCTCTCCTGTCAAAACAACAGAGTCTCTAAATACGCATCATATGCTGACATGCAACAAGCTCAAACAAAATCCTACCTTAGCTCTACAAACCGATCATGCCACAATGACCGAACCAAAAACATTAAAATCTGCTCTTAAACATCCTCTATGGCTACAAGCGATGGCCGAAGAACTTGCTGCCCTCCGTCAAAATAAGACATGGACCTTAGTTCCTCGACCTCATGATGCTAATATCATTGGTTTGAAGTGGGTTTATAAAACTAAGTATAGAGAAGATGGTACAATAGATCAGTTAAAAGCCCGTTTAGTTGCGAAGGGGTACACACAAGTTCCTGGCATTGACTTCGACGAGACTTTCAGCCTCGTCATTAAGCCAACTACCATACAGCTTGTCTTAGCCCTCGCAACTAGTTCTAAATGTCTTATCAAACAGCTGGATGTCTGAAATGCCTTCCTTCATGGTCAATTAAAAGAAATTGCCTACATGGAGCAACCACCTGACTTTACGGATCAAAATCTTCCCGACTATGTTTGCTTACTCCACAAGTCCTTATATGGACTCAAACAAGCACCACATGCTTGGTTTGAGTGTTTATCATTAGCACTTCTAGAGCTTGGTTTTACAAGTTGCAAAGTTGATCATTCTCTCTTTATTTTTCATGTTAATGATATTTTTATTTTGCTGTTGGTGTATATAGATGATGTTATTATTATAGGAGATAATCCCGATAGAATTCAATCCATCATCAGCCATCTCAACACTCAGTTTGCATTAAAAGACTTAAGCTTATTGAGCTATTTTTTAGGAATCGAGATTCAACGCTTTCCAGAAAACATTTTTCAGTCACAAGCCAAATACACTCGTGACTTATTAACCAAGGCTGCTTTATTAGATTGCACCCCTAATCGGACCCCAATGGCTGTCAAAACCCAACCATGTGATGACGATCAAGAACCCATACATGCCACATACTACCGTACCCTTGTTGGCAGTCTACAATATCTCACATTCACCAGACCTGACATCACTCATGCTGTCAATAAAGTTTGTCAACACTTCTAGAGCCCTACTAAACAAGACCTCAAGGCTGTTACAAGAATTTTGTGCTATCTCAAAGGCACCCTCGACTTTGGACTTCGATTCCTATAACAAAGCTCCAATCAATTGTATGCCTTTTCGGACTCTGATTGGGCTGGTTGCCTTGAAATAAGACGTAGCACGACTGACTTTTGTGTTTACCTTGGGGTGAATTTAATCTCATGGTGTAGCAAGAAACAAAGCACTATTGCATGCTCCACTGCTGAAGCAGAATATCAGGCTTTATCTTCCACTACAGCTGAACTAACTTGGATTCTTTCTTTATTGCAGGACATTAGGGTCTCACTATCACACCTTCCTCACCTTCTTTGTGATAACAAGAGCGCCATCTATATGACACGCAACCCAATGTTTCATGCTCGCAGCAAGCATATAGAAATTGGTGTCAATTTTGTTCGTGAAAAAATCTCTCAAGGACTCCTTAAAGCCACGCATGTTCCCTCCTTACAGCAAGTTGCCGATATCTTTACCAAACCATTGAGCAAAGATCTTTTCTTTCTATTTCGACACAAGCTCGGCGTTCACTCTATGGCCCGGTCGATCTTGAGGGGGCTGTTAAGATACATTACCCACCAAATGTGGAATTCGAACAGTCACAACACATGAACCACATGCAGCCACATGAGTCACGTACCAACATGGAAAAAATCAGCACACCAACTCAATCCCACATTAACAAGGCAAGTAGCAAAACATTGGAAACAAATATGACAATCCGTGTTGCTCTTGCCAAAGGCTTGCAACAATCATCTCACACAATCCCGTGACATGCAAACTCACCAAAAAAAGATGGCCAACTATTATTCAAGTCTATATTTTCTTCATAACTTAGCCAACGACTAAGTTTAGAATTAATCCCATAATATCTGTAAAATGTTTCTTCCATATATAATTCCTTTACTGGTGTATAAATACCCGATCTTGTTCCTTAAGAAAGGAAGTCAATAAAACTTTTAAGCTTTTCAATACTCATGAATTTTAGCAAACTTATCACAACATTTTAGTTGAAAGCAATCAAATTAAAAGTAGATTGGAAAGAGCAAGGGCAATGACTTGTTATTAATTGTTGCCTAATGAATTGAGGTAATATAAATATGATTTTTTTTTTTGTACAATGGGGCTCTTCACAACAAAGAGCTAAAACAAAACAAGGCGGGGAAATGCGACCCCATACATATCCTAGACAAGAAATCGAACAGAGCCGGTAGGAGGATTATTAAAACAGTGCATTCCCAGAGGAAGAGAAATCGCAAAATTGGCTAAGAAATTTGCCATTGAATTTGCATCTCGGTAGATGTGATTAATCGAAATGTGCCAATTCCTTCCCATGAGCTCCTTAATTGATTGAACCAACGGTTTGTGCTCATTATTTTGAACCAACTGATTAAAAATCAATTGAACAACACACAAGCTGTCAACTTCAACCTGTAGCCATCGAACCCCACTTTGCCAAGCTATGGTCAGACCTTGATATAAACCCCAAAGTTTCGCTGATGTAACTGAGCATTTGCCAATATTCATTAAGAATCTGCCAACCCATTTTCCGTTGCAGTCCCGAATAATCCCACCAGCACCGGCATCTCCATTGCATTTACAAGCACCATCCGTATTCAATTTACAGCACGGCTAAACTGGGGGATGCCAACCAATTAATTTTTCCACCTTGTGCTCTTTAACGAACATTCCTGAAGTGTTAATCTGTTGTATCTCTTTAGCTCGTATCAAGATATCCTTGTTGGATCAAGACCAGTAAATAAACCAATCTCAATCCCCCCAAGACCCACTCGACTTTAGCTTTAATCAAAGAACAAATCAAGATCAACCAATGCTACGTAGAACAATCTTAGCAAGAACCACAAATATCAAAGAAAGTAAAAACAGAGGAACAATCAACACAAATGAGTTAAGTGGTTCAGCCACTAAGTGACCTACATCCAATGTGAAAGAGAGAAAGAAATCTTTACTAATTCGGTGTTTACAAGATACAAGATCTTTAAGAAGCTATCACCCTCTTAATCGACACAATAATGAAGCAAGGACAGCTTATATACACGCCTGAATTACCCTAGCAACCACCCCCAGAAACCAGCTCACCAGACCTGGGTTTGTTGCTAACAAAACCTAGAAATTTCCCGCTGATCTTAACAGCATTAACAGCCTTTTAAACTGGTTTCAACACACGTGTAAAAGCTCCATCCAAAACGCAGCCCTCTTCAGTCGTTTAAAGTAAGTAAAGCATGTGCAACATCACGTGCTTAACTTATTCATTTGGCTGATGCTCCAGGCTTGTCATACGTCTCATTTGTGATACGAAACTGACATATCATCTAGTCCTGAAACTCAAGACTGATATGTCGTTCTCAACTACAAACTCCAGATTGGCAGTTCACTTCTCAACAATCCTGATACATGATATCATTAGAAGTGGAGAAATGATTAAATTGGAACTGGTTGCGCCAATACCACAGTCTCCAAATCACCACCCCAAAGACACAAGGCCACTCCAGACCCCTCTCTAAATTCCAAGTACTTTTCAAATTCTGGACAATCCATTCTCGAAGGCTTAAGGAGTAAAACTGTTGACGATAAGCCACTGGGATGAATAGATTCCATAGTCGTTTAGCAATGAAGCAGTCACGCAGCACATGTATAGTTATTTCTATGTCAGCTCCACATCTATTAATTGTACTCAATTGGAATGCGACGCCTCGCAATCTCTAACTTTGTTTTGAGTCTGTCATGCATAACCAGCCACAGAAAAGTTCGAATAGCTTGACGGCCGCGCCACTTCCAAACTAACTTCCAAGCTGAATCATCGATACCATGTTGGCTTGCAGAAAGGTCTTCATATGCTGACTTAACAGAGAACTGCCCTTTTCTTGACGCAGCCCAAAAAAATTGATCATCACCTTTATTCTCTGCCGGTGGCTGAACTGCTGCAATTTTTAAAATAATGTGGTTAGGAAGAAGGTTACCAAAAGTGTCCCACTTCCAGTTGCCATTGTCCTCCGTAAAATCACAGACAAACTTAGATATTAAGTCTGGAATGGGTACTGTAGCAAAGCACAACAAAGGTTTATTTTTCGTAGCCCAACAATCCCACTAGAACTTAACTTTCCTGCCATTGCCAATACACCAACGGATCCCCCGTAAGGTATCACACTAGAAGCTTCCAATCGACCTCCACAAGTGTGAGCCATACCGTGTGGGCAAGATCGGAGGAATATTCAAAACATCCACTCCATATTTAGTGCAGAGGACTTGAGCCCAAAGGCTATCAGGAGAAGAAATCAGCCCCCATGCAAGTTTCATTAATGGGGCTTTATTCATCACATCTAAATTTTTGAAACCTAGGCCACCACAAGCTTTTGGTTGACAAATCTTCTCCCAACTGACAAGACTTAGCTTACGTTGGGTAGCAGAACTACTACAGATAAAACTTTTACAAGCTTGGTCAATTTTATTCTTGACTCTCGAGGGTAAGTTTGAAGTTTGCATGGCATATATAGGAACAACTTGGATCACAGAATGGGCCAGGGTTACTCTACCTGCAAGGGAGAAATGAAGCGCATTCCAGCCCGACAGCCTCTTGTCCACCTTCTCAATAATATCTTGATAGGTCTTTTTGGTGACGCGTGAATGGAGGAGGGGCATGCCTAGGTACCTGCCAAGGTCTTTAGATTTAGTGTACTCGAGCAATTTACCAATGCTGTTTGCTTCTTTATGGCTAACATTTTTAGAAAAGAAAACTTGCGTCTTTGTATTATTCACCTTGGCACCAGAGCTATAACAAAAGGAATCAAGGACTGAACTAAGAACCTTAGCTTGGATAGTCGATGCTTCAGCCAATAATAAAAGATCATCCGCGAAAAAGAGGTGAGTAAGGGCAGTGCCATTCCGAGATAGTCACACAGGCTTCCAATCTCCATCATTAACTACTTTACGGATGCCATGACTAAGCCTTTCAATGCATAACACAAAAATATAGGGAGAAATTGGATTACCCTGCCTTATACCTCTAGTAGGAGCAAAATCATCCGTGACCTCACCGTTCCACAATACATTCATACTCACAATGGTGATGCAAGCCATTATGAGTCGAATGAGATCCATAGGGAGCCCCACCTCCAACAGAGTTCGTGGATAAAATTCCAGCTAAGTTGGTCATAGGCTTTCTCAAGGTCCACTTTAATTGCCATATATCCTCGCCGACCCGTCTTCTTCCTCATTGAGTGGATCACTTCCTGAGCAGCAATAATTTTCTCAATTATGTGACGTCCAGGTACAAAACTCGTCTGGTGAGGGCCAATAAGGTGTGTTACAATATTCTGCAATCTGTTTGCCACCATTTTGGTCACAGTTTTATAAACAACTGTGCAAAGGCTTATGGGTCGATTAATTCTTAAACTGATCAGGCTGTCATTCTTTGGGATAAGCACTAACAGGGTTCTGTTAATCTCTGTTGGGATGTGCTTGGTGGCAAAAATATTCTTGATGAATCTACAAAAGGAATCACCAACAATGGACCATTGAGACTGATAAAAGATCGTGTGCAGGCCATCCACTCCAGGTGCTTTCAAGGGTTTGATCCCGAAGACAGTATGCTTAATTTCTTAATCCTCAATGGGAGCTTGTAGAAGGTGGAGCATTGAAGTATCCAAAGCTGGAAAACATCCCATGAGAAGATATGGATGGCACCTATCTGTTTCTGCAGTGTATAGAGCAGAGAAAAAATTAATAGCATGAGCCTTAATATCATTATTGTCATATAACAACTGACCTAAGTCATTTTTAATAGCAGTAATCTGATTCTTTTTCCTTCTGGTTATGGTTTTTTGATGGAAAAAAGATGTATTGCGATCACCATGACTAATCCATTCTTTCCGAGATTTTTTATACCAAAGTAATTCTTCACGTGACAGAACTTCCTCCAACTCCTTTCGTAACTTCCATTCCAGCCGAATAACACTCTTGGACTCATGCAACTCTAGAGCCTTTTCAATACCGCCAAGCCTTGCTAACCAACATATAAATTTCTAACTGAGCTAAGTCAAACAACTTGGAAACTTATATTTAACATAAAAATACTATTACATATGTCTACAAGTCTTTAAATTGAAACAACTTAAAAATAATACTTGAATAGAAAACATAATACAACAATTATGAGTATTTTAATAAAATCATATCGTGGTGCCTCTCTCTTCGAAGTTCGTCGTCCAACAATCACCTTTGCACTTCACGTTCTCGCATATGCTCAAGTTCTTTATGTAATAATTGAAATTTAACGGACAAACACTCAATCTCCAAGGCCAACTTCTTAACCTCATCTGCTAACAAGTCTATTTTCTCTTAGCTAGGTTTACGATCTTCTGGCCATTGAAAGTTCTTACATCCTCTACAAATCCAAAATTTACGATTTAGATTTTTTGTTGTGCGTGACGTTAACAACTCCATCTGATCACCGCATCCATTACACATTTGCAATGAGCTTCGATTCTCACTTGTGTTGGATGACATTGTTTGTGATTAATAGTCTGTTGGGAAGAAACTGCCCAAAAAAAGGAAACAATTACAGTTAATAATGCCAAAGAAATTACCCAATTCAAATTTTAATTGCAATTACAGTTAGTCAGCCTCAAATCAAACATATAAAGAGCATGAAAAGAAAACTGAAACAGGTGAAGCAAAGGTGTTGCTTTCACTTTCATTTGGTCACAGAACAGACATGTGCATGCTATCATGGATAGGTCATGAACAAAATTTCCAAAATTAATTTCATTCCAAGATCTTTCTTTCATGTACAATTTGTGGCAGTTTACAAGAAAATTTGCTTATGTTTTAAGCTTATAAGCAGTCAGCACCATAACTAAATTTGCTTTTGCTTTAAGTTTACAAGAAAACCAACTCTGTGTTCCTGCTTTCTGGGAAAAGCTAGAGACATTAAGCACCATAACCATACATTTAAGCGCCATAACTGTTTTGGAATATAAAAGAAATAAGAGAAGAAAAAATAACAATCAATTGTATAAACTTTTTTTCAAACCGAAGAGTTCTACTTAGGTGCAACTAAAATCAAAGTTTCGTAGACAAACTGGCCAATGAGTTTCCCAGTAAGATGTTTGTAGTTGTTCTAACTAGTTTATGAAAAAGCTTTAAATTGCAAAAGCTTTTGCCACTCTTTATAGTAAAGAGCTTTGAAGGTATACCAATGCTTGAGAAACGATCCATCAACTTGCCAGAGCAAACAGAGCCAATCATCAAATAACATAGCAAATCTCCAGGTTAGTTTTCAGAGAAGTAACATCTTTACTAACTTAATGATTCATTGATGTAAATGCATCAGAACCAATATGATCATATTTATATCTAGCTACCTAGTTCAATACCACAAGGGTGCAACAATTGGTAAACTAAATAAATCTTTTCCCAATCCATCAACTAAACCAACTTAGATATTGTTGCTTCCTGACAATTATAAATCAATAAATGGCACCAGAATTGCACATTAAATAAAAGAAACTAACACTGAATATCTCATTTCTTCCAGAGCAAAATCTCTCATTTCTTCTAGAGCAAAATCTCATTTTCATCATCATTCATCCTCAACATTAGCAAATTCAAAATCGTATAACTATTGCTGATATATGCTATAAATTTACATCATTAAGCACCCAAATCAAGTGCGAAAGGGAAATCAATTGCGATTTAACACACTTAAATAAAACAAGAATGACAATAGCTATCCAAATTCAGCCGAAAATTAAATAAAATGGGAATGACATTTTATTTCAGCAAAGAATCTTAATAATTTATTTCAACCAAAAATTAAATAAAACGGGAATGATAGCTATGAAAATTTAGCACTTGCAGAGCAATGATATTAAATTTTCATCATAACTGTCCTAACCTAGATCAACCAAATCATCCCCATTTTTCCATAACCTAAAGAAGCAAAAGCGAAGCATTACCTCAGGCTGTGATAACTTTGCCGCTTCATGATTTCAATTAGTTGTCGCGTGATGGCTACAAACGTTGACGGTGACTGTGGCTGTGAGTCGCCCTTTTTTTGAATTTTTCAGCCGCAGATTGTGGTGGATCACGAATGGTTGGACCTCGGTCGAGGAAGGTGTAAAAATAATAGCAAATTGAGCTAAATGATTGTTTGGTTACTGAGAATCTTAGAGAAAATAGATGAACTCTCTGAATATTTCTTTTTCATTAATTGAAGCTATTTGATACAAACTCTGTTTATATACAACTTATTTGCGAGCTGCAACTGATCAAAATGCATTGCATCAAATCATCCTGTCAAATTGTTGAATCATTAACTAAAAGCTAATTAACTAACTAATAGTCACGTGAGCTTTCAACACTGCTTAACAGAATTGGCTGACTCAGCACTGACGTGGCATTGCTGAAGAATCTTAACTGCTGGCTTCCTTTCTCGTTTCAACTCAGCACAATAAGCTTTCTTCACAGCCCTCCTCAAACTCAAGTGACATAACTGCACATTGAGTTTGAGTTTTAGATAATTGAATTGAGAAGAGTTCAATGGCTTAATTAATATGTCAACTATTTGCTCTGCACTAGGAACATATAATATCTTTAAGTCTCCAGCCAAAACCTTGTCTCTGATAAAGTGTAGATCGATTTCTATGTGTTTTGTTCTTGAGTGAAATACTGGATTGTGAGCAAGTTTAGTAGCACTCACATTGTCACACCATATGATTGGCTTTTCATCACAACATATACCAATTTCAAGGAACAATGACTTTAGCCATGTTATTTCAGAAATAGCTGCAGCAAGAGCCCTATATTCACTTTCAGCAGATGACTTAGTAACCACTGATTGTTTCTTTGAAGACCATGAGATTAAATTGTTTCCCAAGTATACACAATAAGCTCCAACTGATCTTCTATCATCAAGATCACTTCCTCAATCAGCATTTGTAAATGTTGTAAGCTTCATGTCACCTTCTCTAACAAACTTCAGACCATAGTCTTGTGTTTCCTTCAAATATCTTAGCACTCGTTTACATGCCATAAGATGTTGAAGAGTTGGTGAAGACACGTACTGGCTTAGTTTGTGAACTGAATAAGCAATCTCAGGTCTAGTCAAAACCAAATACTGCAGTCCTCCAACTATACTTTTGTAATAAGTAGGATTTTCAATATAGTAACTCATTTCTCCCTCAACATTCTTCTGCAATCTGTAATCTTTACTACTGCTCATTGGTGTGTCTATTCTTTTGCATTCAAGCATATCTACCTTTGCAAGTAAGTCTCGAGTATACGTATTTTGTGACAGGTATATACTATCATGATCATATAACACTTCTATACCTAGAAAATAAGATAGTCTCCTTAGATTCTTTAATGCAAATGCAGAGCTGAACAACTTAATAAACTTTTCCAACTCAACACAATCTGATCCTGTAATCAATATGTCATCTACATATATCAGAATTATAATGATTGAGCTCTTGGTTCTTCTCAAGGATAGAGATGTGTCAGACTTAGAATTCTTGAATCCCCATTGTATAAGACTGCCTTTCAGTTTGTCAAACCAAGCACGAAGAGTCTGTTTCAGGCCATAAAGTGCTTTGTGCAGTTTACATACCAAGTCTGGTCTTTGTGGATCAACAAATCCTTCTAGCTGCCTCATATAAACTTCTTCAGTTAGATCTCCATTTAAGAATGCATTATTCACATCAACTTGTCTTATATGCCCCTGGTTCATCACTACCAAACTTAAGATCACTCTAACTATTACTGATTTTACCACTGGGCTGAAAGTCTCAAAATAGTTAACACCCTCTATTTGCTGAAATCCTTTAGCAACCAATCTTGCCTTATACTTTTCAACACTTCCATCAGTATTGGTTTTTATTCTGAAAACCCATTTGTTGCCAACAAGCTTATGATTTTCTGTTCTTGGCACCAATGTCCAAGTGCCATTTGATATCAATGCATCATATTCAGCTTTCATTGCCTGAAACCATCTTTCATTGTTGAGAGCCTCCTGAATAGTTTCTGGTTCTTTGTGCAAAAAAACTGCAGTATATAGCTTTGGCTTAAAGATACCTGTCTTTCCTCTAATAACCATGGGATGTTGGTTTAAAGATAGTGAGGTTAGAATAGTTTGATTTTGTGGCATTTCATCTGGAGATTGATTATTTGTTGTGTCAGGTATGGAAGGTAGTATTGTAGGTGCAGGTAAAATTGGTTGTTGATCTGAGACATTGTTTGTGTTTGAGGGTTGTTGATCTGAGACATGTGCTTGTGTTGAATCTACTGCTGAAGGAAAGTTATCACCACTAGTATATGCTTGAGAAAGAGATTCATTATTGTTATTTGAAAGATCTGATATGACAGGTAAGGTAGACAACTGAAATACTTGTATAGGTGTAATTGAATGATAAGAGTTTGACTGAAATTTGTTCAAAGAGTGAAAACTAGGATCTGAAGAAAATGGATATGAAGTTTCATCAAAATTGACATGTCTAGCAATATACACACGACCAGAGGGATGAAAACATTTTTAGCCTTTATGAAATGGACTGTAACCAAGAAAGATGCACTTGGTTGTATAATAATCAAACTTGTACTTATTGTAATCTCTCAAGTATGGATAACAAGCACATCCAAAGCATTTCAGCATGTTGTAATCAGCTTTATGTCTGTATAATTTTTCATATGGAATAGACATCTTAAGGACAGAGGTAGGAAATCTATTAATATGATACACTGAGGTATGAAAGGCATCCCACCAAAATTGGAATGGAAGTTTAGCTTGTGCTAGAAGTGTCAAGCCTAATTCTACAATCTGTCTGTATTTTCTTTCAACAATGCCATTTTAATGATGTGTGTAGGGACAAAAGTGTCTAAAAAGAATACCACATTCATTTAGAAAATTGGTGAATGGTCTATATTCTCTCCCCCCCTAGTCAGATTGTAGAACTTTTATGGTAGTTTAAAACTGATTTTCAACTTGAAGTTTAAACAATTTGAACACTTCTAGAGCTTCTGATTTTAATTTCAGAGGGTATATCTAGGTTTATATAGTGTGATCATCCACAAAGCTGATATAATATCTATAACATTCTCTAGAACATATTAGTGAAGGGCCCCATAGATCAGTGTGAATGAGTTCTAGTGCTGATTTAGACTTAATATCAGTTATGGGAAGATGAAGTCTATGAAATTTGCCCAGCTGACATGCTTCACAGAAATGTTGTGTTGCTTGATTAAGCATATTTGTAGAGAACAAGTTAAGAAGCACAAGTTTAAGTAAGTGAATGAAACTTTGAGCATTGGGATGACCAAATCTTCTGTGAAATAGAGACATTTTATTAGATGATGAATCAGTACAAGAGTTCTTATTTGACTGAAAACAAATTTCAGAACAAGCAGCACTAGTTGCAGAACTGAAATGACAAAGAGACAACATAGACAAAGGTTGATTTATTGAGCTTTGAGAAAGAAATGAGGTGTATGCAGGTTGTAGTGATGATTTTAAAGATGGTTTGATCAGCAATTTGTATAAACCTTTCTCAGTAATACCCTGTAGCAAAACATTCCCTTTCAGTGAATCCTTCACAAAACAGATAGATCCAAAGAATTCAATAGATAGGTTATTATCAGCAGTAAGTTTAGAAACACTTATTAAATTCTTTGTGATAGATGGAACAAGCAGTATATCTTTCAGTGTAATGCATTTACGTGCAGCTTGTGACTTAGAACCTTAAACTGAAAAAGTAGTGCGACCAATGTGTGTGATTGACAAACCTTTACCATTGCCAATGATCAGCTTGTCATTACCATTGAATTAATCTCTGACATGCATATTTGCCATGTTGTTTGTTAAATAATGTGTAGCCCTACTGTCAAGGTATCATCCTTCATTTGTTAGTCCTTCAAAATTAGCAACATAAGCAGCTCCAGCTCCAGCTCTAAGCAAGTTCATTGAGTCAGACATATATGAGGTAAACGATTGATTGTACATTTGAGGAATTCTTGAATGAGCAGCTGACCATGAGTTTTCAATTGGTGCATCACAATATGCCATATAAGCTGATCTTTGATTTCTTCCCCTCTCCATGTATTGTTGCACATAATTCTCTTTAAATCTATGCCAACATTCTGTTGTTGTATGCCTAGATTTAAAACAGATTTGGCATACAACAGTTTGATCATCATTACCATCAGAGTTTGGCATACCAGAGTTACCATTATATTGTCCTCTCATAAATTGCATCTGTTTGTTATTACCAATCATTTGACCTCTATTATGATTGTTACCAAAATTTCCAGTTCCAGAAGGAAAACCTCTTGGATGAGAGTTAATAAACAGTCCCCTTCCAGTCTGAAAATTATTTTTTCCAACTTGATTCCACTATGAAAACCTCCATTATATCCACCTCTCTGAGCATTGCCTCTTGCTTGTGCATAAAAAGCATTCATCATACCATATCCACTGTTTTAAGAGCACAATTGGCAAAATTTGCATTGAACATCTGTTTTTCATTCATGCTCTGTTTAAGTCTTGTTTTATGAGTAAGTAGCAATGCATATACATCATCATAATCAAGTTTGCTTGCAGTAATGAATGTAGCTAAATCAAGATATCCTTGTCCAAGACCATTTAGAATTTGTTGCAACAAATTCTTATCTGAAACTGGACTACCAGCACGTGCTAGTTTATATGCTATTTGTTTCATTTTCAAACAATAATCTTCTATATTCATTGAATCTTTTCTTAAAACACTCATTTCATACCTAAGTTGAAGTACTATTGCTTCAGATTTTGCACCAAATGTTTTCTCCAATGTTTTCCATACATCATATGAAGTATTGCAAGAATGAACAAGACTGAGAATACCTTCAGTAACTAAGCTTAATAGCTAGCTTAGAAATGTCTGATCTTGTGATCTCCAAACTGTATATTCTGGATTTTCATTATGTTGAGTAGATCTACCTGCTGCTCCAGCATATCCTCCAGTTGTGATAAACTGATTAGGAGCTACCTTTTCTCCATTAATATAACCTTCAAGTCCGTTTCCTCTTATAGAAGCTAGAACTTGATTTCGCCAGAGTATTTAGTTAGATCGATCTAATTTGATTGGTGATATGAAGGAGAATGTGGTTTGTATTAATTGATTTGTAGTGATTGTGTTTGAATTTCCGTTTGGATTGCTTGAGCTTGCCATATTGTGGCTCTGATACCATGAAAAAATCATAGCAAATTGAGCTAAATGATTGTTTGGTTAATGAGAATCTTAGAGAAAATAGATTAACTCTCTGAATATTTCTTTTTCATTAATTGAAGCTATTTGATACAGACTCTGTTTATATACAACTTATTTGCGAGCTGCAACTGATCAAAATGCATTCAAATCATCCAATCAAATTGTTGAATCACTAACTAAAAGCTAATTAACTAACTAATAGTCACGTGAGCTTTCAACACTGCTTAACAGAATTGGCTGACTCAGCACTGA
>NW_006262688.1:24798132-24827239 GCF_000493195.1 Citrus x clementina
CTTTCTCGTTTCACTCCAGCACAGTGAGCTTTCTTCACAGAAGGAAAAGGTATATTGTTTTCGGCAAACAAAACGCTACTTGATCTAGATAGTAACAAAGAGGTCCAATACAATGGGCCTTTGGATTAAATAAAAGATAATAATATTTTAGTCTTTAAACTTTATTTTTATCACTATACATTGTTCTTGATGTATTTTTAATATTTGGTCTTATACAATAAACTAAAGTCACAAATTAAAGGGCAATCAATACCGTTTGATGGATAAAAAGCAGTTTAACTTGGTCCAACATTATGGACCTTCGAATTAAATAAAGGAATAAGGATACTTAAATCCCTCTTAAAACTTACTATTATCGCCATAGTTCTTTTAATACACAATCTTAAAATAACAAAGTCTCAAAATTCGATAAAAAAAAAACATTTTAGATGGGGTCCAATACAAAGGACCTGTGGATTAAATGAAAAATGAATAACATTTTAGTCATCTTAATTTTTATTTGGGTGGGGCTACTTACATTCTAAAAATAGTTTGAATACTCATAATTTTATAAAATTCATACAACAAATATACCAACCATTTCATTTATTATTAAGGATATTTTAATATAAATAAATTAAAAAAAGCACTCTACACACATGTATAGTGCACACCTGCACCCATGAAATATAATAGTATATAGTGTAATTACAATATTTTAAACTCTATACATAATCTGCACACTAA
This sequence comes from Citrus x clementina, assembly GCF_000493195.1. Taxonomy (NCBI): domain Eukaryota; kingdom Viridiplantae; phylum Streptophyta; class Magnoliopsida; order Sapindales; family Rutaceae; genus Citrus; species Citrus x clementina. The sequence continues at coordinate 24,798,859 of NW_006262688.1, forward strand.
GTGATATGACATTAATTGTAAGATGTACAATATTAATTGATTTTATTATTTGTTTTTAACATGATAATTTTACAACTCAATTGAAATGCAAACTATATGTGCTCCAATCCAAAATGACTCTCACACTAGGATTTTAATTTATTTATTTTTAAATAATACATAACTAGTACGACTAATTAAAATGGCAAGTATAAAAAAGACCGAAAACAAACTATAACCCTAAAATTCTCATACCAGTAGGGCTGGCAGCCATGTGTCCTGAAGAGAGGGAGAGAGAAAAAGCACGGACATGCAAGCAATGGGAGTTGGTAGCTACTGGATCTGTCAGTTCCATGCCGCCGCCCCCCCAACCCGAGCACTACAAGCTGTCACCTGTAGTTATCATTACCGCAACCTACCCCAACCCCCCCCCCCCCCCCCACCCGAGCACTACAAGCTGTCATCCGTAGTTATCATTACCGTCATCATAGTTAATGTCGGAGCAATATTTGTCGCATGTTGTAGTCGATATAACTTAACGCTGCAAGCTGTCATCCGTAGTTAACGGTAATGTTAGGAAACTCAATATTTGAGTTTTAATTTAAATTTTATTCGATGTAGCATTCATTTATTAAATAAAACAATAATAATTTTATAAATTATAAAATTTAATTTTTAATAAATTTAACACATAGTAATTGAAACTCATATTGTACTCAAATATTAAGATTCCTAATATTATTGATAAAATAACAATTTTTTCTTTCATCTCTAGTGAAAACTACGTTGAAGACCTAGGCCAAACAAAGAGAGATAATACCTGTATATTGTTAGTGAAAACTACGTTGAAGACCTAGGCCAAACAAAGAGAGATAATACCTGTATATTGTTAGATTAGATACATTGTTGGCATATATCCCAAGTGATGCATTGTCAATAATTTGCTTGACATGTGTTAAGTGTGTTGGACACTTGGTTATTAACTTTACACTAAAATTTCAGAAAAAAGAGGTTTAATTGACATTTAGTCTTTTTTTTTAGGTATGGAAAAAAGAGCAAACCCCTATTATTAAAAATCTAACATTAACTACCTTGGAGGACATATTTAAAATTTAAGCAATTAGATCTTCATGTTAGCTTCTTAACGTTGCTATAAGCTCAAATTTTTATTCTCAAGATACTAACAATTTCACATATGAGTGTCTTTAATCTCAGAAAAGGGACAAGTAAAATATTGGATTCAGAAAAGAGGATTTAGCCACACAAAAAATTAAGATAGAAGTGGCAATTTTTAGATTACCTTGATTCTAAGTCAACCAATAAAACAAATGTGGAAAGTGTATTAAAATTCCAAGAAGAGCAAAAGTTTTGATTTGCTTTCATGACAATGAATGCGAGTGAAGATGATATATGTTCTAACGTAAACAATATTTTCATTGATAGCAAAATAATATTTCGTATCTGTCCCATTAAACACTTGTTCGTCATGTGGTAATTTCTAGTTTACCTTGACTCTTAAGTCACCTAATAAAATAAAAGGAATGTTGAAAACATATTAAACTTCCAAGAAAAATAAAAGTTTTGATTTGTTTGCATGAAAATGAATGAGAGTGAAGATGTAAACAACATTTTCATTTATAGCAAAATAATCTTTCGTATCTGCCCCATTAAACATTTGTTTGTATTGGCATCAATTTGCATGCTTTTGTGGACGAGGATTGCGTACATGAACTTCTTTGTGGACCTACCACTGCGGAAAATTGTACCAAAATGATAAATATCAAAATAATTGAGAGGGCAGCTTCCGGCCTAATTCTTGATCTATGCTATTCTGAATCAATTTATGGGAATAGAAATTTGGTTCATACATTAATAATTGATCTAGATGAGTCCTAATAGATTCTTAATTATAATCATAAGCAGAATTATAATTGTAAACATATATCAATATTAAAATAAAAAGGCAAATTGAAGATTACTTTCCTGTTGTTTGGAGAAACTATGTGTACCCTTTATATTTTAAAATAAACTCAAACCTCTCCTTGTAATTATAAAAATGTTAATTTTATATGTGATTTTACTATAATACCTCTAGACTTGATTCACTACTACAAAAATGACATTTACTGACACTTCGTTTCTGACACTTCGTAAAAAGTGTCAGTAATGATATACATTTGGATCATTTTTTTTCATTTAACAAATATGTATCATAAATCACTGGTACTAAGGTGTCAGTAACATAAAACTCAGTAATTACTGATACTTTAGTATCAGTGATAAAAACAAATATAATTCTAATTATGTTTTTACTTGGACTCGAACTCAATATCTCCGAAGTTAAAATTTTAATTTCAAACTACAAACCACTTGTGCGCATATTTTCTTTGTTTGGTTAAACCGTATATAATTAACTACAAACCCTTTGCTATAATTTAACACAAAATTTTCGATCTCCCTCCACCAAAATTTGTTCCCTCTCAAACAAACTAAAATCCAAATCCCTAAAATTCCAAGTGCCTAAATCTGTAACTCTCCCTAAGTGCTAACCAGCAGCAACCCCTCTCTAAGGCCTTAGCAGCATGCACGATGACAACGGCACACGCAGTCCGCGCGGCGGCAGCCCAGCAGGTCGCACCACACACTGCAGTAGCTCGCTCGCTTTCACTCTCTCTCTGAAGGCACACACAGCAGCGGCAACCCCTCTCTTTCACGCTCGTTTAGTCGCTCTCACTTTCTCCATCTCTGGTCACCATCTCACCCTCCAGTCTAAATTATTATCGTTGCAGCCGCGTTCAGCCGTAGCCATCACGCCGAGCGCCTGAGACAGTGAGTTGAGATTCCACTTTTTAATTTTTTCATTAATTTTTTGTCTGAATTAGATTAGTCAAATACTCAAATTAATTGAGTTGTGAGTAATACTGTAATAATTTAATTTGCCCCGCATCCCCTGAAGAAGGTAAACAACTCCATTTTTAGGGTTCGTGTAGTAGTTGTCTTGCCTGAATCGCCTTAGTAATCATAAGGTCGATTTTCTCAAGAAGGGCAACTTCGATCTTTTGGCATTTTCAGTGCTTCTTCCGAATCTCTCTTCAATGTAGCTTGCTTCTGCATGTGATTTGAGGGCCACGAGTTTATCTTAAGGGCGAATCATATTATGTTTCAATTCTTTGTTTGACCCTTTTAACTTTTGAATTTCAACATTATGTGTTTAGTGTTCCGTCAGTTGTTTTATCAAATACATAGGCCTTTGGGCTTTAGACACTAGTGTTCAAAATTGCCATCTAGTTTTTATGGTATCTTTGAGCAGGGGTTTCGCTTCATTTGCTTGAATAAATAAAAGATCAGTTTTCATTGTCATGGATAAAAAAAAAAAAAAGGCTTTGGCCAATGGTACCTCAGGAGGTCAAAGCCAAGGCTTCCAAAGACAATGTTCCCACGATCGATGTGACTCAGTTTGGCTACTTTAAGGTTTTGGGTAAGGGCCTTTTGCTTGAGAACAAACTCGTTGTGGTGAAGCGTTTCCAAAACAGCCAAAAAGAAAATTAAAAAAGCTGGTGGGTCTGTTGTGTTTACTGCTTAGGTTTATTGTTATTGCTTTTATAAATTTTTTTCTGATATTTTGGTTTCAGCTTTTGAGTATTTGACTATATAGTTTTGGATATTATCATCGGAAACTTTTCGCTTTACATTAAGACCTGTTATTGATTAATAATAATAATAATAATATTTTACAGAAAATGTTTTAATTTCTTTCTTCCATTCAGCACTTGTAGAATTTATTTGATTCGATTTCTGTCATGGTGTATTGATTATGCGGATGATAAGATACTACCTTGCTCCTTTACTTATGCTTGATTCCTTATACTAGAAACATACCTCTAGTAGAGTTGCCATTTATCTACTTTATTGTTGTAAAATCTGTTATAAAATGTATAAGCAATCATTCATTTGAACTCTCTTTATACGCTTAAAATCTGAATTCATGTATGAGGTGTTAGTGTCAATGTTGTTGATCATTTCAGTAAGTAGTGCCAATTTATAATGACCTTGGTGCATTTCTATTCAGTTAGTAAACTTTTGTCATTTAAGTTGTTTATTTGTTTAACAAATGTATAACTAGTTTCTACAAATTTACTTGGTGTATAATAGATGATTCAAAATCTTGGCATAGAGGAAAGTGAAGTTTCTGAGGTAAATAGGGTACTTTACAAAAACTATACAACATTAATGGCTGGTCTAAGATACATTATATATGTAAGTTTAAATGCACTATTATTTATATACATATCCTTGCAAAAAAAAAACCAATAAAAGCAGTTTCATAAACTTATGTAAATGATGTTATTATTGTTAATTTGCAGGCTATCTGCTATGACTTCAACAATGATGACTATCATAGGTAACATTATTTTCCTTTCTAATTCATCTGAAAGTGTTAATTTGCAAGGGTTGTTTCTACTATAGAACAACAACAAGACAGCCCTTGTAAATTTCTAGTGGCTGTTTTCACTGCACAACAGCCCCTACTGATTTCTCGGGGCTGTTTTGTTGCTATTCTAAAGTCAAAACAACTCCTATAATTTTTTTGGGCTATTTTGCAATGAAAATACTTTTGAGGATTGTTGAGGAAGGAGGTGAATGAGAGCGGTAGTTTTTTAGAAGGCTTGATGAGAGTTTCATAAATTTGACAAGTTTTATGAGATTAAAGTGAAAGAAGTTTATGCTAAGGCTGAAAGTTTGAGTGGGCAAATGGATGTTTTGATTGAAGATTTCTGTTGTTTGATTATAAAAAATAGGAAGTTTTTAATTAGATTGACTTAGATGTTTTGTTTTCTGTGACTTGTAGCAGGTTATCCAACATGGCTTCTTCAGACAACTTAAGCTAAGGTTCTTTATTTCTATAACTTTTAGTATTATTGTAATCTTATTTCTTATTGTTTTATTAGTTGTTGAAGCATCCTTCATTGCTCTGTTTAACTACTCACAATCAATTTGTTTTCCATAATCTATTTCCATACTAATTGATTTTATGTTGTTGTAGGTGGGAAAAAAATGAAGCTGCAGATGGATGTTGAGTGATGTTCTTGTGCTTCTTTTTGGTGGAAACTAAATTAGTACTTTGTGGTTGTTGAAAACTTAATTTAGTACTTATATTTTTCTTTTCCAGATAGTGGTGTAGTTGAATCATGTGAATTTGAGTGATGTATTTGGGATGTTTATTATGTGAATTATATTGCGACATTTTATATATTTAATATATTTTGAGCTTTCTTTTGGTTGTAAAACATTCAGGAAAAATATAATTAGAATAAAAAAAATTTATGAACCAATCCTGCATAACATTATTAAATACTAACACTAAATATTTAAATTGACATGAATAATTTTTGATATTATCGAGCTAGCTTGTTATTGATACTATAGTCACATAAATCACTGACATGTAAATAGTATCATCAAATATTAACACTATCGTATCATTATTTTGGTGATACTATAGTGACATGAATTACTGATATAAAAATCACTGACACTCAAAATTAGTGTCAGTGTGTTCTGGCTTGAGCATTACTGACACAATTAACAAGTGTCAGGAAAAGTACTTACTGATACTAAATTAGCGTCAGTAAAGCCCAATTTTGTAGTAGTATAGTCATAAAATATAAATATTTTGAGAATACAAATCAAGTGCAATGACTTATATTAAAATACCCTTCATGATTAAATTAATTTAATAATAAATTGTAAATTATTTTGGGTTCTTAAAGTTACTGTCTCTGTGTTACGATCTTCCATAGTTTATTGTTTTATGATATGATTTTTGACCCCAACAATTTGTTGTTATATACAAATAGAATTATTATACCGAGAACGTTTGTTCTTAAAATCATATTTATACTATCTCAATGCATCAGGCAACACTTAAGAACAAGTCATTGCCCTCGTTCTTTCCACTCTCCTTTTAATTTAAGTGCTTTCATCCAAAATGTTGTGATAAGTTGACAACGTTAATGTTAAAAATAATTATTGGTATTTGATTAGCATATACAACAACATCGTTGGCTGAATTATGAAATAAAACATAGTGAGATCGGCAATCTTATTTATAGGCCATCATTATCAAATAGACAATGAAGGCTTATTCGATAAAACATTTAAACTTAGCTAAAGGGAAATTCTAAGTTTTTCATTACACTGCCTTCACCGGTATATTTTTAAAAAACCTCAAAACATATTTAGCGTTAGATTATTAACACATCTGTCATTACTTTTTGCTCATTTTGATTTGTTTTTATAATATTACTCTTACAATAATATTTCTTTTTTTGACATTAATAAAAAATAAATTATCAATTTAACCCAAGAATAAAATAAAAACAAAAGAATATATATTAATTTTTGTGGAACATCTACTGAGGAATTAATATATTAATTTTTTTAAAGTCCAAAAGATTGGTAATTTAATTTTTTACAATATTAATTTTTTTGGACATACATGAGCTTTCACAAAAATTTATATATATCCTTTTTTATTTTATTTTATTTTTGGTGTTAAATTGGTAATTTTAATTTTTTCCTCTTTATTATTGTCTAAAAAAAAAGAAACATTATTATAAGAGGGTAATATTGTAAAAGCAAGTTAAAAGGAACAAAAAGTAATGAAAGGGATGTCAATAGTTTAACAGCAGAAATGTTTTGAGATATTTTAAAAAATATAAGAACTAAACAGACTTTAACATCAAAACATATGGACTAAATGAATTTTTATCTAAATTTAAGCACTTAGATCTTCTTATGAGCTTCATAACATTGCTATGAGTTCAAATTTTTATTCTCAAGATATTAAAATTTTCACATATGAGTGTCTCTAATCTAAAAAAAAAGACCAGTAAAATAGTGGAATTCAGAAAACATGATTTAGCCACACAAAAAATTAAGATAGAATGGCGATTTCTAGATTACCTTGAATCTAAGTCAACCAATAAAACAAAAGTGGAAAGTGTATTAGAATTCCATGAGGAACAAAAGTTTTGATTTGCTTTCATGAAAATGAATGCGAGTGAAGATGGTATATTTTGTAATGTAAAAAAAATTTCATTAATAGCAAAATAATATTTCATATCTGCCCCATTAAACACTTGTTCGTATTGTATTGGCATAAATTAAGATAGCAATGGCAATTTCTAAATTCCCTTGACTAAGGGCTCGTTTGGGATTACTTTTGGGAGGTTTAAAAGTGAGTTTAAATGTTTAAAAGCTAATTTTAGTGTTTGACCAAAAAAAAAATCAACATTACCTTTGTCAAAATCAGCCTCTCCTACCATTGATTTTGAAAAGTAGGGACTGAGTAGCTTTTAGATTCTGATTTTGAGAATCAATATTATCCTTTAATACAATTCCATAAATGTCCTTAAAATTATTACCTAAACCCATAATTATTCTTATTCAAATTGGAAACAAAATCAATATTTAATAAATTTTTATTATAATTCATCAATATATATTTATTAATATTAATTTGTTGGTTGAATTATTATTAAATTTGTTTCACTATATTATAAAATTTAATTATCGATTGTTTTAAGATAAAAAAAAGTAAAATCAATATATTATTAATTTTATTTTGAGTAAAAATTATTATAATACACCATTAAAAATATTATATGTACATGTTTTTATATGTATAAGTAAATTTAATCCTACATTATGTACATTTTAGTCATTTGTTTTCTTTTACCAATTTAACAGTAAAATTTACCAAACGTGCATAACTGCTTTTAAAACTCACAGTACTTCTGAAAATAAAATTTACCAAACACTTAACTGATTCTCTTCACAGTTGATTATTTTTATAGCATAACTAATAGTAATTATTTTAGAAGTTACAACATTCCGCCCTAAGTCACCTAATAAAACAAATATGGAAATTGTATTAAACTTCCAAGAAAAACAAAAGTTTTGATTTGCTTGCGTGAAAATGAGTGCGACTGAAGATTTAAACAACATTTTCATTGATAGCAAAATAATATTTCGTATTTGTCCCATTAAACACTTGTTCGTATTGGCATCAATTTGCATGCTTTTGGGGACGACTGTAGCGTACACGTACTTTTTTGTGGACCTACAACTATAAAATGATAAATATCAAAATAATTGAAGGGAGCTTATGACTTAATTCTTGATCTAGACTAGTCTCAATCGATTTATCTTAATATGGCAATAGAAATTTGGTTCTACTATAATAATTGATTGTTAAAGTGCAATTTATGCACTAGTTTTGCATTGTTTACTTCCTTTAATATTGATGTTTTGCACTTAATAATAGTGATTCACTTATGTTTTATTTTTTGAGGTGCAATTCTATTGATTGGTGCTAAAATTGAGCTACAAGATTATGTTTGAGGATGATTGTTTTCCGGGAGAAATTATGAGATTCAGAAGAACTTTGTTGATAAGGCGTGGGCGCGTGCTGTCAACTAAGGACCTGCAGTTTTTATTTTAACGTGTTTTATCTTTTTGGTTATTTTTATAATTTTGAATTTAATATTTAGATAATATTTTAGATATTAGTATTTTATTTTTGGGAAAACTCTATAAGAGAAAAAGGACGTGAAAAACAAGAAAGAGGAGATTTTTTTTGAAGAGAGAAGAAAAAGAAACCCTAGATCTAAATTTTTCTCTTCTCTCTACGAAGAACTAAACCTATTATTCTGGTTGAGGGTTAATAAAGCTTTGATTCATCATTACTGTGAGATCTTTCTTATACTTCAATTGTTTTATTGCTTTTTGGGTATTTGTTTATTCTCTAAATTATTGTCATGATTATATTTGTTAATTAGATAATTAACCACTATTTAATTATCAACTTAATCTATTGTCAATTAAAAGATTCATCGTATGAAGATTTTAATATTTGTGACAAATAGCATAGCAGTGTGTTGTGTTATGAGAATAAACAATCTAATTTAAATGAACCATCGTATGCATTTGTTGATTAGGATTTGGGTCTCTCTAGCTTTTCAGGCTGTCAATTGATTAAACCCTATGATCGTATCTAGGGTTGTCTATTGATTAGGGAAATAACCAATGGTCGTACCTTAGTTATTGACTAGTTAAGGAGAGATTGGCTATTAGAGGGTCTCAGTAGCTATAACCGGTCTATTCATAAGTAGTAATGATTTATATTTGAATCAATGATCAGTAGTTGAATCAAGCTGAGTTAATTCCTTCAACCAGAGTTTTTCCCAATTTGAATTACAATTTTAATTTGCATTCCTGTTATTTTAATTTGATTTTTATTATTGTCAACAATCCCCCCAATTTGCATTTTACATTTTAAAAAGATTTAAATAATTACCGATCTCTGTGGACACGACCCTGCTCAATCACTATACGCAATTTATTTAGAGTAGGTATTTATTTTTGCTGGCTTTGACAACCACCATTGATCTCTTAATTGTGATTATAAGTAGATCAATAGTTGCAAACACTTATAAGTATTAAAACAAAAGGGGAAATGAAGATTACTTTTTTGTTATTTGGAGAACCTATGCAAAACTCTCATATGTTTTAAAATAGATCCAAACCTCCTTTGCTGTTATGACGGTGTTAAATTTATATATAATTTTACTAGTCTACCTCTAGTCTTAATATTGGTCATAAAATTTAAATATTTTGAGAAATAGTGAAATCACTTATATTTATTTATCCTTCATGATTAAATTAATTTAATATAAATTGTAATTTATTTTGGGTTCTTAAAGTTAAATTTATATATAATTTTCCTATTCTACGTCTAGTCTTGATGTTAGTCATAAAATATAAAGATTTTGAGAATATAAATTTAGTAAAATGACTTATATTTATCATTTTTGTATTATGATTTTTGACCCAACAATTTGTTATATACAAATAGAATTTTTATACCGAGGACGTTTGTTCTTAAAATCATATTATATTACCTCAATTCATGCGGCAACACTTAATAACAAGTCATTGCCCTCGCTCTTTCCTCTCTACTTTTAATTTGATTGCTTTCATCCAAAATGTTGTGATAAGTTGGCAATGTTAAATGCTAAAAGTTATTACTGGTAATTGATTGGCGTATAAAACAGCATCATTGGCCGAATTATGAAAATAAAACATAGTGATATCGGCGATATTATTTATAGGCCATCGTTATCAAAAAGACAATGAAGGCTTATTCAATCAAACATTTAAACTTAGCTTAAGGGAAATTTTTAAGTTTTTCATTACACAGCCTTCACCACTATAGGACTCCTCACTCGGTGTTGTTTCTCATCTGACCATATCAACTCTCCAAATGCATAATCCTTAGTGACACTTGCATTCTTAGCTTTAATGATGACCTTGAAACTTTTCTCCTCTCCAACATTTATAAATTTCAAGCTCTTTGGTGCAATAGTCACTGAGACTCCTTCCGGGGTTTTTACGCGAGCTTGGTAAGTTCCCGGAGAGCCAACGTTCTTGACTCTTCGCGTCACTGTGATTGAGCCAGAGAGTTTAGGGACTGTGATTGCAGGGTAGTTGAAGTTGACCAGACTGATAGCATTCTTGGGGCATGTGTAAGAGCAGTTTGTTGAGAACAATGAAATTACATTTTTGTTGTATCCCAGTGCACAAAGAAAGTTCAAGTAATCGTTAACCGTTAAGTCATAAACCAATCCAGGATCCATTGCGAGGTTTGGTTGCACATGGCCTGCTCCATAACTGAAGGGTGTTGCTTCAGCAAATGAAGCATTCAAAATTTGTTGCTTGTTGTTATCCAGTGTTGTTGCTGTGAAATACAATGACAAACAAAATATCAAAACCGAAAACAATAAACGTTTCAAGGACTAGTTTTGATGTACCTGTGGTCATGATGGCTGATTGAATTGCTGCAGGACTCCAATCAGGATGGAGGGTTTTAAGCAGGCCGGCAATACCAGAAATATGAGGACATGACATTGACGTTCCTGAGATAGAGTTGAATGGAATCCGGTGCTTGTCCTCATTTAGGTTTGTTGGGCTTTCTGCTTCAGTATAGGCAGCGATTATATTCTCTCCTGGTGCGGTGATATCTGGCTGAAAATGAAAGTAAAACGGCTAATTATTCAATTCTAGCAGCATAAAAGATAAAAGATATTATATTGAGTTGCCGTTTTATATATAGTACCTTGAGAATCTCTGGGGTAATGTGGTTTGGCCCTTTCGATGAAAAAGCAGCCATAAATGGGGATGGCTTTGCTCCAAATTCAGTGGTCGGACGTGTAATGAAACCAACAGGATGCCTGTTAAAAGTGAGAACGAGTTACAATACTAATTAATTTCGTGGCAGCTGATGAAATGTAAGGTGTGCTTGTAATCTTACTTGGTTGAATTGACGTAACCAAGTAAAGAATCACCATCATTGAAGCTGATAGCTGAAGCAGGAAGGACATGAGGATCAGCCGTACGGTCATAGCCAAAATCCTGTATATTGATAAGAACAACGCCAACAGCACCAGCTAAGGCTGCCTGCAGTCCCTTGTCTACACTGCTAGTATTTACATCAAGACAAACCAAGATCTTTCCTTTCACCTTCTTAGGATCTAGTGTTCCTTTCTTGCATTCGAAGCTTCAATAGGAGCAAATTTCGCAGTGAATCCAAAGCTTCTTGCACGCGAAATTAGAATAGAAAAAATGAAAAGAAAAAATATTGTACTCTTACGCATTTTCTATTGATGCGTTAGCTAGTTTAGCATCTTCGGCACTGATAAAAGGGAAGAGCTTGTCACTTGGAAGGCCTTTCTCTGATAAACTGTCCCTTCAAAATCAAATGCATGTTGTTGATAAATAAGTGCATATGCTCAAAGGATTTCAGGCGCGAAAAACATTAAAAGAAAGAGAAAGAGAACAAAAATATATATTGACCTTAAAACGTTTGTTATTGCCAAGGACGACATAATTAGGGAAATCTCGATCCATTGTGCTAGCCCCAACTACGATTTGCCACGGCGCTACATTTTCTACAGTACTATCTGCAGGACCTTTATTACCAGCAGAGCAAACAACCACAATGCCATGTTGAACAGCATGAAAAGAGCCAATTGCAACGCCATCTCCGAAAAATGTTGGGCGCTTAACGCCTAATGAAACGGACAACACATCTACGCCATCATGAATGGCCATATCAAAGGCTGCAATTATATCGCAGTCATAACATCCGCCTAATCCTTCCCAGCAAACTTTGTAAGCCGCCACTCTTGCTTTTGGTGATCCTCCTTTTGCTGTCCCTTTGCCAAAGCCAAATACACTTGCCCCAGCTACAAAATTGCCACCAGCAGTTGATAATGTGTGTGTTCCGTGTCCGTTTATGTCACGCGGAGAATAAAAGGAAGAGTTGAGTGGTCCTTTGTGAACTGCATAGTCTTGGTTGAAGTATCTTGCTCCAATTAGCTTCCTTCAGTGGAAACACCAACATTTTGCTCAGACTATATTTCCCAAAAAAAAAAATTCTCACTACAATCTACTACCGCATCGAAGATGTAGGATTCAATGAAGGTGCAAAAAGTTATAGAAGAAAATCAATAGAGCGAGCATAATCAAAAGCTTAGGGATTTGAGGAACCTGTTGCAATGAAACCGAGAATCTTTGTCATTTTGGCAAATTCCCTTCCACTTAGATGGAATCGGTCCAAATCCTTCGTCGCTAAAGCTTTTAGACTCTGGCCAGACACCTAGTATATAACGAACAATCCCATTGAAATATTGTGATACTTGTTATTATGATATTTTCAAAGCAGAGAAAATCAGTTTCAAGTAATTTCCTTGTCATAATATAAGGATAAAGACCTCACCAGTGTCGATGTTTCCAATAACGACATCTTCACCATATCTTGCCTTTTCCCAAATCGAGTTTGGTGGAATCCTACCATTCTGCTCGAGTCCAAGAAATTCCCATGAATGAGTTGTGTGTAATTTGTTCTCCTTGCTAAGGAAAACTGAAACTACTTTTGGATGTTCTGCATTACACAAAGAACCCAGCCCAGTTGCTCATGAAGAAAGATCAGAAAAAAGCAAAGAACATATACAGAGGAGCCCGGTTTCAGTTTCTTACTTGCTATCTCGGCTGCTACAGCATCATCTAATTTTGCAGCAAAGCCATTGATGTGTCTTGTGTACGAGTAAAAGATTGCATCTTCAGGATTTTCATTACTATTTAACAATTAAAAAAAAAATGTTATCAGACTGGATATATAACAAAAGTCCGGTCTAACGTAAATTTCTTGTCAATCCCATGGTTATTGCAAGTTCTAAGGCTTGACCTTCCCAAGAATGATCCAAGAAACTCATGATGATATTGAGTCACACGATTTAGATCAACCGATGATACTGCTGGTCCATGCGAGTGAGCTCCCAAGTAAACTACATAAGACTGCATTCATTTCAAATGAAAAAAACTTTAGCATTCACAATATAATTATTAAATCATTCCTAGAAATAACAGCAATAAAGATAAATGCTTAAATAATAATGGAGGAAGAAAGAAAATTAATTAAAATGCTAATTACTTGTTTGGCTGCGTGGGTGGGTCCCTGGCACTGAGAAAATAGAAGACAACATAAGAGGAAAAGGGTAGAAGCTGAAAGCCTCATTGCTCACTATTTCTTTCAGTGATGTGTATGTGCCTAATTCACCTTTGTAGAAAAACAGAGATGTGCTGTTTGGCTCAAAGGAAAATTTCAGAGAAAATGAAACAATGAATTTCCAGAAGATTTATTCCATATCATCGTTTACAAATCAATGTATATATATACAACTACTCACACGTGACAATAACTTGTAACTAACAAGCTTTTTCTAACTAACGAGTCAGCTACAATTTGTTACATAACGATTTTATGAGCCGGAAAATGACATTTAACAAATCATGCTGAGCTGCTATTCTTCACTTAACAACCTTCTGCTGACGTCGCTTTATTACGCTGCTTGAATAATGAGCTACTTTAACAGCCCCCTTAAACTCAAGGGACAAAGAATGACATTGAGTTTGGCTCTTAGATAATTAACCGAATGAATGAGAGTGGTTTGGTCATAATGTCAACTACCTGCTCCTCACTTGGTATGTATTGAATATTTAATTCTCTAGCAAGAACTTTTTTCTGACATAATGCATATAATATGATTTTAAGAACAAACGTTTTGGGTATAAAAATTCTATTTGAATATAACAAATTGTTGGGTCAAAAATCATAATACAAAAATGATAAATATAAGTCATTTTACTTAATTTATATTCTCAAAATCTTTATATTTTATGACTAACATCAAGACTAGACGTAAAATAAGAAAATTATATATAAATTTAACTTTAAGAACCCAAAATAAATTATAATTTATATTAAATTAATTTAATCATGAAGGATAAATAAATATAAGTGATTTCACTTCATTTATATTCTCAAAATATTTAAATTTTATGACCAACATTAAGACTAGACGTAGAATAGTAAAATTATATATAAATTTAACACCGTCATAATAGCATGAGAGGTTTGGATCTATTTTAAAACATACGAGAGTTTTGCATAGGTTCTCCAAATAACAAAAAAGTAATCTTCATTTCCCCTTTTATTTTAATACTTATATGTGTTTGCAACTATCGATCTACTTATAATCACAATTAAGAGTCTATTAAGATTAACCTAGATCAATTATTATAGTAGAACCAAATTTCTATTGCCACATTAAGATTAATCGATTGAGACTAGTCTAGATCAAGAATTAAGTCATAAGCTCCCTTCAATTATTTTGATATTTATCATTTTACAATTGTAGGTCCACAAAAAAATATATGTACGCTACAGTCGTCCCCAAAAGCATGCAAATTGATGCCAATACGAACAAGTGTTAATGGGACAGATACGAAATATTATTTTGCTATCAATGAAAATGTTGTTTAAATCTTCAGTCGCACTCATTTTCACGCAAGCAAATTAAACTTTTGCTTTTCTTGGAAGTTTAATACAATTTCCATATTTGTTTTATTAGGTGACTTAGGGCGGAATGTTGTAACTTCTAAAATAATTACTATTAGTTGTGCTGTAAAAATAATCAACTGTGAAGAGAAACAGTTAAGTATTTGGTAAATTTTATTTTCAGAAGTACTGTGAGTTTTAAAAGCAGTTATGAGCGTTTGGTAAATTTTACTGTTAAACTGGTGAAAGAAAACAAATGACTAAAATGTACATAATGTAGGATTAAATTTACTTATACATATAAAAACATGTACATATAATATTTTTAGTGGTGTATTATAATATTTTTTACTCAAAATAAAATTAATAATATATTGATTTTACTTTTTTTTTATCTTAAAACAATTGATAATTAAATTTTATAATATAGTGAAACAAATTTAATAATAATTCAACCAACAAATTAATATTCATAAATATATATTGATGAATTATAATAAAAATTTATTAAATATTGATTTTGTTTCCAATTTGAATAAGAATAATTATGAGTTTAGGTAATAATTTTAAGGACATTTATGGAATTGTATTAAAGGATAATATTGATTCTCAAAATCAGAATCTAAAAGTTACTCAATCCCTACTTTTCAAAATTAATGGTAGGAGAGGCTGATTTTGACAAAGGTAATTTTGATTTTCTTTTTTTTGCCAAACACTAAAATTAACTTTTAAATATTTAAAATCACTTTTAAAGCTCCCAAAAGTAATCCCAAATGAGCCCTTAGTCAAGGTAATTTAGAAATTGCCATTGCTATCTTAATTTATGCCAATACAATACGAACAAGTGTTTAATGGGCTAGATACGAAATATTATTTTGCCATCAATGAAATTTTTTTTACATTACAAAATATACCATCTTCACTCACATTCATTTTCATGAAAGCAAATCAAACTTTTGATCCTCATGGAATTCTAATACACTTTCCACTTTTGTTTTATTGGTTGACTTAGAGTCAATGTAATCTAGAAATCGTCATTCTATCTTAATTTTTTGTGCGGCTAAATCATGTTTCCGAATTTCACTATTTTACTGGTCCCTTTTTTTAGATTAGAGACACTCATATGTGAAAATTTTAATATCTTGAGAATAAAAATTTGAACTTATAGCAACGTTATGAAGCTCATAAGAAGATCTAAGTGCTTCAATTTAGATAAAAATTCATTTAGTCCATATGTTTTGATGTTAAAGTCTGTTTAGTTCTTATATTTTTTAAAATATCTCAAAACATTCCTGCCGTTAAACTATTAACATCCATTTCATTACTTTTTGTTCCTTTTAACTTGCTTTTACAATATTACCCTCTTATAATAATGTTTTTTTTAGACAATAATAAAGAGGAAAAAATTAAAATTACCAATTTAACGCCAAAAAAAATAAAAAAAATGATATATATAAATTTTTGTGAAAGCTCATGTACGTCCAAAAAATTTAATGTTGTAAAAAATTAAATTACCAATCTTTTGGACTTTAAAAAAATTCATATATTAACTCCTCAATAGATGTTCCACAAAAATTAATATATATTCTTTTGTTTTTATTTTATTCTTGGGTTAAATTGATAACTTATTTTTATTAATGTCAAAAAAAGAAATATTATTGTAAGGGTAATATTATAAAAACAAATCAAAATGAACAAAAAGTAATGACAGATGTGTTAATAATTTAACGCTAAATATGTTTTGAGGTTTTTTAAAAATATACTGGTGAAGGTAGTGTAATGAAAAACTTAGAATTTCCCTTCAGCTAAGTTTAAATGTTTTATCGAATAAGCCTTCATTGTCTATTTGACAATGATGGCCTATAAATAAGATTGCCGATCTCACTATGATTTATTTCATAATTCAGCCAACGATGCTGTTGTATATAGGAATGGCAAAAGGTCGGGTTGGGCTTGGCCAAGAAAAAAATTGAAACACAACCCTACAAAAGCCCAAACACTATTTTGGTAGGGTCGGGCCCGACCCGAATCGGGCCCAACCCGACCCTACCGATTGGAATTAAAATTAATTTAAATAAAAATAATAATAATAATTCAATTCTAATCCGTAAAACGTAAACTTTTTTTTTTCGCCGAAAACTTGCCTTGCAAAATGTGAAATCGTTATCGTTGTCCATCTCTCCAAGTCTTTTATCATTCACAACAACCAATTTTGAAGCCGAAGCATCAATAGTTTAGGTTTTAATATTGGTATTTTAGAATATCTACATCAATCTCTGATCAAATTCAAAAGTCAAAAGTCAAAATAGAGAGAGTCCATAAATGATTAATTTGTAATATAATTTGGTTATATTTTACTTATTACTATTTATAATTTTATGCTTATATGATAATTGGATAATATAATTTTATTTCTACCTGCTTAATTAACAATTCAATTGAATTGGAATTGCATGCTCTTAGTGATGTAGATCTTTAATTTTTTTATTTTATTTTTCTTGTCTGAACCTCAGCAGAATATAATTAAAATCCAAGAAGAATGGAAAAAAATAATAAACAATATATATATATGATGTATGTATGTATAAATGCCATTACTAATTTATTACCTTGAGATGAAAATTCGAACTTCAATCATGCCACAAAATACTCTAAAATATTTCTATATACTAATTTAAATAATTTGATATTAAATACTCACTAAAACTTAAATTAATTTTAATTCCAATTTCCTCAACCAATTCCACAACCATTTCAAACACAATCTTTTTTGTGTGCGTGTGTTAGTTTTTTTTTATAAAAAAAATAGGGTCAGGTCGGCTTTAAGTCCGATCCTGACCCGAAATTTATTCGGGCCTTAAAATTTTAGCCCTAACCCGACTCTAAATCCGAAAATTCGGGCCAAAGCCCTAAAAATTAAGGTCGGGTTAGTCAAGCCAAAAATAGGATCGGACTAAATTGCCAAGCCTAGTTGTATATGCTAATCAAATACCAATGGTTACTTCTTAACATTTAACGTTGCCAACTTGTCACAACATTTTGAATGAAAGCATTTAAATTAAAAGTAGAGTAGAAAGAATGAGGGCAATGACTTGTTCTTAAGTGTTGCCTGATGAATTGAGATGATATAAATATGATTTTAAGAACAAACGTTCTCGGTATAATAATTCTATTTGTATATAACAAGTTGTTGGGGACAAAAATCATATCATAAAACGATAAACTATATAAGATCGTAACACAGAGACAGTAACTTTAAGAACCCAAAATAATTTACAATTTATTATTAAATTAATTTAATCATGAAGAGTATTTAAATATAAGTCATTAATTGCACTTGATTTGTATTCTCAAAATATTTATAGTTTATGACTAACATCAAGTCTATAGGTACAATAGTAAAATCACATATAAAATTAACATTGTTATAATTACATGGAGAGATTTGAGTTTATTTTAAAATATAAGCGGTACACTTAGTTTCTCCAAACAACAGGAAATTAATCTTCATTTTCCCTTTTTATTTTAATATTGATAAATCTGCTCATGATTATGATTAAGAATCTATTAGGACACATCTAGAACAATTATTAATGTATGAACCAAATGTCTATTCCCATAAATCGATTGAGAATAGCATAGATCAAGAATTAGGCCGGAAGCTGCCCTCTCAATTATTTTGATATTTATCATTTTGGTACAATTTTCCACAGTTGTAGGTCCACAAAGAAGTACATGTACGCAATAGTCGTCCACAAAAGCATGCAAATTGATACCAATACGAACAAGTGTTTAATGGGGCAGATACAAAATATGATTTTGCTATCAATGAAAATGTTGTTTACATCTTCACTCTCATTCATTTTCATGCAAGCAAATCAAAACTTTGTTTTTCTTGGAAGTTTAATATGTTATTTTATTACGTGACTTAAGAGTTAAGGATAACTAGAAATTGCCACATGACGAACAAGTGTTTAATGGGCAGATACGGAATATTATGTTGCTATCAATGAAAATGTTGTTTACGTTAGAAAATATATCATCTTCACTCGCATTCATTGTCATGAAAGCAAATCAAAACTTTTGCTCTTCTTGGAATTTTAATACACTTTCTACATTTGTTTTATTGGTTGACTTAGAGTCAAGGTAATCTAAAAATTGTCACTTCTATCTTAATTTTTTGTGTTGGCTAAATCCTCTTTTCTGAATCTAATATTTTACTTGTCCCTTTCTGAGATTAAAGACACTCATATGTGAAATTGTTAGTATCTTGAGAATAAAAATTTGAGCTTATAGCAACGTTAAGAAGCTAACATGAAGATCTAATTGCTTAAATTTTTAACATGTCCTCCAAGGTAGTTAATGTTAGATTTTTAATAATAGGGGTTTTGCTCATTTTTCCATACCTAAAACAAAAAGACTAAATGTCAATTAAACCCTTTTTTTTCTGAAATTTTAGTGTAAAGTTAATAACCAAGTGCCCAACACACTTAACACATGTCAACCAAATTATTGACAATGCATCACTTGGGGGATATGCCAACAATGTATCCTAATCTAACAATTTACAGGTAATATTTCTCTTCGCTTGGCCTAGGTCTTCAACGTAGTTTTCATTAGAGATGAAAGAAAGAAAGAAATGTTATTTTATCAATAATACTAGGAACCTTAATATTTGAGTCCAATATGAGTTTCAATTACTATGTGTCAAATTTATTAAAAATTAAATTTTATAACTTATAAAATTATCATTATGCTATTTAATAAATGAGTGCCACATGAAATACAATTTAAATTAAAACTCAAATATTGAGTTTCCTAACATTACCGTTAACATGAACCGAAAGGAAGAAAAAAATTGCAAAATGTGCAGCGCTAAGTTGTATCCACTACAGCGAGATGATGCAAATAACTTTAACACATTACAGAAGCCCCATCACCAACACTATAAAGTAAGATCAGTAAACACAATTTGTTTATTCTATTTTGTGTTCTGAACATTGGCTGGCTAAACAGCTGGCTGTTAAGACTCACAAAACGAAAACTGAATAATAAATTAATAATGAACAAGACAAAACTTGAAAATTTTCTGACTGCTGCGGGTGGGCTCTACATTTACATCATGAAGATGCTTCTTGATCATAATTTTAAAATAAATGGAATTAATTAATCCAACTAATCACTTCATAAATCCTAATCATCGTAAAGTTTAGAGTAATCAGCAACTTATTAGACACTTCATTAGATACAATTGATCCTATCCAATATCCATATGCCTTTAAATTTCTTACAAGAATTATGATAGTCTACTAGATCAAAAAATTGGTGGCTATATTTTGATATATAATTTGAATATAATTTTCTATTTTGACCCCTATTTTAATTAGGGCGGCAATCAAATAAAATTACTTAAAAATATTCAGTCAAATAATCTTGGAGAATAATTTTTTAAAATTTATTTTGACTAACTATATGAACGAATTTTCCTTGCACTGAATATTTGTCTCCTCAACACAATAAAATATAAACAAATTCTTTTTTCGTCAATAAAATTATAGAATTTAAGAATTTAAGAATTTAAGAATTTCAAATAATAAAATTAATGTATTAATGAAAAAATCAAAATCAAAATCAAAATAAAGAACCGGTTAGAATATATGGTAGAATTCAAATTAATTTATAGGCTGAAAGTTAATCTAGAAAATTTTAAATTTTCAGCCAAAATTTTCAGAAAAGCCGCTCAAGATTCAAAAGAAATTTATTAATTTCTCAAGAAAATGTGATGTGATAAACTTGTGACTAGTAATATCCATCACAACATGTGACAGATATTGTTCTGACATTAACTATGATACGGTGATGATAACTACAGACGACAGCTTGTAGTTCTCGGGTGGGGGGTCGGGGTCGTTGGGGGAAATGATAACTACGGATGACAGCTTGTAGTGCTCGGGTGTTGGGGGGAGGGGTGGGGGTGTGTGGGTTTCGGGGTAGTTGGCTAAGTTAAGGATCATGGAACTGACAGATCCAGTGGCCGCCAACTCCCATTGCTTGTACGTCAGTGCTTTTTCTCTCTCCCTCCCCTCCCTCCCCTCAGGACACATGGCTGCCAACCCTACTGGTATGAGAATTTTAGGGTTGTAGTTTGTTTTCGGTCTTTTTTGTACTTGCCATTTTAATTAGTTGTGCTAGTTATGTATTATTTTAAAAAATTAAATTAAAATCCTTGTGTGAGAGTCATTTTGGATTGGAGCACATAGTTTGCATTTCAATTGAGTTGTAAAATGATCATGTTAAAAACTAATAATAAAATCAATTAATATTGTACATCTTACAATTAATGCCATATCACTTAGTGTGCAGACTATGTATAGAGTTTAAAATATTGTAATTACACTATATACTATTATATTTCATGGGTGCAGGTGTGCACTATACATGTGTGTAGAGTGCTTTTTTAATTTATTTATATTAAAATATCCTTAATAATAAATGAAATGGTTGGTATATTTGTTGTATGAATTTTATAAAATTATGAGTATTCAAACTATTTTTAGAATGTAAGTAGCTCCACCTAAATAAAAATTAAATGTTATTCATTTTTCTTTTAATCCAAAGGTCCTTTGTATTGGACCCCAACTAAAATGTTTTTTTTTTATTGAATTTTGAGACTTTATTATTTTAAGATTGTGTATTAAAAGAACTATAGCGATAATAGTAAGTTTTAAGAGGGATTTAAGTATCCTTATTTTTTATTTAATTTGAAGGTCCATAATGTTGGACCCAGTTAACTGTTTTTTATCCATCAAACGGTATTGATTGCCCTTTAATTTGTGACTTTTTTTTAAAAACAATATGATTCCATTAAACATCAGGATAAAACAAATCTCAAAGATAACAACATAGGTGTGGTGGGAAATCATCCACCCAAGCATAATACTTCCTACAACAGATATAATATTTTGCTAATGCATCTGCTGCTGTGTTACAAACCCTTGAGAATGTCCGAACCTGAAATTTGTGCTTTGGAGAAAGTAAGTTTTTTGCTTTAGAAATGAGCCAAAACAACTCAGTGCGAGTACTAAGTCGATCTGACACGAATTGAGTTACATGAAGAGAATCATATTCAATTATTAGTGGAGATAAACCAATCTCCTTAGCCATCTGTAATCCAAAGCATAAGGCTTCAGCCTCAGCCAAATCAACATCATCAGAGAAAACACCTTGAGCCATTCCTGCAGTCATCACCAAGCCATCATGATTTCGCACAACAGCCCCATAACCCACAATACCCTTTTTGCATCCACTGCTGCATCAACATTTAGCTTCAACCAATCCACAGGTGGCGGTTCCCACTTTACATTCTCCTGCCTTTCACTACTCAAATTACACTTAACACTATTAATATCCAAACTCTGAAAAGAGTCCAAAATCCCTTGAGCCCGTGCACAAATATTTTGTGCTCCACTAGATTGACCCCTAAACAGCATATTGTTTCGTGCCCCCCAAATACACCACATAAACATCACCACTAAGCATAACTCAGTTATGGATAAGATAGACACAACATATTTATAAAAAAAAACACCAGTAATCATTTGAAGCATCACATAATACCAAATCAGCAAATATTGTTTCCCGCCAAACCTTTTGTGCGAAAGCACAATGAAATAATGCATGCATAAGGGTCTCACAAAGAGAACCACACAAACTACAGCTAGCATCAGAGAGTACCTTTCGAATTACGAGATTGACCTTTGTCGGATGTACATTGTCCAGAATACGCCAAAGAAAAATCTTAACTTTGGCGGGCACCTGTAAAGTCCAAATCAAGTTCCAGCCCTTTGAAACCCCAACCGACAATCCCGCAGTTGCTGAATCCCTAAGCTGTATAGCCAGACGATACCCCGATTTAACAATGTACATACTACATTTATCGAAATGCCAAAACACAGCATCGTCCTTGTGCTCAGAGGGAAGCTTCAAAGTTAAAATCAATTCAACATCAGTAGGTAAAAAGTGTTCCCGTAATCTTGCCGCATGCCAGCCATTCCTAGGATTAAGTAAATAATCTACTGTTGTTTCCAGTGGTAGTGAAGCTGGTGACATAGGCTTTAATTTGTGACTTTAGTTTATTGTATAAGACCAAATATTAAAAATACATCAAGAACAATGTATAGTGATAAAAATAAAGTTTAAAGACTAAAATAATATTATATTTTTATTTAATCCAAAGGTCCACTGTATTGGACCTCGCTAAAATGAATTTAGCAAGCATTCTTGACTTGTGATTGGGCTATTGACACCTATTTTACTTTGTAACTTCGTCGCTTATGCTGGGCATGTGCATGCATTTTCTTCGGCTGTTGACTTCTTGATATTCACTGCTAAAGCTGACTACATGCTTGTTTTTTTATGATTTTTCAAAGAATCTTTTCTTCAGTTCTTTTGTGATCAGGTGTACGAATGTCATCACGAGAGGCCAATTTTGTTCGATACTCTGTTCCATTATTGGTTTAAGTAAGGAGTAAAGGCCCTTTCAAAATCTGATAAGGTTGTTAAAGTAGCTCATTATTCAAGCAGCTTAATAAAGCCACGTCAGCCGAAAGTTGTTAAGTGAAGAATAACAGCTCAGCATGATTTGTTAAAGGTCATTGTCCAGCTCATAAAATCGTTATGTAACAAATTCTACTATAACATTACAGAAGCCCCATCACCAACACTCTATAAAAGTAAGATCAGTGAACACAATTTGTTTATTCTATTTTGTGTTTTGAACATTGGCTGGCTAAACAGCTGGCTGTTAAGACTCACAAGACGTAAACTGAATAATAAATTAATAATGAACAAGACAGAACTTGAAAATTTTCTGACTCCTGCGGGTGGGCTTTACATTTACACCACTACAAGAAAAATGACCTATAATGACAGATACTCATGTGACAGTTTTTAGCTAAAAGGCTTTATATCTTATAAGTACGACATACACGTAACAGAAATTTTTTCTATAAAAAATTTATGATAAATATATGATAGAATTTACTGTTGTCAAATACTTATGACCAACTAATGATTTATATTTTCTCTATCAAAAAATTATGATAGAATTTTATTTTGACTTTAGATTTGACCGAAATTTTAAAAATTCTAAATAATAAAAATAAAAAATAAAACAACATCAAAACAAAGAAAGAAGTGAAACGACGTTGTTTCAGACCTTTATTAGTATTTCAATCTCTTTTTTCCCCAAGTGTTAAGGCCACACTCACTCGTTACTCTAAAACTTCTCTCTCTAGTGTAGCTCGCTCCTCACTGACAATGACAACCCTCACTGTCGTTGGCTCGCCGCTGACCCGCCGCAGTTTTTCTTTGCCACAGCGGAATCAAATTCAGTCCTAAATCGAAACCAAAACCTTACCTGTCGACGACAGCCGAAACCCTAGCCATCAAGAATCCCTGAAAGCAACACTCATTCGCAAGCAAGCTTTACCTATTTCTCAGCGATTTCTAGCAAGTGATGGTGAGCTTCGCCGTTATCTCAACTATCTTCGACACGAGCTTCAAAGTTCTCATCTCTTTTAAACCCTAAGTATGATTTTTTTTGTGGATTTCAATTTTTTTTTTGCATTATTATTTTGTTTGATTGTTTCTCTTACTCGATTTGTGATTATAAATTTATATATAGTATAGGATGTTGTTCCGACTCTTGCATTAATGATATATTTTTTACATATGGGTTTTGCATTCCATGTGTTTGTTAAAGGTTCTATTACATTTCTGGGTATGTTGTGTTTTAGTATTACAATAATTCATTATAGAATTTTCTCATTTATTAAATTTTAGAAACATTTCTTGAGCTGCTTTATTAATCGGCTAAATTGAGCGAGACGGGGATGAGTAGAACAACGAGGCCGGAACTGATAGCGTTATACGAATGAACTTCTCCGTTTTAGGATTCAAGAAATTTACAAATCTAGTTAATAATGTTCGTTTGGGCTTTTAATGATAGGATTACATTTTATTCTACAATTCAGCCTTCTTTTGGATTGAAAAGTCTTGTACAACTTGTGACAATTGATTAAGTTGCTACTCAAGTAATGCCCTGTGTTTGCATTTTGGCTCATAATGCTTGATCCTTCAATGGGAATGAAAAGAATATTGAAAAATTGCTTCAAAATCTAATTAATATTATCTGCAAAAGTTTCTTGAATAATTTGCGGAGTGAATCTCTTAATCGTCATTAGTAATTTAGTTAACTGCAGACTTTGAAGTTTCCAATTATTTATTCATTCAATATAATTTTTTCACTAGTGCAACATCAGGTGGAATTCTTAATAAAGCTATTGAAGCAGAGGAAAAGACGCATGGAGACTTCTTAAGGCTGGTGATGTTTCTTTCTTGTTCCTTCGATGCTCTTGTTGGTGTTTATTCACAATCCTGTTAGTCTTAAAATATATTTCAAAAATTCTGATCTCATTTGTTTGTTGGGACTATACATACCAGAGCATATAAAGGGCTACTTGGAATTGTCAGCCAAGACAAAAATTTATTTTTGCTACAGATTTTTCCAAGGGGGGTGCAGAATTTTGTAGGTGAGGGGGCTCGAGGGAAATGGGGGAGTCCATATCTCGTGGCATCAAATTTGATGATGATGTTCATGTAAATTTGGGTAAGGAAACTTTGTTATGTTTATTTTTATTCTGAAATGTGATATCAAGCTTTTCAAGTAAGGAATTGCTTATATTAGTTGTTCTTTAATTCCTATTTTTCTTTTTAGTCTCTTTTTCGGGTATGCAAACATTGATTGATAAGTTTGCTGAGGCTGAGCATGCAATGCATTAATCTTAAAGAGTTATAATTCTAGCATTCACTCAAATTCTTGGTATATTCTAATTCAAAACAGTATTAAACTTTAATTAAGGCATGAGATGATTACCAGTAGGAAGGCATGCTAAAGAGAACAAAACTTAAAGAATCATGAACTTAAGTACTTATAAATTTGATTTGGCCTAAGAATTACAGCTATAGCTATTGATTTTAATTTTATTTATATATCATTACTTATTGACAGGAAACTGCAGAACGCAAAGATTACTGTGGATGCTTTGTCTATGTGGTAGGTGTTATACACAACTAATAGTACTATATAATTTATATTTTTATTTATTTTGTTGCATAAATTTCTTCAATCCTTTTTAACGCCTTACTTTAGAGAAGGGAAAAAAAGGGTCTGGCCTTATTCTTCATTGAATATTTTCATATTCAATTAATTTCATGTGTAAATACTTATTTTTCTGGATATGTTCGATTGATGAAATGGGGTACATTTTACTTGGCTTAGGGGCTGCTGGATTTTGCTGCTAGAAAAGGACTACATTTGCAATACATTTTCTATTGCTGAATGCTAAGTGCTTCACTCAATTCTTCTTAATGCAGCCTTATATACTTACACTTTTGTTTAGACCTTATGGAATTCTTATAATTGATATGACAACCTCTACTATGTATTACTTGGATTCAATAGTTAGTGTAGCACACGTGCATGCAATTAGAGCGGCTAGCTGCATGTTTGCTTGCTTCACTGATATCTTTGGATTTTGATTGTGCTCAAAGCCAAACCAAAAAGCTGTGCATATCATAAAAGAAGCTCCATCGCATCACATCAGTAAGCTTTCAAAAAAGTTTGTGGTAATTGCAAGGGAGATGTTTTAAGATCATTTTCCACACCATGTTTTGATGATGTTATATTTACTTGTGCAGTTACCTAGCTTGTTGCACTTGCTATGTTGGAATTTGATGAAGATGGTGGGTATTGCTGGAGTTGGCCATCTTTTTTCTTTGATGCAAAAATAGGTCATGAGTATTGGTGCATCTTTGCACTTTTTTAGCTTCTTCTTAGATTGGTATTTGTTGTATGCTTCACTAAAACTGCTAGAATAAATTTTTTTTTTTTCGGTCTGATCAGTGTTGTTGGCTTTGTTGTGTTGCTGGAAACGAACTGATCATGGTTCATTAGTCTCAAAACTGCTAGTCTTCTACATGTTGCTGAAATTTGGTTTTTATGTTGTTACAATACTCTTCTATTTATGTTGGACTTGTCACTTGTATTTGGTTAAATTATGTTTGTTGACAATTATCGATAATTATTTAGTGTTATTCATTTCATTTTCTTTGTTAGTGAATTTTTAATTGCAATATTCATTTTAACAATCTAATTAATAACTAAATTATGAAATTTTAATTTCTAAATCAATTGCAAGATTTTTATTAAAATGATAAGCATTTCATGGTAGTAACAAAATAGTCATTTTTATTAATTATAAATTTAATTTCAGAATTAATTGTAAAAAAAAATTCAATTAGTTATAATTTTCATTTTCGCGCCAAATTTAAGATTTCTCTCTAAAAATTCAAAATATAGCATGCGAAATTAAAAAAAAGGGTCAAATTCAAAATTATTATATTTCCCTCTAAATAAATTTATGATAGTTGTTTGACTGGTTATATCCATCACAGGTTATGACGGGTATTGTTCTGTCATCAATTCTTGACGCTGGCTACAATGATGGTATGAACAACTGTCATCCACCCCTTACTATGACAGTTTTACCTGTCATAGTAGGTCCTTTTTCTTGTAGTGCATCATGAAGATGCTTCTTGATCATAATTTTCAAATAAATGGACTTAATTAATCCAATTAATCACTTCATAAATCATAATCATCGTAAAGTTTAGACTAATCATCAACTTATTAGACGCTTCATTAGATACAATTGATCCTATCCAATATCCATATACCTTTAAATTTCTTACAAGAATTATGATAGTCTACTAGATCAAAAAATTGGTGGCTATATTTTGATATATAATTTGAATATAATTTTCTATTTTGATCCCTATTTTAATTATGGTGGCAATAAAATAAAATAACTTAAAAATATTCGGTCAAATAATCCTGGAAAATAATTTTTTAAAATTTATTTTGACTAACTGTATGGATGAATTTTCCTTGCACTGAATATTTATCTCCTCAACACAATAAAATAGAAACAAATTCTTTTTTTGTCAATAAAATTATAGAATTTAAGAATTTCAAATAATAAAATTAATGTATTAATGTAAAAATAAAAATCAAAATAAAGAACCGGTTAGAATATATGGTAGAATTCAAATTAATTTATAGGCTGAAAGTTAATCTAGAAAATTTTAAATTTTCAGCCAAAAATTTCAGAAAAGCCGCTCACGATTCAAAAGAAATTTGATTTCTCAAGAAAATGTGATGTGATAAACTTGTGATTAGTAATATCTATCACAACATTTGACAGATATTGCTCTGACATTAACTATGATGACGCTAATGATAACTACGGATGACAGCTTGTTTTGGGTTGGGGGGGGGGGGGGGGGGGGGGGTTTTTTTGGGGGCTAATTAAAAGGGGG